>NC_139244.1:40956411-41648436 GCF_977018435.1 Lepisma saccharinum
ATCGGGACTGGACCTACAGTTTAAAGTGGGATCCGAACCACTATGTGCGCTTCCGCCCCATAACGATACAGAAGGGGAGAAAGCGAGAAGGTGGAGCGAAGAAGTGCGCGCTGTTGCAAGCGACTGATAGTTGCAGTCGCGTTTTCCTCTCCGCGCATCCATATTCTCTCTCACGCGTTCATTGGTCGAGCTCTCTCGAGTCATTACTTGCACCCAGGACTTGTTTTCGTTCGCTTGCTCCATAGACACCTGGCACAGTGTAGACATATGGAAATACACGAAAATAAAAATAAAGCATATGATGCGGTGTACGAATTAATCTTTTGGCTTGGGGTGGGGGATGCCCCACTCGTCGACCTATTTCTGATTTTATTTCCGGGAGGGAGGGTAGGTATTTTTTAGGTATGCATGTGGCGGCGATTGAGTTCCAAAACCAGGGGGGCAAACACAGTATATTTCCCTTTTGTAGATAAGGTTTAGCATTGTGCGGAGGCAAAAGTGGCGAAAAGTGGGGGCCAATGCTCCCCTCGCCCCTCCTAATCGCCGCCACTGAAACTCTACTATTGCTTTCCAGTACTAAGTACAAAGGACATTAAATCATATGATAACATTTACACCTAATTTATAAACAGTATTTGTACATTCTAAGAGAACCCAAACTCATTAGAAAAAGAGCTATTGAACTTGAAATAGTAAAGCCAGTCTCACACGGTGGTTAATTAGGTCCCCACTTCCCTACCCACCTCCGACTCGAAACTACCAAAAGATTTTTTAGCTCTTCAGTTCGCGAAGGCAGCAAAAGGAGTCTCACACGATCCTTAAAATCGCATTTTTAAAAAAATGGCGATTACACAAACACGGTATACCACTTCGCAAGTTTAGATGCTAATAACTGCTGAAGATTTGGAAAATAATGTTTTCTCCTAAAATAATAAGAGAATAACATTGGCACTGTTGAAAAATGTAGCACATGTAACCCGTGGCAGTGAATGTGAGTGTATAACATGTTACTTCAAGTTGATATACCACTTTACGGACACACTAGCATAAAGTTGCATTACCCGTGTATTACGATAGAAGTTGTATATTCTAATGAAACCTTTCTCGTACGGTTTTGAAATATATCCTCCAGCGCGTCAGGTCAAGTTTGCAGCAGGCTTTATGTATTAATCCGCGCGAGTACGGCGCTCAGAATCATCCATGGTCTTCGTGTCCGGCAGTATTGCCAACACATCAAAACCCGTACATGCATGTCAAGCGGAATGTATTTCTACTTCTTTAGTCTCATAAACCACACAATTTTTAATTTTTAAATTACTTTCTGTGCATAAACTGAGTAATAAATGTTATTGTTTAATCGCAAAATATCTTCGAAACATGAGGGTGCGTGTGCGGGGGAGAATTGGTTTGTATCGAGCGATCAAAAAGAAAGAAAGTAAAAGTAAACGACAGGCGTTCCTTGAATTTATGGTGAGTTATTGCTTTTGGTTTATAAAGATTAAATTTATTAAAAAGTTTGTTGCACCTTTTGCAAGCATTCGCTCCTTAACTTGAAGTTTATATACCACAAAACACAGCGTGATTTGTATTGATGGTGTTATACAATGTACCAGTTAACGACAAGTATGTTACGTAAAATAACTATTTGAAAATCCGGAATGTGCAGTACAATTTTATATTCAAAATTAAACTTATTTTTTGCTAGAGAAGGGCATGGTTCTTTGAGAGTGCCCCTTCATAAATTTTTCATATCATCACTCATCCTCATCTTCGCGATTAGCCAAAAGTATCAAAAAAGCTAAGCAAAATAAATCAAATAAAAAAATGTTAAGAATAACTTTTTGCGAGGAAAAAAGGTTCCGGTATTCTCCATTTTTTTGTGTGTGTCTCTTCGTTTTCGACATAAGGACTACTGAAAACATTGTGTTATGTTCACAAATGATCGTGCATCCTACACACATGCACGCCCGCGCACACACACATTTCTTTTGTTATAAATGTCATTAATCAATTTTATTCTCAATTTTAAAACGCGCTACGACGCCAGGGGTCCTGAATTCGAATCCCGGCCTGGGCATGAAAGTGTGTGAGTGTGTAATAAGTCCACTCCCGGTCCCCGAAATGACGTATCTTTCATACCCCGGCGCGGGACCAAACGTCATTATGGGTACGGGAAACCGGTCGTGACTTTTACTTACGGTCCAGGTTTTTTAGTTCGGTACTGAGACGGTCGTTTATTGTCGTACTAGTGCGAGACGGGGATAAATACCTTGAAATGTTACACTTTTTGGTTTACCTTAGATATGTAGACTCGAACAATAATAACACACTAATAGCATTACACCAGATACCTGAAAAACATCAAATGATAACACTGACGAACGGTAAAAATATGAATATATTGTATCAACAAAAAAATATTGGAATCAACAAACAGTTTACATCGCCTCCTCACTCACTCTCTCTCATTCTCACTTCTGAGGAATTTCACATGGGAATATACATATAATATCATGGATCTAATCAACATACCATTTCCTTTTTGTTTGAACCTTTACGTGAATTTAGGTCATTAGCAGAGCTAGGAATTTTAGGTGCTGCACCTTAAATTTTTTTGTGTGAAAATTGGCAAAAATGTGACTCATCCCCAAAATAAGCACGTATTGAACTCTACTCATGGTGTTTCGGTTGCACCTTTTTGCACCTTTTTCACAATCTCAGAACCTTTTCCACCTTTTCACAATCTCAGAACCTTTTGCACCTTTTGGCCCTTTTTGCATCTTTATCATTTTTTTTAAATACAAATTGCACGCTGTTTAACCCCACCCACATTCGAGGCACGGCTTCTTGGCACGAGATTCTTGTTTACCGCACAACAATGAATCGGCTTTCTTCAGTTCTTGGACATTAATGTAGTAAGCGCACGGACTTTAAACAGTGCCAACAATGACGCGTTACAATTGCTAGAGGTTGTGCTCTTTTTGTCCTATGCTGTATTGTTTAGGAATTGTTGTAGGAAAGCTGTTTTGTTTTCATTTCCTTCTCCCGTCTCAGCGAGCAAGGTAACTGCAGTCTGTGATCGACTGATCGATTTATCGGATTTGCTTGTTCACCATGCCAAAACATAAAGTAAATGTTGGGAAACTGCAGGACATTGTTAAACAGTTAAGCGGTGATGGCATTCAGAGTGATGGATCTGTTCTGAGGTGTGATATTTCTATTGCTGTTGATGACAAACACCAACGCAGTCGGGTTGTGCAGCATCTGCAAAGTGGGAAGCATGTCAGGAATAAAGAACTACGAGATGGTAAAGGTGGGAAGAGACAGCAATTCATTGGTGAGGTGCTTGCATCTTAAAGAGTTCCAGAAATGAAAATGAATTTTTCAGTGAGACAGCAAGGACATTTGTGGAATACCTCTTTCGAAACTTAACAATCCTGTCATGAAATCTTATTTGCAAAAATATACTGGGAAGTCAGTTCCAGATGAGAGCACCTTAAGGAAATCTTACATTCAACCTCTTTATAAAGCTAAAATCTCGCAGATCAGGCAAGTAGTAGCTGACCATCCAGTCTATTTCATACTAGATGAAACCACAGATAGGCAAAACAGGTACGTTTTGAACATTTTAGTAGCACCTCTAAATGGACATCAAGTGAAACCCATGCTTTTAAAAACTTATTTTCTCGGCAAAACAGATAATGCAAGTGTAATGCAAAGTTTCAATGATGCATGTTTTGTATTGTGGCCGGAGGGCGTAAAATATGATAGAGTGTGGTTAGTTCTTACAGATCAAGCATCTTACATGTTAGCTGCATTTTCTAATTTGAAGAATATGTATCCTAACTTAAAACATGTGACTTGCATTGTTCATGCTTTGCATCTAGTTTGTGAAGCTCTTAAAGATGAATATACATATGTGAACGAATTTGTTTCTAGCATTAAGAAAATACTGAAAAGGGCTCCTTCTAGAATACAGAAGTACTTAGAAATTACGAAACTTCCACTACCACCCTCTCCCATCCTCACTAGATGGGGTACATGGTTAAAAGCTGCAGTGTTTATTTGCAATAATTTCCATACTATATCGAAATTTTTAGATGCTTTGCCTAGTGATTCCTCAGCTGTAGAAAAAGCCAAAACACTTGCACTTAAACAGGAATTGCAAGATGAACTCTATATTGTACATGGCTTCTCTTTCCTTACTACTGCAATCACAAAACTGGAGGAGCAGTGTCCTGAAAAGAAAGCACAGTGGGATGTTTTGATGGATGTGCAACGAGAGCTGCAAGGGGTCGGGAAAGAGAAGTTAGAACAAAGTTTAGCCAAAAACCCTGATGTTCAAGAAGTCGCAACCAACAAGGATGTGGATTACCGGTTGAAAACAAATACGCACCACTTCTGTCTGTTGACGTTGAGCATTCTTTTTCAACTTTCAAGTATCTGCTTAGTGACCGCAGATGTAGCCTCACTCACAAGAACATAGAAATTATGAATGTAATCTATTTTAACAGTTTTCTAGATGACTAATTCTAAGCAAGTAAGAAGAAGCAGGTTTTCCTTTATGTCCCTTTCTAATGTATGAGAGAATTTTCTTTGCTTAGTTATATTAAACGATTTAAAACCAGAGAATACTCTGTGTTTATCCAGACAAGTTGAATCATATATGTATGCACTGTTCACAATAAATTTTACATCTGAAAATTAGCACCTATTTTAGCACCTTTTTTGTACAAAAATTGGCACCTTTTTTGCACCTTTATTGGCAAATTTTTGCACCTAAAATTCCTAGCTCTGGTCATTAGTCTGCCCGCTCCTGTGCTCATTTAAATCAAATATGGGTCGGCGTCAGTGGCGTACGCAAGGGGGGTTACCGGGTTTAAACACCCCCCCCCCCTTTGGCTTTTGAAATACGATTTTTTTTAAAGAAATGGCCAATTTATCACAGTAAAAGATCTGTGACAATAATAATAACAATAAACATTTGAATAATTATTGCCATGCAGTTCGGAGGAAAGTATTGCATTCCAAACACGCACGTCTTTAAGGCGATCTCCTACAGGCCCGTAGCTAGAGGGGGGGCAGGGGGGGCAACTGCCCCCCCTGAGAGCCTCCTTTGCCCCCCCTGTGAAAAATACAGAACACATTCCTACCTGAAATTCTCACTAATGTTTAAAATTATATCATGTGTTACTCTAGCAACATAACAAAGACACTAATTAATTTTGTGATTTATTAGGGTGTATGGGATTCTGTATAATGTGGTATCAGGATTGGGGGGGGGGCAAATTCCTTTCCAGATTCAAACTTCGGGAAATGATTTCACAATTTTCAGTATCTAGAACAGTTGTGACATTTTGAGTAGTCTTGTATTAATGGTGCCGAATGTGTTCCGATGTTTTTTCTTGGATGTGTTGCTATGAACTTGGAACTGCTTAATTTGTTGTTTCCCAAGTCTACCTTTTGATAATAGTGATTCATGTGGTAGAGGGAGGGAGTGGATATTTGAATCTTGTTACTTAGCATTGCTTTTCAGCCACTTCTAGCTAATCGCAATAATGAATGATGACGTGAAATTGATGAAGAGACACTCACAGACAGTGTCACAACCACAGGTGGCAGGGGCCATATCTCCTCCTCCCAACCTTGGACGGAAGTTCATTGTAGGGGAAGCAAACGTTGAAGTAAAAAGACAAGACTAGGAAGAATAGCAGGACAAATACTGGATACTCAGGATGGAATTAGTTTTTACGTGTTTCTTGGATTGGATTGATTTGGTATTTTAAGTCCACTTTATGCACAGTAAGGTTAATTGGGACTGAACCTACAGTTTAAAGCGGAATCCGAACCACTTTGTGCCTCCACCGGGTATCGAACCCGAGACCCCTTGATTTCAAGGCGATGACGCTACCACTGCGCCATCGGGGAGGACGTGTTCCTTGCATTTTTCTTCCAGACGGCCAAGGGTACTTGCAAGGGGCACAGAGGTGCAATTGCCCCCTTAGATTTAAAATTTTATACAAATAAAAATATATTTCTTAAAATTTTCTTGCTCGCTTCGCTCGCAATTTCTCCTATTTTTATAGTCCAAGTTCAGAGCCATAGCTATATAGGGCGGCGGGAGTCAGCCCTGGGAGCCCCCATAAAATTATTTGCGCCCTATTAAAACAATTTCTTTCTATGAAACTTCATATGAAATATTAATGATGACACTGTAATCCAAGAAGTCATTGATCAATCAAGGGATTCCTATTTTTTTGTCAGGTGTCGAAACATGTATTTCAACTATAATATAATGCAATTCATACAATAATTTTGCAAAATGGTTAACGTAACCAGTAGGCAAACATTGTCTGTAGTGATGCAAGAGTCTCCCCTTTGAAGGAAATAGAGTCCGTGGAGGACTAAGGGACCCATGTTTTAATGTTTTAGCAAGATCAAAAAAAGTATTAACAATTTTTTCCACAATTCATCAAAGTGCAGATATTATGTAACCATTATTATGTTATTAATCCGATTTTGCTTGTACAACACAACACAATGGTGCTGTTGGATTCTCGATAGATTCCTTTGTGCGTAAAAATCTTGCATACTGGAAACTATAGGGAATCATTATGAAGCATGATTTATAAAGGGCTCCCTTAATCAGTTCTGCAGAGAGGCCCAAAGCTGTTCTTAGTCATCAATTAACATTATCGACCTGTAAATATCAAGTAGGGTGGAGGCACATAATGGTTCTGATCACACTTTAAACTGTAGGTCCAGTCCCAATTAGCCTTAGTGTGCATAAAGTGGATTTAAAACACCAAATCAATCAATTACAATATCAAGTAGGTACAGTCCCTATTAGCCTATTTATGTTAAACTTTATATTCTTTGGCAACCTTGAAAGGTCATTATCGAAATATTGCTATTTGATGTTGATCGAAGGTTTTTTTTTTTTTTTTTTTTTTTGTGGTGTTCGTTGCAGTTTCAAGATACCATCCCTTTTCTGTTACTTATAGCTTTTGGGGGAGGGGGGCAAGTGCCTCTGTGTACCCTACCATATCTGCCAATGCGACACAATATATTAAAAATTTGCCCCCTCTAGGATTGACTTCGCCCCCCCTACAAAGAATTCCTGGCTACGGGCCTGATCTCCTACCCCGGCGAAGGTTTGAGCAATTTTCCATGTAAGCTTATGGGCGTAACTTTAGTCACGATTATCTCGAGAACCAGTAGACAGATAATTTTCAAATTTTAACTGAACGCTGAGAAAGGATGTTTCTAGAGAACCACTGATCGATATTTTCATTTTCTGCATCAACGTCCCCATAATTAATTAATTTATTTTATTTGTGAAATATCAGACTTTTTTTCACTTTTCTTGACAGGGCAACCCTGTTGCCGGCCGGCAGGTTCACTGCAGCTGCAGCTGCTCGCGGTCGCATAATGACCTTGTAGAAAGAGGGTTTGGAACACGGCGGGTGGTTTCGCCCCAACACACAACAGGTTTAGAAGATGAAAAGAAAGCAACATGTCTTTTGGCTTTTAACTGGGTAGCTTTTAAATTATGGACTGGAAGTGGTGGCATGAAATTGGTGAAGTGTGTTCCGGACCAAGAAAAATATGAAGTTGGAATTTGGTCCGAGAGTTTGAGTCTGAGAGACAAATATGTTTCTAAAGCAGTGGCGTTTCCGTAACAGGGCTGGTTACTACATTATTTTTATTATTGTAAAACACACTATTCTTCCAATATAAATGTAGATAACGGACCATACTATATATGCATAAATAAATGTAGAGTTTGTTTTTAAATTTGTTTTATGCACAGAAAGGTTAGCCAGGGCTGGACCTACAGTTTGAAGTGGAGTCCGAACCACAATGTGCCTGCACCGGGTATCGACCTCGGGATTCCTTGATTACAAGACGACGACGTAACCACTACGGCATCGGGAAGATCCGCGTATAAATAATACATGATTACATACGTATATACTAGAGATGGCAAACAATATAAAGTTCGGATTAACCGGAACCGGCTACCTGGATCTGATCCTAGAACCGAGTGTCCGTTGATTGACTGATTAATTTTGTTATTATTCGTCGCTTTCTGATACTTGGATAATTGCAACAATAATGAAGAATGCGTATTAGATGAAATTGTTGAACGGCAACTCACAAAAAAAACTTCTACGCCGTGGTCGGGATTCGAACCCAGGACACCCGGCGTTTTAGCACGCTATGCTAATCACTTCGCACGCAGGTCGGCCCGACTGTCCGGATTTCGGGTTGTGGATGTATAAATTTTACATAATGGCTACATTAGAACCAATTAACTATTAAATCAATCATTTCGAAAGCTCTTATCACTAATGCAATGAAACATTTCATGCACAAAATACAAGTAGCCTATTTATGCCAGTATAATATTTTAATATTTCAATTCCATTGCAAACACTATAAAAAGATAAAGTTACCTGTGCGTACCACTGTGGCATGAAGGCACATTTAGAGGATGTGGGGATAGGGCCCCACACATTCTCGAACTGGACCATTTTGGAGGTGGTGATCAGCCCCATACTACTGCAGCTTTTAGCCCCCCCCCCCCCCCCCCAGGTACCCATTGATTTGAGGCTGGGGCAGCCCCAGAGCCGCTTTATACGGGTACAAGGCCGGAAAAACTCCAACCTTAGATCACCTACCCGGAAATCAAACCCGGGTCTTTCGCATGGCAGTCAGATCCTTTTTATTTTCTTTTTATTAAAGTGAAGCCCCTAAGGGGCAGCTTTCCTCACACAAAACTCATCTCAATTGATGACAAATCTCGACTTGTTCATTGAGGACAAACAATCACAAACATCCATGTCCGAACTGGGATTGAAAACAAACACAAATTCTTTAAAATAAAATATGAGAGCCCCTATGATTTTCAAGAGAATAAAAAAGTTGTTTTTGTATCAGCTGCAATAATTACCAGTAAGAAAGTAAGGAAAATACTTGGTTCGTTGTACTAGCGGCTAATGGAGACAAGAGCTAAGCCGACAAAAATACACAGTCAACAGTCCGCCTTCCCATTGTTTACCGCGGCACGTTTGATTTTCTGAATTCGAACAACAATAAGCGTTAATCTCTTTACAAGTAGAAAAAAAAATAACTGCTCAATTGTCCTCACGACGCTGGGTCAAAGCAGGCGGCAAACACATGTCAACACACCTTTCTTTCATTCCTTGCACTAATGGGGTGGGGTATCAGACGCTCGGAAGACAGTTTCATCTTGCCGTCAGAAAACCCCTGCTGAGGTTGTAAACACCGAGGCTTGAAAAGAACCCAGCGGACTTTCAAGACCTTATTTTCATTTTTTCTCAACATCGTACTTGTAAATTCCAAGAGCGTGGAGCGGCACACCCTCAAATTTGTTGTCCCTCGGCTTCAAGAGTAGACAAATGACCATTTTATGACGCCTGTCCTCCGTCGAGCAATACTATAGAGTGCCACACACGTAAATTTGCCGTTGCGTAGAAACGAATTTTCGTTTCGTCTCCCTCTCTCTTAGCATCACGTGTTCTACCCTGCTCGAAAACCTTCGCTATTGTTGCCATATTGTCATTCCATTCCTGGACACACTCGCGCAAACTTCATTGAAAACAATTGAACAGCGCTCCAGCTCGCGGTTCCCACCGGTCAGCAGGGACGGCAATGTGGCAATATAGCACGGCGTAGTCGTTGCTTCTTTTATGCAGTGCATGTTCATTGGCTAGCTAGTAACTAGTGTTGCCAACTGTAATAATGAAGCACTATTTCTGTCACGGAAGGGGAAAGCAGGTAAATTGGCGGTGAGTTTTGTTGGATTGGAAGCACCATATTTTTATTTTATACTAAGTATTTGACCGGTTTGACGTTGTGTGCGTGTATTGCGTGTGTGTATGTAAAAGTGTGTGTTTGCTAATGAACGTTAAATTCCATAATGCCTCCAGTTCTGTCGAAGTTGAAATCAAAAACCTTGCATAGCCAAGCTCGGGAAATTCTAAGCAATTCAACTCTGGCTCCGGCAGGTTTTCTTGTAGAAATTGCATAGAGGAGGCTGTCATTTTTGCTGCTTAATGTGATACATATTGTTTTCTGTGTTAAAATTGCCATGCTTTGATGGGTGACCAAGTTCATAGCAGGGCCGGCGGAAGGGGAGGGCGAACCGAGCGGCAAAATTTGAAGAGAAGAAAAAATAAGCCTATTGAAAACTGTGATCGAGCGAGATATTCTTTTGCGCTGAATAGTATTGAAATAGCATAAGAAGTCTCATTATTTATTTTATATTTTGATGTTTTAGTTAGGAATATATTGATTTTCAATTTTCCGTTGCTGCGTAATGACCGGGGGGGGGGGGTCGAAATAGAGCGGCATCTGCCGCCACCTCCCAGGGAGGCAAAATGACTAGCGCCGGCCCTGGTTCATAACAAAAGAAAAAGCCGCGCAGCTTATCGTCTAGTGGCAGTATATGTACTTGTTATTGTTGTCGAAGCGGGCATCCTGTGTAAATGTACAACAAAGGCAACCGACTGTCGCAGATCTCAGAGAGGAAATAATAATACTGTTTGAGGAGGAGTGTTATGGTGCAATTGTAGCGGTTTAACACGTTGGCATGTTATTATCTGCCGTTGCAGTTCCATACCAGTGTATACGGGTTTTGGGAGTGAAAAGTTAGAACGCCACCAGTGCATTAATGCAATGAAAAATAATATATACGTATATATTTTTTTATTTTGTTTGAAATCACTCAAATAAGGAATCGTATGAAGAAGTCTTCTTTGCAGCATTTTTGGTAATTGTACTTATGTGTTAGTTCATATTTTGCGAATTTTTAGTCCATATGTATGTAGCTACATACAAAGCCACTTGTTAGTACATATTAATCCTAGTCCTGGTATAATGCATGACGTTTAAAACTCAACGTTAGATAGACCTGAATTCTCTAATTTTATTGTTGTACGTAACAGCTGTACATCGGAGCACTGCAGCGATTTTTCTATCTGCTCCATTAGCAACACTGCTTTCGCGCATCGCACGGCAGAAATAGCTGTGCTGGACTCTGCGACAGGAAATAAAGGAAAGCTGGATTTACAAATGCATCGCTGTTCCTTGTCGGCGACCTTTGACTGGTGGCTTCACAAGAGTGAATACACAGTTGTCCGTTACGAGAAATTCAACTTTGTTATAACGGAATTTTTCTTTTCAAACCAATTATGCTTTTCTTCCCTTTCTGCGGCCCTGGAACTTTTGTTGGTAAGAACAGCGAGACAATCCAGATGTGAATTACAGTGCACGTGCATAGTAGATTTGGAGAACGGTATTGGCGCGTTTCTCATTTGAACATAAACCCTTTACAGTGTCGTGTCGTTTTGGATCCGACGATATGTCTAAGCGATCGCAAAGTTCAATTTTGATTATTTTTTTTTTTTTTTGCAAAAAGTCGCGTAGTGATTCTCGCAAGAATTGTGAAAATTCCACGTCATCGGAGAGTGCTTCGTGTGGTGACGTTATCGCGAACATTCTTCCCGGTAACGATTTCGCATCCCCATGTGAACTATCAAGTGATGCTGAACCTACATCTACATCCCTAAATAATGTCGAAGTGCTCCGTGAATCGCCTGGAAATGATAAATGTGTTGCTTTTGTTCAGGAATCATCTACATCTTCACGTACTTATGAACCACACGCTTATGACATTGGTCTTTACGTAGGAAGAAACTTGTCCAATGAAAAAAAGTTGGACGTCTTGTACAATGTCTGGGAACCAGATCCAGGATTTGTGTTTCCACCAAAAGGAAAGCGAAATTTGCAATTTCAGTTTAAGTGGCTTTATCGCTGGAAGTGGCTTGCATATTCCGAATTTAAGGGAGGAAGTTTTTGTAAATTTTGCGCCCTCTTTGCTCCAAGTGATGGTGCTGGATCAGGTAAGCAGCCCTTAGGTCAACTGTGTAGTGTGAAGTTTGAAAATTGGAAGGACGCCGTCGAGCGGTTTTCAGAACATGAAAAGTGTCTCTATCACAAGGAAAGTTTGGAGGTTGCAAGTACTTTGGCCGATATCTCGTGTGGTAAGAAACAGTCTATCGATGTTTTAATAGATACTGCAGCTATGCATAAAAAACTTGAAAACAGGAAAAAAAGTTGTTCCTATAATTGAAACTGTTCTGTTCTGCGGCAAACAGTGTCTCGCACTGCGAGGCCACAGGGATTCGGGGCGAATAGAAGTTGATCAAGAACCAGAAGAGAATGACGGCAACTTCAGGGCGCTTCTTCGCTTTCGAAGTAAGACTGATTCCGCATTAAAAAGTACATTGACTAGTAGTGCCGGAAATGCTCAATATATAAGTCCTAGAATACCGAACGAAATAATTTAAGCGTGCAACGACCTGATTGTTCGAGATCTTGTTAACGAACTTAATGCCTCCAGCTTCTTCTATATCCTTGCCGATGAGACGTCAGATATAGCAGGCATAGAACAATTATCACTGTGCGTTCGTTATGTTGACGCAAGAGAATTCGTTGCGATAGAAAACTTTTCACAATTCATACCATTGTATGATGTGACCGGAAAGGGAATTTGCGTTCATTAAATATAGACTTAAATAAAATTCGTGGACAAGGATATGACGGAGCTGCGTCAATGTCAAGACAACTGAACGGAGTCCAGGCACATGTAAAGGAAATAATTCCATCAGCCTTGTATGTTCACTGCTCTGCTCACAGTCTCAACTTAGCTGAATCCAGTGCTTGTGAAGTTGCTGCTATTAGAAACTGCATGGGCACAATATCGAGACTGTATGAATTTCTTAATACACCTAAAAGGCAACATGTTTTAAAATCGGCGATAAATGAATTGGAAACTACAACTTCACGGCGTGAAAAATTAATTAAACTCTGTGCAACGCGTTGGTTGGAAAAGTATGACTCAGTGGCCTCGGTGGTGGAATTGTATGACCTTATTATTGCAACACTCCAAAACATATCAGAATGGAAAGACAAAAGACTCGTCGACACAGGCAAATTCAATTTTATTTGCTCCGAGTGATTGTCAATTTGTGATATCTCTGTTTTGTATTCAAAAGCTGTTTTCTTTAAGTCTGCCTTTGTGTAAATTCCTGCAGAATTCGACCATTGATCTATTGGAAGCCGTAAACCTCGCTGAAGATATTAACAATGAAATGAAATCCTTGCGCGAAAATGTCAATGAAGAATTTCTAAAAATCTTCACTTCTGCTTCCGAAGTCTTAGATAGGTTGGGGTCCTCCATTCAAATCCCCCGCATGGCAGCACGACAGAGAACCGTGTGAACTTGGACTTACCATCTGCGACGCCAGAAATTTACTTTTGCGTCTCTACTTTTATCCCATTTCTGGATGCCTTTGTGTCCCAATTGGATTCTCGTTTCTTCAAACATAAGGACATTTTAAAGAGTTTTCAGTGTCTTTCACCTAGCAACCCAGTCCCTCTGCCTTCTCAAGTTGCTGCTTTCACTTCGCTCACGGAGTTCTATACCAAGGACGTAAGAAGTGATTGCCAAGAAGACCTGAACACTGAATTAAAATTATGGTACAGAAAAATTGCACGTCATGTGAAGGTAGACCAACCAAAAACTGCTATAGATGGATTAGTCATTTGCAATCCAAACATAATGCCAAATATATTTGCATTGCTAGAAATATTGGCTGTGCTGGCCGTGTCCACGTGCACAAACGAACGATCTTTCTCAATATTGCGCCGCTTAAAAACATATTTGCGCAATTCTACAGGAAATGCTCGATTAAATGGATTTGCACTCCTGAACATACATAAGAAGCACACTCCAACTGCAGAAGATGTGTTGAATGAACTAATGAAAAAAAGTCGTCGTTTGGACATTGTGCTGTGATTTCCAATGTGTAGGGACAAATACGTACATATTATTTGATTGATTTATTAGTTTAAACTTACTTTTGAACCCAAAAAGACTCAGTGAAATTGACCTACATGCATATGCACCGTGTTAAAAATGTAAACATAAACATTGGTGAGGCCTTGCCCGGTCCCCCCGGAACTTCCGGTTTAGGCCAGTTCCCGTTGTTTCCAGTACAGATTCACCGGCATACGAAGTAAGAAATGAGCGCTTGTTTTCATCAATTGTGCGACGATAGTCAAGAAAGGTATTTGTTAAAGTTGTACTATGAAGGAGTGGACGTCAAGAATCCGTCGGATGATCAACTGCAGAGCAGATTATTAAAACATGACGTGTCTTTGTGGCCGCCAGTTGTATAGCATACTACCACTACGTATCTCATGTATAGTCATGGAAAGTAGTTCTTGGGCCACGAGATCTACGATATCGTAACATCTTAAAGCCTGTTGTCTATGCAACCCAAATAACAAAATTGTCGCTTGGGTTTGCCTGGCGGACCTGGATTCTCGGGAATGATTGAGTATTGACAGCAGCGTGAGTCATACCCCCAAGCCCAGCCATAACAAACAACAGCTGGGTGCCGTGAGACCACCAGAAAAAGTTTCAGGAATTGGTTTCTTAACAACAGCTATTCGTAAGAAAAAATGTTCTCTTTACTGACATTAGAGTCATTGTCAAGAAAGTTCACTGAAATGGTGGTTTCGTCGCATCATCATCGCGCAACACACATGCTGTCAACCCAGAAGTCCTTGAAAAAGATTGGAGTTAAAAACAACTACTTGACTAATGATAAGACGAATCGCTATTCATTAGTCCCAACTTAGAATTTTGTGTAAGACATGGATCATCATGTCCTATCATCCATTTCATAACTTCATTAATCATCCTCATCGCCAAGTGCTAGAAAAGCAATATAAAATAAGCAAATTAATAAATTATATTTTCAGCGTTTTCACGCAGCGACTCAGTTGCATGTAGACAAAGTTTCATTACTCGGGAACCAAGGGCCCCCTCGTTGTGCTTCATTGTCATTTTCCCTCCACTTTGCCTGCCGCGATTAACCTGAAGTTGATTAATGTACAATCCACAAAGTGCACCAAAGCGGCGCATATTATGAATAGGTAAACTATGTGATATTATGCTAATTTAGAATTTAGTAATAAAATGTGAATTTTGAGGGCTTCAGTTAAGTGGCTGCACATCCATTACGTAATCGCGATATCATCAAATTGTACGAAGTTTGTCTACACCTACGTAAAGTGTCAGTCCCCGTCATAGGCGTGCGCAGACCCTCTGATTAGGGGGATAGCCTTGATTATATTTCAGGCCGGAAAAGAATAACGTAATTTCATCTCACTTGTTTAAATTTTATTGCATTGATGGGTGTGTTTATATATACACCCCTCCCCCCCGCCCCACACACACATATAAATACATACACACACACACACACACACACACACACACACACACACACATATATATATATATATATATATATATATATACATACACACACACAACACACACACACATATACATATATACCAACAGTAAAAATCATATAAATTGTCTCTCAAATCTGCGCTTTCCTTTTCCTCCCAACAATTGTTCATGCACTTAAGAGAAAACCTTTTAGCAGCAGTACTTCTCTCCTCGGTAATATAAAATGCATTACAGAAAACAAATTGCGAGCAAAGCGACCAATAAATTTTCAGATCCAAATTTTTGCAAAATGAAAACAATGTCGATTTAATATGGGGAAAAAAATTCATGGAGCGCCATATTATTCTCTTTTACAATTTTTTTCATTTAGATCGTTAACTCCCGCTGACCCCTAGCTACGGCTCTGAACTTGACTAGACTGCAAGAAAAGCAGGCATTGCCAGCGAAGCGAGCAAGAACATTTTACAAAAGGTATTTATATTTGTATAAAACTTGAAATCAAGGGGGCAATTGCAGATCTGTCCCTCCCCCCCCCCCACCGCAGGTGCTCTTGGCAGTCTGGAAGAAATAATGCATGAAAGACGTGAAAACAAAATCCGTCTTGAGTATCCTTTTGTCCTGCTACTCTTAGATTCTGCTACTCTTGCTTTCCTTTACTTCCATGTTTGCCCCCTAAAATTGATTTCCGTTCAAGGTTGTGGGGGGCTGTGGTTTCGCCACTGCACCCCCTTCCCCCGTAGTTGCCTTGAACTTTCATCGGCTTGAAAATACTTAATTTTCTTTAAGAGTATAATATAGATTAATAACGGCGATAGGATTCATCTATCCTAAATTTCTAGGTGAAAATATAATAATATAGGGGCATAGATGTCTGAAAGGGAGGCAAGGATTGCCACATCTTCCCCTTAGAAAACGAATGTCAACCAAAAAGTACGTTTTCACTTGTATAATTTGATTTCAGTAGTAGTGTAAACGTATTGTTTCAACGCAGCACTTTGTAGGTATGCATTTGTAGCCTCTTTTTTTTATCAATTGAATATCAGTTTTTGACATATTTTGACAATTTTTTGTCGATGTTTTAGCGTTTAGCGATGTTTTAGTAAAATTTCCCTTTTTTCCCACTCGCACTTGGTAGGTATGCATTTGTATCCTCTTTTTTTATCAATTGAATATCAGTTTTTGACATATTTTGACAATTTTTTGTCGATGTTTTAGTAAAATTTCCCTTTTTTTCCCACCTCACACTTGTAGGTATATCACGATCTTACGTGATATAACTTAACCTATTCATTTTTTTTATTACATGCTAAACTACACGAGAGCCTCTACGCGCTTTGACCTACTTAGAGAGTAGTAGTAGGTGGAACCCTACGTTCTGGAGCTACCCTTTGACCTACTTTTTATTTTACGACGTTTTACGGACTAAACTAACCTACAATGAGAGAAAAATGGACAGAAAAAGCTCTGGCATCACTTTTTAAGCTATTTTTTACCTCCTGCAAATTTTGCTCTTATGCTAACTCGCCCCTTTGACCTACTACTTTTTTATTTTACGACGTTTTACGGACTAAACTAACCTACAATGAGAGAAAAGTGGACAGAAGAAGCTCTGGCATCCCTTTTTAAGCTATTTTTTTTTACCTCCTGCAAATTTTTGCTCTTATGCTAACTCGTCCTTTGGCCTTCTTTTGAAATGACTTACGACATTTTCCTATAAGTCTGCTGTCTCCTCTTACTGTAAGGTCCCCTCAGTGTAATCTACCACGACCTTGCTCTCAGCGTAATCTGTCACGATGTTTTTTAAAACTCTCATGTGTGATCTTCTACAATGTGTGCCCCCCCCCCCTTGCTACGAACTAACGGGGCCTCTCTCCTTTTTTTTTTTTTTAGATTAAAAATTTTGTAATGGAGGATGTAGAAAAAGCCATTCTTGCTCGACGAAGGCAATATATTTTAAAACTGCTCTGTGACCCTCTCGTTCTTCACGTCGTACGCGAAAGACTTCTCTGCGATCAGGATGACGCTGCATAGAGTATCGGCAGGCAAGGCTTCGTGGAACTCGCAAACGACCTTGATGTTGGTGCGATCGTTCAGTACGAATTCGACCTTCACCCGCAAGTTCGGGAACCAACCGCTCGTGCAGGTGATCGATCAAGTTAGCCTGATGGCGTTTATCCATAAGAATAAAAAGCGAATCCGTGTCCATGTACATCATGCGCGGTCGCTGGGGTTCGAGGGGAAATTTTCAACCACGTCGCGCGATTTTAACAAGATGGTTCGTGACAGAAAAGTAACGAGAGACGCGCAAGCAGGGTTCTTCGAAACGAACGAGCCCCCAACGTTTTTCCGTAGGGTCTGCGAACGTAAGGTTGGTTCACGTGAGCGCGAATTTCTTCGGGAATATCTTTCAGCTCGTACATCTGACCGTACATGCTGTTCATCATCAACTTCGCCGTGTTCTGTTTCGCGTCCATTTCGAGCAGTTTTTGCCCCAGGCGGCAAGGTCTTCTCGCAATTCTTGACTTCCTTGATTTTTTTACGCAAGGCCATGATCTTGCGGATGCACGTGGCGTTGAGCGTGTCGGGCGAGAAATACACGTGGAGATCCGCTTCCGTGCAGCCGGTTGGGGATTCGTACTCCCGCGATAAACATCGACTTCCGTGCCCGGTGGAACGGACGTTTGTCGGTGTGGAATTCGCGCCCTTCAACGTGAACTTGGAGTGGCGAGAGCCCTGCTGCGACCATGACGCTCGGGTAGAGGGGACGTATGTGAACCCCGAGAAAATTCTATATAAAATAACATACCTGGAAATTATATTCACAGTATAGATTGAATTTTGAGTTTTGTAATCACCCTCCAAAGAAAATTCTATACAAAATAACATACCTGAAATTATATTCACAGTATAGATTGAATTTTTTGAGTTTTGTAATCACCCCCAAGAAATTCTATATAAAATAACATACCTGAAAATTGTATTCACAGTATAGATTGAATTCTTGAGTTTTTTGTATTCACACCCAAGAAATTCTATATAAAATAACATACCTGAAAATTCTATTCACAGTATAGATTGAATTCTTGAGTTTCCTGGGAAGTTTTGTTACGACAAAATTGGGATGTATAGTAAATTAAAATGCAAAGTCCTACCTTGTGCTTTGCACCAAGCCATGAAGGCGTATAGAGAGTGTGGAGTTAGTGAAGTTAGGGCCCCACGCTTTCTTCATCAGGCCGAAGGTGGGAATGATGTGATCAACACCACGCCCCTGGCCGCCATACCCCCCCCCTTCCCCAGAGTTTCCTCCAGGTACGACTTTATACGACGCTGGGTGGGAACCGAAGCAGCTTGAACAGGTGGACAAAATCCCGATTATCCCCCGTCGAGGATCGAACCCAGATCTCTCGCATGGTAATAAAACGCCCTAACGACTGTGCTACTGCGGCACATACAGTAATTAAGGCAAGAATTGTTTTAGCGTTTCGTTCAACATTTTTAGGGGAATCATTTTCGGAGATATAACGTGTAGCTCTTGTCGGTTCTGCTACCTGGGTTGAGAAAAGGCGAATTTCTGACGAACAACATTCCACCTGACAAGTCACGTGACTTTCCTACATTTCCTGTGTCTGTTGGCTTTTGCATGAAAGACGAGTTGCTCTTGAGACAGACAGAATCACCCGATCACCTAATGGTGCAATGTGTGTTGCCTACCCTTCCGGCATTATTTACTGCCATTAAAGTCTTATGGGGAAGAACTTTTTTCCACCACTGTACACGCACGACGAACTGAAAACGCACGAAAGTTTAGATATATTCAATTATTTTGTAAATGGAAAAGTGAGGGCAAGATAATTCTATAAAATTAGTGATATTATTATATTATAAAGTATGCTTAAGTGAATCTTTGCAAAAAATTGCAGAAGTAATGACACATGCAAATGCAGTAAATATGTGTGCTTTCAACTTGGCCGGAAGAACTATGATATGGTATGCCACTTTCACTTGCACAAATTTACTTCAAACAACAAGGGAGTTTTCAGACTGAAGCGACAAGCGATATCGAGATTTCGCACAGAAGCATTCGATCTAAAGCAAACCATTCACCACGCTTGCGCAAATAACAGGCCGGGGCAACACAATGCACAGTATTGATAAAACCGCCCAGTCCAAGCGACATGAAAGCGAGAAGCGACACCTGCAATTTGTCGTGTTGCTTTAATTGGGAAGGTGTTTATTTTTTTAATGTTGGTTTCCAAGAATGTCTCTTGGAAACCGCTTCAGTCTGAAAGCTTACTTTCGAACCAATTCACTACGAGAAAATGCACGTGTCGCTTGGACTGGTCTGTTTTCTCAGTACTATGCATCGTGTCGCCTCGGTCTGTTGTACTCGTATGCAATGTGGATTGTTTCCTTTAGAATAAGGGGCTTGCTTGTCGCTTCGGTGTGTAATCTCCATGCCACTTGAAAGTGAATCCTCAGTGATCAACGAAATGTATCGAACCGAAGGGACGCGACAAGCTGGACGTGTCGCTCAGATTCCCAATGGTGTGTATTGTGCCGCCTGAGACTTGATTTCCCATGCGCGGTAAATGCTTATTTATAGATTAAATGGTCCTGTGTCGCTTGCCACTTCGGTGTGAACCACTGCTGTCGCGTGTCGCTTCGGTTTGAAACCTTACTAAGAGCCTTTTCACCACAACACAATACGCAGATAAGCGATCAACATGCTTGCAACAAAATGCAAGTCGTACAAATCCTTTCCGAGTACCAATCCTTTTTTCGTTCTGCTTGTATCAACAGGTTTCGTCTCTCTACGTCCTTCGGAAACCTACGAAGTGATACTTGACTCAATAAATTGTTCCCGAGCGAACTGTGCAACCATATACTATGCAGCTGACATGCTATTACCTTGTAAAAGAATCTCCACTTTGCCGTTTCATATTATCGTTCATACCATAGCACCGTAAGCGTAACCGGATGTTCCAGGGGAGCCAGACGAGTGCGCATGCTCCGCAGTAGCTCCGCCTTTAACACCGTCTATAGTGAGTTTGAATTCTACATCGTGCCTCTTTATCATCCTGCTGGGTGAGTTCCATACTTTGATTATTTAAATTTGTTTTAATATATTTGCTTGTTCTTATGGATTTTCTTCACTTTTAAAATGTTTTACGTATTACGTATCATATACAACTAACCGTTGACTGAACAATTATTTCATAACAAAGTTGACATGTTCCTGAAATTTGTTAAAAATCGAATGACTAGAAAATAATTTCGTTCTCTTGCTTTCATAAGTATATTTATGTAGATCCCTACTACTTAATAGTAGTAGTAGTGATATTAGTAGTAACAGTAGCAGCATTAGTAGTAATACTAGTATTAAGTAAACTATAATAAAACACTGGTAATATGAATTTGGCTTAACAGTTTTAGAAATAACACCGCCCCCCCTTGATGAAATCCTGCGTACGCTACTGTGAGTGTGTAATATGTCCACTCCCGGTCCCCGAAATGACGTATCTTTCATACCCCGGCACGGGACCAAACGTCATTATGGGTACGGGAAACCGGTCGTGACTTTTACTTACGGTCCAGGTTCTTTAGTTCGGTACTGAGACGGTCGTTTATTGTCGTACTAGTGCGAGGTGGGGATAAATACCTTGAAATGTTACACTTTTTGGTTTACCTTAGATATGTAGACTCGAACAATAATAACACACTAATAGCATTACACCAGATACCTGAAAAACATCAAATGATAACACTGACGAACAGTAAAAATATGAATATATTGTATCAACAAAAAAATATTGGAATCAACAAACGGTTTACATCGCCCCCTCACTCACTCTCTCTCATTCTCACTTCTGAGGAATTTCACATGATAATATACATACAATATCATGGATCTAATCAACATACCATTTCCTTTTTGTTTGAACCTTTACGTGAATTTAGGTCATTAGTCTGCCCGCTCCTGTGCTCATTTAAATCAAATATGTGCCAGCCCTCGGAAAGCAATTATCTAAAACAATTGGGTCGGCGTAGTTAATCCTTTCGTTCGAATGAACGTACGCATCACGTCGTAAGCACTACATTTACCAAGTTTCTCGGACGGGGGTAATACATACAAGCCTCTCTCGTCCATTGATAACAAATACACCATTACATAGTGATGCAAGACTTAATCGGCTCCAGCTGCCGGAGTACACAAATCAATCGTCGGCGCGAGCAAAAATTACAACAAAAACCACTATGCAATAAAGAATACTACACTCGCACGACCTTGCAATATAAAATACGCTTTCCACAAATTAAAAAGACTAATCGGTCAACTATTGACAAGCTAATTGACGCGACGGGGCGGTCGGTTACACAAAAATGGAGCACACTTTGACAATTTACACGAAGAATTAACATTATGGAATGGAGCTTCTAACTCTGAATGCAGACAATCAAGTTATTACATATGAACATGAAATTACCTTTTATATAACATTACTCAAAAATATCGACTTCGTCTTTTACGGTACGACGTTGATGCAAACAATACATGCGTACATGGATTTGAACCATCTGAAGAATACTCTACCAGACTCTGCTACATCGTGGGATCGTTCATCTTTCCTGGATGCGGGAATTTGCACAAGGTTCCTTTGCGGCGAAAATGTTCTTCGAGGTCGAACGCGGCGAAGGATGATTGCGGCGATATTGGTCACTTTCACTTTCATAGAACATTTCGTGTCTCTCTTACCACAAGCGTCGGCTGTACGTTCTCACGCGTCGGTCCGGAATCTCTCTTGTGTGTCGGGCATCAATCAAACGTCCTCCTGGAATCATCTCTCTCCCTCTCTCATTGGGCTTCCGTCGGGCGTTGATCTGGGGTCATCCTTCTCTCTCTCTCTCTCTCTCTGGTAACGGACTTCTGTTGGACGTCGAATTGGAAACGTCCTTCTGGGCGTCGGGCAATGTTTGGCTTCGCGGCGCTGCGTCGGTCGTCGGTCTTGGCGTTGGCTTTGGTGTCGTCTGGCTTCACCGGATGGTGGCGGTGCATCGTTGCAGGCGTCGGGGAAGGCGACGGCCTCCCTTCTCTATCTTTTTAGCCGGCCATCTTTATGGTAGTCCACGCTTGATAAAATCAAACCACCGCAAAATGCTTCACAGAATAAAGTACACACTGGTAAACTCACTATCGGTAACTCGCTCACGGTACGCAAGAGAAACAAAGTCCACGGAGACAAAACAGTAGTCACGCGGGAGTGTAGCGTGGAGATGCTCTCTCTACAAAACTGGACAAAACTGTGTGGTGAACTCGAAGTCCTGCAGCTTTATACCAGATTCAAAATTGTCCGTTGGAAACACGTTAGAGTGGCTTCGCTTGGGTTTCCGAAGAGATGGAAATGACCCCGGTCCATTGTCTCGAAATGCGGTCACAAGGCGTGTCCTCGGTTCTTGCTAGCTTGGGCTCCAGCTGATTATCCTGGTCATCCGTGAAAAGTAGTTTTGCCCTCCCGCGGCCAATTATCCGTTGGTCCCGACGAAAATAAGTCCATCCTTTCTCCACCCGCTTTGGTGCAAATATGCCATGTACTTTGCCGCATTGAGAGTTCGGCTGTCACTCAGAAAAACCCGTCTCCTAACTTCTGATGTCTGGTTCGGATACCAATTTTGCCACATAATAAACCAAACCTCACACTTTACATTTAAACATAATATGAATCAATAAACAAAAATAATTAATATCGAACGGTGTTTTTTCAGATGTCACTGGATACCGTGACAAGTGTCCATTCATCAATTTCATCATATCGCTACGAATCCCCATCTTCGTAATTAGCCAAAAAAGTGGCATAAAAGCGAAGTAAAATAAAGCACATGTAAATTTTAAAAAGGAGCCTCATTCAAGCAAGATATTATCTTTGTTTCAATGTTGGTTCATTCATTCACGGAACAGTAAACAAGCGTCTTCGACAAAGCCTTCGTTGCTGCCAATGTGTGTAACAATAGGCCTCCCCCCTTCCCAGTCGGCTGCTGTGTCCCGCGTTGACCCATGTCTCGTCCAAATAATAAATATGTTTCTTTTCGCGGCGGTACCTTTTTATAGCGCGGAGATACTTGTGTCGCCAAAAAACAATATCTTCCCTCTCCAGCAATACAGACGAACGTTTCCTCCTCCTAAACTCAAAACCCAAATCATTCAACACCCGACACACAGTTCGAGCGCTCATCGGCGGTAAATCACTCTCCCTTCTTATTGCCTGCGCCAGTTTTTTTGAGGTTGGAAGTTCATTGCGAAGGTAAAACTCGTGTATTTTCTGGCGAATAAGTCGCTTGGAAAAATCATCCAACACCACCATTCTTGAACGATTTCCTTTAGCAAGGGGCCTCTTCTTGCCTGGTGCTTCCTTATTACCCGTTTTTTTTTCTAAAAAAAAAAACACTTCGCCGCGTAAATGGAACGTTCACTGACACCTGTCAACACCGACGTCATGCTCATGACCTCACGTCCTGTCTTATCCGGATATTGTTGCCTTAAGGATGAATATACATTTAAAACAACTTGTTTGGCTTGACTTTGGAGAGCTTTCCCTCTTGAATGCTGCCTAAAATAACATTCGGGCAAAACCGCGCGCTCAGCAGGAGACCTCGATTCAGCTATTCTCGTTGCTGTGCAGCTCGATCAGCAATGTATCACGATAATAATAATAATAATCCGTTGCGCAACAGCCCATGAAGGGCCTAGGCATACCTACCGACTGCCGATCTCCCTCCCACGCTTTCCTTCGTCACCTCTAAGCGTGGAGATCTTCAACCAGTATTGGAATAGTCGGGGGGTCAGCCCGACGTATCCCCAGCCGTTATAGTAGGTCTTCTCGACCGGATTACGCTCACTCACTCGGAGCTCCCCAATTTCCTCACGATGGTGGGTTGCCACCGGCCCTATACGTAGGCCGAATAAATTCCGACCAGAGCCGGATTCGAACCTACGCCGTCCCGCAGCGAGCGATCTCAAGACGAGTGAACGCCTTAACCCGCTCGACTACGGAGGAGGACGTATCACGATAAATGTAGGGTTAAAATAGTACGGTCTGAAACACTGGTGTCAGACGGATTGGTGATTCCACGCGTACTGCAACAGTCTTCAAGTCCACCTCGACTCGCTCTTGAGTTTAAGTGTTCATTCACTGCTACCGACAGCCTAATTGGCGATCTGCGGTTCCAAGTTCGTCTGCTCAGTGATTGCAACCGATCAGGTACATATCTGCTAATGTATGTATTATCTTGTCTACATATTACAAATTTATTAACTGTTTCCTTGCAAGTATGCAGTTATGTCGAAATAGAACCCGTCTCAACAGAACTACTTGTATATTCTGCGCACACGTTTGGATCTACATGTGCGAAAAGTTGCTGCAAAGTTGACCTGACGCGCGGCTTAGTTTACTTCAAAATAAAATAGTATTCGCGTCTGTTGTGACAGTAAAATAACAGTATCTCAGCAGAAAATTTAGACATACGAACTATTTATTTAAAAATAATAATTAGTAGACTCTTCACTCAACAAATAAAATATTCGCCCCAATCATTAAGGCCGGCTTTAGACGAAAGCATTTCCTTTAGCATTTTTGCTAGCATAAATGCTATGTAAAGGCTTCCAAAAAATCTTATAGCAGATATACACGCAACGCAAGCATTTCATGTAACTTTTCGGCTAGGTTTTGCGATTACAATGTATAACATATACGTCGATTTACAACATCTATGTTGAGTGCACGGTGTTTAAATTTGAAACAACTAAAGTATTCTTTCATACGTGTACAGTAAACATTGTAAAGTATGTATTTAAGCAGCGCCATTGTTTTGAACCTAATGACGTTTTACACGAAATGTTATTATTCTCGGTTGAATACTTATCGGCTTTTAAAAATGTGAAGTGATACATTGTTTACATCTCACGCGGCCGCCATTACCATTACAACTGCACTCGTGACCTAGAGGTCTCTTCTGATTGGTTATGTTTCCTTCTTCAGCTGCCAGTGTGCTCCTCAATTCTGATTGGTAGTTCTATAGTATTAACGATGGATTTAGAGACGGTTTCTAATTCTGTCGGGAACTGAATAAGAGAAAGCTCTCACACGATCGTTAAGTAACGAAGCTAGAAGTCAATGGCGAAATGAGGACGTACCTAACTGCCGTGTGAGACTGGCTTAACACAGAGAAAACTTGACCTATTTTTGCGTGTTCAACTCAATGACGTCGTGTGGGGATATATATGATCTACTTGCCTGAATTAAGCTGACGATGTCAGCTCTTCTTGCTATTGTGGTAGGCTTTCATAGTTTATTTGACAAAAGACAGAGCAACGACGTTACTCAGAGCTTTTTGTAAAGCTTCTTCACTCGACGATAATAAACAAATAAACAATGAGCAATTTAAAAAACGATACGAAATAGGATGTAATTGTTTTAAAGTTTAATTAAAATTAATTTAAAGCTTAAGGGATAAAAATTTATGTGGGTGATATTTCCGGCATCCTCTCACTTTAACTCCCTTCGAAACGATATATCTTCCACTCTTCTGGACCTTTCTTCATTTCCTTATTGACAAAACTGAAAGTCCTCTTCAACTCCGTCATCCTTGACTTCCTGGCCGTCAAAACTTTATCTAAGATTTTCTCAAAATAACGTTATCCCGTTAGTGATACGTCTGTCTGTCTGTCTGTCTGTCTGTCTGTCTGTCTGTCTGTCTCTCTCTCTCTCTCTCCCTCTCTCTCTCAGTGATACGTTATACTCTCCTTACCACTCTTTCCCACTCCCTTATTCTGTTTTATATCGTAACTCGTCATTATGACGTGACGTGGGTTAGTTTATATAACGAAACGCAGCTCTTGCCGTGCCTCCTCCTCCCTTTTCCCATTTGGTTATACTTACTTGCATCGTAATCAGTGGCGCAACAATAGGGGCAGCCCTACCCCAACCTTCGGCGGAAGTCAATTCTAGGGGGGGGGGGCAAACATTGATGGTCAAGGGCACCTGCAGGGGGTACAGAGGAGCAATTACCCGACTCGATTTCAAATTTTATGCAAATAAAAATACATTTCGTAAAATTTTCTTGGCTCGCTTCGCTTGCAGTGCCTGCTTTAATCCAGTCCCTGTAATAGAGTCTCCTAAAAATTTTAGTTGTGATTTGTCTAACCAATGGAACCTGGTAGAACACATGTAGGAGAGTCAGAAAAACTTGGGTAGACATCCCCATATTCTGGACCGAGTGTTTTAGACGCCATTTTCCAAAATGGCCGATAGCGACAATATTTTGCTTTTAATTCCGCTCCTGAAACCGTTAAAGTCATAATTTTGGTGTCTAAATATATGTTTTGAAGGGTGAGGAATCGAATAAAATGATTCCTGAAGTTGTCTGGTTGTTATTTATTTCAGAAAATCTTTTTCTTTTCGATTTGTTTGTCCAGATCCAACAAAACTGCCAGTCAAATCAAGTATATCTCAGAGTAATCTGATTCAACGAAGTCACTACATACGAAAGGAATTACCATGTCAAAGGGTTCTACATTACAAGAGACCAGACAGCAAACCATGTTTTCATGAAAGTTTCAAAGTTAAGGAAGACCTGCTCTGTAATGAGAGCACTAAAAAGATACATGCTGAAACTGAATTTGCAATCACTTTAATTAAACATGGGATTCCTGAAGATGCAACTGATGATCTTATTGTTCCAACATGGACTGGATGTCGTGCTTTGGTATCAACAGCTACACCACCTCTCATGCATGTGGGATTTCTTCCATTCATACCCACGCCAGTTACAGAACATGCTACAGTTTTCTGATCATTGAAAAATTTGCAGAATGTTTGCTCACAGTTAAAACAATCATCCTTACCAGTATTTTCGGATGAGGGTGTATTCCATATCATTGCTGATATTATGATGAGTAGCCCTTCTGAGTTTCCTGACATCATTCCAATGATTGGAAACTTCCATTGCGCAAAGGTCGTCCAGCACATTATTGGAAAATATTTGTGTGGCACTGGTGCAAAGGATGCACTTATTGAGTGCAAAGTGTTTGGTGTTAAAACTGCAGAATCAGTAATGAACGGAAGTCATTATGTCAAATCGCTCAAGGGATTACTGATTCTTGAAGAAGCTATATTGAAGATGAAATGGTCAGCATTTTGGAAATGTAACTCCAAAGAAAAATATGCTATTACCATTCAACAAGCCCAGAAATTGAAAATAAGTATTTCAACTAAGAATGTGAAAACAAGCCCAACAGAGTTTAATGAACTTTTAGCAACCTTAGCAGTTTTGTACAATGACTTTCAGAAATTTTCCAATGATTGTGTCACTAAGTTCGAAATGTGCCGATACTGGGATACATTCCTTTACCTTGTAAACTTGTTGAAATTTCTCATAGCGTCTGACAGAGATGGCGATTGGAATAGCCACCTTCAAGCTATTCAGAACCTTCAACCTATATTCTGTGAATTTGACAGTATTAACTATTTAAGGAATGCATCATGGTATCTGGAAAAATTGGATAGAGGAACAGCATCCTGAAGTGTATCAGAAATTTCAAACAGGCCATTTTTTAGTGAGGCAAACCAATCGATCATTTAGTGCTGTGTCAACGGTCATGAAATTGGAGCAAACTATCCAACGATCTCGAAAGAGCTCTAAAGGAATAATTGGACAAACAAAGCAACAAATATATGTCACTGAATGGGAGTTGGATAATCTCGAAGTACTAGGAATAAGCAACTGTTTCCGAGAAATACCTGGTGCTGATGATACCAGTTACAGTGAGGTAACTCTTAATCATGAATTATCAGGAAACTTGAGTTCCAAGAAGATGTTAATGTTTGTGAATGCAGTATTTGAATTTATGAACAGTAGAGGCAATCCATATGAAACATCCAGCCCGACCCAACTTCATAATTTTATCAGTAAACAATGTGTACCTAGAGAGGATACTATCCCCTGATGAAAGTGAGAGAGCATGGAGAAGAGAGTTATGAACTATTCAGAAGTGAACGTCTCGTTAAGAAAACTACAAAACTTTCTGGTGTCATCACGAAGGTAAGACCCTCAACAATGATGGTTGAAACCGTAGTGCCTGCTCCGAAATCGAAGACAACACTTGCTTCCCAAAAGAATAATATTGCTGCAGCTGATAGAAGTATACACATAGCTAAAGCACGAGGAGAAACAATGAAAGATGTTTTGAAATATGATCTGCTGCCAACTAATATGTTATTAGATGATAATGGCTACAGAACCAAACCTGTAAAGTATCTACTGTTGTCTGAAGTGGAGAAAAACTAGATCCAACTGATTACTGTTTCAAGAACGTGAAGTCATGTATACTGCTGTCGTAGTTGATTTTATGTCACAAGTTTGCCAACTCAGAACTAAGTGTATGGGAACTTTTAAAAGTATATTTGATAAAGTCTGGACTAATGGGACTCAATACCACAGAACTAAAAGAGTGGATTTTGTATTTGACAGCTACATCGAGCAGTCACTAAACGAAGATGAAAGAGAAAGACGGAGATCTGCTGATCCAATTGAAATGTTGACAATCGAATGGGACACAGTAATTCCTATACAGATGGACAGATTCTGGTCTTCAAGTAAAAACGAACAGCTGCTTCAATTGTCCGCTGCTACCGGTTTTATTGAACATGCAAAAACGACTAACTTCACTACAGTGATAAGTGGAACCATCACAGGAGACAATGATACCAGAGATGCCTTCATAGTTATGAACAAGGAACTTCGAACTTGCTCTGACCTTCAGACCTTTGTAGAAGAAGCAGATTCCAGAATGATACTCCATATATTCCATGCTGTTCAGTCAGGCATAACATACCTCATAGTATTATCTAATGACACTGATGTAGTTGTTCTCGTCCTTCGATATCTATTTGAACTATTCGCGAAAGGATTGGAAGAAATGTGGATTAAAGTGGGAGTGGGTGACAAAGTGCGTTACGTTCCTCTACACAAGCTGGGGAGAAAACTGGGAGCTACGCTTTGCAGAACTTTAATAAGGCACACATCAATACAGGTAGTGATGTTACAAGCAAGATAGAAACAAAGCCATCTTCACTGAAAGCATCACCAGAAACATTACTAATTGGATTTGCAGAAGAAATTACTCCGTCTGAAGAAGCACTTGATAAAGCAGAGGAATACCTTGTTCAAGTTTAACATCCATCCTCAAAGTATAAGACATTTGATGAGCTTCGTTATTCATTACACAAACAGAACCACATACCTGAGCTACCACTCTCATCTATCTCAATAAGAAATGGACATTTGAGAAGGAGTTTTTCTGTTCTGCAGGAATGCTTAAAACTTCCACGAAGCTACTTTCCTGATGGAACCCTGCAACCAACGGATTATGGATGATGCAAAGATGCAAATGGCGTACTAAAGCCCGATATCTGCCTTCATGAAATGCCTTCTAAGCTACTAATACAGTATAAAGCATGTGCTACTAGTAGATGTAAATGTCGTATGAAATATTTATCATGCACTGAGTATTGCAAATGTGGCGAAGACTATGAGAAAAATAAGAAATTATCATATTATTATGCAGATTGTTGCAATAACTTGTTCACAGTTTTCATAATTATCATGTGTGCTATAATTTTTTGATGTGTGCTTTATTTTATTATATATCTTTTTTCAAATCTTTTATGTTGTGTAAATGTAACTTTCCAAATAAATGTAGTCGTTTCTGTTCATATTATCCTTTATAGATGCAAAAAAAAAAAACAGATTTTCTGAAATAAATAACAACCAGACAACTTCAGGAATCATTTTATTCGATTCCTCACCCTTCGAATATATATATAGACACCAAAATTATGACTTTTACGGTTTCAGGAGCTGAATTAAAAGCAAAATATTGTCGCTATCGGCCATTTTGGAAAATGGCGTCTAAAACACCCGGTGCAGAATATGGTGATGTCTACCCAAATTTTTCTGACTCTCCTACATGTATCCTACTAGGTTTCATTGGTTAGACAAATCATAACTAAAATATTTACGAGAGACTATTACAGGGACAGGAGTACTTTGCTCATTTTCGTCAAGTTCAGAGCCGGAGGTAGTCGGCCATGGTCACCGAGCGGTCTAAATTAAAAAAAAAAAAAAAGTTGTGCAAGAGAGAATGCCTTGACACCCCGTGATATTATTTGCACCCTATTAGGGGCAAATAGGGGGGGGCAATCATTGACAGCCAAGGGTACCTGCAAGGGAGGCACAGAGGAGGAATTGCCCCCTCCGATTTCAGATTTTATGCAAATAAAAATACATTTCGTAAAATTTTCTTGCTCGCTTCGCTCGCTGCTTTTCTCAGTCTCGTCAAGTACAGAGCAGTAGCTGGTAAGACTGAGCGTTTGCATGGTCATGCTTTTCGTTTGTTTTCTGCTGAACAGCGGCGGCGCCAGGATTATTCATCTAGGGGTGCTGAGGGGTTGCGGAAAGAAATTTAGGGGGTGCGATTCTGAAAATAAGGAAAACATGAAACACGCATGCAACCTTTCAAAACTGGGGGAGAAAGGTGCCAAAACTGAGGGGGGGGGGGGCAAGGACAGTTTACTTTCCCTTGGTAGATATAGTTTAGAATAGTGCGGTTGCAAAAATAGCAAAAAGCGGGAGGGTAACTGCATCCCTAATCGCCGCCACTGATTAATATAAATTACTGAATGAAATTAAAATTGACACGCACCTTCTGCCTTTAGGGCTTTATGTTAGTCCGGTTATAACCCTTTTATCGGACTTCTCAAAGGCTTCTTAGGGGTTAGTAGGACCAAGCCCTTGCGTGGTCTGTTGTGCAGGATTTATTTTCAAATTATTACCTATGTAGGTTTGAAATGAAAGATCCTTAAGATCTTTTACTCGAAGATTTATTTATACTTTCGATGTTATACAAACACTTTTTCAAACAGACAGTTCACCCGGTATAACTTGTAGGCCTAAACCTATTAGTTATACCGAAGTTTATAACCCTGGTCTTTTGATGATGCAGGAGAACACCTTATTCAGAGTTGGGTTTGTAGAATATCTGCCAAAATGGAGTACAAGTACACCAGCCAATCCGAAGATTGAAGCAAGATATTCCCCAACGTCCCCTGAACCATCAACCTTTCGGCAACCAGGAGAATGTCCCGTAGACTTACAAAAGTCTAGCTCTTTTATATCATAATATTGTTTACAATTTACCAAGGTTACTACATAGTTGTTTAATATTTCTATAGTTTCAACATTTTTTCCTGATTTAAGTTAAACAATTCATTACCCATTGTAACATTAACAATAACACATTTTTAAAGAAAAGATTCCAACATAGATTAATACAATATGGATTGAATAGTTTTCTTTGCTTGAAGAAACATGTGTTCTGACAGGGGCGACACAAAATATATGTGTGAAAGATATATAACTTTAGATTGACATTCATTTTCCAGGAATGCTGCCCCCTCCCCTGGACGTCCATGATGATATGTATTAAATCTTCTACTCCAAGAAAGTGGTCATACAATGTAAACATTCAGATACACGTTGCAGTCTTATTGAACTATGGAGTGAAATACAAAATAAAATCATCTTGCCCATAAAAACACAATTTTTGAACCTTTTCAATGTAACCAATGGAGGTACAAAATACATAGTATATTCTACCTTTCGTCTGCCACAAGACAAAATGCGAAGAGCACAGCAACTGTGCCATCTTTAAAATCCCTTCTGCCGCACTATCCCCAACAACGAACTATAAAATTTCTTCGTGAACCTTGGGCCTCTTCCTAACAGTTTTTGAAAAAGCTTGAAATGGCACGTTTACTAGACATGTTACGTGGGACAAATACATTAAGAAGAAAACTACCCTTCATGTTACAACTCGCATTAAATAATTTCCCGAGCATGACCTGGTGATACCTTAAAAGCAGCTGAAATTTTTGCTCCAGTGTAAGGAAGAACAAGTAGGCGGAAAATAAACAGTTTATCAACAATGCAAAACAGAAAAACAAACTCACATTAAGGTATAGGCAATTATCAAAAACCATGAACAGACCACTTGAATAAACAAAAGAAGAAAAAAATCATAACAACAATGCTGACGAAAGAAAAAAAATGGCCGCTGATCTCTACAGAGGCTGCCGCCAATACAGAAAAGGATCGACACCTCCTTCAGTACTTGCCTTTTGCATACAGTAATAACGGTCTTACTTCAGTACCTATCATTCGGCGCTCAATATGACGACATGACATAATATTACATACTAATGTTAGTGTTTTCAGTTGAACGTAGGGGGTGCTGAAGGGGGTGCGGAAGAAAATTAAGGGGCGCGCAAGCACCACCTCGCGCCCCCTGGCGCCGCCCCTGCTGCTGAAATATTGTTTACTGAGCTTTCGGAAATATACTGTATGTTGGCAAAGGATTTCGCATCCTGTTTTACTTTTTCCGTATGTTACTATAGATTCATAACTTCAATAAAACATAATAAACAAAAACTGCGTAGTCTTGCCCCATCTTACTCTATATATTGTAGTTATCAATATTGTATAAGGCATATCACTGCTTTATTATCAGATCACTTTCCCCTTCAATTTGAAGTTTCAATAACCTGTCGTGGTTTGAGAACTGTTTATACCTTATATGATTTGTAATTACACTGTTATTAGTTTTATAAAGATATTTTATGCTTTGAAACATTCGGTCGCTAGTTGGACAAGAGAAACATTTAAAAATGTGATCGAGAGTCTTTAAAACATTCAAGGAGCAAGAACTTTCTTCAGAAAGATTTGTCATGATCATAAAAGTTTAAGTAATTAAATTTAGCTTTCGAAGAAACATTAGAAATACTTAATGAAATGAGGATACTTACCGGTAAAACAGAATATTTGGACGATTTCTATTCTACCGTTTCATACCTCCATACGCCGAGTTGGAATATGCACATTTAATTTCTGCAAATATTATTTGAGATGTAATCGTAGGTAACCAATAAACATTCTTTAAGATCTTCTTACATTTACTGGCTAAATTTAAATTATTAATGCCTCTTAAGACACGCGAGTAAACTTCTCTAGGTCCTACAGTAGTTACAGTTTCGTTCCGCTCGTCGATCTTAACTTTTTGTCTAGAAATCCTAGAGAACTCAATGCACATTTTTTCAAGTCAATTAATATTGAGACCAGCTGTTCTTGTGTCACAGAGTTCAGTGAGTAAATGTCGAAACTAAAGCACAGGCACTTTGATATTTTTTGAAGTATTTATTGCTTGCTATTTCAAAGTCTACACCTTCGCACCTGATGAGTTGAAATGAAAGTCCAGAGTTTCGTATTTCGGGATTTTGTTGTTGTGGGTGTTCTGTCTTGACAGTTTGACACTGAAAGAATAAGATTAGTACACATTAAATTGTTTTCAGCGTGTGCTGTAGTGAGAAGTGCACCCTAAAGAATTACCTTCTAGTCACGAAATATAATTATAGAGTGAACAATGCCTAGACGTGTTACAATCGTGTCCCTCTATAGTCAGAATCTAATATACGTGGGAGGAGTGCAAAAGTAGGTATACGGCTGTTAGTTGCACATTGCTCAATGTTACTTTGCTATACCAGCTCTATTTATAGTGATCGACATACGATTGTTCTAACTGAAGGTTCCGGATAAGAGTTTCGGCCTGGCACCACTGCATCATACGTCCTCAACTTTGGAATTTTTCTGAAAAGGTAGAAAGTACTGCACCTACTCGGGCATTGGACTTAAGAAAAAAAGGTGTAAGGATGTGTGTGTGGGAAACGCAGAATGTAAGAAAATTGAATTTTAAAAAGCCTGAAAGTTCTCATATTCCTACGAATTATTTTGATTATTTGTAACAATCACAGCGTTAGAAATCTCAGGAACAAATTAACCGATGAGAATGGTTAGGTAAGGTAAGGGAAAGTTCCCCATGTATATAGCGCCATGAAGGCACATTTAGGGAATGTGGGTGTAGGGCAGCACACATTCTCGATCTCGAACACTTTTGGAGCGATGTGATCAGCACCACACTTCGGCCACCTTTGCTACCAAGAGTTACATGGTGTCCGTTGATTTGAGGCTGGGTGAGCCCCAGAGCCCTTTATCCGGGGATACGGCCGGAAAATTTTCGACCTTAAATCACCCACCCGTGAATCGAAGAAATTTTCAGTGTTTATTTACCATACTAGGAACAACCGATTAAAAACCATGAAAAGAATCTCTTTCACTCTCTCTCTATCTATCCATTTCAAAATATTCTATTCATGGAGTTATATCAAGAAATGTAACTATATACCTACTATTGCACCCCCTAATACCCTTTGCAGCTGGGACCAAACCAAGTGACCATGTGCTACTTGGCTCGTGTCCAAGAAACAATAATATATATATACTCGTACACATAGTGTGTGGATGGGTGTTCTATCTATATGTGCAACTAATTGTGCTATGTGAAGTTTAGAAAACTCGGTAAATAGAATACTACAAAGTAGGATGTTCCTATTTTTGTGACTTGTAGTGAATACCAATACCAATGTTACTCTAAAATATAAATGAATCGTGTGTTTGAAAACTTAGCTAACATTAATATCAATGAGTGATGTTTTACTTCTATTCAATTTACACTCGTTTTATATAAATATTCTACAAAACAACAAGACTTACCTGTACACGCTGCTTCCCTTGATCTTGGCTGGCTTTAAATTCGATGCTGATCGCTGCCTAATTTTTTATTATTATTTTTTTTCTCCTTTTTTCCTTTTTTTCTTTTTTTTTTATGGTGATGATGATTCCGCAGACTGGAGTACCACTCTCTAAGAGGCAGACTAACCACACCTCCCACCCTGAGCTCTGAGGGCTTCCTGGACCCTTTAAGATCCAACTCGGCCCTCTGGCTCCCTTTCAGGGCTCCCTAGGGCCCCTTTGATGACCCCCCGGGACCCTTTTGAACCCCCAGTCTCCCTTAGGGGGAAAACCAACACTGCAAAGGAGATCCTGGAAAATGGGGGAGCCCAGGTCGGAGGGGGACGTGGGGTACCTCCATGCCTTCCGCCCTCCTTCCCACCGAATCCCCCCTCCTCGTGGGAATGAGCCCCCCAGCGCTCCCAGACTCGGCAGTGATGGTGCAGCAGAAGAAGATCTAGGGATCAACCCTCCGTAGTGAGTGCCGAAAGGGACGAGAGAGGCCCACGCACGCACACATGCACACACACACTCACACACACACAAACACAGACACACACAAAAAAGAAATCCAAAAGCTATGAGCTAAACTAGAGATGGAATTGGGAGTTAGCTACAATGGCCCTAGTCAACTAGCTACCGTGTCTCCAGCTGCCATACAGCAGCCGGAGATCACCCTTATTCTCTATAGGGTCTCCAGCCGCTCGAACGGCCGAAGACCACCCTTAATCATTACGGTGATCCCAGCTGCCATACAGCAGCCGGAGATCACCCTTATTCTCTATAGGGTCTCCAGCCGCTCGAACGGCCGGAGACCACCCTTAATCATTATGGTGATCCCAGCTGCCATACAGCAGCCGGAGATCACCCTTATTCTCTATAGGGTCTCCAGCCGCTCGAACGGCCGGAGATCACCATTAAAATCCCATATACTACCTCGGAAATAGCGGTAACACGGAAACCCTGTTGTATGTGGAGATAGATTTTCTGTAGCAGCATGTTTAGGCCCAGCCTCGTCGCCGTTCCCCCTTGTCTCTTGTTGCCTATTGATGAAGATGATGATTGTAGTGTCGACAGAATGGATGTCATGTTAAAAACTACTTGAGTGATATCACAAATACTGTAAACTATCGTTGTTTTTATCTTAAAAAATCATATAAAGAAACTTATAATTTACCTAAGCTGAACCTAACTATACATTTCCCTTATTTCTCTAGCAAATTTTAATATGATTTACAGTCTGGAACCTCGTTTCCGCACTTATGAAAATACATTCTAAACTTAACATTCTCAATAAATCCAGGTAGATTTCCCATGATCGACGGCCGTCTTACTATTGAGTTTCCTATAAAACTTATCTAAATTCTAAACTTAACATTCTCAATAAATCCAGGTAGATTTCCGATGATTTCGAAGGCCGTATTACTATTGAGTTTCCTACAAAACTTAAATCTAACTTCTAAACCTAACATTCTCAATAAATCCAGGTAGAATTCCGATGATTTTTCGACGGCCGTCTTATTATTGGTATTGAGTTTCTTATAAAACCTAAATCTAACTTCTAAACCTAACATTCTCAATAAATCCAGGTAGATTTCCGATGATTTCGACGGCTGTCTTACTATTGAGTTTCCTATAAAACCTAAATATAAATTCTAAACTCCAGGTAGATTTCCGATGATTTCGACGGCCGTCTTACTATTAAGTTTCCTATAAAACTTAAATTTAACATTCTCAATAAATCCAGGTAGATTTCCGATGATTTCGAAGGCCGTCTTACTATGGAGTTTCCTATCAAACTTAAGTCTAACTTCTAAACCTAACATTCTCAATAAATCTAGGTAGAATTCCGATGATTTTTCGACGGCCGTCTTACTATTGAGTTTCCTATAAAACCTAAATCTAACTTCTAAACTTAACATTCTCAATAAATCCAGGTAGAATTCCGATGATTTTCGACGGCCGTATTACTATTGAGTTTCCTATAAAACCTAAATCTAAATTATAAACCTAACATTCTCAATAAATCCAGGTAGATTTCCAATGATTTCGACGGCCGTCTTACTATTGAGTTTCCTATAAACCTGAATCTAAATTCTAAACTTAACATTCTCAATAAGTTTAGGTAGATTTCCGATGATTTCGACGGCCGTCTAACAATTGAGCTTCCTAAAACTTAAATCTAAATTCTAAACTTAACATTCTCAATAAATCCAGGTAGATTTCAGATGATTTCGACGGCCGTATTACTATTGAGTTTCCTATAAAACCTAAATCTAAATTCTAAACTTAACATTCTCAATAAATCCAGGTAGAATTCCGATGATTTTCGACGGCCGTCTTACTATTGAGTTTCCTTTAAAACCTAAATTCAAAATTCTAAACCCAACATTCTCAATAAATCCATGTATATTTCCGATAATTTTCTACGGCCGTCTTACTATTGAATTTCCTAAAAAAAAACAACTAAATTCTGATTCTAACCTAACATTCTCAATAAATTCATGTAGATTTTCGTATCGAGAATTCAAAAGCAATGCCGTTGTTAAGAATAAAGGCATTTTGAAAGAGGTAAATGAAGATGCCTGCCAATTTTATGATAAAGTCAAATTGGAAAGAAGTCAAGAATTGCACAGAAGAAATAGATTTTTTTATAGTGAAGATATTTCCACACTTAAGCATGGCTTGAGTGCTATTTGAAGAAACATGAACGATCCAAAGATGGATAACCACGAGGAAGTCAAAAAGAAAGCAAGGATGGAATGTAGAAGCAGTCCATTCTCCTTTTCAACGGGTATAAAAATGATGATGACGCTTGACTCCTTTCAGAGTGATTAGCGCTACGAAGTCAGAGGCCGTAGGTTCGAATCTTTCATGAAACATGGACGTTCCATTAATTCTTGATTAGGGACCTTGATTTTTTTTCAAGCGCGATAACGCTGAAAAATATTAATTGTTGATTAAAAATGTTTCTGTATGTACAGTGACATGTTCTAAACACATTTTGGTAACTCAAATTGGCATAAAATTCGAATTGTGGCCTTTTTCGCAAATTTCAACACCGAAAAGACAACATTCGTGTGTGTCAGACTTAAAAAATAAAATATACCATATTTATGGCCTATTTCCAAAATGTTATACTTCCAAAAAACTATGGTGCGTGTTATACATGGATTAATTCCAAGAGCTAGGCGAAACCATGTTTAAAGGGATGTTTTCCACGATATTTTACCTTTTGTGCGAACGTTGTGAATCACCTAGCAAAGTCGATTGGTTCTAACGGAAGATCAACGTCATTTGGGGGTCATAACACAGATATTTGTCACAGTTGAAACCTTTTGTTTTATCGAGCAAAGTTTCATGATTTTGGCGGACATCGAGTGGCCACTTATCGTCAAACGGGGGCCGTAACATTTGTCTCGCGTAAGAAAGATTTTACTTCACCGACCACAATGACGGAGATCTGACTGTCATACAAGAGTTGTAACATCAGTATTTGTCGCTCAAAAATAATGGGAAAAAAACTTCCTCAAAAACCGATTCCAGAGTACGATACTGTCACGAACAGCGAAGGCCACGTGACCTACAAATTAATACACTAGTTGAAAAGCACAATGAAGGTGTATTTTTAGGTAATATTTGGCAGAGAAGTGTGCTAAAATAGAACGTGAATTTTGGGATATATAGCACGGAAAATTAAAAAAGTAACACAAATTTTGGAAAAAATGCAACACCGACAAATCTAGGTCCTTACCTATTATCTTCACGATGTTGCGTGAACAGCAACATTTTGGAACTGCATGATGACCCGCACCTAACTCATGACTTCTGACCTTACGGTTACGCGGGATCTCTGGTTCGCATAAAAAAAAAGGTTTTTGTAAATCTTATGTAAAGGACTCATAGACACGAGTTAAGGAACTAAGTGTCACGTTTCTAGCTGGATGTTAAGTAATATACATCAGGTTCTTTAGTAGGACCGAGGATCTTTGGACAGTCTTTTCTGTTAAAGATATATTTGTTTGATGTCAAAAGTAGTTTATATTCGATTAATTTTTTTAAAAAAACATTAATAACGTTTGTTTTATTTGTCATTTTAATGCCGAGTGTAGCTTGATTGTTCAAAACGTGAATTCTGAGGAAAATGACACGAAAAGCTAGAAAAAAGTACAGATTTTTTCTTATTTTAAACTCGAAAAATCAAGGTCCCTCTTCATGATCCATCCTATTCATCGCGATTAAGCTTGAGAAGTTCAAAAGCGACGGAAAGTAATAATAATAATAATAATAATAATAATAATAATAATAATAATAATAATAATAAATGTAGCATACAGGGCATAAGAAAGTGACAGGAAAAGACCAGGATGGTAGTAATTCAAATAAATTAGGATAAGATGCAGTGGTGGTGATAAGAGGGAGCGTGAGGACAGTTGCCCCATTTCTTTGCCCCCGCACTATGACCTCTTAATGCTAAGCCTTGTCTGCCCTTGCCCCCAGTTTTGGCTCCGAATTGCCACTACCAAACAAGAAGAACTATGAGCAAGAGGGTCACGGATGTAAGAAATGATAGGCTAGAATATAAAGCTAAAGGATAAATATTAGTGGGCAAATTTACCAATGAAATATAGTTAAGGGCATACGAAGACTCGCGTGAAAACACTGATAACTCTAAAACGGTTACTAGTACCTCTTTATTAACGAAATTAGTCTTGGTGATAAAGTGACAAGCGTGGTGGCTACGAAATCAGGACTCCTGGGCTCGAATCTTACTGAAGGCATGGGTACGTCATTATGTTTGTCCTGGTAATATATTTCATCATTCATCGTCTCGATTAGTACAGCGAGATAGACATGTGACGTGAAATAACCACAAAGTAAGATTATGAGCAAAGACTGACTGACAACCTAGCATTATACACACATACCAATGATACATTTGACAAATAGCAACTTATATTAACACGAACGATGTAAAGCGAATGGAGAAAATTAAAAATAAACATATATTCGTGGTCCAGTGACTCATGTTCACATTCAGTATCCAATGGCTTTTGGATGACTACCCCATTTGCCTACTCTAGGTGTGAATCCTGATTGGGGCATGCATGTTAAGTTTGTGTCCCTATCTATTCAATAAATTAACTCTTCATCCTCATCATCGCGATTAGGAGAAGTAAAAGGTGATGTAAAAATGAAAATACGTCGTTTGTTCTGTGTCAAAGCTAGAGTAGAATCTCCAATTATTCCTGTCTGTAACTGCAATATCCTTATTGGGAAGTAGCCTTCAGTATATCTGACCCAAAATACGTATGTGTGCTTGTGTTTTTCTAAATGTTGCTGAGAAGAAGAGAGAGAGTTGATTCAACATGATCACGTGGTGAGATACATCAAATCAGGACGTTTAAGATGGCAGGACATCTCATGAGGATAGGCAGGTTATCACACTTGGTATTAAACCAGATGAGGGACAAGGCCCAAAGGAAGACCAAGGAGGAGATGGATGAATGCAGTTGAAGATAATTTGAGAAGAATGAATGTACGTAATTGGAAGAATGTATCTAGAACGAGGTGGAGGAAGATTGTTTGGGATGCCAGAGGTCACCAAGGGCTGCAGTGCAAGCGAAGAAGAAGCTGAGAAAATTTGAACACATTGTGCGAGAACCTGTAGACCTTAGTAGTGGCTTAAAATGGATTTAGAAGCTTTATAAAGATATACGATGCAAGGAAACCTTTAGAATGTTAACAGCAACTGATGTGAAAATGTGTCACATGAAAAATTTATAGGCATCAATATATTGAAGTAGGAGTCTGTTTCATGCTAAAAAGGACCAGGAATGAAGAAAGAGGCTTACGAAGTGTCTTGCATGACTCGAAATGTGGACAATGGAGAGATGGGAAAGACTAGAAGCCTTCGAGATGTGGCTTTGGAGGAGAATGGAAAGTATTAAGTGGATTGATAAGGTGTGAAATGAACAAGAAGAAGATTTTAAAAGTGGTAGAAGGAAATGGAAGTCGACAGGAGGCACTGTCGTGTGAAAGAGGCATCGATAGACCACGAGAGGGTAAGAATACTGAAGATGGTAATGTGGAAGATAGCAGGAAAAGTATGGAAGCTATCAACGCTTTGGGCGGCTTAATGGGAAGAAAGGTTGGGGTGCCAGATGTCCTCTTTTTCCCAGAAATGTTCTATGTTTTAGCCTTATGTCCGGCGTCCAGGAGGAATTTGGAAAGTAAAATCATAAATGACCTGCATTTTGAGCGTCACATAATTTAAATTAAGGAAATACGTGCTTCAGTTGAACAAAGAGAAATCATGCAAGTTAGAAGTCTGTGGATTTCCAAAGTCAATAGTGAAAATTATTTCATTCATACATTGAAAACAATAATGTGTTGTGCTAGAACAAGGACAGATATTAATAATCAAAGTTTTGGGGTCACATTCTGTTGATGCCACTGTTCAATGCCCGAACGGTATTTCTGTACCGATGGAAGTGCTCATGGATCCTACAAGGTGTTTCCCATTCTTATTCAATATTGTGATGGTATTGAACTGAATACCACCCAAATGAAACATCTGGAACGATTTCAAGTATGTTAAGGACATTATGTTTCATATTTCGTATTTCAAGTTATGTTAATTGCTGAATATGTGCTTGCTATCCCAGATCATAATGGAAATGTTGAGATAATATTTTCATTAATGCTAGAAGAATGAACTGCCGAGAGAAATACATTTCTCATAGTCTGTAAAAGATTTGGTGCTGATTCAGTACATTTTCAATAAGTTTGGTTATTCAGAGTTGTACATGTATATTTTGATTAAACCTGAAATTTGAAGTGTGAGTGAAACCAATGAAGTTTGGTTTGTTTAGTTTGGGAAATTTTGTAATCAAGAAATCATGAAAAAATCTTATTATTTTAAAACTGAAAATGATTAAGTTCTACATTACTTACTAACATGTTCTAGAAATGTATTACTTATCGCGAATGATTTGAGTCGTACATTTTGACTTAAAATGCTACATTTGGGACAGCCTGTCCTATTTTCCTAACCCTAAGAAAGGGGTAGAAAACATGAACAGAAACTGTGCCTAGGAGCACATTCCCAGATTATGGTGACAGTATAAGAAATTATTATAGATGTGATGACATCTATATTAAATAGTGTGGTGAGAGAGATCTTTATTATTAAGGGCAGTTGTGTGATATTAGTAGCTACGAGGTCTGTAGTTACTTGAGATGTTCTGAAATAATATAGAATATACAGTATCAATGAGGTTTTGCTCTAAAATATGAATATTTGTATTTTGGGCAAATATTTATAGAGTTTGTATTTGTGCTTTCGAGTAGATTTTGATATCTAAACTGTGATAGGAAAACTATAAATAGAGCTTTTATGAATACTACCTGGTGTTCGAAAGAACGCATGTGATTGGTACCTATAGTGTGTCCCAATATATGTATACACGCATTAACACATTATAATTCACATAATCTTTGGCCCCTTACTTGAATTTAATAGGAGATTTAACCTAAGGTGCCACAGGAAGATTGAAAATTTCAGTAGAGGTGCAAATACAGTTTAGGAGAGAATTGCAAACCGGTCCTCCTACGTGACTTACCATCACTTGAATTGAAGCAGGTGGAACTGTTCAGAATTTCAACAAGAAACGTTCCTTAAGAACGCGGACATCACAAACAAGAAAGGTTGAAGGTAACGTATAGCCAGAGTACAAGAAAATGTGTACGGCAAACGGGTCATGAGATAGGAATTTCGAAATCAAGCGTCCATTGCATTTTAAGGCACTGGTATTGAAAGAGTTACATTCCAAGAACAGTCCATGCTCCCAGTGCAGATGATTCTGACCGGAGAGTGTATAGTTTTGTGAGTGGTGCTTGGCAAAATGTGTCGAACAAGTGGATTGGATGAAGAGGTTCTGAAGAATACCCTCCGCGTTCACCAGACCTCACGCCACTAGACTTTTTGTTCGGGAAAACATAAAAGATCATGTTTACGGTACAAAACCAGCAAGAGTGGACGAATTGAAGCAAACGATTGAACGAGAATGCTCCCAAATACTGAAAGGAGTGATTCTTGATGTTCGAGATTTCATTATTTCGCATGGTTCCAGCAGTGCCTGGACCAGAACGGTCATCAGTTTGAAAACAGTCGTTGACAAGGAAAAAATATTCATGTCTGTAGATACTGTTAAATTTCGGAAATGAACTTTACCTTATTAAACCCTGGCGTGTGAACATTCAAGGTGAGTATACATTTTATTGAGACACCCTGTATACGTGGCAGATGTTACGTGCCAGTGATTATGTGAATGAATTCCTGCACTAACACACGACTATGATAATGATGGAGTGGTTAGCCTAAAGCGCTTTGAAGTAAGAGGTCCTAGGTTCGAATTCTGGATATGTCATTGTGTTTGTCCCTTCTGCTTTGTCATTCATTTTTGCTGTCACGATTTGCCTTATGAAGTAAAAAGGGGATGTTAAATAACCAAAATGCAATGTAGCCAAAGAATGATGCCTAGCTGGCTGTTCTGCTTGTGGACCATGAGTCACTGGAAGAATACTGGAAAAAATCTTGAAAAAATGGAGAGGAGATGGAACTGCTTCCAGGCGACAGAAGACCGAGCGGTGTGGAGTGTAGAAGAGCGAGTCGTGCGAGTTTCCATGCAACCACTACATCCCCTGCAACCCTTCCCCTACACAACTAAGGAGGGAAAAGGGACGGCCTCCCCCGCCTCTCACGAACACCGACAGAGGCGAGCAGTCACCCACGCCTCCTGTACGCCATCACACCACCCCGATACCGTGACCAAGATCTCCGAGGAGCCCATTCAGACGGGGCTCGTAAAAGGGTGGAAGTATGGAGTTTTCACCAACGACTGCTTTTTCAGCAACCCGCTGGTGCCTACGTCCCTCCTGACCTAGGTTACATCCCCCACGAACCATTCACCCCTCCACAGTGTTAGTTCTCCCCCGTTTGAAACCCTCCCCCCTTCCCCTACCCGAGTCAACCCTTTAAAGATATGGACCCCAGTGTTTCATCTGGCCCAAAAACTGGCCTCTTGCATAGGGAGGGATTTCTTAGGCAACGAACTACAACTTTTTTTTGTTTTTGTGGAACCTGAAAAAGAAAGCATTTATATTAGTCCTGTTTATGAGATTGAAAAACAATGTAAGTTAGCAAGTTACTTTATTTTGTTAATAATAATCACTTCAAGAGGCATGGCTCATGGCTTGCTTTCCGTACAATATAGAATATAGATTGATTGTGTTGTCCGTCTTCCTGTTGAGGAATCTTGGCGCTACAGTTGTTACTGACACGCGCTTCTTCACTGGCCTTCGGGTGTAAACTGTTAACAAGTAACATTTATGCCTTACCTTGTATCCTCTGATATCCACTAGAAAAAAGCACCAGATAAATTTCCGGCAATATAATTAAACTGCGTTGTGTATCCTTATTGTAAAAAATCTGGAGTTTTACAAACCAATTGTTGAAGGTCATTTAAGGCTTTGTGAAAATCCTCACTGATATGCAAACTAAGTTTGGAACAGTTGTCGTACGCAGGGACTGCGAACCGAATTTGAACTCGAACTGAAACATGCTCCAGTTCGACTTATAGTTCGCACTCGAACCTGAACTGAAATGTTTCGCTACATTCTGGTGCACCATAACCCTCCGTGCACTTTCAGTTTTAGTTCAGTTCCGGAATGAAACGGCATTGTGAACACTTTTGGTTCGCACCCGAACCTGAACTGAAATGTTTCGCTATATTCCGGTGCACCATAACCCTCCGTGTACTTTCAGTTTCAGTTCAGTTCCGGAATGAAACCTCATTGTGAACACTTTTGGTTCGCACCCGAACCTGAACTGAAATGTTTCGCTACATTCTGGTGCACCATAACCCTCCGTGTACTTTCAGTTTCAGTTCAGTTCCGGAATGAAACTTCATCGTGAACACTTTTGGTTCGCACCCTACCTGAACTGAAATGTTTCGCTACATTCCGGTGCACCATAACCCTCCGTGTACTTTCAGTTAATTTTTTGTTTCGGAATAAAACTTCGTAGTGAACAATTTGGTATTTTGGGGGCTGCCAGATCCGAATATTTGGAAATAGATAAGATCCGAAATGCCATTAAGGCAGTGTTTCTCAATTTTTTTGCCTGAGAGTCCCCCTTGACATAATTGAATATTTCTGTGTACCCCCTGAATTCTCAATATTTTATATACCTAAAAATTGTATGAAATAAGTGTGAAAAATGACACCAAACACAAACTCATTGCTTCCAATACGCTCATAATAATATGGATACGTAGTTATTACTTCTGAGTGGCAATATGTTTGTAATTCGTATATCTTGGTCGTGTTTGGTGTCATTTTTCATATTTTATAGCCCAGATTTCAATTATAACAAAATAAATGTAATATTGTTACAACATAAAAAATTAACATTGTTGATTCAAATAGTCAGTAGGTGACTCACTAGTCACTACGTCCGTCCGGTCCAGTTTCTATTGCGTCACCACCTGTAGGAAGGGAACAGGAAGTATGTATTTTCCAACAGTGCTTTACATCGCATTGCATTCCCGTTCCCAACCAATCACGTGGCCTCCTACCCGACTGCCATGCCATGTTTAAATCCAGGTACTATAAATAACCCTGTTCATACAAGATATTAATCAAATCCACATTGGAATCGTGTTTTTCACCACAGCTGCAGCGCAATTCAAGAAACAATTCTCATATCGGCATTGTCCAAGAGTGGTGGTCATTGGTTCTGCGGTCACGAAAGAAGTTTGATCGACACACTGTCGTCTTAAACCACAATACATTTTCTTTCAATGGGTAACTGGGGAAGGCAAGTGCAAGGCACATTTTTCCCACTTTTCATTGTGGTTACTCTTGGGAGGGCGCATTTTTCCCACTTTTATTGCGAGAGCGCACTTTTCCCGGGCGCATTTTTCCCGACACCGGTGGTTTTGGCTGCACCAGCCACCCAGGTAAGCGTGGAGCGGTTGTTCTCAAGTGTGAAGTTTGTAATGTCAGATTTGAGGTACAACCTTTCCTCTCCAACACTTGATGATCTCATGGTCTTGCGGACGAATGCTTTATTCCAAAAGCGTTCTGATCAGCACTTGCCAGCCTTAAATCAAGATGAAAATTCTTTCAGTTCCTCTATTAGCTCCAGTAGTGTTTACGAGTTCGTCGAGGAGGAAGGTGAATAGTCATTGTCTTTCATGCTCACATGTTTGCTGTCGTTTTTCATAATTCTCGTTTGGAAAGACATTTAAAAGATTAACATTGTAAGATTTATGTATGACCTAATTTCCTTTTTTATTCAAAATTTAAATAATAGCTGTTAAAGTGCAAATACTATGTTACATACGAGGAGGAGGAACTCGTACTGCAAAATTATGACATGTATCATTTACAATCAACCAAAGTTTGTGAACCATATTTTTAAGTGCTTTTTCTTTAATCCATGGTTATTTGTAGGTGTGAAAATATCCATCGAGGATAGATGCTTATTGCATTTTTCATAAATTAACAGTTCATACACTATTTTATTTTAATTTTCTATTTTCAGGAATTCAGAAAACCAAACAAAATTATGTAATTACATACAAAAGAGTAAATGCCATTTTCCATGAATTGGAAAATTTGCTGCCATAGGAAAATCTAATGTGTATTAATCTTATTGATGTAGTTTTGCGCGAAAATGGACACACTTATGAAGCTAGCCACAGGTCACATAGAATTGTATCTTTTTTATTAACTACAATTTGGTTGCTGTACTGTGATGACATACGCTACTTTCATAAATGTATTTGTTTAACTACTATCTGTACTGTGATGTTATACGCTACTTTCAGAAATGTATGTTTGATTAACTACAATTTGGTTACTGTAATGAAGATACGTAACTTTTTTCACAGTTAATTTTCATCCCATTGTTTGATGCCATTTTGAACTGAATCAACTGAGGTAAAAGTGACGCAGCGGATTCATATAAACTTTTCGTTTTCATTTCACAGATAATTACAAAAAAGTACAATTGTCAGTACAATGTGAGATACAGTTCTTGGAAAATTTGCTGCCATAGGAATAATGTAAAAGTTACTCAGTATTTTTCTCGATCTCAAACATAGCAAAACACGCCCAGATCCTTAACATTTGGGTCTGGAAACGGTTTAAGTTCGAGAACTGAAACTGAACTGAAAACTTTCATTCCGGGCCAAACTGGAAGTGAAAGTTTAGACCATCCAATTACAGTTCGGGTAGATATACTCCGGTTTCGTTCCAATTTTAGTTCGAGAACTAAAAACGAACAGAAGGGTTTCATTCCGGGCCGAACTAGATGTACAACCTCAGATCATTCTAGTTACGGTTCGGATGGATATGCTCCGGTTTCATTCCAGTTTCAGTTCGAGAACTGAAAGTGAACCGAAAGGTTTTATTCCGGGCCGAACTGAAACTATAACCTCAGATCATTCCAGTTACGGTTCGGATGGATATGCTCCGGTTTCATTCCAGTTTCAGTTCGAGAACTGAAAGTGAACCGAAAGGTTTTATTCCGGGCCGAACTGAAACTATAACCTCAGATCATTCTAGTTACGGTTCGGATGGATATGCTCCGGTTTCATTCCAGTTTCAGTTCGAGAACTGAAAGTGAACCGAAAGGTTTTATTCCGGGCCGAACTGAAACTATAACCTCAGATCATTCCAGTTACGGTTCGGACATACATATTCCGGTTCCATTCCAGTTTCAGTTCGAGAACTGAAAATGAACCGAATGGTTTCATTCCGTGCCGAACTGGACGTAAAACATCAGATCATTCCAGTTCTGGTTCGGACATATGTACTCCGGTTTCATTCCAGTTTCAGTTCGAGAACTGAAAGTGAACCGTAATGTTTCATTCCGAGCCGAACTGAAACTGAAACTGAAAGTAGGTTTCAACTGCAGTCCCTGGTCGTACGTCACTGAAACAAGGAGTTGAATTACGTTTTTATACAGAAAGAAGTTCCTGTCGATTCGGTAGCGACTCGGAGTCGTGCTCGACTTTATATCTCACCACCGAAGTTCCCGGGTTCGAGTCCGTGCATGGCCATGGTTTATCAATATTAATCTCACATTCCAGTAATGGAGAATCTTTCCCAACGTATGTAGTACGTACAACAGCTCTGCTCGTATTAGCTAAAGCAGCCTGGGCAACCCGCCGTATTTGTGGAAGAGCGCTTTCGTATGCACGCTTGTACTGTAGCGTTGTACGAGTAGCGGGGAGAAGGAGTCGGGCGAGGCAAGAGACTTATTATAATCGTGCAGTGGCAAAACCCTCGTCATTTGATTCATGAGTAACAGTGCAGGGTGGCATTTTTATCATGGCAGAGGGAACAGCAGGTGGTTCCCTGAAATTTCGCCTTCTATGACACTAGTTTTTCTCTCTCAACAAATGATACTTCCCCACTCCTGCTCTGCCGCTTGAGGTGCAGGCGTTAAACTCACACTGCACGAAGCGCTCACTGTCTCCACAAGGGCAAGCGAGTTGCTCAAGCCTTAGTTTAACCCTTAGTACGCCGCGCGGTGTGACGAAAGTAAGCCCAGTGTCGCCGAGGCTTTGAGCGGGAAATTTGAATTTGTATACATAATGGAGAAAAATCGTAATAACTCTGGCACTATGGGACCAATCTACTTCGGATAACTTTTGTTTTGCAGGCAATACATCGGTGCATGCAACCATGTAAAATTTGGATGCCCCAACCATGGGGGGGGGGGTTACGGGCGGGGGCTGCATCCCCCGAATTTCAATGAAAAAAACATAAAAATGTGGAGTTTGCCCCCTCTTCTCCAGCTATTTTGGGGAGAAAACCGGAACTTTTTTTTTAAAGAATGGACCTTCCGCAACAGAATGAAACTTGATTCATGTTCGTGGGTGCAATACAATTTGAATAATAAGGCAAAATGTAAAACTCTAGCGAATTTTAGCCAATTTGCATATTATTCATAAAATTGTTATAACTGACACTATGGGACCAATCTACTTCGGATAACTTTTGTTTTGCAGGCAGAACATCAGTGCATGCAACCATGTAAAATTTGGATGCCCCAAACATGAAGGGGGGGGGGGTTACGGGCAGGGGCTGCATCCTCCGAATTTCAATGAAAAAATCATAAAAATGTGGAGTTTGCTCCCTCTTCTCCAGCTACTTTGGGGAGAAAACCCGAACTTTTGCTTTTTTCGTTCGCACTTGCATCTTGTGTAGCTACTGTGAATCTATTTCTCCCTTTTGACTCGGCTCTTTGTGGAAATATGTCCGGAAGGAAACGATTGTGCGTTACGGAAATCGATGAGCTGTTATATGATACGAAGTGTTTATGGTGAGGCCTTTGTTAGTCCTAACAGAGGAGGGAAGGAAGCCTTTGCAATCGTTTGTTTTGTCTATACTTCTGGATAGACGCACGCTTTAGACTCATGCTTCTGGCTATTGTCAAGCTTCATTGCATTTCTAACATTGAGGAGACAGAAAGCTGACACCGCCAAACCTCATCCAATCCCCTCTCTCCTTGCCCCCCACCCCCCGCCACTACTTCAGCTGGATCACCAGGTCTAAACACAAAGAAGAATGTGTGCCTTATCAGTACTAAATCACAGCGTTGGAAGCTTGGAGGAAAACAGCATCGTAAATACCAAGCATTTATTGTGTCAACTGAAGAGCGAACACGTGTTTGGGTGAGCCCAAACACCTGACATATTCCGAGAAAGGAGGGGGGGGGGGGGATTTGGAATTTTCGAAACACGATTGCAAAACATGTTCCCGAACGAACTGTCAGTGTTTCAACCTCAATATACAAATATAAGTGTGGCAAACCCTCGATAATTATATATAAAGCTGTTTCTAACATATGTGTTACAGCGGCTACAAGGGACATACTTTTTTGTAACATATGTGTTACGGCGGCGAACTAAGGGTTAAGCATTGCAAAGAGACAGTCAGTTGCATACCTAGGGTTGGCATGACCATTTAGTATTATTTTACAATAGCGTTTCATTAGTTGTTGTATGAACGTTGGGTCAAAGGGAGATTATAACCCCCACCAATCCCCACCCTCTGGTCACTCCTCTCAAAATAATAATCTAATCCCCGATGGCGTAGTGCAGTGGCGAATCGTGACTTTCTCGGAGTGTAGAAAGAAGTAATAATAAACCGAGGAAGCTTTGAAAAATGCGTTCAATTACAGTAATACGTATCACTTGTACTATCCTTTGCATTTAGAATGTTAGCTCCAGGCCCATGTTCAAGGTATTGCAAGGGGCCCTTGAACTCGGAAATATTTAAATGTGAACCTATAAAAACAGACGAAAATAACATTGACGAAATTTCAGAGTTTGCAAGAATTTCGAATTTCTTCCCCCTCCCTGTCGTCTTGTTGATTCACGATAATAAGTGCTGCTTAAACTTCGAAATTATGCTAAATGCTTCTAAAGTGTGCTAGGATTTATTATTAATTATTTTTTTCGGATAATTGTAATTCTGCATCTAGTTTTCTGGAATTCTTAACTTTTGTTACTTATTTTTAATATTTACGTAATAGTGTAAATTTTCCTCCAAAATTGTTAACAATGGTGCAAAAAACAACATGGGTTAAACATAGAACTTAAAAATGTTTTTAGAAAATTGTTTACACCCAACTTTCTACCGATTTCCTATCATAAAACCTCCTGAAGAACTAAATCGGGCAGGATGAAGAAAATGTAAGAGGATGGATCGTGAAATGGTGTAAAAAAGCTTGAAGCTGGGTCGGCATACTTCCTTTCCTTTGAAACATGTCCACTGGTGAAGTAGAAATAATATTTGGACATAATTTTATTTTTATTTCCTGAAAACATATTCCTTTGAATTCGATTTCCCTTTCCCAGAGACTGGCGTTTGCAGATTATGCTAGATTTTACCATTATGCCAAAAGCAGGGTGCTAATTGCCAACAAAGATCAAACTGTTCTTGGTTTAGTACAATTATCTGGGGTTGGCATCGCTGATTGAGGAAACTCTTGTTGGTTCCTCGGCCCTCGGCGATCTTCGCAACCCTCCCCCTCCCTTCACTGCCCCTTCTACTCGTCACCAATCTGTCTGTAGGATGACCGCCGATGTTCCTCAGCGAGGGGCAGTAAGCCTGTGACCATTGTCTTTGGGCTACTGCTGGAGGAAGCGAGAGCAGTCAACTCTTGACAGTAGCTAACCTAGGCAATTGTACATAATACATTGTGCTTATACTATTGTAACACGAATAAAACTCCTAAAAAGTAGAGAACTGGAAATAAGTTCAAATGAACTTCCTACGTGGAAGAATCGCCCCTGGCGTAGTGGCAACGTCGTCGCCTTGTAATTAAGGGGTCCCAGGTTCGATGCCGGTTGGAAGCACATATTGCTTCGGATCCCACTTTAAACTATAGGTTCAGTCTCGATTTGTGTGTTCATAAAGCGGACTTTAAGCAAAATCTGAAACAAATCTAACAATAATCTGATTTAGCAAAGTGTGAAATGGTTTACGGTTAATATTTCTAGGCCGTCCTGGACATTTGGTCTGAGCTATGATATTCCACATTCTGAACAAAAAACACATCTGTTCAAAATTCCTTCCACATCACTTAAAAGGATAATTCCTCTGCTGTCTAGATATCTGTGACTGATAGAACATCGCTTACGGTGCCACGATATATACCTGACAGTTTCTGTGAGAAAGGAACATGAAGTTTCCACAATTAGGCTAACACTGTCCAGAAAGACAATTGAAACTGCCTACCCTTTATGGAGCCTCAAATAAATTAGTGTGTATACATCAATGATGTTCTTAATATGTCATTAGAATGCTGTATTCTACAAAGACACAGAATATGTTCATACTAAGCATGCTGTTAAGTAAACAACGTTAGTAATTATAACAAGGAGACTGGAAAACTGACAAGCTGAAAACATATACGGGAGTGCATTAAATACCGTGCGTCCATTTCGATCTGCAGCCGAGAGATCGGGAGAAGCGTGGCGGGCGGCACTGACGGAGATGCCGACATTTGCGGCCTGAAATGCCCGCTTATTTTTATGGACATATGCAGACATTTATATAAATATTGCAAAACGAGCACTAACCTGTGTTATAAGAGTATGGTTTTAATTTTAGTAGCTTAGTGACTGTATGTGCCGATGATTTTGACACGCCCACCTCTTGTGAAACACGGCGTAGAGGTTTGTTTGGAGAACATTCTAACGCTGCACCAATATCATCGAGTTTTGCTTCGGTTAGAATCCGTCGTTTTTGCTTAGGTGTTTTAAAATTTAACCATACAGTTTCTCGTAATTTAAGGACAAGATGTCTAACCGTATCTCTGTGTGGAGTTGAAACGCATGGGAATTTCTGTACAAATTACCTACACACGTCTCGACACGAGTTTGTTTTCACGTAGGTACGTGTCATACATAAAAAAAATCTTTGTTCTAACGTGAATCTTGCGGCTGGCATTCCAATCGTCTCACTGACACGTCACACATACACACTACAATAACACAAACAAGTAACTGCAAGTAACCAAGAATAACACTCTTGCGCACAGTACGAAATTAACACGCTCTTGGTTTACATTGCTCGCCACTATATTTACAACTCTGTCTTCATCTAGTCGCGAAGGAACAAAAAACTCGAGCTCGGAGATTTCGGATTGCAAGGAAGCTCACGAACACTATTGACTTTTAACGGTTTCTTCTACAGCGTAATCTTGATACAGTGTTGCACATTCAAAACCTCCAAACGAACCCCATCGGCACAAAACTCTTTCAAGGATATAAACTTAAGCAGGACGTTACTGATCAAAACCATAATTAAAATGCTTTTTTATCTGAGGCTCTTAACATCGTTTCTATAGCGTATTTTTTTGTGTATATAAGAGCAGAACTTGGATGAATTACAGAAGAACTTTTGCGTGTTATAACACAGGTTAGTGATCGTTTTGCAATATTTATATAAATGTCTGCATATGTCTATAAAAATAAGCGGACATTACAGGCCGCAAATGTCGGCATCTCCGTCAGCGCCGCCCGCCACGCTTCTCCCGATCTCTCGGCTGCAGATCGAAATGAACGCACGGTACATGAATGCATTGTGTAAAGAAACTGAGTCCTGCCTGTGTAGTGCTTATTAGCATGTTATCAAAGAGCGACAGAGAGAATATGAAATAAGTTGTACTCACCAGCCCTGTGTGAGTTTTCTGTTCCGAGGAGGCAGCACTTGGAGTCTGACTGTCGTTGTCGTCCCTGCGTCACTCTGTTGTCTCTGAAAGGGATAAAGTAAGATGCAAATGAACCAAGTGCTGTAATGTTATTTATTCTCATCTGAAGGTAAATGCAACCAGAAGTTATAAATAGTCTAGTTGGCTACCCTTTTTGACACAAGGTGTAGTGCAGGTGCATCCCAGTGTCAGGCTGGTGGAAAGAAACTGTGTTCAACCAAGTAGACGATAAGCGGTGTTCAAGTTCAGAAGATTCAACAAATGCCTGCATGTTGCTTTCATCGTTCATTTGATTGAGTAGCACGTAATACGTGACCATACACCGCACTGTACACCGATTCAGAACGTGGTGCAAGTGGGGGAGACACTAATAAACTACGTGGCACCAAATCAACGAAGTGTTGCACTTTGTAACCAACTGAACGCGTGAGTCGAAAAAGTGCAGCTACCTAGACGGGAATAATTAAGCCATGAACATAGGAAGAACTCACACACGCTCTTACTAAGACGGACTAAAGAATCTAAACACTTTTGTACACACGTCCCTCTGTTTAATCTGAAATAAATAGTCCAAGCAGCAAAACAGTCTAGTTTCCTGATGTCTGGAGCGAATCGATAACCTCTTAATGTTAAATCTTGATTTTACAGATATCTGACTCGTCTGGTTCCCGCCTCGCTGCCGCAACTAGATCTTTCTAATCCAAAAATATGGTCTTTATTTTTATTGCTAGACCAGCATTTTTTATATCGAGGCGTGGATCAAACAATCAAACAAAGAAAGCATGCGTTAATCTTGTTAATCTTCAAAGCTTACCTTCTACTGATAGACACTCCTCTTGGCAGGTGCTATATCTTGGATGTCTTCTTCGATGTTGTTGGCTTGTTTGACGCCATAGCCTGGTTAGGAAGTTGAACTAGGGCTGCATCATCCAGCAAACACGGCTTGTTGAAGGCGACAGCCTGAGAAATAGAATGTAAATTTGTGTAGAAATTAAATCATTCTATTTCTTTGCAATGATAAGAGCTATCTAAAATGTATAATTTTAGTTTCCCGACATCTGCTTAGAGATTTAAATGTGATTTCAAAGTTTTCGAAAGAATGAAGACGGCCTCCGTGGCGGAGTGGTTAGCACAGCGCGCTATCCCCTCAGTTAAGTAAATAAGGCACCCCCCATACTGCATTGTTTCCATGTTGCTCCATACAACCATCTTCCTCTTCCCCTACTAAACATAACCTCAGCTAGTAATTTCCACTTCGAGGACTGGAAAGAGCAACAAAAAAAACAACAACTTATACTATTAATATTATGTACTCTAATTACCTTATATTCTTTGAGCTGCATTTCAAGGTAGACTTAGATTTTAATAGCGTTTTAATATGATAGCTTCTATGGAAATGTTTAGCACACAAGTATTGTTGTATTGAAATAAACATTGTCTTCAGTATATTGTCGCAACAACAATACAATTGAATCGGTGAGACCAAGAAGGGGAAGACTCCACACGACCTTACTTTCGGGAAATAAAAAAAACAAAACCTTATAGCAACCAAAACTAAAAGTCGGATGAAGAATCTTACAAATACAAAGTTATGCATCATAACCATAGTAACAATATTCCATAAGTGGTTTGCTTTTGAAACCTTTATTTTAGCTCTGATATGTATTCAAAGTATTCAGCCCATTCTGTTCTAAAAGTGGAATCTTTCCCTTCTTGGTATCACCGGTTCAATTTTAATATTACCAGACGTCTTAATTTAATACCCTTGAAATAACTTTTATACAAACTGGTTGCAACGGTGCGGCCGCATAAGTGGTTGCGTTTTCTAGATCAACCTAAATGAATGGATATGCACAGCCTTCCGTTTCACTTGCCGCCAGACTTTGAGAAATATGCCATCGTGGTGGTTTTAGAAAACGTCACGGCAAAAGTCCTCAAATATTTTCTAAGTACATGGTGACTCATGGTTCATTTACGCAAACGCGGCGTTTTCTGTCGTCAGTCGATTTAGTCATCAATATTCTGTATCTGACATCGGTGTACGCACCGGGGGAGGGGGGGAGAGCAAGAGGGGATAAGAAGGTGCAGTTGTCCCCCTAATATGCTTACTTCAATTTTACAATCTAATTACCGTTATCAAATAATATTATATTCTTTAAAAAAATGAGTATTTTCATGCCGACGAATGTTCCAAGCACTTACGGAAGGGGAGGAAGGTGCAACATTTCACATGGAATTGAACTATCCAAAATTCCTTGTTCTTAACACTCCTACACATTTTAATCGTTGGTTGTGCTACGTCTATGTGTTTTCAGAATAAAGTGTCCATGCACTGGAAATCAGTAGTGGCGATTGGGTAACAAAAGTGAGTAGGGAGGAGTAAGGACAGTTTATTTTTTTCTTTGTAGACACTTTTTTCAGTCCACTTTATGCACAGTAAGGCTAATCGGGATCCGAACCACCATGTGCCTCCTCCGGGTATCGAACCCGGAATCTCTTGATCACAAGGCGACGACGCTACCACTGCGTCATCGCGGAGGCCAAGAGGCCGTAGCGGGGGCAAAAAGTGTGGGGGACAACTGCCCTCCCCCCACCAAATCCTGATCGCCGTCACTATTGGAGATGAATAAATTGTGTGTGGTTGTTTTGGATCTGCTGTACGAAACCATGTTAAATAGTCTCTGAACCACAGGGAGACGAAATAAAGGAGAGGGGGGCAAGAACATTGGTGCCACGAAAGTTTAAATTCTTCTAATACAGTGATGTTCGGTTGGTGCGGACATACTCTATATACGTCCCTGTTCCATATCCATCAATACCAATAAAACAGTGAGATGAAATGAAGATTTTCTTTCTCCGGTTGAACTTTCAAGTCTTTTGCCCCCTTAATCAGAGGGTATGTGCACGCCTATGCTACCTGATAACTTTAGTGAAGTTGCGTGGAACTTTTAATGAGAGTGAGATTGTGTCAGATAGCCTCCTAATTATATTCTTTAATCCTAAACTATTCTGTGACTGGCAGAATTGACGTCAATTGGAGAGAAACCCTGATGTTCCGTTCTCATTGAGGCTAGTACCAGTGTACAGCCTCAAGGGTACATGCTGAGTTGAAAATTCAAGCACATTATATTTAAAACCCCATGTTTCCAACTACTTTTCCCTCTTTCCATTTTTGGCCATCTGCATTGCCGTGGTGTAGAACTTTTGAATCACCCTATATATAGGTATACAGACTGTCAAAAAATGAACTATTATTATTTCATGGGCTTGATCTGGCACTATTTTGAAGCCACCGTTGAGTTCTAGAACCTCCAAAACATAGGGTTTGATCCGAAACATGATCACATAGCTGAAAGGGTTATTATTATTTTTTTTTTTTACTTTGCACGGCACGGACGGCACGCCATATCTACTATTGTATGATAAAGTGGTTCTTTTTAATTTCTTGTTATAATAATAGGGAGTTATAGACTGAAAATTAGGTGAAAATAAGATATCACGAATGATAAATAACTATAATGAAGAAACAGGTTTCAGGAATGAAATTTTCGTCATGACCGCCATTTTGATGACGTCATTACAGACAAACGAGGGCTTAAAAATTTGGAGTCTTTGGCGTTTTAGATTCAGGAAAGAATGTGGTTTCCGCACGCAAAAGGGCACGTTCTTCGCGGAAGTGAAATATTCCTCCACTTTCCCTTGCTTTCCAACCACGCTATAGCTCTTCTCTAATCTTACATGCTGGCAAGGAAAGTGGGGAGCGGAGAATAGCCGCAGAGACCCACCAGACAACAGCGGTGACGCCGAGAGTTACGACGTCGCGGGAGGAGGTGCTGCGTGTACCTCATTCTACAGGCTGCAGTGTTTCACATCGCGCTGGATTGGTCGTTTCGCCGCTCCCTACTGCCCTTGCCAACATGTAAGCCGCCCGCCGTAAGACTGGACATGACACATGAGCTATAGTAAATGCTGTTGGGACAAAGCAATTTGTGTGTACCATATGTCAGGATCCCTCAATATAATGCAGCACGTGCGTATATTTACACTGAACCCTATTGACCCGTTTGTGATCCGTTTTACCCTTCAGAGCTAAATGGATCAAGTGCAATGCGGAGAAAATATTTTTAATGAATTGTATTATTAACGTCTGGCTCATACCATGAAACTACAGTTATTTTTGGTGTAATTTTGTATCACTAACATTATTCCAGGGGTACCCATCCCTCCCAAGGCCAATGGCACATCCCCCCCCAAATCATGTAATGCGTCCCCCCCAAATCAAATCATTCGCGCCCTCAAACCATATCCTAATCCCCACAACGTATTTAATTACGACAGCGTGTCTACCGAAAGTATTTCTTTCTTAGCTTTAATGAACACTATACTTGATCTGCCCCTCCCTAAACAGGGATGCCCATCACACAAGACCACTCCTAAAATCATTGATCGTAATCGAGACTATTGAGAATATCGCTTGTCTTGTAATGCAGCTATAGTGTAAAAACTTCACATTCACCTCATTAAAGTGCCAAACACGCATGCTCGCAACACAACAATGCGAGCGAAGCGAGCAAGAAAATTTTTCATCCATTTCTTTCCCGGTTTTCAAGAATATTAATTTAATGCGGTATCAATACTTTCTTAAGATCCATTCCAGAGATATTTAGTCTTTTCCAGCTTCTCCTTTGGCACGTTCGGGGTCGAAAACGTGTAAATACAGTTTCCGAAATTTAATGTTCGAACTCTCTCTCCACTACAGAAATCCCTTGACAATCTAAGATTTAACACTTTATCAAGAGCTTTATTTAATACTCAATCCTTCCACCAAAATTTCCATGCCAATTTTAGACTAACTAAAATACACGCCATAATCTAAGACCTATAGTTGGATACTGTCCACCCCCAAAGTTTAATTCAGAACTTCCTCCCCTCCAGAACCCACGTGTCAATTAAGGCCTAATATGTAAGAGTTGGATATTTCTCCCCCCCCCCCTTTTTCGATAATACTCTTAAACACTTTGCTTTCTTCATCTAATGGATTAAATATGGTGCATTTAAGGTGTAAAATTTTTACATATATTTTGGAAAGAGATAAATGTTGAATTGTATATTATTTGAAGGGAAAAATTCCCCCCGAAATTTCGATGGCGCAACTTGCGCCATAATCCCCTCCTGTGGGCACCCCTGCATTATTCGATAGGTAATAAAAACTGTTGTAAAGCAAAAACTGATCCGTAAAGACCAGGTCGAATTATAGGCAAACGAAGCAGCAGCAGCTGCTGCCAAAGTCTTCCGAAGTGCTTTCCACCTTATATAGGTCAGGGACCTTCAGAATGTGTACCGTTATTTCCTCCTTCAGATTTGGCAGGATGGGCTGATTGATTGAGGTAGCAGAATGGAGTAACAGGGAACAAGCTTAACACAGTCGATCCCATCATTGGTGCATGCCGTTCTCATACCGCCCCCCCGCAGAGAAGGGACAATACTAAGTCGGCTTCTCATTGGACATTGCCATCTAACCCATATTTCTCTTCTGCAAAAGTTGGACCCTTCACTCTGCAGTGTATTTAATGTTATTTTAAATGTTCGGCACATTCTTATGGAATGTGCTGTTTTTTATGTCCTCAATTTTTTCTTCTTTTCCACACCTTATCGTTCATGTTGGGAGGAGATGACAAGGTTTAACCAATTATTTTAGATTTCTGAGAAGCACGGATCTTTTACACTGTGTCTAAGTAATATTTTAGTTCCTCCTGATCCTTTGTATCGCAATATTCTCATGTTTTTTTTATTTTTATTTTTTTGTAACTTTCATAGACATAGGTGAAAGCTTGAGACCTAACTTTGGGGAGCAGAATCTAACTTGGGCGAGGGGGCAGAATTAAAAAGTGTTGAAACCCATAGGACCCACAACTATTTTGATAAATAACGGTTACATTTGCAAAATCATAACAATTTGTTACTTTATTCTCTCAGGTTTCAGGAGGTTAACAAAAGTACCATTACGTGTAAAGTTTCATAAACCTGAATATTGGGAGGAGGGGTATGTCTCCCTTGCGCTCGCCACGTTAGGCCTATGCTCATAGACATTTAAATTTCCACATAGACTTTAAACATTTCAAATCATTCGTGTTACAACGTGCCAGCACATACGTTTCCACTACATGTTTTCACTTTAATACAAGGTGGCGCAAAATTCAGTTCCCCAAAACAGTCACAATCACGCTACGTTTGTCAGTTGCACACCATCTCCTTAACCATTCCTCACAAAGCGAAATTGCAAGGCAACCAGGGTTGCCCACAGGGGGGGGATTATAGCGCAGACTGCGCCATCGAAATTTTGGGGGGGATTTAAAATAAAATAATATAAAATTCAACATTTATATATTTTTCTAAAAAAATATATAAAAACGTTTACACCTTAGGTGCACCATATTTAATCCATTAGATGAAGAAAAGTAAGTATTTATAGGCAGGGGTGCCCACAGGCGAGTTTATGGACGCACAGTGCATCCACCCATTTATTGGGGAGATGGGGGATTTTTTGTGATGGAAATTTGATGTGAAAAGTTCAGAATTGGACACAAGTGGAATTACGTTATGAACTAACCACTGCTGTTATATACGAGTAAATAGCAATTTGCAGTGGCCAAGGGTATTGTAAGAGGTAATATAATCGGGGGGCAATGCCTTAAATAGACACGTAGATTCCTGGGGGCGATGACGGGAATTCTAGTTGAGGGGGAGCATTAAATTTGAGGGGATATCAAACTCTTGTGTATTGTACGTCTGAGACTGTTGCGGAGAATCTGGTGTTGAGATTGAGAATTATTATTATTTTTCTTTGTAGGGGTAATATCTACTCTTCAATAAATCAATATTGAATATTAAATTTGAGGGGGAAATATGAAGCTAAAGGTGGCAAATCTTAGATGGTCAAGGGCCTCCTCGATGGCGTAGTGGTAACGTCGTCGCCTTGTAACCAAGGAGATCAGGGTTCGATACCCGGTGGAGGCACATGGTGGTTCGGATTCCACTTTAAACTGTAGGTCCAGTCCCGATTAGCCTTTCTGTGCATAAAGTGAACTTAAAACAACAATTCTTAGATAGTCAATGGATGTCTGTAGTAAGGGGAAGGGGTCGAACATTATATTTTAGGGACTACATTCAACGATATGGTATGCACACGTTTTCGGTGCCGAACGTCCAAAAAGGAAAGATGGAAACTATGAAAGCATTGACACCCCATTAAATTAATAATCTTGCAAGCCTGTAAAGAAATGTACATATTTTTTTTTTTTTTTGCTCGCTTTGCTCTCCATAATGCATTTCTAGAATGGTGATTGCGAAGAAACCCGAAGGTTTGCGGTTTACAATAGATAAAATGAGGTTTTTTGTTCTTGTGGTGTGAAATAAAATAATGTGACGATAATTTAAGGAGAGAAATAATTATCGAGTAAAGCACGTATCCAAGGCGGGAATCGGGGAGCTCCAGCACCCCCTTCAGCAAATTTCGCTACATAAAATTAGGTTCACGGCTTCTTGAATAATGTGATGATAATTTGAGAGAAATAATTATCGAGGCAAAACAGAATGTTCTATAACCCTGTTATTGTTAATAGCGCGTATTCAAGGTGGGATCAGGGGGCTGGGGTCCACCCTTAAAATTTTTCAGTTTACACTACATAAAATTAGGTTTTTGTTTTCTTGGATGGTGTGCCGATAATATAAGGAGAGAAATACTTACCAAGGCAACACGGAGAATGTTCCATAACCCTGTTGTTGATAATATTGCATTAAAACTTTTCTTGCGCTTTCGGTGTTTTCGCAGCACTATGCAAAGACTTGTTAGCATTTGGAAGCTGCAAACGTAGCGCCACACGTAGGGCGAATCATTGTAATTTTTTAATCTCTGGAAAGCGCGAGAGGGAACGTTCTTGAATAAGAGAAGGAGTCGAACTACTGGCAACATTAACGAATCGTTTTATCTGCGGAACGTTCTAGAATATAATGACAATGAGGTTAAAATACGCGGCTTCAATTTCCAGGTGGATCTGTACAACAGAATCGGTTAATGAGAATTCAAAGGTAAGTGTGACAGTTCATACAATCGATTAGTGATCAGTCAGTGTCCATTGGTGGCTTTATAAGATCTAGTGATTCGAAGATGAAAAGGACTAAATACCGTAAAGTAACGAAGTCTACTACTAGTTCCAGTTGGGGTCCAAAGCTGAAGACATTAACGACAGCGGAAATTCCGGAGCCTCAGTGTAGAATAATGCTAATTCGGGTCGAGGGCCGAAAAAATCAAAGGTCACTCTCTAAAGTGAATATTTGAGCAGTAACGGGTATTGGAGCGGTTAACTCTTTACCTGCCAATGTTCCCAATTGAGAACATCAACTTTCAATTTAAAACTATACTGAAATTTTTTTTTTCAAAGTTTTCTTTTTTCATCTATTAATTTAGGGTGTATATTTACTATTAACAACATTTAATTAATATTTTGATTATTATCGTCTGGATAGTAACTATGAAATTACACAAAAATGGTTAAAATTGCATTCATAACATTATATATTTTTTATTTACACCCTAATAAATTACTTTTTTCTTCTTTGTACAATATCGGGCAGAACATAATGCTAGTATTACATGAAATGCATTAGAATGGGTTTTTCATTGATTTCTATTAGTCTGGACCTAAGTATATTATCATGTTCCCAAATGGGAACATTGGCGTTTTGCATGAACAATGGTTACAGACAACACATAACTCGCACCAAAAACTGAAGAGAAATGTTCCTCTCTCACAGTTTTGAGGCAAGATTGTTTTGTAACTTGGTCAACAATGGAAATAAAATCATGCTTATTGTTGGCTATAAGTACATTTGAAATAATTGTTTTTACATTGTTTGTATAACAAATATCCCGGCGCGTTTTGTGCCACGTTCTGTTATCTGCTTCTGTTGATTCATGCCGTCTCCTTGTTATAAAATTCAGTCTTTCAACAACATTTGTACGAACAACATGGCATCGAATCGTTTCCTAACATTGGAAGCAGCTTTTTAGTATTTGAATGAAATTTTAGATGACGATACTGAAGACATTGGAGATGTAGTGGATATTTGTCAGTTGCCTCCAGAAGAAACTGCAGAACTGTCACAACTAACGTGGAACAATCTACTCCGGAGTCTCTTCAGCCAACCACATCAAGAAAGGCTAAAGGGGCATCAAGTAAACAGGTAGGACATCCTTCGTGGAAGAAGTCTACGGTTATAGACAATTCGCTCCATTGCGATGATTCATTTCAGTGCTTATCCGACAAACACCCAGAATTACTGTCACTGGAACCTATTGAGGTGTTTCATAAAATTTTACCAGAGACATACCTCGAGCATCTCTCTTCAATGACGTGCCTATATGCAGCTCAAAAGGGCAAAATTGTGTCGTTCACCAAACATGACATAGCTCAGTTCTTTGGTTTGCTTCTAATCAGCGGTTATCACAATGTTCCAAGGGAAGATATGTACTGGTCAACAGCAGAAGACGTGACTGTACCAATTGTCCCAACTGCGATGCCCAGGCAGAAGTTTCGGGATATAAAAAAATATTTCCACGTTATGGACAATACTCAATTGAAACAAGGTGATAAACTTGGAAAAATTTCACCATTATATGATGAGCTAAACAACAATCTTCAGCAATATGGAATTTTTCATAAACAACTCAGCATCGACGAGTCAATGGTTCCCTATTATGGGCATCATTCTTGCAAGATGTTCATAAAGGAAATACCGATTCGTTTCGGTTTCAAAATCTGGACTCTTAGTTCAAGTGATGGATATCCTTATGTTATGAAAATCTATCAAGGAAAGGAAGAAGATGAATCTAACTCACCATTTGGGACTTGAGTGGTGACAGCCTTATTCTTATTGAATGTTGTCACTAATCCTCTGCAAGTTGAAGTTTTCTTTGATAATTTCTTTACCTCATACACATTGCTGAAAGAGCTGAAAATAAAGGGGTTCAAAGCAATAGGTACAGTACGTAAAGGAAGGACTGGTAGATGTCCCTTGGTTCCAACAAATGAAATGAAGAAAAAGAAAAGAGGAGAGTTTGACTTTCGATGTGATGGTGATATTTACATGTGTAGATGGAATGATAATTCCGTAGTCACCTTGGCATCCAACTACCAGACACACTTGCCATTAGGAACAGCAAAGCGGTACTCTCGCCAATCAAAGAAGAGGATTGATGTCCCTGAACCTCACTTAGTACGAAAGTACAATAAAAAAATGGGGGGCGTCGATGTCTTCGACCGTATGCTGTCCAGCTACAGACCTCAGCTGCGAGGGAAAAAATGGTGGTGGAATTTATTTTCCAATGCTTTGAATGTGGCAGTTGTTGCAGCCTGGAAAATTCACCAAGAACTTCATGGGAAGAGTTCAAAGAATCACTTGGATTTTCGTAGAGAAGTAGCTACCTTCATTATTCGCAAAAATCCACGAACATCTTCGAGGCCAGGACCACGATTTGAAATCCAGGGTCTATGAGGAAAACTGATGGTCATTTTCTGATTGAAGCAGGACAAGGAAGGTGTGCATTTTGCCAAAAAGAAAAATGCTCGCCTACAATGTCGCGAGTGTGCAAGAAATATGCATTTACACTGCTTCCCAGCTTTCCATGGCTTATCACCAGTTTAGGACATTCTGTGTGTGTGTGTATTTTTTTTCATTTTCAAATGTGTAAACTACATATATTTAAAATTTGGTATTGCTACATTTTCAATAAAATAAACCCTTTTCTCCTTGAGTAAAATTGCACAAGGATGTTTTCTCATTTTTATACAATTATGTTATCCTATTATGTATTTGTATTAGTATTTTGTATTTTGAAGGTTGTATTGTTGTCTGACTCTCTGTAAACTTATATGTAATATTTCTGTACATTTACTATGCTAATATATAAACGGAAAACATGCTGGTCCAGTTGAATTATAATTAGAAAACTCTGTAATAATACTTCACATGAAACGCCAATGTTCCCAATTGGGAACACTCCAGTTTACATATAGAGAAAATAAAAATAACATTTTTTTTTAATAATTCTCTTTAATGTACACCAAAGAGACACAAATTACTGATAAACTCATTAATTTCAAATCCAAAGACAATTCGGCGTGTAAAAGGTTAATTAAAAAAGAAATAAGCTGCACAGATCAACTGAAAATCAAAGTTTTGAGTGATGAGTTAGTTGTGCCCGGACCAAATTTTTCCAGAGGAGGGTTCTGCATACTATTTTTGGTGGGCAGTCCTCATTTTGCCATCTTTTCCTCTCTTTGACGTTCTTTTTTTTTTAAGGAATACTTGGTCAAATTGGGTTATGACCTCACCAACCCTCCCTTGAGCACGTCACTGGAGATAAATGAGTAAGCATTTAATCATATTGGGAGAAGAAACACTATATGTGTTGGGATCGGAAGGGTTTTCATTGTGAATTAATTGTTTGGAACTGTATTCGAGAAGACTCCCTTTGTTTCGTGCAGATATATGACAAGACTGCGGAAGCTGTGACAGACAATTGTGAACACTTGCGAGTGCTTACGCCTCAATATGAATAATTTGGTGGGTTTCGGCTTTTATAAGAACTGTAAACATGGGAGGACAAGACACAGTAGTGGTGTTCAGGCTCGAATCAGAGAAATATTCGACAACTTTCTGAGTCCAGTTCGCATCCCACAGTTTGAGTCTCGCGTTGTCGAGTGGATTGTCCATCCCGTGCGTGTGTAACAGCTTCGTAAAAACACTCAAAGACGCCATAGATGTTTTGATGCCTGATGAGAAGAAATGGACAAACACACATACTGAGATGGTTCCGGCACACACTGTTAATGCATGGAAACAGAGGAGTTGAGTGGTAAAAAATGTTTCGATTTCACGTTCTGAATAATTTGGCAGCCTTGAACAGTGGCGAAGATTTTGGGGATAGTTGCTCCCCATTTTTTTGCCTTCACACTATGGCCTCTTTATGCTAACCCCCAAAATACTATTTTTTTTATACCCCTGGTGAACCTCAAAGCAGTTTTCATGGAAGGACGTTGCTGAGAAAACCCTCCTCGAGATCAACCACCCTGGGAACAGAATCCTCGTCTTCAGGGTGACAGTCAGATTATTTACCGACTGAACCAACGAGGCTTTTTAAAGCACATATAAAATAAATTAAAGCCAGCAAAATAGTATTATATTTGTACGGTATCTTTAAATTATAATATAATAGACCTGTATACAACATATTATATTAATAATACAAAAATTATTGATAAAATTTTCCTTGCTTTGATAAGTATGCTTTACATTGAATAGCTCCTTTGGGCATTATTTACATGACAGCTCTTGTTATTGGTTGACGAGAAGATTGAAAGGATCTGCAGGGGAGAAACGTCTGCCCTGTAAGTCGTACATTATATTTTCAGCACAATTTCTCAACAAACGCACATAAAGTAAAGTAACACAGTGCAATTGTTAATTAGTGTTGGCTACCTACGAGATGTTCAAAGTATTATTTTCGCGGGCGATGTTTCAACTTCAAAGCTAATAAATCTTATCTTGCACTCAATATTCAATGAAGCAATACTTAGAAACTGAGTTCCGATTGTGTAATGGTTTTTGAAAGCTGCGTACGTGATGATACGGAAGGCGAGTGTGGAAGTAAGGCCAGAGGCGCAACCACGATTTTTTGTCTGGAGGTGGCAAGTACCAGGATAAACGGACCAATAATAATAATAATAGTAATAATAACATTAATAATGGCATTATTTTTACTAGTGGTAGTAGTAGTAGTATCAAAGACGTCATTATCCTCATAAATTACGCAAAAGGGAGGTAGAGGTCTGTGCTAAGCATTTATTTGGAACAAAAGATTTGAAATATTTTTCAACACCAGAAATTTTACATTAGCTAATAATTGAAAACAAGCACAAAAACTGTATTTTTGAATGGCAGAAAATGAATGATAAATGCATGCCGAAGATATTTTTTTTCATATGTTTTACACATATGCAACATGGAGCGACATAAAATAAGAAAATACATATGCAAGATGCCAACACTAAATTATGTACGTATTCAAAGTTTATTCATTACATATATACAAAACATATTATTTAAATACATCACATTACAGAAAACAATTATCTATATTGCGAGCGAAGCAGAAAAGAAAATTTTTAGATCCAATTTTTGCAATTTGAAACAATATTGATTTAATAGGAGTAGATAGAAAACATGCATTTAAAAACAAACCGGTTATAACCGGTTATACAAGTGTCATGTGCCATCGGGCACTTAACAAGTGCAATCAGGTGACCCTGTGTCGGGATGTGTCATGTGCCCATCTTGCATCTTGGAACATGCATGTTAGAACATGTTATTTATTTCCCAGTAGGGAACAGTGCATCTTGGGCTAAACTGGTTATAACTGGTTATACAAGTGTAACAGGCATTTAAAAACAAACCGGTTATAACTGGTTATACAAGTGTAATTTGCCATCGGGCACTTAACAAGTGCAATTTAAGGCAAAATCAGGCGACTCTGTGTCGGGATGTGTCATGTGCCCATCTTGCATCTTGGAACATGCATGTTAGAACATGTTATTTCCCAGTAGGGAACAGTGCATCTTGGGCTAAACTGGTTATAACTGGTTATACAAGTGTAACTTGTCATCAGGCACTTAAGAAGTGCAATTTAAGGCTATGCCTACCCCTCTGCAAGAGGCCACCCCTCTGCAAGAGGCTACCCCTCTGTAAGAGGCCACTTACACTCACTTCCGGTCCACTTCCGGTCTAATTCCGGTCCACTTCCGGTCATTTCTGGTCCACTTCCGGTTATACAGTGTAACTTGCCTCTATCGGGCACTTAACATCAAGTGCAATCATGCGACTCTGTGTCAAGGGTGTGTTGCATGATCTCTCTTGCATCTTGGTCCAAGTTCACCCACACCCATTTTTTGCATCTTGGGCATAAAGTTCTGATATTTATTTCATGATAATAAATAACCCAATGAAAAATAATGCCAATGAACCTGTTTGGATTTAAGAAACATATTAAACCTGTAGAGAAAACAGCTGTAAACATGGATGTAATTAAAGAAATTCATTGCCAATTAAAAGGAATAATTATCATCCATCTGAATAGTATCTGGTATCAGGTTGATGAGGATACAGGGAAACAATTGCTTGTGTTCAATAATAATCTTGCATCTTACAGAATTCCTGTCACAGGTAAAATTCAAATATCTGTTTCTTCTAGCACGGGGGAAGGGAGGCCCCCTACGGGGGTAAATATACATATAGGTAGAAATCTGTATAGAATTATTCACAATAATATGAACCCCGACAGCACATACGATGTAGAGAAAGATGATTATCTCTATGCAGAAATTATTGGCGAGTATGACAAGTTAATCCCCCTTCTTCATGGAAATTAAATTAATTTATTCTCTCATGAATATATAAAAATACCGTGAATAAAAAATAAAATTAAATAATACATATTCAAAATTAATATACATAATGGATATATTTGGAAACAGAAGAAGACAAGAAATACCAGATAATTCAAGTGACATTGCCAGACTAGATGAAAGATTAAAAAAGCTTAAAGCTGACTTGTTAATCTTACAGAATTCACTAAGTTTAAATATACAAACAGAGATTACTAATCTCCAAACTCAATTGATTAACCCCATAGTGAAAATTGATAGTGAACTCAAATCCCTACTTGAAAATTATACAAATTTAGCATCCATAGACAACCTTCAAAGCTTGGGGGAGAGTGTAGGCAAATTGAAAATTGAACTTGAGAAATTTAGACAAATACAAACAACTGCTACAGAGCAATTAAAACAAGAATTAAACAATCAAGCGAATACTCTTCGCACAGAACTGCTTTCTATTATTCAAAATATCAAAACTCAGGGGGAATATGAACAGCTCAATGCCAGTATTGCAGAATTACAAGAGCAGTTTCAATCTTTTGAGATCCCTTCACTGGAAAATATTAAAACTGAACTCCAAACAGATCAGTTGCATACAGCTATAGCAGAAGTTCAAGCTAAACTACAAACATTAGAAAATTTTATCGATAATCTTCCTTCATCTTCAGAATTAAATGCTATCGCACGCAGCGTTGCCAATATCAAGCTACAGTTAGAAACTTATGAAGATTTTGGTAAGATACAGGGTACCATAGCTCACATTGAGGATACTTTGACTACTATGAGAAATGAATTAACAAATGTACAAGAAACTTTAGAATTCAAGTTGCCAAGTATAACCGAAACTTTAAACATTATTCAAGAACAAATCACCAAATTGGAAAATCTGAATACCGAAACTGAATTATCGCATTTTCACCATCTCATAGATAACATTCAGAACAAATTGCAAATATTACAGCAGTCTACGCCAACCCAAGATGACTTAAAGCACCTTCAGGATGCCTTGAGCAGTGTTGCAGATGCCAGCGAGTTAAATATTGTGAAAGAAGCCTTGACCACACTTCAAAACACTGTAGCTAATTTGCCCACTTCCCAAGAGTTAAGATCTGTAAAAAGAGCAGTGAATAGAATTCTCAAGTCAGAGGACATCAAAAACATACAGGAAGAGATTGGTGTAATTCAAAATACTATTAATACTTTACCTACCAACCAGATAATCAATGAACTTCATGCATTATTTGTGGAAATCAAAAATCAAGTGCACGATCTTGCAAGCCAGAGTACCAAATTGAAACTTGTAGAGAGTTTACAAGAGATTATATCAAACATCAAGCTACAGCTTGCTACTCTGGAATCTACTCAAGAATCAGCATTATCTAATTTCACCACACAACTCCACAACCTCAAGGAAGAGTTCAAACGATTGTATGTTGATGTGAGAATCAAACCTAGCTACAGTGAAGTAGTACAAACCATAGAGGAACACCTGGAACAAATATTAAGCAGGTTGGAGGAACAAGAATTAAAACTTTTTTTACTGTTGATATTGTTAGACTACAGAGTATTCCAAATACTAGAGGTCGCTGGACATATGTCAATGCAGGCAATGTTTACAAATTGTACCCATACAATCAGTCTCATGAATTTTTCCTCGATGGTAATATTAAATTTCTCAAATTTGGTTACTTGAAGAGTGGTAAGCATTTTGAAGTACCACAGTTCACCATACAAAGAAAAGATGGTGTTCATAGAGCACTTCAGATACCTGTTGCATACTGGGATGAATCTGCAAAAAGATAGTACATGAGGATGAACAATTATCTGTTTTTAATGTAGAAGCAGGTGATCAATTATTATTTGAAGTGAAACAATTATACCCAGAGGATAATCCATTTTATGTCATATTCTCTTATACCATTAGATGTCAAGACAAGATATAGTTTATGAATTACATAAGCCAGCTCGTCGCAACTACAAGCGATTGAGTGTGGTGACAAAGGGTATAGATGATCTGTTTCAAGCAGATCTGATAGAAATGTCAACAGGAACTTTGAAAAATTTACATAAGATAAATCATAATTACAAGTACATGCTTACAGTTATCGATACATTTAGTAAGTATGCATGGGCAATTCCCCTAAAATCCAAAACAGGTGCTTGTGTTGTTGAAGCTTTTAAATTGATATTTAGCAAAGGCAGGATACCAAAATATCTACAGACAGATAGAGGAAAAGAATTTTATAATTCTACATTTAGCAAGTTAATGGAACAGTATAATATTAAACATTATTCTACGTATAGTGATCTCAAAGCAAGTATAGTGGAAAGGTTCAATAGAACATTAAAACATCTAATGTGGAGGCAATTTACTGTACAGGGTAATTACAAGTGGATAGATATTTTACCTAGCCTAGTTCATAATTATAATAACTCAGTACACAGTACTATTCACATGAAACCAGCTAAGGTAACCAAAGCTGATGAGGCAAGATTGATTTCTACTGTTTACTGTAATAAATATAAACATACAATTAAGAAACCAAAATTCAGAATAGGAGAACAAGTAAGAATTAGTAAATTTAAACATTTATTCGAGAAGGGATTTACTAAGAATTGGTCTACAGAGTTATTCACTATAGTTCAAGTTTTGCCAGGGAATAGAAATACCTATATGGTAAAAGATAGTAGCAATAAAATACTAAAAGGGAGATTTTATGAAGAGGAGCTCAGTAAAACAAAATATCCAGACACATATATAATTGAAAAAGTATTACTTAAAAAGAATAATAAACTTTATGTTAAATGGCTTGGATTAGCAGAGAAAAGTTGGATAGATGCAGACAAAGTTATTCTTTGACACCAACATGGAATGTTGTACAGCGATTGCCAGATATAGCAAAAACTACTAAGAGAAATGGTGAGTTGCTGCCTGATCACATAAGATGCCTCATAGTAGGGCCTTCAGGTTGTGGGAAGACTACCTTGCTTGTAGATAATTTTTTGCTGGCCCCTAACTGGTTACACTGGAAAAATAGACACTTGTATGTATTTTCAAGAAGTTTAGAACAACCAAAATACCAGCAACTCATGAAGGTGTATGAGGGACTTAACATATCTACATTTGATTCAAAAATAAAACCTCTCGATCACTGTTTGAAGAATTCTGTTGTTGTTTTTGATGATGTGATTCTAGAAAATCAGAATGAGATAAGAAATTTCTTTACACAGGGTAGACATAGGGAAATAGATTGCTTTTACTTAGCTCAAACTTACTCCAAGATTCCCAAGCAGTTATTAAGAGATAATACAAATTTAATTTGTTTATTTCGCCAAGATCATACTAATCTGAAACATGTTTACGATGACTATGTTGGGGGAGATTTAAATTATAATCAATTTTCAAAATTCTGCTCTTCATGTTGGAACACCGATGATTTTGGATTTGCTACGATCGACATGAAAAGAAAACCTAGCAATGGGAAATTTAGAAATAAAATCAACGACTTTTTGAACGTCGAAACATTATAAATAACCATCAATCAAAAAATATAAATATGTCAAAACATAAAATTGAAGATAATTTAAAATTACATGAGTATCTTGCTAAACGCTTCAAGGGGTGGAAGGATGAGAACAGAGGCATTTATGAGCAGCGCAAGCATCAAGATCAGCCTATTATAGATGCTATCAGTGGTCTTGGTAAAGAAATTAAAAGCATCACAGAGCAAAATAAAGATCTCATCAATGATTTGGTGCTTCTCACTGCTAAAAACTATGCAGACTTCCCTCCTACCCCCTTATCTAGCATTCACACACCTTTAGCACTTAAAGAACCTCCTAGACCAGCTATACAACAAGAATCAGAGAAGAAAATTGAGTTGGGGCCCTTGGCAAGGGATTATTTGAGTACAGGCAAGTTTGAGAAAGATGAGGTCTTTGGACTGTACCCTACTATGAAACCTAATGAAGGAGCAGTTTGGAAAATAGGGAAGTCTAGAGTGACATTCGAGGGGGACAACATACAAGTCAATTTGGGTGATGAAAACAGTTGGTCAAGGTACCCTGGTACCCCTGGTCTATGGGAGCTCTTAACCAAGAAGCAACCAAAACATTTTACTGAAGAAGACTATCAAAGTTATTCAGATATTCTGATACTATCTGATGCCTTGTATCAAAACAACGATGCTAGTCAGAACAGAGTTAAATCAAGTAGTGGAGACAAGTACAAGAACCTTATCAAGCCCATCTGGAACCAACTCAAGACTGGAAGTGGTATCAAGCAATATAACACTTTAGCTAAAGAGTTTGTGTGGATTAATGATGTAAGAAAACTTATAGACAGGCTGTTGGTGATAGCAGGGGAAGAGAATGCTGGAAACAACAATTTTTACAATGAGAAGATGGGTATTGTAGATATGATTAGTAACAAGCTAGCTACTTTTATTGCAAATGATCCTAAAGGCATAGGATACTTGATTAAAATTATCAATACTCTACCACCTAAATTCTGGAACATGGCAGAGGGTAAAGGCTTAGTTAATGATATTATTAATAAACTGCCATTTGAGGTACATGTTCCTGGCTATCAGTACTGTGGTCCAGGTACCAAACTTGACAAGCGATTGAAGAGGGGAGACAAGGGAGTTAATCCTCTCGATGCAGCCTGCAAGGAACATGACATTGCTTACAATAGACATGCAGATCTTGATACTCGACATGTGGCTGATCAAAAATTAGAAGAAGCAGCATTTGGAAGATTAACCAGCAGAGATGCTTCGTTGGGTGAAAAAATAACTGCATTGGGTACAACAATTGCTATGAATACAAAACAAAAGTTAGGGTGGGGTTTATAATATAAATATATATAAATACCCTTAAATAATAATAATAAACAACATGAAACCTAAAGGTGTTGTCTACCAGATTCCATATCATAATCTTAAAAATTTAAAAATTAATCCAATTTTAACTAAAAAACAACAAGAGAAGAAGAGACAATGTATAGCCAAAGGGAATGGAATGAAATTATTACTTAGCACATCACAATTAAAAAGGTTGCAAAATAGAAGAAAAAAATCACATAGTGGTGGGTTCATATTTAGCATCCCTGCCATCTTAGCTGCTCTAGGGGCTATCGGGAGCTTGGCTGGCGGGAGCGCTGCTATTGCCAAAACTGTAATAGATTCAAAAAAGAATAAAGCAGAACTAGCAGAACAGAAAAGACATAATCTAGCTATGGAGAGCCCCCTACGAGGGGGTAGTGGTGTAAAGTCTAGGGTACTCAGTGGTATGAAATCCAGAGCTCTCAGAAAATTAAAAAAAAAGAAGAAGCACTCACCAACCAAGATATTGAATCTTTAGTTAAAATATTTAAAATTAAGTATTTCAGAGGTGTTTTCATGAGTGACGCTCTCCCTAAAAATAGTTCTCCCCCCTCTTGGGGGGCTCGAGAATGTGGTGTGGTTAACTTGGATATGTCCAAAAATATTGGTACACACTGGATATGCTATTATAAACAGAATAACAATGCTTACATATTTGACTCCTTTGGTGGGGTGCCCCCTACAGAATTAATTAATTATTTAAAACATGTAAACATTTATTACAATGATGAGCGTATACAAAATTTCAATCAAATTATATGTGGTCATGTTTGTGTTACCATGCTCAGAATTTTGAATAAAATACATAACATCAAATTAGAAGATTTTCAAAAAGCTGTGTGGTACATTAAGCATGGGAATTTTTCATCTTTCTAGTGAGACATCGATCTTGAAACTACATCTCCATGATGATATCATATATCCAAAATCCATAGCTCTCAGAGCTTTCTACAGCATGTATCTTATTCCAAATGTAACAAATTATAATAATTCTATAGTTGTAGGCAATGAGAAAATTGTTATTCCCCCTGGACAGTATAATTTATCTACTTTACAATCAGAACTTGGCAACAGTGTACTCCTATCTCAGAATTCTGTAACACACAGAGTGGAGATTGTGTCTGCGCAAGAAACGGTAGACCTGTCTAGCATGGGTGAGATTTTAGGATTTCCCAACAACACCAAACTAGAACCAGGTATTAGACACATAGGTAAATTCATACCAAAATTCTTGGCTATAGAGACATTGAACATTCACTGCAACATTGCTAAAGGGATGATTATCAAAGCTGAAGAAAATTCAGTTGGTAGACACAAGGAAACAGGTATCATAGCTACATTCAAACCAAATTCTGAATTCATGGAGCCAATTTTCTATTCCCCCATCCCACCAATCTATTTTCCAGTTTCACATGACAAAGTTAATTACATAGAGATAACAATTACAAATGAGAAGAATGAGATAGTTTATTTTGCTTATGCCAATACCACTGCAGTAATTGAAATAAATATTTAATAAATAAATATATAAATAAATACCCAAAATGGAAAATATTGAGAGTTATGAATTACAGTCCTTCCCTCCAAACAGGAGGACCTTTGCAAACCTCAATGAACCCAACAAAGAGATCGAGTTTGAAATCACAGCAGGGGATGGGTTTATTCATCCACACAGATCAGATTTGTATATAAAATTTGATATTGTTAAGAAGAGCACTGGTGAAGAATTTCCTCCTACTGCTAATGTGAAACTTATAAATAACTTTGTACCCTTCTTGTTCTCACAAGTTGAAGTTAAGAAGCATGGCACAGTCATAGACAGAATTGATTACCCTGGTATTACATCCACTACAATAGGAACTTTGAAACTATCTAAAGCAGAAAGTGCTTACTACAAAGCTGCTGGATTCGAAGCAGGTACAAAAATTCAAACAAAATCTCACACAGTGTTGTTCCCGATGAGATTGCTATTTGGATTCTTTAGTGATTACAAAGAGATCATGTGGAAAGGAGGTCTTAGCATCATATTTCGTAGAGCACCCAATGATAACAATGCCATCATGAGGTACAAAACTTTAAATGCAGATGGTACAGCAAATGATGCTAGCTTGCCAGAGGCTGCAAAATGTGTTATACAGTCCATGGAACTAAGAATGCCAATTGTTGAATATGAAGCAAATTATTCTCTCAAGTATAAATCCAACATCTTGAAGAATCCAAAAATTCCTTTAGTTTTTTATACTTACCAGTGCATATCTAAAGCTGTAGAAGGCAAGTTTTTTGAATATGATATTACAACACAGTTTCAATCTTTAAGATATGACATGCCAGAGTTTGTAGCTGTACTGTTCCAAACAGCAAGAGATGACAATCAAGAAAAAGACAGCAGCCAGTTTGATGACTGTAAAATTAAAAACATATATTTAAAGAATGGTAGAAATGAAGTGTTCCCCCGTGAAAATTACAATTTGAACATAGCAAATTGAGATTATTTAAAATTGTATAAAGGATACTCTGCTTTTAAGAGAGTTACTGAAGGAAATATGAATATGTATTATGATCCAAATGAATTCATAGCTCATAGGCCAATGTTTCTAATAAATGCTTCAAAAAGAAAATTAGTAGTTATAAATGATAGAACTAATATTAAAATAGTATGTGAATTTCATGATGCACTACCAGAGAACACTACATGCAGTGTAATTTTAATTGTAGAGAAGTCATACATATATGATGTGAAGAATGAAAGAATAATAGAACAATTTTAATTTCTATATGTTTAACAAGTTATCAACCATCCTCCTAGCTCAATTAGGGATGGAGATATAACAATTTTTAAGTTACATCTATCTATGATGAACATTTGTTGCAAGATTTGCTTGTATTATAGTGTCCATACTCTCTTGTATGAACATTGCAATCTAATATTTGCAATTTATTATCATTGCCATTGAGTGCTATTTTGTTTTTTATAGTGGTATGGACACCATCCAATCTACTAGTAAGATGATGAGCTGACATTAATAAGGTTTCATTTTTCAATAGGCACTGTTTGAAATCTTCTATTGTGAGTTTAGCAGTACAGCTTAGACTCACACCCTTGGCCTTTTTTATTTCATTTTTGCCATCTATCTTTAGGCAGTACATTTTTGGCCTCAGGCCAGCAAATTCTGATATTATGGACCCTTCCACCTCATCTTTCATTTTTCCTGGGATCATCTGATTTTCAACACTGTACAGTGGATGATCTTTTGGATAGTTACTAAAATAAAAATGTTCTCTCATAGAAAACAGATCACTGTATAAATCATCTATTTTTATTACATATACAAAAGCATCAGTATCCATGTAGGCTATCTGAATATTATTTTTGGGCCTCATAACATCATAATGGAACTTATACATCTCCAATTTAGCTAATTCTAGAACTGCAACACCCACAGCTAATGGTGCATCACATATTACACTGACAGGGTTCCTCTCAATAAGAGTTAGATCATCAGTGATGCTGTTAAAGCTCTTGTATGTGGGGTCATTAATAAGCTTCTGGATTTTTTTAGGATCAGACACCAAAGAGCATCTCACCCTATTTCTTTTATCCTCTAAACATTTCCCATAAATAGAGTTGTTTATTAATTTATACAAATTTTTCTCAACCTTGGAATTTGTCTGTATGCGACGATTTGTATTTTCTTGAATATAAGGGGCTAACCATTTTTGTTGCTCAAATTTCAATCCCTTGTGGATTTTGGTGAGTTTCAAACCATGCTTGACATAATATTGTAACAGTCGATAATGAAGCACATAATTATATTTGTTTTCAAAAGATAACACCAATTTTGTTTCCCCTGTACCTGGAATCTTCTGAAAAACTGGAACCATAGCAAATCCATGGTGTTCATCATGAAGATCAGATGGATATTCTAAATCAACTTCTAATAGACAACCCACTGGATGATCTTCACCCCAATTTAGAAAATCCTGGTTTTCAAGTTCTGCATTAGTCATCCATTGATAGTTCCCAATTGGGAGTGATTGGGTCATGACATAACCATATAAATTGTTCATGTCAATGTATAGTATGTATGTAGAAGATTTGCCAGGATTGTAATCAGCTAGATATTTATTGTTGGCTTTTGCATACCTCAAAGGACACTGTACTATACCACCACGTTTACCAGACTCAATAAACATGAACTGCTCAATATTGTCAACAAGACCAATTTCAACTCCTGTATACTTAAACATAGCCTGCCAGGATAGACCAGGTGTTGTGTAATAATATACAGGATCTAGTTGATATATGTGGAAACACCTACTTCTAAAAGCCTCGAACACATCAGATAATAGGAGGGTATCCAGAATCAAATATTTGTCATGATAATCTCCCATTGTTCTACAATCTAGTGTATTCCAAATTTTCTGGGCATATTGATAATCTTCCTCACTACACTCCTCATCTTGAAGATGATTATAAAATTGTTCTCGTGGTGGTAACTGTGTCTCATTAAATTTATCAAAATTATCCATGTATTGATAAGGGTAGACACCCTTTCTTCTCAGCAATTTCATGTTATCATCACCAAAATATTTCTTCGTGTAAACAAATTCACTATCGGTTAATTGTTTCACCAGAGTTGCCAAGCTACTAGATAGAAATTGGTATGAATCAAGAAACCTAAGAGAAACAATTTTTCCATTTTTTAATCTAATAGTTTTCTCTATGGTGATATATTTGTCTTTACTGCGTGGTATAATATTAATATCCTCTGCATCATATCCCAATTCTGAGATAAACAAGTGTGCATCAAAATTTTGCAAATTGTGAATAAATACTGGAATAAATTTGTATCTCTGTATTTTCAAGTTACATGGATTGCAAATACTGGCAATGAAATCCCCACTATAATGATTGTGATGTTGAATTTTTGGGCAATGTGAATCAAACTTATTGTTACAGTATGCACACTGTGTTGCATTATTATGTTGGTCTTGTTGCTCTGGTGTAAGATCATTCACCAGTTTTGTGTTATGTAAAATTGGAGCAAGTGTTTCCACCCACTCTCGAAGAGTTTGGATAAATTTTGGGGCTGTATTTTCACCTCGATAAATATAAGGGGGTGGACTGTTTGTGTGATATGTGTTTACCAATTTCAGAGCAAAACCACAAGCGACATGTTTAGCAATATGTGTTGTGTATGATGAATTTGAATCTGGGAGGCATACTGCCATTGGTTTCTGTATTGTCTCAAAATCAGCATAGATCACAAATGGATGCTGCACTAGTGATTTAAAATTTTTGAATTTTATAGTTTTGAGTGGAAATTTATAAGTCACACAAGGGTAGAGGTAACATTTTTTAATATGTTCCTTTAATTGTTCTTCTCTTGTTTTCATACTTGTGCCATGAAATATTGATAGGCAACAATCACATATGGTAATTCTATTATGATATAATGTTATTTGGTTTCTCACTAATTTTGGGAGATCCTGTATCAAACAATAATGCTTTTGATTTCCCTCAGAAACATACAGCAATCTAATAATATGTGCATCATTAGCTGGTGGATGGTGTCTAAGTACATTAATGTGGAATTTTTCATCATAGCCATAAACAAACACAGCTAATGGTTGATTGTGGTGCTGTTCATATTGTTTTTCAAATTGCTGGATAGCTGAAATACCTACTGGATATTGGATACCAAACATTATTTGTTCAAACTCATCAAAATATTTCATATAGTGAGAGACACGATGTTTATTATTTGGTGCTGGATAAAAATGTGCTATAATACACCAAAGAAAAAACATATCATCTTCATTTTGAATATTTAACACAGCATGTTTGTTTCTAATCTTTTTGGGCAGCTCAATATAACTAGACCCACCACCAAGGGGAGTATATCGAGCTAATTTAATTTCAAGTTTATGATCAGTATTACACAATCGCCATCCTGAACCTCTGCCTTCAAATTCTTGTTGTTTTAGTTTAAGTGTTTCACACATTTTATCATAAATATCATTCAAACAAGTGATATCATCACGGTGTAAAATTGACACACGGGTACAATGAGAATATTGTTCTTGTTCACCACGAGGATTTATATACAGTGAGGATAGAGTGAAGTATATTTTGAGGGAACATTTCAAAAGCATGCTTTGAATTGCATCTATAATTTTTTGCTTCAGTTTAGCCAGAAAATTTGGAATATCTGAGAGATCATCATCTATGTCTGTTGTAGTATATTCATTTCTATACAAGATTTCTTGTTTTTGGTTTGATCTAATTCTTTTGTTACTCATTTTTTTTACCTATTGTTTATTTATATACAATTAGAAAAATTTGTTGGAATAACTCACACTTAACTAAAATTGTTATAATTTTATGTTAATAAAAATTATAGAAAAAACAACAAATATCATGAAATAGAGTTTATACTGGGGTATATGTTTATTTTTATAGGTTTCTTTTTCAAATTGTATAATTTCAGGCAATAAATTATTAATATACAATATTTAAGAACAGAGCTTTATATTCACACACCTTTAGCACTTAAAAAACCTCCTAGACCAGCTATAGAACAACAAGAATCAGATAATAAAATTGAGTTGGGACTCTCGACTATAGTCTACAATGATAGAGCACTTGAGTACCAGGCAGACAAAAAAAACTGCATAGCTCTATGTCAATTAGTTCTTGAGATATTAATTATTTTGTATTTAGGAACCACTTTGGCCCATCTTACAGAGGGATAGGCATAGGTGGATGTAGGTGTGTGTGGGTGGGTGTGGGTGGCCTCTTACAGAGGGATAGGCATAGGTGGATGTAGGTGTGTGTGGGTGGATGTATGTGAGTGTAGGTAGGTGTAGATAGGCATAGCCTTAAATTGCACTTCTTAAGTGTCTGATGACAAGTTACACTTGTATAACCAGTTATAACCAGTTTAGCCCAAGATGCACTGTTCCCTACTGGGAAATAACATGTTCTAACATGCATGTTCCAAGATGCAAGATGGACCCATGACACATCCCGACACAGGGTCACCTGATTGCACTTGTTAAGTGCCCGATGGCACATGACACTTGTATAACCAGTTATAACCGGTTTAGCCCAAGATGCACTGTTCCCTACTGGGAAATAAATAACATGTTCTAACATGCATGTTCCAAGATGCAAGATGGGCACATGACACATCCCGACACAGGGTCACCTGATTGCACTTGTTAAGTGCCCGATGGCACATGACACTTGTATAACCGGTTTGTTTTTAAATGCCTGTTTTCTATCTACTAATAGGGAACAAATAATATCACATGGCGCCAAGGCATTCTCTCTTTCACAACTTTCTTTTTTTAATTTAGATTATTTGGCGCCCATGGCCGACTCCCGCCGCCCCCTATCTACGGCTCTGAACTTGACGAGACAGAAATGCAGGCACTGCAAGCGAAAGGAGCAAGAAAATTTTACGAAATGTATTTTTATTTGTATAAAATTTGAAATAGAACGGGGCAATTGCTCCTCTGTGCCCCCTGCAGGTGCCTTTGGCTATCAATGTTTGCTCCTCCTAGAATTGACTTCTGTCGAAGGTTGGGGGGCAATGTCCCTGCCTCCACCTGTGGTTGCACCAGTGTGTAAGTCCGAAATTTGGAGGAACAAATTGAATCAATCCTGCTACAGCAACTTGTTTTTTGGGAAGCAATGATCACTTTATTCCAGGCGATTTTCTTCTATTATTATTGCACGTGGCAAGAGCACAAACAGGCTGATTTGTTCTCATTCTACCGGCATTCAAGAAAAGATGTGTATAATCGACCCATTTATCTCAAGCTTCCGTATACGCTAACGAAGTAAGTTCCATTCTGTCCTCTTAATGACGTCATAGCGCGCACAGAATCATGGGAAAAAATCTCGAAACCTCGGGAATGGCATACCAAATAAAGGTACCTTGCCTTCATACATTGAAATGCAACACATTCCAGCTACTGCTACAATTCATGAATGAGAAACAACCTTTGGATAGAGCTTTATGTTCTTCATAATATTCATTAGTCTCAATTATTGTTCCTTGGATATCGGCGCGATTTGCCCAAGGCGTACGGTTTTAGCATTCTGGCTATAAGTTGCTCTGAAGTACGTAGATGAACAACACCTCCAAAGATAATTTCTTTAGTAATTACTTCCTGGTCATATCCCAATTCCACCCTACTAACAAGGTGTAAAAGTTATGATAATATAGCCTATGTACAACTATTGTTTTTAGGTTTGAACTAGGAATGAAAATATTCTAATTTCCTCCTCTTTCCACATTATTTTGTTTAACTTTTGGCATCGATTGTGTAAAATAGTTGCAGAAAACATTATTCTCGTATACTCATTAGAAAACTTACATTTCTATATGAAAATCAGCATTTTCAAACCTCTTTAAGTGAAAAATTACAAAAAATTTGAGTGATTATGAACTATAACTGCGCTGACATATCAAGATATAAGCATTTTTCTAATCGACTTCAGGTTTTCACGTTGTGCTCTTTTTCATATGTGGATAATACAACACGTTCCGCGAATTTTGGTACTTATTTTGTTTAGTGATCATTAATTCTTGGTTTGAATGAGTACAGACTAGGTATACGTCTAATTATAATACAAGCTATACCATATACTTACTTTCGTTTTCTTGTTGATTAAATTTTGGCTTTGAGAATTGTAAAAATCCAAACAATTCTGCAAGTATTCTCACACAGCAACTTTTTTCTTTGCCATTTTTGTAAGATAAACTCTACGGAAACGACCATCACGTGCGCATTGTTGCACTGTTGTATTATCGTAAGTAGAGTCGGATCTACAAGCCGCAAAATCCCGCAGTTTCCGGCGGACTCGGAGAGAAGTAAGCCTTTAGGGGCCCTCAGCCATTGACATAGTAGAGAGTTCGTATATGTGTATGTAAAAAATAAACGTAGTTTCTCAGGGGTACAGAAACGAATACAATATCGTCGATGTTTTCACGAACTGGCGAATATGTCAACTCCCCTGCATCACGAACCGGCGAATGTGCAAAATTTGACATTTTTAGTTTTTGACGCTGTATATGTTGGAACATCTTGTACTTTTCTCTCACAAAGTTTCAAGTTTCTATTAAATATTGTTTAGGAGATAAAGATGGACAACGTTTTGACGAATATGAAAACTAGTATTGTGATAATTTCACGAACCGACGAATGTGAAATTCGCCGCTTCGTGGAGAAAAACATGATATCATTTTACAATTTACCACCAAAGGCTTTTACTTCAAAGCCAAAACTGTCTATGAAAAAATACCAGGACTTGCTGTTATTATGTCAAGGAGTAATACCAGTAATTTCTCATCCTGATTATAAAGACTTCTATGTCAGATTACCTCACTAATTGTACAACCATTTTGCGTCTATTAACTTTGCATTTGATAACAGACTAGCGTTGGTCAATGTATTACTATTTTGTTCCTTACATTTTATTTCCTGAATTTTATTATTCTTGAAATTTATTTGCGGGTACGTCTAGTGTTGTGTGAATTTCTCTGTTTCTCACTGTTATATATTAAACTGTTATGGTGTATGTTATGATTAGTGTATTAAGGATTGGCCTAATATTTAACTCTGTATAAACATTCAATAAATAAGTTGAAAGTTTTAGCCTTCAACTGTAGAATTCGCAGTTGTAGTGAAAATTACAATGACGAATCAAGCTAAAAATATTCCATTTTTTTTTTTTTTTGTTTTCACGAACTGACGAATAGATTCAATTAAATCCTTTGTTCATTTATTGTTCATTAAAATTCTTTCTACGGTGTTCTTTTTCATGTGAACTACCTTCTCACACAGCATTTATTGTTATCTCAAAATATAGTTTAGCTAGAATATTTTTTTCAATGATTCGCAAGTAACGCAAAATTGGCTACTTTCAACTTCGTTTTTCTCAAAATCAATATTTTGCACATTCGCCAGTTCGTGATGCAGGGGAGTTGACACATTCGCCAGTTCGTGAAAACATCGACGATATATACAGGTAAAGTTAAAGTTCTCTGTGCATATAGCACGGTGCCATAAACAGTGGCGGCCGCCCATAAGGACGATACGGACGCCGCACTGCCGTGTGTAACCACAAGTGAACAGACATTCAGGGCCGTATTAAGGTTTGTGGAGGCCCCTTGGCAAAATGTTTTGTGGGGGGCCCCTTTTTTTATTATTTTTTACTAGGAGCTTTATTAGTTTAATATGTTAACCACCAATTTTCAGCAGTTGAAATGGTAGACCTGATTTTAGAATCAGTAGTCCTTCACAATCGAACATATGGCAGATAGGTTTGCAGGGAGAATAGCACAGTAAAATAAAGTTACAGGACGAAAATTGTAGCGCTATAGCAGCTGTAAAATTCTGCGTCTAAATGTGGCTGTTTGTCGTTCGTATGCTTCAAGACAACTCTTCCATTCGAACCCTTGTACTCATATCTACTGAGCGATAGGTACATGTAAAATTGTAATACTAATCTCTTTCCTAGAACTTCCCCATAAAACACTCTAAAATAGTCACAAAATCTCTTACCGAACTACTACTAGAGCAAGAGGTATCAACATTTACACAAAATTTTCATGAAACATTTCAACATATACCCTGTAGCTAAGTGTAGCTTAAAGTTAGGTGTCCTGCAGTTCACTGGTGCACCGAGAGAGAGCTCTAGTATCTCCACAATTTTTTACCCTAGAAAAACTCACAGTTCTAATACGATGTTATTAACGAAAGAAAGTTATGTACTTCGTAGGATTATTTATTATCTTAATCGTATCTGAGAATTTATTGTTTGAATAAGTTTGCCTTATTTCCACATCACAGCTAAATCAATCCATGGTATAAAGTATACTGAGCTTCAAATATCTACAAACAGATCGACTGACAGCTGTGTTACAATTGGATCCAGAAGAGTGTAGACATACCACAATATTGAAGTTTTTATTTTATTTTTAAAATACAACTTCTTATGTAATTTTTCACAATCATTGCCAGCTCGTTTAAAGATTTTTTGGTGGAGGCCCATTAACAGCTTCCTTTTGGTGGGGACCCCGGGGCAATTGCCCCAGTTGCCCATAGGTTAATCCAGCCCTGCAGACATTACATTAACATCTATATATGGTTTTCGCATTATTTGCATTGAAAATATTTCGTTCCTCACAGATCATTGGGTAGTCGGTTTTGTCTTTTTTTTTATCGCGCGTAGTTGTGAAGTTTGCAGGCCACTGCGGGAATGCGAGACTTGACCCTTCCAGCGAGAGAGATCTTGCGCATGCACTTTTCGTCCCTGTCAACATTCTCTGGCGAGGCCGGGCGAGGAGCGAGGCGAGGCAGCTGGGAAGAATAACGCGCACGGGAGGACCATACCTGGGAGGACGACGGTTTTCGTCGTCCGAAATCCCAGCCCCTACTGAAGCTGCCCTCTCTTCCTGGAGAAATGTAAACAATGAAGAGTTGCCCATGTGACATCTTTGTCTGTTAGCGACTGTGTGGCTGATTGTTGGGGTGAGATGTGTGTGTAACGGTAAGTTGATTTTTTTTTGTTACTTTGCACCATAATGTTGCAACTCTACAATTGTACGTTCAGCTCTAGCTGCAATACTACCATAACATTGGTGGTCGCATCTAATACTCCAACAGAAAAGCAACACAAAATAACATAATTCAATCAACTTCACAGCATTTCTGATCCTCACTTTGTTCCATATATTCTGCTACCCCCTCTCCCTTAGAAAAAATCCTGGATAAGGGCCTTGTAGCAACATATTCAAAATAAATAGAGATAAAAACGAATGCTAGATTGATTGATTTACTTTATATCACTTCGCTTCTTGTGCCAGTTATGGCTAATTTGCGAAGATGGATGATATGATGAAATTGATGAATGGACACTCACAAACATCCATGCCCAGGCCAGGATTCGAAACCAGGACTCCTGGCGTTGTAAGGCGATGTGCTAACCACTCAGCCACGGGGACCGTCACGAATGCAAATCTAATCACATATATTTTATTTCTCTGTGGTATATCTATCTATCTAATATATATTTATATAAACATATTTTCGTATCTGACACCTCCCTCAAAAAAATCCTGGTTACGGGCCTGCTATGTAGGCAACTCTGTTTTCTTATCTGTCAATCATCGTCATCTTTGCGATTAGCCAAAAATGGCAGAAAGGCGAAATAAAATAAATAAAATCAATAAATCAATAATAAAAAATCAAGATTTTTGTTTTAATAAAACGAAGATTTTAAACAACAACGTCTCTTAACGAGGATCGAACCTGGGACCGCTTGGAGTCTAACCCTAACTATAACAACTAACTAACGGAACAACAATTATCAGTATTCTGTCGGCTCAATATCGTAAATATTGTTCGAAATTTATATTTAAACTTTCAATTTCATTTTGAGATCCTTTTTTCTTATAATGTAACAGCTTTCTGAGAAATAATTTTCAAAGTTGCGCAGAGAAACGAGAATATACGAGTTATTTCTTCAAACCTATATTTATGATTAGACATTATTAAAGGAAAATATTCACAGGTTTCAACACTGTAGAACGCCTGTAATACAGTACTGAAATGGACGAAATTGTTGTGTATTGACGAAAATGTTACGTCCTGAAAAAACGTATGGAATGTTATTTGTTGTTATGTAAGAAAAATACGAAATATGCAAAAACGTTCGCAGACTGGTGAAAAACTAAACAAACTTAAATATACGAGGGTGGTTCAGCATGCTCCGCCCCTGACCCATTTCCAGTGATAGTAGAGACCTGTAATTTTATATGTAACATTGTTCATTCTTTAGACTAATATTCACAAAGTTTCAAGTATTTACAACAATTTCTCTTTTCGTTACACGTTGATGGTCAGTAAGAAGTGTAGCCACATGTGAAACAATGGAAAAATCTGAGGTCCGAGCAGTGATAAATTATTAACTCAAGAAAAATCTAACACCGAAAGACATCCATGCAAATATGGTGGGAACTCTTAGAGACTCTAGCCTTTCATATGATCTAGTGAAGAGATGGTGCCGTGAATTTAAATGTGGTCGGCAGACCTGTGAAGATGAGCATGGTGGTGGCTCATCTGCAACGGTGACCACAGCAGAAATGATTACAAAAGTGCATGACATGATTTTGGCAGACCGGCGAGTGACTGTCCGCCATATAGCAGACACATGTGGCATCTCAACTGGCAGTGTGCATTAAATTATTCGTCATCATTTGTTAATGAAAAAAATCTCTGCACATTGGGTCCCGAGAATGCTGACGGTCAACCAAAAGAGGACACGTCGTGTGAAAGTCAGAACCTGTTGCGGACAATAGAGGCTGACAAGCCAAAGTTTCTGAAGAGATTTGTTACAATGGATGAAACGTGGGTTCACCACTTCGATCCCGAAAGTAAACGCCAAAGCATGCAATGGAAACACCCCCATGCTCCACCCCCAAATAAATTCAAGGTTCAGCCACCAAAGGGCAAAGTGATGGCATCTGTGTTCTGGGATGCAGAAGGAATCCATCTCCAACAGGGAAAGACAATCATATGTGTTTATTCTTTATCCCTAATTGAAGAATTACGTACTGCCATCAAGGAGAAACGCCGCGGAATGTTCGCCCGTGGTTTGTTGTTGCATTGTGACAATGCTCCCGCCCACACCTCCCAAGTTGCGGTGGCTGCAATTCATGCAGCAGGGTTCGAAATTGTCCCTCATGCCCCTTATTCTTCAGATCTGGCCCCCAGTGACTTCCACCTGTTCCCGAACATGAAGAAACACCTTCGTGGAAAACATTTTGCCAGCGATTCCGAGGTTATGGATGTTGTGAATGCTTGGTTGCAGGACCAACCAAAATATTCTTTTTCTACTGGGATTGAAGCACTGGAAGGCCGATTGGAAAAGTGTGTTAATGTTGCAGGGGACTATGTTCAAAAGTGACAGTGATTTGGTTTTCCTACGAGGGTTCCTTCTATGTCAGGGGCGGAGCATGCTGAACCACCCTCGTAGATTCATAAGACATCACGTTAACCCGAGTTGTTGTATAAAGACTTGTAGGAGCTGGATGAAATCGTTATTTTTTTTTCTTGAAAAGAGTCACATTCTTAAGATCGACCACCAGTCGTTTCTCTTTCTTTGTATTTTATTCAATTCACACACATTCTTTTAATTGAGTTTAAAATAACAAAGAGAATATTACGAAATATTGCATATGGTGTTCACGTAAACAGTGGCGTACGCAAGAGGGGTTACAAGGTTTAACCCCCCCCCCCTTGAGCTTGTGAAATATTATGAAAAATGCTGTGGAAAAAAAATGAAATGGCCAATTTTTCACAGTCAAAGATCTGGGACAATAATATTACTATTAGTACTACTACTACTACTACTACTACTACTAATAATAATAATAATAATAATAATAATAATAATAATAATTTGAATTATTATTTCCATGCAGCATGGAGAAAAACACAGCATTCCAAACACAGGCGTCTTTCAGAGTGATGCCTTGAAAATAAACACGAGTTTATGAAGTTAGGTTAGGGTAACTGATTTAAAAGAGAAAAAAAGTTGTTTTGTATCTCAGTTGCAACAATGTTTAATACACTGCCGTACGCAGGATTTTTTTTTTTCGGGATGGGCTGGAATAGTAAATGTGGATAGCACATGGCTCCGTTTTGGAGGGCAGGATGCATAATAAAATATTTCGTAGTTTTGGAGCTTTTCAGTCTATTAAAATTATATTCAAAGACAAAAATGGTAATCGGAATTCACTTTAAAAGAGGTTTCGAATTTACACATTTTGATTTTTTAAAGTTGTTAACGGATTTTTATTTGAAAATTCTAATTTTCTCAAAATTTAGGTAGGAGCTGGAACACCATCGGCCAGCCCTCTACGTACGCCAGTGTTCAACGAACATGTATTTTTTTGTGTGTGAACAATGAGAATTAACTAAATAAAGTTATTGGTACGTTGTAAGAGGCTAATGTATAGACAAAGGCTAAGCGGACAAGAATACAGTCACCAATTCGCCTTCCCATTGTATTGTTTACCGCAGCACGTTTGAATGTCTCTCTTTAAAATGTGCCACCTTGTTGACTAGACAATTAGTCAAACGACAATAAGCTTAACTATTGTAAAATGTTTTATTGGTAAGAACAGGGAGACAATCCAGATGTGAATCATCGGGGACATTTATGCGGGGAAGAAGTCGGAAAAATTCCAACCAATTCCGGGAATCGAATCCGGATCTCCCGCGTGATTGTCACTTGTCAGACGCTCTACCGACCAGATCACCGCAGCTCCTTGGATGAGTTCCATACTTTGATTATTTCAATTTATTTTAATATATTTTCTTGTATTTATGGATCTTCTTCACCCTTGAAATGTCTCACCTCGTTGACCAGACAACTATTTCGTAACAAAGAAACAAAAAAATGCTCCCAGAAATCGAATAAAATAAATAAATAAAATAAAAATCGAATGACTAGAAAGTAATTTCGTTCTAATGTTTTCATAAATATTATATTTATGTAGATCTCTACTACTTAATAGCAGTAGTAGTGGTATTAGTAGTATTATTAATATTAATTTAGCTAATTAATTAATTATAAGTATTATTAATTAATTGTGATTATTATTATTTAATTAAAGTATAATAAAACAATGGTAATGTGAATTTGGAAAAAAGTTTTAGAAATAACACCCACCTTGATGAAATCCTGCGTACGCTACTGCACGTAAACATCTGAAGAAAGCGTTTAGAAAATAATAATAATAACCCGTGGCCTGAGGGTCAGGCCCTACCTATTGACTGCCGGCCTCAATCATTATCTTATCTATCTAACCTCAAGATGGTCTTGACTCAATCCTGCCAAGGTGGAAGATCAGCCAACCAGTTACGGGGTGACGTGTGGTCAGCACGAGAAATCCCCAGTTGTTGTTATAGGTTTCCATGACCGGGTTACGCTACTCACTTGTAGCTCCCCAATTTCCTCACGATGGTGGGTGGCTGAAATTTCAGGAGAAAAGTTGTTACCATCAGAAGACTCCATCCACCGCGCGTCCCGTAGCTCGAGCTCAAAGCCTGACATCTTACACAGCACGGCCACGGTATGGGAGAATTTGGAAAATATTTTTATTAATTTTAATTATTGATAAGTTTTATTAGCTGCATATGTCCCCTTATGTTCAATTAGGTTTGTTACTTGGGTTATGGACAATCGCAAACTTTTTGTTTAGTAGTCAATACTTGGTTTTAAACGACAGAGAAACGCTGGTAGAAGTTAAAGCGTATACTATATACGTATTTCTACGTTTGGAATGGAAACGATGAACAAAATAACATGTTTTTCAAGGGAAGTCACAAGCAATACACTATTGCAAGCCTGACTTGTTCAACGTGAGTCAAGCGTTCCAAGGTCGTTTCTTATCTCACATCACTGTGCGTGTAGACATACAGCAGTAAACAGGTTACAAAAATGGGCAAGAATTGAATCTGGAGAATGGTAGATTTCATCACATCAGAGCCGGCGAAGGTGAGCATTAACTCAACATGCAATAGGTAAGTTTCACTGACGTCATCGAAATATATATATATCATGGGATGGAGCCGCCATGATTCCGAGTCTGCTAGGTAAACAAATACGAGCTATGCTCTATCCCGCGAATCTCTAGAGCAAGGCCACGCATGACGATAGAGAATGGGAGAAAGCGAGCGGGCGTAGCGAACGCTGCTGCAAAGGATGGTAACTGCTATCGCTCTTCCCCCTCCACGCAATCCCATGTATTCGTTGGTCGAGCCCTCGCGAGTCACTACTTGCGCAGATACTTGCTTTCTTTCGCTCGTCCCAGATATTCTCGGGACATAGTTGTAATATTGAGGCGGGGAAGATTTAAGCGCTGTGGTTCATTGTAGAATGATCGGTTGCTTAAATACAAGTCATACCAACGATCAAGCCCGTAGTAGAGTGGGGTAGATCCGAACTGCGTTGGTTTGAATGAGTTAGTTTCTTCTACATCATTTTCTGCCATATCTGGCTAATCGCAACGATGATGATGAATGATGATAAGATGAAATTGATGAAGCAACATCCAATGCCCAGGCCAGCATTAGAACCCGGGACCCATATCGCTGTGCTAACCACTCCGCCACGGTGGTCGGCGAAATGCTGTTGAAGTACTAGATGTGACCACAAATGTTATCGTAATATTGCGGTTAGAGCTATATGTGCAACCAACGGCTAAAGTAATAGTATGTGAATTGTCCATATTTCCATTCAGTCTACAGTGTGCCTATTCATGATTGAAATAAAAACGCCACCTCAGATGTCAACATCTGCTTCGTACGAGTATCCACAGAATTCCATCCCTGAAAAAACACAAGATGTAGAATACAAAAAATAATGAAAATAGCGATGGACACTTTGACTGCCGTTGGCTGCACCATTGAAGATTTGTAATGTTGTGGTGGAAAAGTAACGTAAACAAATCAATTCATTCCTGACCCCCTCCCCTACCCCAATGGTTATAAAACTAAAAGTACTCATGTTGTCTCTCTCCACAAGGACAAAATCGCAATTGTTGCACAATCTGAAAAATCGTCAATGTTACTTTCATAGGTTTTTGTATAATCACATTATAATATTTGAGAATTTGAGGGGGGGAGAATGACCCCCATGGCCTCTACGCTGGGCACGGCCTGCCAACGATTATGAAAACTGTATGTGAAACTCAAGAGTAATCGCTGTACGCCAGTACCAGCCCAGTAATCATATTGCGTACGACACCATCACCACAGTGGTAATTTAAATTCCTGTAAATAATAGGTAGGCTACAGTAAACTTATCAGCAACGCAACTTCGTATTAGTTAGTGTATGTCGTCATACACATAATACACAATACATTAAGCACATATATATTACATAATACCTATTAAACAATTCTATTTTTGGGTACATAAAATGATTTTCGTTGCTCGTACATAAGCCAATGTTACTAAGATCATTTCGCAGTAGATGAAATGCAGGAAAAATCAAAATAGACAAGAAAAGACTGTAATGTGTTATCTTAATTTCGATAAAAATTTACTACTAAGCACAGTACATTGATAAAGAGTTTTAATTTACAATGTGTACAAATATATACTATAGGATGGCTAGACAATATCACTAGAGGAATTAATTAACAAATCGACATCTGGGTTAAACATTATAGGAATTAAGTGATAAAATTTAATTATACTATATTTACACAATACCCTAAGCTGTTTCTAATATTCTAATGAGAGTTTCTTGCTTTGCTTGCACTTTTATTATTAGCGTTCAGGTCTGTCCACGTAATTGGTTGGAAAAACACCAAATTCATCGTGATCCCCAACCAGCTGCTTCAATCTCTGCGGTGGAAGAATCGCTTGGACGAGACCTCGTGTTGGACTGGACAGCTTCCATGTAATCTACTTCGACGGTGCTGCGGTCTTCCGGGGAAAGTTCAGATTCATGTGATTCTGATTCTTCAAGATTCCGACATGTACATGAGAGTGGAGCTGCTGTCAATTGAAAAAAGAAAAGTGCCTTGAAACTGGAACTGCTTGCAGTGAGTTGTACTGCGAGGTAATGCGGTCGGAGCGTGGTGCTGATCACATTACCCTCACTACCTCCTCCCTTTATATGCCTTCATGTCATGAGGCAAATATAATTTTTGACAAATTTTGGCGGGAAGGGGGATTCCAGTAACTTCTGTTGAATTATGTGGCTTTTGGTTACACCAGGTTGGGAAGAAATATTTTTTTCTCGAGTATCTATGCATAGTTTTCAGACAGATCAGATACGGAAAAATCAGTGGATTCACGCAGTAAAGCGAAAAGACTGGCAGGGCCGTATTTAGGATCTGTAGACCCCCTAGGCTGAACCTGTGGTGCGGGCACTACCGGGGTATTTTTTTTGAAAATAATATTTCAATTGAAAATAATATTTTAATTTTAAAAATAACATATTGTAATTTTAAGTAAACATGTTAGGCAAATGCAAGATAAAAAAAAGGAATGTAACAAACAAGCAAATTTTACTTATATTTAATTCAAATACAGTACTTTCCCAAACAATCAGATTTAAAATGAAACTGTCAAATAATCTTAGTGGCTACTTGGTTTGCGCCTACACTTCATACTAATGAAGCTACTTATAATAATTTCATAACTTAGTTGTCTTAAAATATCACTTTCAATGCTGAGCAAAGCCAAAACGTTGAGCCTGTCTTCTAACATGGAGGTTCGAAGCCTGTTTTTGATCAACTTCAATTTTGAAAATGACCTTTCTCCACTGCTGTTTGTGACCATAAGTGACAGGTACATTCTTAGAGCGACCTCGATATTAGGAAAACATTCTTTGACGTTTTATTCTAGGAGGAGTTTATACATCCACCTCTCCCGACCAATGACTTTTTCATTTTCCCCATCATCTTTTTGAAACTCGTGGTAAAAAGCCTTGAACTGAATCAGTTCATTTCCCAATTGATCATCTAAGTCATTGTTATATGTTTCTACTAAGTTTTGAGCTCCTGCAATTATCTTAGTAACTGTATCCAACTTGTTGAGAAACCCAAAACGGGTATCAACTAGTTTGTATGCCTCAAGCCTCTGCCGCAATGAAGATACAAATTGATCTATGAAAGGAAGGAAACTCTGGGTTCTAAATTTTTTTGATGGAATCAGCTCAACTTCTGGTGCTTGGACACAGTCAAGAAGTGCCAAACGCACGATTATTTTGCGCTTGGACTGTGTTTCACTTTCACTCTCATACTCAGTGCAATCAGCTAACTCAGCAGCTTTCACCTCATATTCTTCAAAGCTATTACCCCTTTTTTTCCCCTATGAAGCTTGTTAGTGTGATGTCAGTGCTGAGGGCCCGCACCCCAATATTAAAACAATGACATTTTTTTAGTCTATTGAAAATTAAAATTTTTAAACAGTCTTTTTGTGGTGCGGGCCATAGGCTGCAGCCAAGATAGCCTGCGCGTAAATGCGGCCCTGAAGACTGGACAAAAACACAAGGCAATAGGCTCTATAGTCGACACTACATCACCAAAGTAAATCAAATGAAAATATTTTACGTGGTTTTGAAAATTATAATTGTCTAACGCACATGTGTTGACTATATTTAAAAATTGGGACTGTTTTTAATCATTCAGAATTCCCCCTGTGCCTAACAGCCCATGAAGGGCCTTGGCTTACCTACCGGCTGCCAGTCTCCCTCCCACGCTTTCCTTCGTCACCTCTAAGCGTGGAGATCTTCAACCAGTATTGGGGGTCAGCCCGACGTATCCCCAGCCGTTGTAGTAGGTCTACGCAACCGGATTACGCTTACTCATTCAGAATTCAAAAAATTATAATTTTAAGTTAATTTAATGTAATCAATATAAACTTTATTAGTAAAATTTTTACTAACTTCTGAAGTATTTTCTTGAACGACACTTGCAAAAGTTAATAATAAAATACAATAACCGCGCATTTCAGTATTGTAACTGTTGTGCTGGATATGCACTCGGCTTGTGGATCGAATAGCATTTAATAAATAATAATAATAAATTTCGAATAAAATTTGTTTATTTAATTAGTTTAGTAATTATTTATTGTATAATAACATTTATAACAGTTGTAATTATTATTATTATTTCTACAATTCTACATTTATTACTGGCCTTTACCCCCTACAAAAATTTCTGACGACGCTCTCTCTAAGCCATATGATAAAATTAAAGGGGCTCTGTTTGAGTACACAATGTCGAAAATTATACATTTTACTGTTGTAAAATTGAAGTATTTCAATGATTATAATTTATGTAAGCGAAACTGTTGGTAGAAGATCAACATTGCTTGGAAAATATTAGTATTGTTCCTTATATCTGCATCTAAAGCGTCCGGGAACTTCCCAATTTTTTCCAAATACTTTTGTTTTCAGTGGCGCAGGAATGTTTTTCATTTGGGGGGTACAAAATTCAGTCTCCCATACATACACACACACACACACACACACACACACACACACACACACACACATATATATATATATATATATATATATATATATATATATATGTGTGTGTGTATGTATGTGTGTATGTATATATATATATATATATATATATATATATATATATATAGATATATATATATATAGATAGATAGATAGATAGATAGATAGATAGATATACACACACACACAAGCGCGCGCGCGCTCGCACATATATATATATACTACCCATATACTACTTCAAAGGTAGTACCTATAGGTATGATGTGAAGGCATCGGAAATATTCCATTTTAGAACAGCACACGAATTTCCTGTTTCTTTCAAATTAAAAATTTGCATGAATAATTTTTATTTCTTTGTTTTCCTTAGTATTTATGGCCATTTTAAAAACAGATTTTAACCAGATAACAATTCCGAAAAATATAAAGCTCTGGACCTTGTTCATGGGCTCATTTTGAATTTAACGAAACGGAATATCAGGAGTTCGAAATGTGAAAATTGCGAACAAAGATACATCTATTGATTTTTAATGCAGGGTGAGATTAAAGGGGGTGAGGAAGATTCCCCCCTCTCTTCTATCTTCAGCCATCCCAACCAGGAATAATCGTCTCTCACCAAAAGGATATAGAAACCATATTATTGAATATATCATACTTATAGAGTCCACATCAGTTCATTTCATTTTAATTTTAAAGTCCCGTAGCTAAGCATAAGAATATCTTTAAACAAATTATGGCAGATGTGTACGTACCACATCCAATGCCTTTTAAAAACCATGTATTCGGTACTTCCTCAGACATGTATAGGGTGTTGTATATTTTTTTTTAAAATATTGAGTTGAGATGGTTCCCGATCAACTCGTAAGAGTTCTAAGTTTGGAATATTTGTAAAACATTTGACAAAGCATTCATTTGTAACATACCGGTAACTACAGTATTTGTACCTAACGACGTTCTTCAAGCACTGAAAGTACTATCATTACATATACAAAACCGAAATCCTTCAGATCTCAGAGCAAGCAAGGAAAGCCAAACGCTTTAAAAAAAAAAAAAATCTCTTTTCAATCTTCGGTGGATAATATGAAGAGCCGGCCAAGGTTTCTTTTCGTATTTAGTAGTATTAAATGCATATACATGCATGTTTTAAGGTGACTTGTCAATTCCTGGTTTACGTAAAAAGGTGAACTTTAATGTAAGCAAAAGCATGTGGGCATCACAGTTAAAGATTTTCGCATCTACAAAGAAAATCCAAAACACATTCTACATTCCTCGCCGGCCTCCGTGGCGGAGGGGTTAGCATAGTGCACTATGACGTCAGAGGTCCCACGGTTCGAATTCCGGCCTGGGCATGGGTGCTATTTGTGAGTGTCCCTTCATCAATTTCATCATACTATCACTCATCCTCATCTTCGCGATTAGCCAGAAGTGGCAGAAGTGCGAAGTAAAATAAACCAAATCACTCAATCAAACATTAACATCTCGCTCAAAGACCTTGTGAATTCAATCCAAAATCTACCAATATCTACCAGCTGAATGTGAAATGTCCTAAACCTAACCTTAACTGATTAGAAAAATAATTTAGAAGTTTCAAACATACTTTTACTTTCCTTATACCCCCAGTGCATTGCTTTCATGCAGAAAAATTCCCAAGAAATTCAATGAAGTCTAGTCTAGATAACACAGTGACTTTGACAAGCCAACTGGCAAACCATAGGACCCGCAGTGAGTCTCATTTATCCCGTGCATTCATTTGACAAATGTAATTTTCTTCCAGTTTGTCTTTAGGGTTTAACTTCAAATGGCGTTGTGTTTGTGTTGCATTCGACATCAAAATTAGATTCTAAGCGATTAATGTCCAATTCTAAGTACTATATCTAATACTTAGGCAAAAGTAAGTTGTCGTCCTCTGATAAAATCACAAAATGAACCCTGTTCTAATGTCTAGGAAGGGGGAACCTTTCATTTGACATATGAATGACATCGAGATGAGACGAGTCGAGAATTTGTCACAACCTCCTCTCGTCTCCTGTGTGGTGAGTTTGAGTTTGTTTGAGTTGATGTTTTAAGTCCACTTTATGCACATTAAGGCTAATCGGGATTGGACCTACGGTTTAAATTGGGATCCGAAACACTGTGCTATGTGCCATGTGCCTCCACCGGGTATCGAACCCGGGACCCATTGATTACAAGGAGACCACGATACCACTTCGCCGTTGGGGAGGCCCTTCTGTGTGGTGAGGTCCTTCTTGTTCTTGTTTGTGCTTTTCTTTTGTTTCGGTGTCCACTCAGAAGTTGTTAAAACTTGTTCTATGTATATTCACTTCATGGACTAATCGGGACTAAATCTGCAGTTTAAAGTGGAATCCAAAGCTCTCTGCATTGAATTGTGTAATTACAAGGCGAGATATCTCGTCCTGACCCACGAAATGTTTAGTGTATGCAACACGTAATTGTGTCACCACTCAAAAGTTTCACAACGTATATGTCATTAAAGCAAAACTTTTGTTAATAACGTTTTTCTGCATTATATCTTGTTTCGATGCTGTGAACCGTCGAAATACGGAATTATACTATTATAAATAGATTAAACCGGGCAGCACAGGCTCGCAATTGTTACTAATGCATTAACTTTGCAATTATAGTAAACAAAATACACGACATTTTGAAAAATAAAGAAGTCAATAAATTATACGCTTGGTATGTCTGATAAGACACACAGTAATTTAAATTTATTTTTACCAATTTCTTCAAATATGATACCAGAGTTTCAAACGAGATCATCTCGGACATCAAGTATGGCCTCGTTTTGATTTTGCATAGATTTATTTCAGTCTCGTTTCGAAATTTGAGAGGAAACACAGACTTTTCTTGTCTCAGTATCATCGCTATGTTCAAAAATCTCTTAATATGTAGGTTTAAGTATAGTTTTCCCTCTTACAAAGTTATGAAGTACAGGAGTACATTGTACCCCCAATGTCTCATCCCATTTGTGTAAGTATTTCGTTTCGGAAAATTCCATTTGAAAAATTCAAAAGAAAAGGTCAGTCATACACTTCTGATGAAGATTTATATATTATCTTTGAATCGACGCGACCATTCCTTTAGAAAAGTGTAACTCCCCCCCCCCCCCCACCTTACGCAAAGGAGCATTCATCTGGAGCATGATTTTCTGAGAGTAAACTTTTTCTGATTCCATTGTTTCACAGATATTTTACACAATTTTCATCTCCTTAAAGAGGTTTCCAAGAACACAGGTCAATGAACTAACTACATAGTAGCAAGCACAATGTAGTAGAATAAGTTTACAATGGTTTGAATTTCTGTGCTAGCTAAGTAAGATAAATTAGATAATGCTTGTAAGTTATAAACAATATACCTAAACCTTTTTTATTGAGCGAATTGAAAATATGTTCCTTTAACAGTAGCACCTTGCGTCTGTCAAATTATCTAAGGGGGGTACAACGGGATTTACGAATTTAAGGGGGTACAGTACCCCCTTCAAAAATTTGAGGGGGTACAATGTACCCCTGTACCCTCCCCCCCCCCCCCGGTTCCTGCGCCACTGTTTGTTTTTCTCTATCGCTTTCAAATTTCAAGCGATCTACTATCAGTGACAAAAATATTGAGCCCTCTGTTTACGTGCTTGTAAAATTGTATTCCGTAGGTGGAAAAAAGTCAAATATACCTCATTGGAAAGCTCCAAGTGTCTATTGTTTAATAAGCGTCATCTGAAAATTTTTCTTCATTGCATTTTCTTATTATAATGAAAAATTCACTAAAAAGTGTAGCTCTTTCTTCCATTTTGCAAGAACGGGGAACTTAAGATCATACAGTTCATAATCAACTATTGATATAAAACTGAGATTTTTTGTACTTAAAGACTGATTATTTTTGCACCTCTGTGGAAAAAGTCAAATGAAGATCTTCACTAAATTCTTCAAAAATTGAAATTTTAGGCAAACGTGCAATCTTGAAATGCATAATTGCAAATTCAATGAAATTGTAAAAAGCCGTTCATATGACATATTTGATCCAAATCCAGAAGTTTATCGTGTGAATCTCAAGTATGACCACAGATATAAATTATTATTGACTACTCCTAATATGGAAAACGCGTGGATGACGTATGGCGAGATGCGGCCAATCTCAGACTCCGCGGGCTGCAGGTGACTTGCATAGCGTTGCCGCTTCGCTACACGGCATGCGGGAATATTGGAAGTGCGTTCCGTTGGTCCGATCATTGTTCAATAATGAATAAACAATTTGTCATATTATGAAAGTCATTTTCTTTGTATACTTTAGTTTTTGTTAATTTTGTAGCTTTTTTCCAGTATTTATACGAACGTCATTTTCTCCGTATCTGTATAATTTTATGTCGCTCATTTCAATAGGGCAAGTGCAACGAAGAGCACTATTTGATGAAGGCGATAAAAGATCTTAACAAATATTCGAACCCATGACTTCTGGCTTCGCAGTCTCCTCTGTATAAAAAAATAACGTGCCTGCAATGTATAGCAACTTCATAACAAAGGAAAACAGGAAAGAAAAAGTGCATGTAAGGGATCCTATGTATGTGTGCGAGTTCAGGCAATAATTCATGGTAGGAACACAAGAGTGATGAAATAAAATTTGCATGGTATATTTAGTAATACAATAATTATTACTACCCCCCACAAAACGTTCTGTCCTCTTTCCTATATTTTTACAGGATAAACAAAATCAGTCAGTGCAGGACACGTAAATATCATTGCCATTGATTGTTTCTATATTGCAGGCTATTGTACGTACATTTATAATCTTTTAGTTCAGTAGTTGAGTTTAAAACGAAATATATTTTTCACGTGCCTCAAAACAGAATTTGTAACTATGATTAGCGTTTATAAAAAATAGTGTAAGATACTTACCAGTATCTAGAGGTTCACTGAAAATAAGAGGTAAATTGTGATTAGTAAACTGTACAGGATAGTAATAGTATGAATTGCTCTATATATAAATAGAAACCCTTTCATTGTATATTTCTGACAAAAAAAAATATGTATTTGTGAGAAAGACATTTACGCAATATTTCTTGGCGGTAGGATTTCAGGAAATAAGTTATCTTGTCACTTTTGAGACACTCCTGCTTAAAACGCCAATAGCAATGTTTCTTCTATGCAATTGGGAGAACTATTTCTTTTTCGCAGAAGTAGAGTGGGTATAAGTATTACCAAGCAAATTGTCCATCACCATATTCATCCCATTGCTTTACGCAAAGAAGCTTAAAGGATTGAACGAAATCGTCAAAAAAGCTGTTGACAACCTCTGCAACAGGATGTAAAATTCCATTCCTTAAACACACATAGAATGTAAGAAAAAAATAGGCTATACATATACAGGGTGATTGGTAATGCGACCTATTCCTGGAAAGGGGTATTACTTGAGCACATTTGCAACAAATTTGATCCTATGCACCGGGGGTCGGAAATCAATGGGTTTCGAGTTATTGCAGTTTGTATATTTTCGTGACATATTCCGACTTGCAACCAAAAAACTACTAATTGTGAAAAACTACTACACCTTGGGCTCTTAATCGACACGTTGATAACAGCTGACGAATGAGAAAAAATGGAAAAAAAATTCATGCCCAAAATTCCCATACCCACAGAAAGAAACAGTCATGAAAAAAAATGGAAATTATCGTTTAAATCGAAGAGGATTACTCAAAAAAATGGTAACACACTTAGCGTAAAAATTACGAAAAAAAACTTCCTCGTTCCATAAGCTCTCCAAAAAGATACAAATGTTGTCAACTGGCACATCGGTTGGAGGGGATAGTCTGAATAAAAAGCGGAGAAGGCGCGTTGTAGACTTCCATCATCTGACAAGAATTCTGTGGACAGACGAATCCGAATTCGACCGCGATGGTATTACGAATTTTCATAATACGCATTTTTGGGCCCCTAAGGGACATAACCCAAGAAATTTCTAAAGAAAAGGCTCACCAGAGAAAATTCTCACTAAATGAGAATCATCCACAATCATGTGATCGGGCCATTCTTTCTGCCACAAAACATAAAAGGCATTCATTACCTACGAAAACTAATGGAAGAATTGACGACGCTGCTGGGGGATGTGCCGCTCGCCACAAAAAGGGGTATGATTTACCAACATGATGGCTGCCCAGCCCACTATTTCCGGGGTGTGCGACAGTGGCTGGAGGACAATTATCCCATGCGATGGATTGGTCGAGACGGCCCGAACCCCTGGTCGGCGAGGAGTCCGGATTTGACGCCATGCGACTTTTACATTTGGGGTCACATGAAAGAGTTAGTCTACAGTACACCAGTGGATTCCCAAGAAGAGTTGAGAGAAAGAATTGTGACAGCCGCCCAATATATAACAGAGTGTCAACGCGAGTGACTGTGTCTGAAGTACGCCGCACGCTACGTGCTTGCATACGTAACCGGGGAGGCAATTTGAAAAGGATTTGTAATTTTGTAACAGTTAATTCTGACAACCTGGAATCATGAGAATGGTAAATAAAATTATTATTTCACTAATTTTCGTTCCTTTATTTCTCACAACTGACAACTTCTTTTCACTTTACACAGAGGTCTGCAACGCGCCTTCTCCGCTTTTTATTCAGATTTTTCCCCCAACCCGTGTGCCAGTTGACAACATTTGTATCTTTTTGGAGAGCTTATGGAACGAGGAAGTTTTTTCCGTAATTTTTACGCTAAGTGTTTTACCATTTTTTTGAGTAATCTTCTTCGATTTAAACGATAATTTCCAATTTTTTCATGACGTGTGCGCCAATGACTGTTTCTTTCTGTGAATATGGGAATTTTGGGGATGCATTTTTTCCCAGTAGTCACTCATTCGTCAGCTGTTAGCAACGTGTCGATTAAGTGCCCAGGGTGTAGTAGTTTTTTTTCACAATTAGTAGTTTCTTGGTCGCAAGTCGGAATATGTCACGAAAATCTAGAAACTTCAATAACTCGAAACCCATTGATTTCCGACCACCGGAGCATAGGGTCAAATTTGTTGCAAATGTGCTCTAGTATTAGCACTTTCCAGGAATAGATCGAATTACAAATCACCTTGTAATCAAAATAACATGTACGTACAATTTGCCAAGCTATAGGCTACTTGTGGATCCCAATTAACAAAGTGTACAACAGTCGATATCATTTATTCTAATCGCACAATAAAAGAGCACTAGAGCCAGAGAGGCTGTAATTCTCGTTGAAAGAAGGAAAATCCCTTTCCCCCGCCACACCCATTGGTATGAGTTGTTTATAAAACTGATGCATATGCCATATGTTTAAAAGCATTTATTCTTGCTTAAACACTGTTTAAAATAAATTAATCGTTTTTAGAGTTTTAAAAAAACTTTATCCTTTCTCTTTAAGTATGGGTTGGTTTTTGCCAAGTTGGGAAACCAAAACTGAATGTGTCTTTGTTTAATACGATTATATTTATGTAATATATCATATAGTAAACGCTGAATAAGGTTTGTGCCCCCAAGACCTACCGCGCCTTTACAACAATTAAACTTTTGGATTCATTTCCAGTTTATAATCATGTACCCTAATCGGGACTGGACCTACAGTTTAAAATGAGATCCGAACCACTGCACACAGCTTTTACTGGGCCACGACTCTGGGGCATCTACATATCCTAAGCGTCGCTACCTTTGCATTCTTGGAGAGACGTGCTCAATATCTTCCGTGATTTCCCCGGTTTATTTTCGACTCGGTGGTCGAGTGCTTCCGAGTTCAAATCCCGGGGTGGACATGGGTGTTCTTTGTGAGTATCCCTTCGTCAATTTCGTCGTGTCGTCATCGTCGTCGCGATTAGCCAAAAGTGGAACAACAGCGACGCTAAATAACAAAATCCCCTTAAAGAAATTCAGAATTATTTGGGGACACGTCGCCGCTAAAGAGAGCTGTGCATTTGTGTATGGTACTGAGTAATGAGTTCCATGTAGAAGTGCTTTGTTTGGTGTTGTTGGCTTGATTGATTGTGCAACGTTACATGTCTACAGGATATAAGTAGTATTTTCGACAGGTTTGAGGACTAAATATTTATGTATGGTGTTCCCCATAATCTAAAACGTGTGTAAGTATTTTTCTGGAACGCCCTGTATATGTTCTAAACGCACGGCCATGAAATTAGGCGGGTGGCAGAAGTTCGTGCTGTTGCCACGTCGGAGTACAACCCCGGGTGTGTTCGGAGGTTTAAGAGAATGAAAGATCTCGTCGTAGAGTCGTAGATATGGGACTTCATTTCTGGGGTCTGTAACGAACATTCAATTCACACGATAACCAACTCTCGAGAGCCCCGTAGAGAGGTCGGTCTGACGCTCGAACCAGGCAATGCAGCCCGGTTGACGATGCCACACAGTGCGCGGGAACCAGCGAGTTTTGTCCCGCTCTCGCTTTGATTTCTCCATATGTGGCACCAGCGCAATTCTGCCCAGCCGCCTATTTTGATGGCCGTGCGATTAGTTCAACATAGTTACTTGTTTGTTCCCTTCTTCCTCACACATTTCAGTACAATGAAAACAGCTCCGATCGCAACCCACAGCGCCACCGCAGCAGCAATGGCTACCAGCACGAAGTATGTAGGGGCAATTTTCTTCGTGTCACCTGGAAAGATAACAAATAATATATTTTATCGTATGTTTCAAAACCGGCAGCAGAACATGAACATTCAATAAGAGTGTAGCAACAATCTAACTTATCTGTGCTAACACCAACAGCCTGAGGTAATTGACTTTAATCCTTACAGACATTGCATGAGTAGGATGCAACTATTCCATTGGTCAATCGGGTCGTTCCAATACAGAATTATCTGTGGTCAATGGCGGCGATTGGGTTCCAAAACTGTGGGGCAAGCAAGGTGCCAAAACAGAGGGCAAGGACAGTTTACTTTTCCTTGGTAGATAAGGTTTAACATAGTGCGAGGGCAAAATGTGAAGGGGGGGGGGGGGGGCAATTGCATCCCCCAATCGCCGCCACTGTCTTTGGTTGTACAAATGTTTCCATTTGGATTTTTAGCTCGTCCTTCAGTGAAAAGGGCGAGGTGATGTCTTCCTCCTGCTCCACAACATGTAACATGTACTTATACACCTGAAATAGACATTGTACTACGGCGGTATAATTATGAACGGAAAACGAACAGTGCTCGAAGTTGTAGATGGTATCCCCGGTTTGCAAAATGTTTGCAAACCCCCCTCCCTCTCCCCGAGCTAGCAAAATCTTCGCAAACCATCCCCCAGCTGCCTATTGCCAGCATGTTAAACCATAGGAGCATCCCTAAGCTAGCTAGGCCTCCCAGATGGCGCAGTGGTAGCGTCGTCGCCTTGTAATCAAGGGGTCCCGGGTTCAATACCCTGTGGAGGCACATCGTGGTTCGGATTCCATTTTAAACTGTAGGTCCAGTCCCGACTAGCCTTACTGTGCATAAAGTGGACTTAAAACACCAACTCAAACCAAACCACCCCCCAGTTAATCCCAAGGCTCCTCCACCCCCTTCCCAGTTAACATTTTCCACTTCAAGCGCCGATAATGAAGATATTTTTAAAAATCTGATTATAGGTAATCAAGCCTAAAGGAGAAAATATTGTGCATTTTGATATTTTACCTTCATCTTTAATTGCATATTATTTCATTTTATCACATTCCATTATAATGTGCAGCATAGCGTACTGACCATAACGCTTCCATCCCCTTCCCTCTGGATGTGGCAACCAAGGCTTGAGTTCCTCTCGCGAAGGAAACGGTGATCTCTAGTTGGCGGAGAACAAGGCACATGCTGTCTCCTGCACTCCTGCCAGTGGACGGAAGTACTCACGTGATCGCTGGCAATGGCTGCCAGCAGAACACTCAGTGGCGGGAAGTGTATCAGCATAAATCTTCTGGTCTAAGCCCGAGGGAACTCTTCTTTCAAATGAAACACATATACCTACATTTTATTTTCTTATTATAGGTGCGAGGAACAATTTCCATGCCCAGCCAGACGCGAGGACCCGAAACTTCTCCTCCACCGACCTTCCTCGCTGCGAGCTGAAGAAAGATAGGTCTTAGCGCTGGTTGGTTGTAAGAGGGCGAGAAAACTTAGCATTACGCTTATGGGAGTATTATATTACTTGTTCTCTTGGAAACACTAAACATCTGATAGTGTATAAAAACACATGAATGGCAAGATGGCAGGTTGAAGATTTTGTTTGTATTGGGAAAAGTCGAAACTTCCATTTCATTAGCAGCGAAACTGTCGCTCTTCGCCTTAAAGCCACCCAAGTTCATATAGTTTTGTTGAATTAAATTTTTCTATTGTAAATAATTTTCTCTAAATAATAAATAATATTTTGGAGTTCAGTTTTGAAAATGTGAAGAACATCTTACTTTGGCCGTACTTCCACTAATAATAATATGTTTTAATTTTGTTATTAAGCATCGCTTTTTTGCCAATTTTGGCTAATCGCGACGATGAGGATGGCAACGATATGATGAAGGGATACTCTCAAAGAACATCCATGTCCAGCAGCAGCTCCAGGGGAGGGGGGGGGCTCACGGGTTATTAGGGGGCTTTGTAAACCAAGTCCATTTTTAAAAGTTTATTAGTATTCAATGAAGGTAAATTATGTGTGTCTGGTTTATTAAGTTAATTTAAAATATAAAATTTAGGAATATCATACAAATTCGTTTTTTTTTTCAGATCTCCTGAAATATCTCTTGAAGTGCTAATGACTGCTACTGACAACATCCTTTAATACACACTCCATACTACTTTTGATGATACATATTTATATCATACATGTTAAAATGTACAATATTCACGTCAATCATAGTGCCTACCGTACATTCCACCCCCGGCCAAAGCAATAAAACTTGGGATCTGTTGACATTTGACGCAGATGCGGAAGGAATGTGGATAATTACATCAAAGTCACAAACTCCTGTCAAACAAGAGGCAGCAACAGGGGCAGGGAAGGTACAGATAAAGATGGCTCCCTATGAAAGAACTTTCTAAAGTCTAGAGAATCTTCTAAACACTTGCCGCTGCTTAGACTTCTGCTCATAAACAAGATGAACGAACGAAGTTGTGAACAAATTAATACAGGGAGGTTATTTCAGTCGTTTACCGTCACAGCGTCGGCCGCCGAGCGGCCCCTTCATGCAACGGGTCCCGGCAAATTGACTTACAGGCAGTCTGTAACAGAAACCGCTTGTTTTGTAATTTTTCCACTTTTCACAATTACAGTTACAATTACAATTGAAATAAGCACGTACCTTGTCGCAAGGATGCTGGAAAAGGTGTCCTCCCAAATACAAATATTTCTGGCATCTTATTTCTGACATCTAATCTTAGATTAGACATCGCTACTTTATCCTCAGTTGTCGCGAGAGCGCCGGCAGCTTATCGGAGGTCGTGGGAGTTGTCAATCTAGAGAGGGCGCTTCATACTGAACGAATGCGACACCTGCCGGCAGTGATGCCAACAATAGGGACATGTCCCTACGCATAGGGACTTTTTACTATATTTCGCCCGCGTAGGGACAGATTTTACCAAATAAGGGAAAACGTAAGGACTTTTTTCAATCCTGGAAAATAACATTTTATTGTTTATAAGTTATAACAGTTTATCTGGATAATTTAGCGAGGAGGAGAAAAAAGAACTAACTAACAAATCTCCATCAGAATTTTGGAACATGTTATCGGTTACCAAGAACTTTCAAGGCAAGTTCTTTTTTGAAAACATTTCCACTCTGGCGAAAATAGTGCTAACATTGCCACATTCTAACGCGGAAACGGAAAGAATATTTTCAATGTTAAGTGATACAAAAACAAAAAAAGAGAAATAAATTGGGTCCAGAATTGTTCAAGACTGCAGGAAATACAGCATCACCAACCAACATCTATCTCTTCACAGCAGCAGCATGTATGACTTCAAATAACATAATCAACAGTAAACGACTCAACGTTATTCATTAGGGATGTGCGGGATTTTCCGTCCCGATCCCGACTTCGGGAAATGAGTTCCGAATTTTCGGTATCCCAAGCAGTCGGGAAATATCGAATGGTTACTTTAAAAAGTCGTTAATTCTCGACGTTTTCTGCATTGCAAGTTTCTGGAACTTATCGGAAATTGTAAGTTTTTATTCTAGAAATGCAAAAACAATCACTTAAAGTGAAACTGACATGTAGAATTCGAGATGTCCAGAACATTTCCCGTCCCGAAAATTTCCGGACTTGGTCGGGAAATTGCAAATTTTTTCGTCCCGAATGTCGGGATTTAAAAAAAATTCCCGTCCCGACCCAAAAGATTCTGTCCCGCACACCCCTATTATTCATTTAGGCAAGAATTTACAATACCGGACCCTTCTGTAATTTCTATGCTACATCTTATACTCACGAAATAATTAATCGTGATGATTTATCTGAAGTTAACATGTTGGTGTGAGGTGAAAAAAATGTTCATTAACGTGTAGAAGTTGTAAAATAAGCTTTTAAATTCTCGCAATGATTCTCAACATGCAAGTATGGTAGCCATATTTGTTGATATGAACAATTGACGACGTTCGTAATTAGTTACGCTGTCTACAGCGTTGCTACACTGTTGATTTCACACTTGGAGAGCATGGATCGTGTAAGAATGGCGGAAGAGAACAGTAAAAAAAAGTTGTTAATGTTGTACAGATTGGTAGGTGGAGTGTGCAGGAGGATGGCCGTATTCTAATTAATAGACTTATGGATTTCAGTATATTGCCCAAAGAAGGTGCTTACATGTGACAGCGACAATCACGATGTAGAAGAACATGTGGAGTGTGGACTGATTTGATTACAGGTAAGTTTGGCAACAGTGCATCGATCGTACAATTGCAGGATACGAAAATGGCGTCTTGTATGGTGAACGTTTGCTGTTAAAGTGCTACGAAAATAAGATTTTTTATCGGTTCGTAATCACAATTAGTGCAAAACCATTCATGGATAGCCCCACTGACCATTCTCGGTAAGGTTAGGTTAAGTTAGGTTAGGCAAGGCAAACATAGTTAAAATTTGGGGTCTAAAAACCATGTACGGGTAACCCCACAAACCGTTGACGGATAGCCCCACGAACCATTCAGGTAAGGATAGGTTAAGTTAGGATAGGGAAAGATAGTTAAAATTTGGGGTCGTAGTAATATCAGGAATGTATATTTCGTTTTTGGGTATTGGAAACACAATATCTTAAAGTAAATAATGAGCAATCGTGCAGATCGCGGACCACTCAATTTAACTTAATTTGCAATTTCTACACGTGACCCCCAAACTTTAACTTCAAATTCGTGATTAGGAGGCCTCAATTAGTGAGTATGCGAAATATTACAAAAAAACAGGGAGGGGTCCTGTATTGTAAATTCGCTCCTTCGTTAATTGTGGTAGTACCGAGCAGAAAGATTTGGTAAGTAAATGTGTATATTTTATCTTCTGTTTTTCAGGCTCATGAGGTATTGTTTTTTTTAGTAGCTTTACTTGGCGTAGGGACATTGCCGAAAAATGGTTAGCAACACTGTCGGCTACCAGACGTAGTGAGTACCGTACCCTCATGCTCACTTCTGTTTGCGTTTATCAGTACGCGTGTTTTTTATGCTGTGTTATTGAGTTGGTGTGCTAGTGCTTTATTGTGTGTTAATTGTTATTCATTCATTAGTTATGCCGCTAAACAAATATAGTCTTGAACAAAGAGTTCTTATGTACGATAATTACGTGAAAACGAACTCTTGCAGAAAAGTGGTCAGGCAATTACGAGAGACAGGATCTCTTGAACCTAAGAAACGTGTAGTATTGCTGTTGAAGGAGGTCATTTTCAACATCTCTTATAACACAGGAAGTTAGTGATCATCATTATTACTTTCAAATATAATTTTACGCTTTCGGTTTGCTTTATGCGTCGGGATGCTGTCTTCCCTTTCTGCCAACTGAGAATAAAGTAGCGATGTCTAATCTAAGATTAGATGTCAGAAATAAGGTGCCAGAAATATTTGTATTTGGGAGGACACCTTTTCCAGCATCCTTGCGACAAGGTACGTGCTTATTTCAATTGTAATTGTAACTGTAATTGTGAAAAGTGGAAACATTACAAAACAAGCGGTTTCTGTTACGGACTGCCTGTAAGTCAATTTGCCGGGACCCGTTGCATGAAGGGGCCGCTCGGCGGCCGACGCTGTGACGGTAAACGACTGAAATAACCTCCCTGTCTACATTTTCACTCTTCAACCAAACAAATTAGAATACAAAATAGTTTTACCTAATATCAAGGGGGTTGGCGGCAGTGCCAGGGTGGGGGCTGGCGACCCTGTCAGGGGGGGCTGAGCCCCCCCTGGCACCTGCCTGTCTACGGGCCTGTACCCAGGCTGGGATTCATATCCGGGACACCTGGAGTCGTAGCACGTTTTGATAACCACTCCCCCCGCGGAGGTCGGCTGGCAATTAACAATAAGTTGACAATAGTTCAATCCCAATTATGTTCTTTCGTTGATAATGTTACCCTTGTTAACATGTCCCCCATGCCAAGTCAGCACCTTGTATCTTGTTGCCGGGTGATCCATGTCCACTTCCGACGTCTTCTCTTTCTCCTGTCACAATACTTGCTCCCCTTCCTGGAACGCTGGATGAGTTTCTGTGCACTACAGTTGTATCCAATCCTCTGCAATCCACTGGTATACCTGCAATTTAAAAAGGAAACTCCAGGACGTCTAACAATATATGTTGAATGTTAAGCCATCCCAGGTCTCCCCCAGAGACAGGTTTATTTGATCAAACATGCCCCAGAATCCGACTTGCAACTGTAGATCCAGTCCCAATTACCTTTCTGAGTACAAATAGGACTACCAGAACAAATATATAGTGAATATGTATTGATATTATATTTATATTGCCCATTCTTTACACATGGATTTTAGTTTTTTTTCCGTTTCACCTTTTCCCGTTTTGCCTTATGTCTTATAAAGCACGTAAAAACCGGTACATTTCCACAGCTCTATTTAAGGCGAAATGAGAAGTCCCTTTTCGCCTTAAAGCCGGAGAGAGGGAAATAATACACGAGAGGAATATTCCAGAGATGACTTTTGTGGATTAATTAAACACAAAGTAAAATCAAATATATGATAAATATAACATAAGCTTACTTACCAAATTAGTTACACACTTATACTAAACATTTGGTAAATGACACGTAAATGCAAATACAAAAAGACACACACATAATGCTATTGGGGCCTCCCCCATGGCGTAGTGGTAGCGTCATTGCCTTGTAATTAAGGGTTCCCGGGTTCGATACCCTGGTGGAGGCACAAGTGGTTCGGATCCCACTTTAAACTGTAGGTCCAGTCCCGATTAGCCTTACTGTGCATAAAGTGGACTTAAAACACCAACTCAAACAACATAATGCTATTAATTACAAGTTACACATCTCACAGATGAACACAATTTGATTCTGCATCCACTAATCCAACAAGCATATTATCCTATTTCTAAAAGTCTTTCCTTCAAAACTCAGATTCGTTCGTTCAAGCGCTTTACCGTTTTGTGTACAAAAATTGCATAGCTATAATAATAATAATAATAATAATAATTATGATGAAAGTAGCAGCATACAAATGCACCGGCTGTGGTGGAGAATATGCATTGTCTGCTGAATTGTTTAAAAATTAATCACAATTTTCTTTGGAAGTTATAAAGTTATTTTTATTTCAATCAAATTGCATGTTTCAAAAAGTGTTGCGATGCCAGGCCAGAGGAACAAGCATGGCTTTGGATCATCTGTGACTTACAGGCTAGAACTTACACATTATGAGACCAGGACCTAACAACATCACAGGGCCCGAAATTTATTACGTCTCCGGTTTAAACTCTTCAGGTTTTGTCAATTATTTTCATATCGCGGCCATTTTCAAAGCCACTCTTCTTCCCAGTACACGTCACTTTGTTGATGGAGGCGTGGGATTAATGACCCCACTCCCCACAATCTCCACCCTTTAATGAAGGTCTGGGTACACGTAAACATTATTTAACATTATTTTAGTTATAGATTTAATGAATTAATGGGAATTAGTTCATCATTATATTTGTGTTCTACTTGTTACCCGAGGGACGACACATACCTAACTTCTTCATTGTGGACACAGTCCTCCATATCCCACCAAATGCAGGGTACCATTTCCCCAAGGTCAAAAGCGGGTAAACCTTTGTAAGGAAAGTAAGTTCATTAATTAAACAACGAATTGAAATTAGTACACTAGATATTACGCTAAATTAAACAGTATAGAACTAAAGTCCCATCACTTGACATTGATTTTCTACGTTCGTCGATATAATTCAGTGCTGAGGACAGGTTCGGATTTGTAGGGGGGATTTTGTGGGGCTGCAGCCCAGAGCCTCCATCTGTAATGAGGGTAATGCTTTCCTCTGTGCATTGCACCGTGTCATGAAGTCACATGTGGAGGTAGGGTCCCACACGTTCTCGATCTCGGACATACTGGAGGTAATGTCATCAACACCATGCTCAGGACTCCTTCCCCCCAGATGAGGCTGGGTCACATTATGCAGGGAAATGGCCTGGAAAATTTCTGCCTGAAAAGTATATCTTCTGCTTAAATATGTTACTAAAAATTGAATGCAGCCTGATGCAAAATTAGGTAGAAATATTGAAAAATAATGCAATCGTAAGCATGAAGAATATATTCATCACATCCTATCGAAAATCTATGAAGTTTTTGTTGTTCTCACATAGTACCGTGCCCAGGATTTTCGACAGGGGAGGGGTTTACGTGTACTTTTTTTAGTAGTCAACCCTCATTTCGCCATATGCATTTGACTTTCTTTTTTTAAGAAATACTGGGACAATGGCTACCAACCACCCATTTGGGCACGCCACTGCACAAATTAAGGTATACGTACATAACATACAATACAACCTTTATACATATAGCTACATGAAAACAAGAGCCAGCCAACAAAGGTTAATGTCATGTTTAAAATTCAGCGCCTAGGGACGTAGCTAAACTCATGCATTCAATCATATTTTCATGCATATCCTGCGAGAAACCATAAGTTCTGTGCTCTTTATGACAAATATTTTATGAATACTGCTATCACAATTCGTAATCATTGTGACGAACACATTGCAAGTTGTTATTTCATTCAGTACCATTTTCCTATAAGAATTTTCCAACACACTGTTTTTATGTTCAGTCGAGGGTCGGACCCCACACGAAATCAAATTCTGGCTATGCTCCTGGTCCCCTCGGAGAATCAAATCTCCAATTGTAACCTTGAAAAGCGAAATTTGCCTGTTTCTTCTAAGAGCACCCTAACCAAAAACAGGGTTTACTTACATACGACCTGATAAATGAGTAATAGTTGCGGTTGAAGTCCAACAGCTCTTCGCGTGAAGCCGATCTTGAAGCCAGGCACTGCATGCTTCCAGTGTAGTATTTTCTCAGAACAGTAGCTGCGTATGGGGAGCGCAGATTGTAGAGTGCGTATGGCCTCACGGGTATTGCTATGGAACCAGGGTCTCTGGGAGAGTCAAAGAAAGGCATTGGGATGACGATGCCTGCTCCAAAACCTATTGGCATTAAAGGAACACAAGAGTTGAGTCCAAAACAGTAAACTCTACAGTCATGACTTATTTGCATATAATTTGGTTTAGCCTAGTTGTTCCGTGGAAGTTTTTTGGTTTCTTTCTGAGGTTCAGTGTCCAGTGGCGTGGATTCACAACTGTCTTGGTTGGGATCCCGTGACGGTTTAGAAAATAATTCTTAAATTGCAAGGTGTTTACTATTCTTGTCTATGATTACTACAACGCAAATCTAAACTACTGGTAACAGCTATAATGTTACTACTAATAATTGCTTGATAAAAACAGCGTTGAAAGGTACCACATTCAATGAAGACGATATTTGCAGTAGTTAAAATATTTTATTCAAGTATGTTGTGGCATCGATTTGTAATCTTCAAGTCCTGCCTTTAAATATGTACGTGTGTAATCATTATATTTCATTCTGGTAATTTGTGAGGAAGATAAAAGTCTCATGAATCGGTCAATCAGTATAGGTTGTTCCCTTATCAGGATAGTTGTTGTTATTCTGTGTTCTTACTTTTGTTAAAATAATGTAAGAATAAGTTATTAACGTTAATTTGTTATGTTGAGAAAGTGAGAAAGAAGCAGGGACGGTTCCAGAGGTGAGAAACAACTTGCCTAAAATATCTTCTGCCCATATTTTACTTGTGAATATTCTCGATACTAGAATTATTCACAATCGATCATCCTGCAATAAGCTTCAGTTTACTGAGCAGTACAAATATCCTGTTGTATGGCACAGAAATAGATAGAGTGAAGGAAGAAAGAAACATCTGAGTGAAAAATAGAGATTATATCAAGTTCCGTACAGGATAGAAAGAGGAAATGATAGAGAAACGGAAAACGTAGGAAAGAGGAGCAGTGAAGAGGAAAATTTGAAGAAATGAAAGAACGCGAGAGAGGGTAGAAAAAGTTCTGTAAGTAGGAAAGGAATAATTGAAAGATATAAATATGAGAAGGAAGACACAGAAGGTGAAAAGAGGAACAGAGATAGAAGGGAAAGGAGAAAGAGATAAGAGGGGGAGTTGGGAATAGAAATGAAAGAGAGAAAGGGTAGTGGAAGGGAGAGAATACATGTCTGTAAAGCCCATATAATGTCTACCCTGATTTATTAATAGTTCGTTCGCATCCGGCCAAAATTTTCTGTTCCCAATTCTGGATAATGGTATGGAACACTGTTGTAATGAAATACAGATGAAAGTGGGAGTGATTGTATTACATATTTTTGATGATGATACGAGCAGATTATGGATACAAAGATGCCACACCTCTCCCCTTGTAGCTTCTGGATTGTGAATCGTTCCCATTTCTTGGTGATTAACGTTGCGTGTCTTACCATTAGATTAACCGTGAACGGGGATAAGCTAGGGATCAGGGAAGGAAGAGGCGTTAGGAGAATGTCGCGTCTTTCATTAAATACAATCCTGGAATTCACCTGGAATGCGAGAGAGGTGGATCAGCATCAGTCAGTTTGGCAACCTGTGTGATTTGAACATCCGATTTTCCCAGTCTCGATAAACCGAATGCCGTGTTTTTCACTCAAATATTAGAAGTCAGAGCTTAACGTTAAGTTGCAAATGTTTTAGAGCACACTTCGCTTTTCACTAATAATACCGATCAATTCAATATTCACCTGGACTATCTGTAGTTAGCAGATTAGAGCAAGAGTCCTCAGATGTTCGACGCTTAAGATCATAAGGCTTTGCGCTTCGACACACGGGAACATTCACTGGCATTGCCCACCTCCTGTATAATTCTTCATCGTTGCAGTGATGTATGAATTGTTTCAAGGTGAGTTTCAATTCGTAATATACATTGCATAAAAGTTTGGTATCTTCAAACGAAATTTCTCCAGCATAATATTTTTGTTTCACTACAGGCATGACGTATGTTCTTAGGAACCCACCGAAAACATCAGCTAAAGCAACATCCATAACTTCTCTGACTCTACCTGACGCTTTCCTATGAACAGACTCTCTGCTTAGTCTCATGTATTCCAACAGTGTTCTCACAGAGTTTCTGTCGTCCATATTTATATACCTTTGTCTTCCACTTGTATATTCACCTTCATCCACCACTATTCTGAACGTGGTTAGATTCACAGGTCTTGGTATTAAACTTTGAAAAGCCATGCGCGCTTCAAGAAGAAGAAGGCCTTCTGATTTCCAGCATGGCAATTGTAGATCTTTCTCCGTAAATAGAGTTGTTCCTACTGCTGTTAAGTCATACCCCTCTACCGCCCATGATTCAGGATCTGCAGTCACATACCAAATTAGAATTATCAGAAACAACATCACAAATATATATAAAATGCAAACTCACGCACATTTCGACGTTCCTGTATCTGTGAAAAAAAAGGACTAATAGAGGAAGGTTGGTAAAGTACTTTCCTCGCTCATTGATTGACTGGTAAAAAAATACGTCACGATTAAGAATATCTATATTTTATTTCGCCATTGTGGCGATCCAAAAGAAAGCCTTGAAGTCGTGGACTGGAAGTGAAAGTCTTTCGAATTGCACTTCCCGACTGCAGCGCCAAATTCGATCGTTACATAAAACTGAGCACACGATATTTTCCCCGCGTTTTAAACATTTGTTTTTAACCATAGAAATCACATAGCACTTTAAAATGTTCTTATACATAGCCTACATTTCCACACATTAGAAGAACTTCAACCAACAACTTGCTAGCTTTCCACCTCCGTGATTTCAAACAAATGTACAAGTGCACGAGTAAAGTACAGGGTGGGAAATAACCTTTTGCTAGGGGTCCACAGTAAAAAGTAACGAAAATTAAGAAATTATGGTAATACCAAATGTTTACTACGACAATTGTGGTTACAAAAACAAAATTAAAAGTTAGTATGTCCGCCGTTTGTTTCTCTCACAGCACGAAGACGATCAGGGTAGGAGCTCAGAAGATTCGCAAACAAGTCCGTATATCATTCCATGTCACGGAGGACTTGTTCCCGGTGCAAGGAGTGTTGCCCGGGAATAGCGGTCCGCGTTCCACTATCTTCAAGGACTCAACTGCGTCCTTCAGAATAGCCCCAAAGTGCTCCACGGCATTCAGGTCCGGTGATGCACCCGGCCATTCAGAACTCCACCTTCCATTGCGTATCGCAACGCATTGGCTCTTACCCGATCGACAACTCGCTGCTTCTCACTGTCACACAATAGATTCGCCATCTTGGAATTTATTCCTGAAACAAAGAAAAAAGCCTACTTTAACACACCAAACTTCAAATGACTCCATGTTCACACAGTTTTCCTGGAGACCCCTAGCAAAAGGTTGTTTCCCACCCTATACTCAAGCCTGCAAAGATGCGTGCTCCGCGTTGTGGTCTAGATTGCTCGTTTAATTGGTGCTTTTGATCGACACTAGGTGACGTCACTTCCGACAAGACCATACTTCAAATCTGCACTTTGTACCTTTCGGACATATGGTTTGTAGGTACACCCAACGGCAAAAGAAATAGGCGAATTGTCCATCACCATTTTCAGTCAGTCTTTTTTCCACAACGATGATGATAATTAATTGAAATAAAAACGTCAATAAGTAGAGGTTAACATCTAATTCACTACAACAAAATTCCATATTCTAAAACGGCACTGGAAGAAGTATGAAAGAATGAAAATAGATGGACAATTTGCCTACTATTATCTTTGAGGTTGGCTGTACCATGGTCGGCCTAGTGTGGATGAGCGAGCTACATTTCGAAATGAGCTATCTCCGCTGATTTGGTCAATGGGCTTTCCTAGGGTTTGCTTCGCACAAGAAAATGTGAGTTACTATCTCCAATTCTGGCATGGCTAGCATCTCCCTTCCGTCATGTAGTGGGTTGCAACCCCGTTCCGTTGAAGACATATGACGGAGTCGAGAGCAACCCATCTTTATCTTCGCCATCTCACCCTGTTCGCATCATAAACTTGGAATTGATTGATTGAGTCTGTGTTTTAAGTTCACTTTATGCACAGTAAGGCTAATTGGGACTGGGCCTGCAGTTTAAAGTGGGATCCGAACCACTATTGCCTCAACCGGGTATCGAACCCGGGACCCCTTGATTGCAAGGAGTTAAACTTGGAAGGCGAGGAGAAGGAATAGGAGGGGGTACAGCTGACAACAAAGAAGACGTAAAAAACGTATTGCATTATAACAATGAGCTGCCTTCACTTAGTATAAGAAAGAAAGGATGCATTTGTCGACCAGTTTCGAGTTATTTTGAGAGAAAGGGGGTGGGGGAGAAGGACAAAGAAACTTTGTTTAAAAAGACAGAACCTCGAAGTTTTGCAGTGAACGGTAGAAAATTGCAAAGATATATTATTTATTTTTCTTCATTCTTGTTTATGAGAGCGGGATAACAGGTTGCAAATAGCATAAGGTGATTCGAACGCAGCTAACCGTCTGAGGAAAAATCCGGTGGGAATCGAATCTACGACAGACCTGTGATTTAACTACAGATGTGGTCGCTTAGAGCACCGTAGGTTCGATTCCCACCATTGACAAAAGAAGTTACACCTGAAGACTAGAGAAGAGGTGCTCTCTAAAAAATGTAGTATTAGAATAAATATAGTTTAAAGCACCTAACAAAGTATTACGTCCAATTAACATTGCATGCTAAGATAAAAAATGCTTGATTCTTCAGCATCGGTAGAGAAATACATATAAGTTAGGACTAAGCACCATGCAAATTTGTAAATTTTTATTCCGTATTGTGACCTGTATATTATATAGAATGTAAATAACTTTTAAAAAATATTATCCAATCTATGCATTTGCTGTGCAGTGATGATGCCGCGCCGCTAAAGATGTGCAAAATTTGTGTCGACTAATCTCCCTTAAATTCGATGCCAAAAAATGGAAATCTCTCTTAAATTCATGGCTGAAAGTTGGTCAGCCTAATATTATCTAATGTTATCTGCACTCTTAGCATTGCAGTCGCAAATTCTAACCGGAATGCTACGTGAGAAGCTTCCGTGTAAAATGCTGTATTCTATAAAAATACTGCAAGATTTTTGGAAGCATCTAGCTGCGATGCCAGAGCTTCAGGCTTCGAACCCTGGTCAAGGCATGGATGTGTTTGTCCGGTTCATCCATTTCATCCATTCACCGTTATCGTCGCGATTAGACCACGAGGCAGAAAAGGGACGTAACATAAATACAATAGGAGTGGATTGAAGTAGCTAGATAAACAATAGGCTACTTTCGATATAAATAAGTCAAATCAAATTGTGGAGCATGGTATAATATTTTCTGAACGTTTTGGTTTCTTTGCAGAATATTGTAGTCTGTGATTGTGTGCAAGGCAGACCAACGGCTGTTGGCCATTTCTTTCACTTTAAATACTCTTTTATAGCGTGTGAAGGAAGTTGGTTATTCGCATTTTTCAAGTTGCGAGAATTTCTGCTGCTCATTTTACAATAGGTGTCTTTCACAGGCTGTTGCATTGTGACTTCGAGCAGCCATTATTGAAGCCAGTTGTTGTAAGCATACGGAATTCAAGCGGGTGTAACATCTAACGAACGGTACGTGGTGGATATTTCTTTGCAAACGACAAATGAAATTGGCCGCAACTGACATCACATGAAACCCACCTATATCGTAATAATAAAAAAATCATATCACAGTTCTTCTCTTTACTCGCAAGTCAAGCCTGTAGCTGTTCAGGGTCTCAGCCCCCCTGGAACTGCCATCAGCCCCCCTGGAACTGCCATCAGCCCCCCCCCCCTCCCCGGCACTGCCGTCAGCCCCCTTGACATTAGGCAAACCTATTTTGTGTAATTTGTTTGCAGTGAAGAGTGAAAATGTAGACAACAGATATTATTTTGCTCACAACTTTGGTGAAGGATAAATTCACAGCACATGAACAACAGCTAATACATTTGTTCGGAGAAGTCTAAGAAGCGGCAAGTATTTAGAAGATTCTCTTCTCTAGACTCTAGAAAGTTGTTACACAGGGGAGCTTCTTTACCTGTACCTTCGTTCTCCCTGTTTCAATCTGTGACTTTAAAGTTATCGTGTAAATTTCCTCCGCATCTGCTCAAAGGTCAACAAAAGTTCCGAAGTTTTCGGAACGAAGGGGAGTTTCATTGCTTCGGCCAGGGGTGGAATGTACTGTAGGCAATGTGATTGAGTATAGTGCATTTTTTTCATGTGTGACATAAATATCTGTTTCATCAACAGTAGTATAGTGTATGCAGTAAGGGATTATTTCAGTAGTAGACAGCACTTCAAAAATCGATGTTTTAAAAGATATAGAAAAAGTGTAGTATTTGTATAAATAATAATAATCCAAGGCTCGACAGCCCTCGAAAGGGCCTGGGTCTATCTCCCGGCTGCCAGTCTCACTCCCACAATCCTACCTAGAAGTGTGTCTCACTCCCACAATCCTACCTAGAGGTGTGGAGTAGGGATGGCTAGATCCGGATCCTGGCGGATCCGAAATCCGGATCCAGAACTTTCGGATCTGGATCCGGTACTTTTGGATCCGGATCCGGAATTTTCGGATCCGGATCCGTTTTGCCATCCAACATGCGCTTCTTTGGAAAGTAAGAATGTGCTTATAACATATTGTTACCTGCTAATATACATATATATATATATACATACATACACACACACACACACACACATATATATATATATATAATGCGCGATTTGTAATTAATTAATACACTTACAAGGGAGGTCTAAGTTTCCCCCTCCGAATTTCCATGAAACTTGGCAGGTGTATAGAGGCCCTCCCCCTCAAATGTCAAGATGAGGAGAAATTGAAGTGGGGATCTGACCCCGAAACCACGTAAATATGGCATAGGAAGAAACAGGGGGCATAGGGCCTCTCTAATCACCTGTCAAATTTCATGGGAATCGGAGGGGGACACGGGGGTCAGATTATCCCCACGTCAATTTGTCCTCATCTTTACATTTGAGGCGGGTTTTGCCCCCTAAAACAGTTTTTTAGCCGAAACAAAAAAAAAACGTATTTCTTCCTTTGGGCCCCTCTATACACCTGCCACGTTTCATGGAAATCGGAGGGGAACACAGGGGTCAGATCCCCACTTCAATTTGTCCTCATCTTGACATTTGAGGGGAGGTTGCCCCCTAGAACAGATTTTTAGCCGAAACAAAAAAACACGTATTTCTTCATTTGGCCCCGTTTATACACACACCTGCCAAGTTTCATGGATATCGGAGGGGGACACAGGAGTCAGATCCTCACTTCAATTTGTCCTCATCTTGACATTTGAGGGGAGGTTGCCCCCTAGAACAGATTTTTAGCTGGAAAAAAAAAATACGTATTTCTTCCTTTGGGCATCACTATACGCCTGCCAAGTTTCATGGAAATCGGAGGGGAACACTTAGATAACCTCCCTTGTTAGTCTTACACTTTGTAATTATATAACGCTGCATATATTATAATGTTTTATTTTAATTTGTAAAACTGTAACTGTAGAACAATTGTATAATTTTTGTATAACATTTCTGTCTTGTTATATGTGTTAAAGATTTCATCCTGGAATGGAATGTCTCACATTTATGTGTGTTTTCATTTCCAATACATTCGAATGAATACATATTCGTTTCAATGGCATTTACAAAATCATCTCTGACATTTTATGTTAAACAAGTAAGATTATTTTTGTGCACGAGTGTGTTAGCCGATGCGTAGCAAAGTATTTTAGGAACAACACTTGAAAAAAATTCTTGTAGGACTAACTAATGAAAAATTTCTTTGTAATCGAAGATCATAATACCTTTTAAGATGTGGTAATATTATAATTGGATTGAGATACGAAACTCTCGGATCCGGTTCCGGATCCAGATCCGATACTTTCGGACCCGGATCCGGATCCGAAATTTTCGGATCCGGAACTCTCGGATCCGGGTCCGAAACTTTCAGACCCGGCGGATCCGCTTGGCCATCCCTAGTGTGGAGTTCTTCAACCGGTAATGTGGTGACGTGTGGTTAGCACGTCGAACCCCCAGCCGTTGTAGTAGATTTCTGAGACCATGTTACGCTACTCGCTCAGATCCCCAAATTCCCGGAGACTGAAGATATTTCTAAATTATTTATAAATCATTAACTCCACCCCCCACACAAAATTTCTTTGTAATCTTGAATTTTATTTTAATCTGTTCTATTGTATGGGATTTTATTCCTTTTGTATTTTAGTGTACTCTCTTTTTCAATTTCTTTGTAATCTTGAATTTTATTTTAATTTTAATCTGTACTTTTTGGGATTAGGTGGTAGACCAGCAACAGCTGAAACTCGCCCAGCAATAAAGTCAATTCAATTCATTTTACCTTCATTTAATACTCTTAAACTTTTGAAAATTGGACTTGGTTTACAAACCCCCCCCCCCCCCGATAATTCGTGAGCCCCTGGTGGAAATCAATTCTAGCTACGGGCCTGCCGCAAGTACCCATTGAGGCTGGGTGAAGTTCAGAGCCGCTTTAGGGACAATGGCGGAAAATTCCGACTTTTGATCACTCAACCCTTGAATCAAACACACGTCTTCCGCGTGACAGTGACTTCATACCGGCTGAACAACCACGGCTCGAAGACAAATAATAAGTTTCAAATAATGTTATGGGGACTCCGGGAAAACAGTAATAACGCTAAATAGGGATTAAGGTCGCACTCCAGTTTTTAGTTCAAAATACTTTGATTGTCAGTATAATACTGGCATCATTATAACTAGGGGCGGGATTTGAAGACGGATCAGGGAGAAGTTCTAATTTGGTTTCTATGTGATGGCGGACGGGGTTGAGATCGGGCGTCGTTTGAAGAGGAGAGGTTGTTTATTCTACTAAATTCTACACACACACACAAACACTATACCACTAAAACCACCAACGTTCCGAAACACGAGCCGGCCTCCCCGATGGCGCAGTGGTAGCGTCATCGCCTTGTAATGAAGGGCTCCCGGGTTCGATACCCGATGAAAGCACGTAGTGGTTCGGATCCCACTTTAAACTGTAGGTCCAGTCCCGATTAGCCTTACTGTGCATAAAGTGGACTTAAAACACCAAATCAAACCGAACCACGAGCCGTGCAAGGTGACCATTTGGAATTTCGAGATTCAAATTCAAATTCAAATTCTTTTTTTAAGTGGGCGTGGTTCAGCTTGAGGCTGTTCTGCCACCTTGTTGTTCAGGATCCCGAAAAGTCGGGAAATGATTTCCCGAAGTCGGAATGAACTTGATATTTTCCGATCCCGGCACCGTCTTTTCGGGATCCCGCACACCCCTTTGATATGAAATACAGAATATCGAATACGTGAAATATATCGACGCTGAAGAAATGTGACTCAAGAAGTCGAGCTCGAGAAGTCCGTCTTTTTATCTCGATGTCGAATTATCTATGCTTAATTTTTGGTGGAGGTGACGTTTGTGATTATTATAGTGAATTTGCGAGCAACAAAGTGAATACGCTAATTAAGATGTATGTATGTTAATTGCAGTGATTATTATTAAAGACATAAACGTCCAAGTACTTATCGATAACACTTCTTAGATCATTGAATATTATGTAAGATGCAATTGTGCACTCTGTTAGAAGCAGACCCATCAAGCACCGAAAAAGTGATTTAGAAATACTTGTTAGTCTGCAGAGACAGAATAAGGACTATATGCATGAAATATGCAGAAACTCTTGATTTTAAATAGATCTTACTAAGGCGTCTGTCATCAGTGAGTAGTAATAAATTGCCGACAGGTAAGTATAGCAATATATTTCCTTGGTTCGCTTGAAATTACTACGAACAGTATGTTATCGTAAATCTGAGTGTGAAAGGTTTTTTTTGTATTGTTTTAAAGCAGAATAGATAGAAACTGACAAATAAGAGAATAATACATAGTCTTCATACACTGCAATAACTTTGGTAAATTTCTCTTATCGGACAAACGGCTGAAATTTGCTAGTTCATTTAATTTGAATATTCGTACTTACGTATTTCATTGCTCCTCTAGGGAGATATTTCTATGAACTGTACCTGGATAGCGTTACCAAATCTCTATAAGGAAACGTAAGGGCCCAAGTTTCTTTTGTTTTATTGCGATTTCATCATGCTACGAATGCAATTTTTACATGGTTCTATTTCGATGTACGTCTGTTAACACATACTGCGGAGTTTTTGCGATTGCTTTCGTGGTTATGTTAGGCAGGTTAGGTTTGGTTCCCTTAGCATTAACATAAAGTCCGTTTACAATACCGGACCACTCTCCAATTTCTATGAAAGGTAACATTATAGTATAGGGGAGGGATTTCTTCAAATTTACAGGAGAAAGTACTTACGGAAATCATGTAGCATTGTGAGAGTGCGTGAATGTAGTCTTAATCCATTTTAATGCGAATACATGTTGTTTTCTGCGAAGATCTCTGTCCAACACGCTGTTTCAGCTGCCGACATTTGCTTTCTGCACAAGATCACAATGCTCCGTGTGTTAAGATGACGTAAACCCATAGTTAGTGTTTTTACTAGAACATGATGTGTCGAGTATTTTTAATTTTTTTTAACTATCCTTGCCTAACCTAACTTAACCTAACCTTACGGAAAATGGTTTTTGGTGCTAATGTCAATGGTTTTTGGGGCTAACGTGAATTTTTTGTGGGGCTAACGTCAATGGTTTGTGGGGCTAACGTCAATGGTTTGTGAGGCTAACATCAATGGTTTGCGACGTATCAGCATAATTTCAAATCCGGGCACGAAAGTAGGTATTTTCCAGTGAACGAGGTTGCAACACTGCATAAATCGACAAAACACTCGCACAACGTGCCCTGAACCAGTACGCTATCGCCTGCCATAATGTGCTACAGAATAGAAATAACAAGTTACAGTAAGTACTCGTAAATGTATGAAATAGACATTATCTTAGTTCTTAGTTAGAAATGCATGATTTCACCTTAGGAAATGTTCCGCATTCCAAAATAGTACGTTAGCAATGTAAAAAAGTGCGAAATATATGATTTATAGGTATCTCCCCCATACTATAATAGTACCCTATGAAATTTCGCCTACTCACTAATTGTGAAGTCCTAATCACGAATCTGCATGTTATAATTGGCGGTAGAGTATGGAAATCGAGAAAAAAATAAACAAATTATGTTTTCTTAACGTAACGTAACCCTACCATAAGAACAGCAGCTCCACGGAACACGCCATTTTCCCCGAATGGGTGTCACTTATCGCACATTTAGCACCATTGTGTTCTGATGTCACGGGAGAGAACTTTTTCATGTTAGGCAAGATAAGGTAACTCGTCTCTTAGCGAAAATATTAATTTTTCTTTGTATTTTTGCTAATGGAACCTAACCTAACAGGTCTAACATAACCTCGTAGGCATTCCTCGTCTGACATCAATATTCAAGGTAGCCAGATTGTTGTGCGTAAAGGAAGACCATTAATGAATTGCGAAAGAAAGATGGTTCTGAATTGCTGTGTATGGACAAACACCGTGGTAAATCGCAAGGTTATTTTACAAGTTTACACATAAATGTACAATTTTAACAAGTGACCGCCAAATATGAACTACAAATACGTCATCAGGACACCGAAATTAGTAAGTAGGCGAAATTTTATAGAAATTTGTGAGTGGTCCGGTATTGTAAACTCATACTGTCCCTAAATGCATTCTACTAAGGTTCTGATTTACTTCTACATTCATTCCCACGCTTCTACGACATTTACTGTCGCTTGTTGAATGAGAATATATTGTCCATGAGAAGTGCGCAAGGTAATTTTCAAGTAGTTTTTTTTTCAACATAAATAACTTTTTTCGAGTCCATACAGTGCTCATTATTTTAAGGAAGGTTAAAATTTTGTGTGACAATGATTTCCAAAATTCTACAATAATTAGTCTTTGTGCTAGGAGAAATCATAAAACAATTGGAACCGTTACCCGAGATAAGGTTAGGGCTGTTAGGTTAGGTAGCATTAGCATAAATACAATGACAAATTATTATTTAGGCTAAGAGTTCAAAACTTAGGTAGCCTAACCTAACAACGTTGGCTCCGTGATGTTGGAACACAAGGTTGCTTAAGTGTTGTGCAATAAGTGAGACCATCATGTGACATGGTACTGCCCTGGATTTTCTTAGGAAGGTGGGCGTGCATTTTTTGTGTGGTAAGTGCTATTAATGAAAATGTGTGATTCGTCTGCCAATTGACACATGTGCATTGGGTAAATATCCGATAAGGCCCGAACACCTCTCACTCTTTTATTTCGTTAATTTGAGTATTGATAGTTACCTATTCTGCATTGCAGAAGGTTCTTTAAGGTGAAGTTATGCCTTTTTCCATAAAATAATGTCAACTTTTCATATTACGAGTCATTATTTGCCTTCCTCCTTCTGCTTGGGTAACAGACAATATGGCGTGCACTCGTCTTGGATCATCGCGTGTAGTGCTTGTGTTTTGTCGATTTGGAGTGGGTATGCAGTGTTTCAACCTTCTTAACCAAAAAATACCTACTTTCGTGTTCATTATGTCATCACAAACCATTGACGGATAGCCCCAAAAAACCATTCACGATAGCCCCAAAAATTATTCATGATAGCCCCACGAACCATTGACGGATATCCTCAAAAACCATTCACAGTAGCCCCACGAACCATTTCCGGCAAGGTTAGGTTAGGTAATCATAGTTAAAAAAAAATATCATAAAAAAAGGCACGTTTGGAAACACTGGCGAGACCACGTGACTTTCGATGCTCGTGCCATCTACACATCTACAACCTCATAATGTTACAGAAAATGCAAGTTCCTTACGTAACAAGTGATTATTTCTTGTTCTGCAGCATTCTATAGTGAAGTTTTCAGTTTCCGTGAGAGAAAATACCTCCAAGAACTTCGACAATGCTACAGAAATTGATTTCAGTAAGTAGTTTCTCCTGTAAATCTGAAGAAATCCGTTTGGGCGATATCGGATATTTACCGTGCATTGTTTTAAGGTTAGTACTTTTTAAAATTATATATTTTTCTTTGCATTTAAAATAGTTGTTAGGTTAGGAGGGCTAGGTTTGGTCATAGTGATTTCACGTTGTTTTCTTACTACTTTAAAAAATTATGTATTCTCGTTCGTATTGGAAATGCTTGTTAGGTTAGGAGGGCCATATTTGGTACCAATAGTGATTTCACTTTTTTTTATGTCAGGAGTGTTAGTTTTGCTGCTGTTTAGGAATTTTTTACGGGAAAAATGAGTGATAGTAGTCCCTAATAGGAGTTTCTTGTGCTTACGCAGGTCATACTTTGGGATCAAATATCTCCGTTATTTGTGGTTTCCTAACACTGGAACCACTTTTATATTACGTAAAATGTTGAAATCTGTCGATTAAAAAAAATCTACGTAATTCTCGAGGGGGTTCAGTGGGTCGACGACCCCTAACACTTTTTTAAACTCCAAACACCAAACTACACATTTACTTTCACTATAATTTCCACTATTCTGTGATACTTCATATTTCTCCTTTGAAACTTTCGTGGGTCGCGTTACTAAAGTTATGTCGGTTGTCGTGCACGGTGCCAGAGGCCAGGTTTTTAAAATATGCTAAATTAATGGTCTGATGCCAAATCCTCAATTATTACGATTAGATCTTTTCTTTCAACAATTCAGATTGTATAAAACTATAAAAATTGAAATTCTATAAAATTATAAAAATGCAGTCTTCTGTGTTTTGCACGGAACGGCAGACCGGATTTTCATAAAAACTAGGTATGCCTGTAGTCACACATGTACTTAGACAGCAAGGAGCTTCAACAAACCCTCCCTAGCAGCTCGAAGATCTTACTAACACAGAAAACAAAATCGTGGTGTAAAAGAGGAAGGTTAGAAACTCAGCTAGAGGGAGGTAGGGTGTTGACAAAACAACAATTTGATAAATAACAACGTTAAAACCACATGCCTGGAACAAGAGACCGTGCATGACCAATGCAGGTTTAAACATTCAGAGCCATTATCTTTGTGTAAGCTAATTTTAAAATCCTAATTTGTCCCGTACATAATTGTGAACTTTTTAGCTTAACTGCACTAATTAATTTCTCCAAGCTTCAAACTTTCTTCCACAATAATTTCCAGTTTTCTGAAACACTTCCCGATATTTGTATAAAACATTAATAAATCGTTAAACGTTCAGAACCACTACCTGTCCTGCATGTGTCTGGGAGGGGGCTGAATACACATATGCATGCATGAATGGAGGGAGGAGGTGTGCAGGCTGTCACCCTGCATCAATTATAAACTTTCACTGAGTGTTAGTGAACATGCATGAAGACCAATAACTTTCCGTTGTAATTTGCACATTTTGTTGCTACGATTTCTCAGGAAACAACATTATTTTCTATCCTATATGTGTCCATCTACATGACAAAAATGCACGGTTACCATTGACATTTATTGTTTCTGTAGAAAAGCAACGAAATTCGGTATTGTGACATACAACTTGCAAATTATTGATTTAATTCAAATGTCCTATACTATAAGCAATATTATGTGTGTGTGCAGGAAAATTAATTACCTGAAAGAAAGGTGCAAGATCAGTAATTTAACCCTGACAGTGCCTCTGCTGAACTTTGTAATATTTCTATACTGTACTGCAATTTTTAGAATCTTTTCCAACTGAGAAATGAAAGGCCAGTAGCAGCCATGAAGCTACACCACAAACGCACCACAAGATTGCATACATACTTTTTTTAGCATTGAATTTAAGCTGCTAGGAGCAAGACCTTACTAAGAAAACTTGTCTGCTTTGATGCTGTGTGGTGATTTTATGTGTATTTATGTTTAACATAATTACAAGTAGTAAAAATTGCAGTAAAATATATTTAAATTGACAGAATGTCTTCAATTGTTTTCTTATGTTCATATTTTGCAAAAAGGCATCTCTTTAAAAGTACTTCAGGCAAAATCTCATAAATTTTTGAGAAAGAAAATTATCAGCTCTTCTGCTGTGAAGTGGATACTCCTATTTATACTTAATTAATCTACAGCCATTCTGTGACTAGCAGAAATCGATATCAGTCTTTGACTATGGCTTCTGCTCAGTTGCGGTGACAAAGGCCCTGCAGACCTTACCATTCAGGGATAAGGTAAGGGGGAGGGGGGGTTGTACCAATCACTAAGGCAGTTTTGCTCCGTAATGTAAAGTGCATACAGCATTTCTATGGAAATTAATATGAAGCTTTAATGATGCATAATAAAGAAGTCATTCATTAATCAAGAAGTTCCTATTTGGCGAGCGTCAGTTATTCAATTGAAGGGGTTAACGCAAGAAGGGCCTATCTCATTGTCTGGTGAAAAGTCTGATTCGTACTGAAACTGACACCATCTATATCATGTGCAAATTATAAGGTCAGAGGCAGTGATTAGGGAAGGTGTGGGAGGGCATTTGCTACTGCACTATCGCCTCTTTATGTTAAGCCTTGTCTACCAAGAGGAGGTGAACTGTCCTTGCCACCACTGTATAAAGTTGTGAAAGACAAATGTAGAATAGTCTCTGAATCATGTTTTCTGATTGCAAGAAGTGTCTTTACTGTTCTTATTATCCATTTAATGTGGTGTATACCCTTCTTGTGTTAACCCCACAATGTTTTGCAAAATAACCTACATAACTAGTACAATGTCTGTAGTTTTGCAAGAGTCTTGCTTTATAGCAAGGAAGATCTGAAATAAACCCCAAGGCCCATGTTTCAGTGAAGAATGAAAGATTTTTACTATGCCATTTCTATAGTATTCATGTGTGGCATATTCTTCCATGTTATCTAGTTTACTGCCGGTAAACTAACTATTTTTCACATATATAGAAATTCCCTGAAAATTTGAAGTTGCCAGACTCTCTCCTTTTTTAAATTTTTTTTTTTTACTTGTATGCCTGCATTCGTGTTTTATTTCTACGGAACATTCCCTGACATTCGCTACGAGACTCGGCAGCAAGCAGCCCGGCGTCAGCGCTTGTCTTTCCTGGGGAACGGAGTTCACGACAGTCACACGCTACCGTCTGTTTTTTTCGCTCTCTTTCCCTTTCTGTTGACGTTGCAGACTGACGCCATTATAATCCTCCCTCGGAAGTTGTGTTGTGTCGTGTCCGTGTGTTGAAGATTGTGGCTTAATATGGCACCACAAAAGTTTGCATTACAACAAAGAATTTAACTTGTCGAGTGTTACTTCGGAAAGAGGAATTGTGGAGAAGTGCAACGACGTTTTCCAACGAAATTTCCTGGTGTTCCCGTTCTACATAGGACCTTTATATTAAACCTCGTAAAGAAGATTAGAGTAACAGGGTCACTTCTGAATAAAAGTACCCACGTGTACTTACTGAGAAAAAACTCGATGAGATAGGACAAAGGTTAGAACAGTCTCCTCGGAAATCTATCTGCAGCCTCTCACAAGAAACGGGTGTTTCAAAAACCACATCATTTAGAGCTGCTAAAATTCTTAAATCTAAAAATAAAAATTAAAAAAAATCTAAAAAATAAAGTATACAAAGACAATCCGCACACCATCCGTGAGTTAAAAGAGAGTATTGTAGGAGAAATCGGGAGAATGACAGTAGACGAACTTGCACGTGTAAATGCCAATTTCCTTCAGAGGTGCCAGGAATGTGTTGCAGCAGAGGGACATCATTTTCAACACCTTCTGTAGTCAAGGTTAGTACACAATATAAAAACTGTAATTTTAGTAGCCAACTCTAGCAACTGTCGCGGACCCCGTTTACCGGGAAAGACAAGCGCTGACGCCAGGCTGCTTGCCACCGAGTCTCGTAGCGAATGTCAGGGAATGCTGTGTATTATACTTAATGAAGGGCCTTGGCTTATCTCCTGACTGCCAGTCTCCCTCCCACAATCCTATCTAGATGTGTGGAGATCATCAACCAGTAATGGCGTGATGTGGGGTCAGCACGTGGAATCCCCAGCCGTTATAGGAGATTTAACAGACCGGGTTACGCTACTCACTCATAGCTCCCCAATTTCCTCACGATGGTTGGTTGCCACCAGTCCTATACACAGGCTTAGAACCCAGGCAGACTCGAACCCATGCTGTCACGCAGTCTGAGTTCAAAGTACAGCACCTTAGACCACAGGGCCACGAAGGTCTATTATATAATTAATATATACAATAATAATAATGTGTTGTGGTAAACCAGGTCAGATTTTCATAATATGCCACTAGTATTCATCAGTATGTAGATAAAATGTAATCAAATTAATATTATTTAATTTAATTCAGTTTTTCTTCAATATCAGTGGTGGTGTTGAATTCTCATTAGATTTATTTATGTGTAAAGATGTAACATAGAGGAAATAATAAGAAAAGGTTATCGAAGTTGAAGTGCCTTATTCAGTTCTGCACAGGGCCAAAAACCCGTATCCCATTCACTTTCTGCTGTGCATGTTATCAACCTGTAGAAGAACAAGATAGCTCTCTGTAAAATTGAAATCAGAATAGGTATGCGACATTTTGGAAAATTGCTACATTTGATATTTGAAAAAAAATTTACAACACAACTATCTACCTGATTATTCATAGGTAGGCCATATATTTTGTTTATCATTGTTATCAACTGTAAGCTAGTGCAGTATTTTTACATACATTCAGAATAAAATTGAATTTTTCAGGAGTTTATAATGTTCAAATGAGGTGACAAATAGAGAAATGTTGTCAAGAAAAAAGAAGTGCTCCCTGTGCTTTGCACCATGCCATGAAGGCCTATAGGGAGTGGAGTTAAGAGCCCCACACTTTCTTGATCACAGCCAAAGGTAGGGCTGCACCATGCCCTTGGCCGCCTTTATCCCCAGAATTTACTCCAGGTACCCACTTTATACGATGCTGGATGGACACCGGAGTAGCTTGAACAGGTGGAAAGAATCCAGGTTCTCCCCTGCTGGGGATTGAACCTGGGTGTCTCGCATGGTAGTCAGATGCCCAGATGACTGACCTACCGTGGCTCTAAAATAATAATGTACTGTAAAATTGTGATATTGTCAAATTATAAAATCTTTTATAACATGTAACTGGTGCATGGATTAATAGCTAAAACCAAATAAATAAATATAAAATGAAATGAGAGGGGAGAGGACATTGAGAATGATTGCTCTACATATCAAGCTCCAGAACCTGTACAAGATTGGCTCATAATGCATGAAAATAATAGATAGAAAAATGTATCAAAAGTCAGTCCATGGCCATGGTTTTACCCCTGATCTTTCCTACCCTACTACAGTGGTTCATACTCTAAGCTCCTGCCACTGCAACTAAACAACCTGTATTTATAGCTTCTTACCCAAAAAAAGAATAGCAAAATCTGCTAACACTTCTGAGGCACAATGTGAAATGTAACACTCAAACAATTTGGAGAGATTTCTGTCACCCATTCTGTACGCAAGTAAAATAAATGAACTATAGAGTAGAGTGGGCAACTCTTGCAGACACCCAAGTCAGGAAGGCAAAAGTGAATTATTTGTCACTTTTCGGCTGGCCGAATTCATGCATAAACCTACCAGGTGAAATGTGGAAAAAAACAAAAAAACTCCATAAGAGGTAGACTGCAAGCATAGACATGCGACAAACCTGTCAAAAAATGGAGTCAGTCAAAATGGAAGCTTAAAAACATTCTTATTGAAGTGCAATCGTGACTTCAGATTTTGAAAATGCTCTATAGAATGTGCAGCAAGCAACAAATACATGAAATTCTGAAAAATCTATGCAACCATTGCTGATGTTGCCTCTCCTTAGTACTATGTCTAGCTATGAATTACATAGTGGACGTTCCATTAATTAAGGAAAGAACATGTTTGGCATTAGGGAGAGGAATTTAAGGTGTAGAAATGGCTTACATCGCACAAGTTCTAAATTATAGTTAAGATAATATATTTTGCATTAGAAAGAGAAATAAGTGCTGTAGAACATAGAGAATCAGGGTTCCCACATACCTGGAAGACCTGAGCATCTCAGGGAATTTGTAAAGAAAGAAGAGAGAAAGAATCAGGTTAAATTGATAACAAGTCCCAAGAACCGCCTTCTGATAACCCAGACTGTGCAACATTTCTCTTATAGCAACTATAGTTTGTCCTTTTTTTTCTTCCCCATTTGGACATTCCAAATGTAAATGGGACTTGCCTCCATGAATTGACTACCAGTTTGCTTTCAGATGAAAAATATCCAAACCTCTTATTGGTTGGAAGTTCATGTTATACATTGTGCCTTTCAGTATGGACATCAGAAATCAGAGTGGTATGTAAATGAGGTTCTCCATTATTTTTTTTAAAGATTATCCTGTTCTGTGTGCAGATTACAAAGAATTACTGGCAAGATTGATCTAGGTCGTGAGTTTTGTACATCTTGCTAGCTTGAAAATTAATTGATAAGTGAAATATCTAGGAATATTGTCGTATGGTTGTAAGAAACATTTTCATCAGAACAAACGCTTCCAGTAATTATATTCCTTGTCAATTATAATGGGAGTACTTTTTGATTCACTTATGCTTTCAAAGCTCAGTTTCTTCATGAGCCTTTTTGAGGATGTTTCAAACCCCCAAACTTTTTTTCAATTTCTTCACGATCCTTGGAAAGTATTCAGGGAAATTGAAAGGGAGACAATTCATCAAATTACACCCTGGGCATTGCAACAAGTAGCTGTAAACGTATGTACAGATACTGACAATTTCAATGCTTTAACCAAGATTGAAATTTAAGTTGGTGACAAACTACTTTGGAAACTATTTGGTGTGTTTGAATAGGACAAGCTTTCTGCAGAGGTTTTTTTGCAGCCAGCAATGGTGTAGATAGTGAAATGCAACCCTCCGATGATCCAAATACAAAAGCAATTATTCAATGTCCAAACAATGCTGTCAGCACATGGAAGATCTAATAGAGGAACTTCTCAATAAAAAAAATATAAAGCTGTGAATGGAAGTACAGTATTGTATGTTCAAGTCATTGCTACATAATTTTGTACTGTAAAGGAATTTAAAGAGAAGAGAAGTTTGGAAACTTCCCTTCAAAAGTAATGAACTGGACCCCCCCCCCCCCCAAGTGTCCTTAAGAGTAAGGACAATGTCTCTGATGTGGCATTATTTCATTTGTTGAGATTTTATTCATTGGCAGTTAGTGTGTGTAAAGTGGGTTTTTAATTAATTAACGAGAAGATTTTAGTGGAAAAAATTGAAATAAGAGTCAGTTATGGCTATTCATTAACATCATGATGCAGTGAGGGGATAAGAAGGAGTGACAAATTATACAAGTAAACGATTATTTGTCCTGCACCTTGGCCATGCAGTCTAAGGCATCATGCTTTGGGCTCCGACTAAGGGATGTGCACTCTCATGGGGGAAGCGTTTCAACCTTTCTCCTGAGATTTCGACCTGTGTATGGGACCATCGCGAGGGAATTGCAGAGCTACAAATGAGTAGCATAACCCAGCCGTTGAAACCTGCAACAACAACTAGGAGTTTGTTGTGATGACCACACATCATCCCTTAACTATTCGGATGATCTCCCACCTCGGCAGGGGGAGTGAGGCTGGCAGTTGATAGGTAGGCCCTGGCTTTCACGGCCCTCTGTGCTACGGCGCTTATTAAACAAATATTTGATCTAAAGTGTTGAACGTTCACACATATTAGATATGAAGGGTCGTTGCAGAAGACCAGAAATAAATTTGATCATAAAGATTATGAAAGAGAGTCAGTCAGTTGGCCGTATAGACCCTGGTTATAGGTAAAAGTTCCTAAATATTATGGTGCTGCAAAAATATTGCATTATTACACATAATTTGCGATAGACTTTGTACTGTACTGTATAGTGTATTTAGGCCCATGCCCTTTAAATACGCCGTAATAAACGTGTTTTGTTGCTATAAACGGAGTTTTAGGTTATTTCAATTAATCCGGACTTTCGTTAAACCGGTCAACTTATCCCACCCATTAGTCCGGGTTAAGGAAGTTTTTCTGTATAATTTTTCTCTCCCGACCGAAAATTTTCCATTTTGCACACTGCTATACTTGCCGCGTTTCATGCGAGAAAGAGAGACTTCCTGTGGAATGGAACTTTGTAAACTGCAAGTCTGCATCATAATCAAAGACGCCCGCAGGGGGGCGCTTCCCCCTCCTGAGATTTCTGGAAAGAGTTAATGAAATTCGAATGGTGAAATTGTAGCGATATTTTGTAACAAATAATATTGTTTTCTGTGACTTACAGGAAGTAAGTTGCAGCAATTATTATTATTATTTGAAGTAGGGTTACATTTATACTTACAGTCTATGTTGCACTTATTATCAAACTATAAAAAACAGCTTTTTGTCCTACATGAAGTAATATGTTAAATATCCAGTTATGCAAATTCTATATAAATACACAGAATATGGAAATTACAAATGTATGTAATTTTAAAAATATATATAAGTAGTAGTAGTGAAAATAATGACAATAATATTAATAAAAGTTTCTATAACCTCCCCCCCCCCCCCTGCGAAAAACCTGCGGGCACCCTTGGTCATAATCGCTAAAAAACACTGCACTCTTTCTTTTATAGTTCTACTAACGTTAGCAGTTTCGCACCGTTACTGGATCAATAACGCAAATTTAATAACTATTCTCCGTCAACAGAAAGTACGAAGTAAAAGTTGTTGTAAAGCCACGTGACCTTGGAGAGAGATCGTATTCGTTAATTTTGACGGCAGCTTTGCCACGTGAGAATTGACGAATGAGCAAACTCAAAAGTCGCATGTTTTTGTTCACACGGGCTTCTTTGTTGCTATGAATGGAGAGTAGAGAGCCTACCCGATGTCGCATGGTAGCCTCGTCGCCTTGTAATCAAGGGGTCCCGTGGTCGATACCCGATGGAGGCACATACTGGTTCGGATCCCACTTTAAACTGTAGTTCCAGTCCCGATTAGCCTTATTGTGAATAAAATTGACTTAAAACACCAACTCCATCAATCAGTGGATGGAGAGTAGAGAAATGTCAATTTCACTGTAAACATTCAACTATCTTTTTCTCCCGACTGTACCCGATAGCATACCCGTTCAGAAGAAACCGATAACTGCTTTTTGATCGTAGCCGTGACTTATTCGCAGACTCTTAGCGTGAGAAACCGTGCTAAATGTAGCCAAGATCACGAACATTGGGGAAAATTTATTCCTCAATCGACGACCACAACTTCGCTGTATCGGCATTCGAACTTGGGATTGATTCACGTCAGATTTCAGCAGGCGAGAAAGCTAATGATTTGCTTTTGTGCTGCCGAAGTAGGCCAATAAAAACCACATAACAGAGGCACTGAAAATTTGACGCACAGGTCATATTGTGAAGTGAATTCTAGCAAAACAGAAATTACTCTCTTATTTTAGCAAAGAAGCCCTACTGGAAATTTCAGTATTGAACATTCTAAAGTATTTTTTTCAATAAAATCGTTACGGACAAATATCGGCCGACTTCCGTAGCGGAGTGGTTAGCGCAGCTCGCTACGAGGCCAGGTTTTCCGGGTTCGAATTCCGGCCTGGACATGGGTGCTCTTTGTGAATGTCCCTTTCATCACATCGTCACTCATCTTCATCTTCGCGTTTAGCGAAAAATGGCAGAAAAGCGTATTAAATTCAGGGTTATTAAAAAAGAAACCTTCATTGCTCTTACGCAATAGTAAAAACATATTAACTAAATGCTTATGAATTGTTATAATAATGTTTATTATAGGACACCTGTATTTCAGACTCGGGAGCAAAAGAGATTTTTCAGACCTCTGAAAAATTTCGGTTCTATTGTATGCTCCAGGCCCCGCACCCGGAGAAACGACTAAAGAAATACCCATGGCCATGGGTTAATCACACCACCACGGAAGCGTGCTTGTCTGTCCTTGTCAAGGTGAAAACGTTGAAACTGCGTTTATAACACCACCTCCATAAAAGCAAACGAAGCTTATCTCTGCAATCGCGCAAAATGACAAATAAGGAAATTTCATTCTCTACCGAACGTAAGAACCGAGTTATGATCGTTTAATTATAATACTTCGCAGGGTTGCTAGGGAAGCTAGAAAAAACGGGAAATGTCAGGGAATTTGGCTCGTTATGAAAAATGTCAGAAAATCTTTCAGATCATTTGGAATTGACGCGGATTTTTGAGTCTGCAAGACTACAAGTGGTTCATTTCCACTTCCGCATTCCCTTCTTGTGATTCCACTTTCCAAAAAGATTCAGTTCATAAACTTATTCCTCTCGTCCTTAAAATTCTCAGTCTGGTACAAAATTATGGTTCCTTCGAATTCCAATTCTACATTCGTTCACTCTCGGATCTAGGTTCTTGGATTCGTTACGACTGAATCGTTCCAAATCTCTAAGTTTATAAGCACATAGCATCTGATTAAATTTTTGTTGTGTGGGAAATCCACTATAAAGTGAAAAAATGCGTTTTTTTTCTCTCATATGAAGTCGGAGAAGCGTTATAACCGAGACATTTGTGATTTTATGCAGTATAAGTTATGACGTCATCCGTCATGTTGTTCGAATATTCACGTGTTTTGTGCGTGTCGGACGAAATTTGCTTTTGAAAAACTGATGCAGGGTATGAGGAATGAAACGCACGCTGGTCGCACATCAGTACTAAATATTTTGTTCATTTATTTTATTTTTTGCTTATAAGTTAATTGAAAAACACGAGATTCAAAGGAGGGTGTAAGGGGTGAACGTCTGGACCTACGGCCAATTTAATCCCCGTAGGACTGTGTGTGTGCTGTCATCTTGTGCTGAGTGTGCCTTTACAGCTTCACCTTTTAAGCTAGGTAAGGATATTTTAGTTTTCAGATATGCTTTTATTTTTCTTGTGATAAGAGGCTGAGCCCCGTATAGTGCGACGGGTGCAAAATAGCCTATGTGCTGACGCATCCACAATTTTAAATTCAAATTTTAAAAAAAATCAAGCTTCAAAAGCGGAAATCATGATGATACTAAACATGTCTGGAAAAAAATTAATTTTTGAACTGGAAAACGTGGACATTTCAGGGAATTTCCTAATAAAAAAATCATAGCAACTCTGACTCGGCGTTTTTGGGGCAAATTTCTCAAAATAAGAAGAAATGTGCTTAATATTTTTTGAACTTCATAATTTTTTATTGTGAAATCAAATGATAGCAGAATTTCGTCTTGACGTCGAAATGCTAAGGAACCTGCATCCAAAATATGTGACAAGGAACACAGTCGTAAGAAGTAAGTGTTTTGTTTTTCATTTTTTGAAATTCAAAACGTAACAGATACTTACAAATAATAACAATTGTTTAGACAAGTTGAAAATGATTATCAATTCAGTATTTTTAGAAGGAATTCTTACATATGAAGATCAAATGCATGTACTCGGAAAAACTACAGGGAAACTACACTCATCGAAATAATCATCTGCGCTAACTGCATTCGATGCAACGATAAATGAAGCAAGGAATATCCGGATTACGTGAAAACTAGACGAAATTGAACCAGTGGAGAACAATCCAGTCGGGAAATGAATGTTATGTTCCTCGGCACGGCAACTTTGCGCTGCTTGCGTTTATTTTGTTTTGACGTTTCAGTACTGCCATCTGGTAAAAGAAGGAAGTAACTACTTTCTTCTGAAGTGAAAACTTCTCTTGATGTGTGTAAATTAGTAAAAAATATTTAACGTTATGTGCCATTGCAATGTAGATCAATGTTAATATAAAATCATGTCACGTTTACTCCGTTGTACTTCATAAATAACCATATTGGACTTATTTCGCCAGCTATCGTCATGCTTGATTAACTTTGAGTAGCATATGATTCGTCCGCTGGAAGAATCTCCAGGAGGTAGGATGATTTGTCTCAACATTTTAAACCCAAACAAATATTTTTGTGCATGATGGGCATTCCTTTTGAATTTGCAAAAATGTATAATGTTCGTTAGTGGTTATGAAACAGTTAGATTCTTTTCTGTCGTAAAATTACACAACTAGAGTATGGCGATGTATTTAGCCCAGTCATCATTATGCAGGTGATGGATAAAAGTATGAGTGACGTTTCCCGACAAAAAAGCCGATTTCGAAAACGCAAACATGTGAATTACAAGGGAATACTTGTGAAAATGGCCGTATGTCATTCTTCTCCATTCTCACATTACGCGGCTTTAATCGATCTCCAAGAATTAAGTTGAGCGTTGGTGGAAAGAGTCATGTTCGAGTAAATACCTCCCTTTGACGATATTTCGTACGGGTACGATGAAACTCAGCTAAACCACTATTTTCTAGAGTTACATTGGATGTGTTTTCTGCCTTTCCTTATATTTTACTATGTGTATTTTATAAAACAGCTTATTAAAGTAATCATAGTTATTTTTTTTTAAAAAAAATTGACTTTTTACAAGCATATGCTTAGGGTGTTACAATGAGAATAGGAGAAATGCAATGTAAAATTTGGGAAAGCAGCAGACGAGATATTTTACTTCTGGCCACTACTTATTAAATAGGAGTTAAACATATTGGGAAATATTAAATTTAACGCACATCCCAGCCGTGTTGAGAATTTATTGGATGTTGCCAAATGTGACTTACTTCCAGTTTAATGCATAATTTGTTGCCACTATTGGTGACTGCATTTTTTAATATTAATAATGTGCATTGTATCTTGAATCATGTAAGTACAGGAACATTGAACTGTGGCTAATAAATTGCCCGTTCACTTCCTCTTTCAGTCAGATGGTCTGAATTCTAGTGTAGTTTGTTTATTCAGTGTGTCTTTAATACCTCAAGGATGAATAGGATTGAGCATTTGGAAACATTTATTAGAGCAGAACTGCAGAGAAGTCTTATCCTGAATGTGAACTATAGTAGGGAACTCTTTAACTTTTAACACCAAACAGTTTCTTCACAGAAATTTACGCAAGAAATACAGGCTCAACCAGGACTTGGGGCCTCCCTGATGGCATAGTGGTAATGTCATTACCTTGTAATAAGGTGTTCTGGGTTGATATCTGGTGAAGGCACATGGGGTTCTGATCCGTTAAACTGCAGGTCCAGTCCTCATTGGCCTATTTGTGCATAAAACGCATTTAAAACAAACTTCATCTACCAGGACTCAAACCTGGATTTTCTGGAATAATGTGCAATTACTCTACCAACTGAGCTATAGAACCAGCCCAGGTTTCAAGTCTTGGTTGAGCCTGCACTTTTTTTTTTTGCCTAAATTTCTCTGAAGTACATTTGTGTGTGCCAGATCATATGGCTTAATGCTGGGAGATGCCATCAGCATTTTAAAGGCAATAGATCACATTCCAGTATCACTCACTGAGCCAATTTCGGTAGTTTAGTTGGTACAGCAATGGCATCGATGCCAGAGACCTTTGTTTGAGCCTGTAAATTTCTACAAAGTACATATGTATGTGCCAAGCCATAGGGCAATAAAGAGTTTGTTTCCTACGCTATCAAAGAATTGAATGTGATGCATTGGTATCTACTTTTGAGCATGTGGCAGTCTAAAATAAAGTAGTATTAGAGTATTAATAAATAACAATTGCATTGATGTTATTTATTACATAGTGTAAAAATGTGAAGAAATGTGCACTAGTCATATCAATGTAGCAATCATTTTTTTTCTATTGGGTCTCATTATTTCTGCAGAACTTGAAAGGTTTTTTTTTTTTTCAGATCCTGAAATGAACCCATAAAGTTTATGGAGATAATGGAGAAATTTGCTGTTGATTTGGATAAAGTGTTGGATGACTTTGAATTCAGTGAAGGTGAGATCGGTGTTTTTATGCTTATATGTCTTATAGGATTATTTTAAAAATTATTTGCACTCTTATGTCATACTTTTTTCTGCTTAAATTGTAATTGTAATGTGGGCAGACAACAGTGAGTATTAGTGAATTTGAGTCTTCGCTGCTAGAGGTAAGTTGAAAGTTAAAAACCTGTACCTGCGAGGTGTGGTCTTTGTGCGAGTGCATTAATTTTCAAATACCTGTTTTCTTTTTCATATTTGTTCTGTGTACTGTGCCTCCAACAGTTCTTTGTGACCATGTAAGAATGCTTGTAGACTGCACCTCACAGTTTGACCCCCCCCCCCCCCCAAATTGTAACTATGTAGAAAAATGTACGTATTTCAATTTGTCCAGACAGCCACCTTGATTCTGAGGCTAAGGTGTCTTTCTGATGGATTTGGTAATAATGAGTGTTCTGTTATGGAAATTAGTGTGACAAATGCCCAGAGTGAGATTTTTAGTCAGTGTGTTCCATGAATGGAAAGGACAGGTGTAACTAGTTAGGTGAACCTTTCTATTACAAGAGGACAATAATGTACCCAAATTACGATCATACTGTTCTCTAACTGTACAAAAGAATCATCTTTTGACTGTTGTGAAAGACAGTAGATTTTTTTTCTCTATTGTGAAAATATAAAAGTAACTGAACTAAATTCTGTGCTGCAACAGCCTTTCAATGGTCAAGGCCTACCAAACAGCTTTTACATTGGGTGGTCAGTGCATTGAGCTCCATCACTGGCTTTTAGTGACCATTACTATTCCTTGCAATTAGCTCCTCAGTTGTCCCCAGGATATGAAACTAACACAGAAATTATTATAACTCATGGTGTCAACAACATTGACGTTCTCCTGTTCTCTACCAAATTCCGGAAATTGCTACAGTTTCTGCATTATGTGTAGGAAATCTCACCATCCGTATATTAGTCAGTTAAGATACACAAACTAGAAGAATAAGTGCAAAGAAAGTTGTTATTCCATATGTCGCCACTTTTATTGCATCCCATGGGAAATACAGTAATGATAAGAATATTAAGTGTAAGTTTCTAAGTGCAGTTGACATTTAGTTTCTTTGCAGCTGAACACAAAACCCCTACAAAATAAGAAGTACCTGAGTGTAATAACTTTTACACATTATAACAAGTTGCAAAAAGTTTGGTGATACCATGTTTTAGGTCCGATGTAGAATCTTAGTCGGTATGTTGTGATCGAATGTGGGACCACTCGAACTATGTGTGGAGTTCACCGTATAAACGTATGTCTAAGTATCATAACATTGCACAAGTTACTTCTTTTTCTGCAATACTTTGAAACCCTATTAGATTGGATTGGATTGATTTGCTTTATTTTACTTCACTCTTGTGCCACTTTTGGCTAATTTGCGAAGATGGGGATGAGTGATGATATGATAAAATTGATGAATAGACACAAACGCCCAGGCTGGGGTTCGAACCCAGAACCCCTGGTGTTGAAACCTTATCATACACAAAATTGGCATTTTTTACATATGAAAGAAACTATATCTCGTGCCCAAACCACCTCATAAGTAAAGGGTTAATTGTACCTAGTTGGTTTAGTCTTGAATACATTTAATTCATTGTAAAATGATACTAAAGTTTTTGTTTATAGTTCCAGAGACACCAAAATATTAAGATCAATACAAAGAAATACTTAAATAATACACTATTTCAATCAATAACCATTGTCCACATACTCTGCTGCAAGTTCTGAATGAATTTCAGCTTCTGGTGTATAAAATTCTTATCACTTTTTGTCTGAAAATACAGAGGTTGTTTCCGATCTATGGTGACGATTTCAAACTGCTCCTACCTTAAGAGAAACCATGTCACCACCATCGAGAGTGCTCTATTTGGTGGCCCTGCATCTTGGCAATTGCCCGACAGTGAAGTTTCTACTGTAGGAGACTGGCACAAAGTGTAGTCATGTCCAGCCTCAACCACTCCTCCTGACAGGCTTTCCATAGCCCTTCAATGGTACGGGGTCTTCTCTGAGACAAGACTCGTTTCAGTAGACCGAAGGTGCAAAAGTCCATCGGTGAGGCATCAGGTGACTTCACTGGAATGTCTGTGAAAGGAATGGAATGAATTCCAGTTTCTTCTGCCATTTGTTGGAGGAAGAGGCGGGTTGAGCGAGATGTGTGACTTGACGCCTTGTCTTGATGCACCCACACACGATTCTGATCCCTCCCGTAGAGATGGGGAATGTCATGGCTATAAACTGGTGTCAGGACGTTAGCCTGATCGGAACTAACCTTCGTATTTTTGGCAACACAATGTATGGTCAGCTTTCCATTGTACGAGTATCGAGCAATGATCATGAAACCTGTGCCAAAACTTTCCTTACATTCAGTGAACCATCTTTGAAAGTCCATCGAACCTGTCAATCGATAAAAAATTGCACGTGGCTTGTGACAGTCATCGAGATAAACATATGCCTCGTCCAATGTAAAAAGGAACTTCCATTTTTCACTTGACAGGTGCCGCTCGTAAAGCTTTCGACAGTTGGTGCGACGTTCCTGGATGTGTTTTGGCAAGAGCTTATAAACACGCCCCTTGCGTCGCTTTTCCAAACCCAAATTGTGGTCAATGATGGTGTGCACTCTTCAGTGATGTTTGTAGCCGGTTTGCGATACTTCCCTGTGTGGCTGGATTCTCCCTGGTGACCAGCGCCCTGACATCCCGAATTGTAGCTGGTGTGCGGCTAGTGTCAGGTTGGGAGTTGTCCTGTTTCTGCCCCACAGGAATCATCCCACGCCTCATCTTACCTGCCCCTTTCAACACCTGTGATATGCCATTTCTGGACATAGTGAATCCATGCTCCTTGCACAGTTTTATAATGGCACTATAACTGTAGTTTACGTCGGAAAGTGCAGTTATGTAACCCTCCCCATATGCACTGATTTTCAGCAGCATTCTTCCCGATATGCAATGACCACACCTCTCGCACACAGTCAACGGTCTAACGTGCCCACACGACTGGCAGCTTCATTCTCTTCACGCTTGGTGGTGGTGCTGCAAAAGGTGTGCAATTTCATCACCATAGATCGGAAACAACCTCTGTAGAAGGTAGATGAGTTGTGTTAATCACGAAACTGATGCCAAAAATGATGGTTGCAAGCTGAATTTTTCATTGCATCACATTCTTTCAAGTCTGAACAGTGATGCACCCTGTCTGAGAATTGTTCCATTTCAGATTATCAGCTTTGCATGAACTTTCAGATTCTTTTATGTGAGGCTTAATTTGTGAACAGCTGACATCTTCGTGCATGACCTGAATGTGATGTTGAATTCATTTATACAAGGTTCATCCAGAAGATTACACTTTCCGTGCCCTGTTTGTATTGTATGTAAATGCAACTGTAATTCTCCTAATATAATTTTATTATTTTCATTGATTTGTGCTTTTCAGATCGAGCCGAGCAAATAGCAGCTGCAAGGAAACATAGTTCCAGTTCAGAACCTGACTTACCTCATGGAAAACGATCCTCAATTCCTTCCCAGTCATCAGAGGTGAGTTGGTTCATCTTTAAATGATCAACATCAGTATGCATGCTAGGAAGATTTTTCATTGAGGAGACTCCCTCCCCCTCACATGATACATCATTAGCATTTCTGTACCATTTGCAAATATGTATCGAGTAGTTCAGGCAAAAATAATTAATTTGGGAGCAAAAACTGGAGAATATTCTCCAAGAAGTAAATTTGGTAAATTCCAAAATTCGTGAGGAAAACATTGAAAATTCCATGAAAATGTGACTAAAGCTTCATCTGGCAACATTTCTTTTCTTCTACATATTCTTTTCTATTTTTAATCAAAATTTGAAAACTTTCCAAACACATTGTAAGGGCAGGAATAACATGCTAGTAATCACCAGAAATTGCACTGAATATTTGTTTTCCATATTTCTAAATGGCCACCCTTTGCTCCAGACTTAACATTCGTGTATGTAGTCTTAACGAATTGTTGTGTGAGGACCAGAAGAACATAACTCCAAATATGCATTTTTTGGTCTTGTTTAATATACCGTATTTACACGTGTATAATGTGCGTGCGCGCATAATGCGCACCCTAGTTTTGATGGGGAAAATTGACAAAAAATGTTATCTCTTGTATAATGTGCAGTAAAATCCAGGTTCAAGAAATGGATTTCTTAGTAGTAGGTCGTAAAACTGTTGCAATGCCAATCAAGAGCTAATGACATCATACCTATTCAATGAGTCACATGTTGCTATGTGGACCAAGAGGAGAATATTCTCTTGTGTAAACAGTAAGTCACCAACCCAAGCCACTCCGTCCACTGTGTTTAGCATCCCAAAGCTTTCACTCTTTAACCACCTTATTTATTCTGTAATAGTAGAAAGGGAGATCAAATTTACGTTATGGATTTGCAGTACTCAGGAAGTTATTTTCTGTTATTTCTCACCCAACAAATACAGCTGATACGCATCCCATGTGATGGGAGGTATATGCTCAAAGTCTGCCAGAAAGGCACTGTTTTTTTGTGTCGCAGTACATTATATAAATTTTTATGAGTGGTTTTGCTCATTTCATTTTTACTTTTTCTGAAAAAAAAATCCCTTAAATATATACCTTTTCCATGACTGACGTAACATTTATAAGAGGCCCATTCAGGACAGTCAAACTAGCAGTTAGCAGAACAAGATTTCTTTCATAAAGGCATTTATGCAATCCATGTGTCATGTTATTTGGCAAATCATAAATTTTAATTATTATTTTCTTTCTCCTTATCTTTTCTTTCATCCAAAGTACCACAAAAATCAGAACGTTCCTTCATTTTGTGCGAGTTTATTTCAACTGCATTCACATTAGTGTCGCCATCTTGAATGGAATACTGTTGTCATATTCAGAAACTACAGAATTCAAGCTTTACAACGATATATAACATGATAGGGTTCCGTAAACATGAGAAAAAAATTCCGTGCATAATACGCACCAAAAGTTTTTGGGTGCAAAAATTTGGGGAAAAAGTGCGCATTATACATGAGTAAATACGGTATCTCCTATGAAAAGCTCTATTTGAAGTCAGATCATGTATCTCCATCTCTTCGCCGTACTTCTCCTTTAGGCTGGCTCCCATGGCGGAGGGGTTAGCACATCGTGTCCCAGGGGTCCCGAGTTCGAATCCTGGCCTGGGGATGGATGTTTGTGAGTGTTCATTCATCAATTTCATCTTATCATCACTCATCCCCACTTCGCAAATTAGCCAAAAGGGGTACAAAAAGCGAAGTAAAATAGAGCAAATCAAACAAAATACTTCTCCTTAGGGGTTAAGGAGAGTCACGTATCTCAAATTTACTGATTTTTTTAGAGTCAAGACATTTTCCTAAGAATACATTATTTTCTCTCCTGAAAATTTGATAAATTTCAATTAAATGTCCATCTGGTTCTCACATGACGAAGTAATCTGCTGCAAAATTAACAGACACCAAATGCTCTTAGTCTACTATGCTCTTAGTCTTTGCATATCCTCCAGATGAATCATGAGGAAGACAAACAGTAAAATATTTTATCATGCTCAGTTTTCTTTGATGGTGCCTGTGAAGAATTGATGAAATATTATTATTATTTTTTGTGCATGGTGTTTATTTGGTTTCTTAAAAGATCATGATCTATCCAGCACTTTGGTGCAGGAAGATTTTTTATTGATGTGATTTCCTTTGATTTGATATTCCATGTAATCATATAATTTCTCTTTCCAGATTACTCTCAGTCAATATGGCAACTCAGCATACGCGTCTCTCCACCACATCAACATTGGTGATGCAGCTCCTCATGCTTCGTCCAGTTTTCCAAAGAATTATGACTCGTGTGCAGGTGGAGAAATAAACGGTCCCAGTTATTCTAGATTACAATTACTGAACCAGCTTAAAGGAGCTGATTTATCAAGCCATCAGGTTGACAGCGAACGAAGGGATGGAATGCCATTAGTAACTGGGTTAAACAACTCCAATTCGCGTGTTCTTGAACCTGGTGCTGAACATATTGGATTAGATATTAGAAATTCGGAAGAGGCATTGGCCGTTTCTGAGCCGTGCACGTTGTCTAGTGATGCATCGACTTCAGGGGGAATTACGGGCAGAGACAAGGTATTAGATGAGAAACCAGATCTTCTAGGTTCAGTGGCTAGTGACATTTTATGTGAAAAAACTCTTACTGCTTTTAATGAATTATCAGGAACACCTGTTTTAAAAGATGAGCTGGAATCAAGACAGTTTTACGAAATAAATTGTGAAGTGCCTCAAAGTGCTGCTGGGAATATATTGCATGCGGAAAATGCTTTGCCGGACGTTACAGTGAGTAGCCAGTGTGTGTACAGACAAACAGCTCATAAACCATCGTGTGATCTGATTAGGGATGACTCACCATGTGGGCATCACGGTAGTCTGGAATTGAAATCAAAGCCTATAGGTGTAGTAGTTCCCTTAGAAGATACAAGTGCCGAAGCTGTTGGATGCCAGAGTGAAGTTTCGGATACACCTGTAGGTTTCTCTATGCCTGTAGATATTAGCGACACAGAATTGCAAGCTGAATTGGAGCAGCTAGAAGAAGAAACTGAAGATTCTAAAGGTATCCAGCATGAAAGCGAAGCTGTGAATGCTAGTAAGACTGTACACGAACGTGATATGCCTCAGCATGTTCACAATATCACAAAAGATTCTTCCATTAGTGCGTCAGATGAATGTACTTCAGGCATTCCATCTATGTCAACTGCCTTGTCAATTCCGTGTAGACCAGCAGTTGATGAACTCTCTGTGGGTGCAGCCACCAGCGAGCAGAGTCAGACAGAAGTTAAAGCAGCTGAATTGTCAACAGAAATCTCAAAATCAATGGACAGCGGTACTCATGAAAATCTCACCAGCGAATGCTCAGCGGCTGATCAGGCCACCAATGTTGCAGCTGTTGTCAGTCGTGACGTAGAAAAACATACGAGGGAATCGTCCCACCAGCTGCATTCCAAAGTTCCAGAGGTTCCTGCACTGAGCGAAACATCTGAATCTCCCAGCAGTGATTTCGCAGATGCCAGTTCTGAACAGAGCGAAGGAACAGCTCAAGGCCAGGGGAAGGTTCGTGATACCGACAGCATGTCTTTCGAAAGCCGTCCTAAGGCACCAGCCCGTATTCAGCCAGTAACCGGTTTAGAAGCTTGTGCTCAAACTCAAGTTGCTCAGCAAGACACTGAACGGTTCATAGTTCCTGGTGCCATGTTGTCTCCAGCATCAGAAGGTCGAGATGAAGGCAGTGCCCTCCGCGAAGGTGAGTTGAGATTGAACTTGGTGCTCGAGGAGTCCCCAAACACGTCAGTTCCTGAAGAATTAAGCAGTGATGAAGCATCTTCATCTTGTGTTCAGTCTACCAGTGATGGTACGGAGGTGGGCAGAGGGGAAGATGAAGAGGATGCAGATGATTCTCGACCAAGCAGGCCTCAGTCCCTGGATATTCCAGTGAAAATAGTCCTTCATCAGGATGGTGAAGATGAAGAGACAGAAGAATCTCCTCCTCCTCCTGTAAATGTTGGTAAGTTTTCTCTCCATATGATGAATGGCACACATACAGTATTTACAGGCAATAAAGCAAAACAGGGTACTGTATATATTACTCCCACATAAAGAGACAAGCTTTTGGCAGTATCAATTTTGGAGCATTGTCACCAGTCGTAAAGCTGATGTTGAATGGTGACAGTACCTACAAATCAAATTTAAAGGTATGTGAATATAAGTTGCATTGTTCTACTTTTCTTGTCAACACTTTCATTGCCATATTCAACCCTACATGAGGTAAATAAATACCACTAATATATAACCATGGACAGTTGAAGTGCACTGAACTTTGAAGTTGACTATACACAAGCCAAGAAAATATTTTCTTAGTTATGTTGATGTTAAGTGAATCATTTATACTTTTTCAACTGTAATTATCATATTTATCTACCTGCACTGCTTTGTTTAGTAAAGAATATCATCAACTCAAAGCAAGGTGTTGCTACTTCTGTACCATGTCTTCATCTACACAGTCCGAACAGGCAAATATTTTACCCTGGCACAATACAAGCATTCACATGTTTATAAGAAGGAAAAGTATGAGATTTGAAATTTCTGCAAGGTAAAATAGTTTCAACTAGGGATATGCCGAAGCCGATTACAGATGTATGAAAATCGGCCGAAATTGACACATCGGCATCGGCAAAAATCCGATATTTAAACCGGTACAGATTATACTAGAGTTTTTACCTTCTAATAAGTTTTATATTCTAGTTTTGTAAGATTTATTGAAAATTTGGTTATGATTCGTCATTATTGTAGAGTTTTTGTAATAAAATTATTGCAAACTCATTCAGAGGATCAACCTAACCATAAATTGGAATTTAAAACAGTACATTGCTGAACCAGGATCTGCGGTTGTATTGGAAATTCAAAAATGAATATTCAAACCTGAAGCAAGTGCAGCATACCTGCTGCATCAGTATTCAGTGATTGAGTGTTCAGTGTCGCTGAACAGATTTTGCGATAAGAGAAGAAAGAAGTAGGTTACTTCCTGAAGTGCTTCTAAATCTCGTGTTTCTGAAGTTGAATCTGGCAGAACAGGAATGCATTTTGCAGGAGAACAGTACAACACAACACTGCTTTAAACTTGCCAAAATTATATCTATATATGTCCTCTACGATCAACATTTTGAATGTAAGATATCAGAATTGTACCTATTCTGATCCTGGTTACAATATGAGGCATACGTAATCACACTCTCAATTAGCATATGTGTGTGGGTGTGTAAAATACGTATGTTATATGTACATAGTATATAGACAACATAACATGAAGGATGTAAGTAGCACTCACGAGACATGAAATGGTAGATCTGGCCACATCATCAACTTGATTTTCCCTAGCGTGTGTTATCTTAATTTTTGATTATATAGATATTGATGTTGCTGGTATTCATTAGGGGGATTAGCAGATGCCAGGTGTCATCGAGATGCATTTGTGCGTAAAATGCAGTGTAGCTAAGCGATGGGAGAGGTAATGTTTGTTAAAACAGAGATTTTGTGTTTGGCAGGTTAGGTTTCAGATTGGCAAAGGAACCTGTCATTTTAGTTATGTTTCAGTTATTATACAACTTATGAAAGGGACAGTTTCATTTAGATTTGCAAAGGATTTCTAATTTTTCTCTTTTTGATTTTAAGAGGTGATTTATATTTTTCAGGTCCTCCAGGTGCTACACCAGCTGATACTGTTCCTTCAAGTGGCCTGCTGCTTCCACAGACTGCAACCACCACCACTGCTGCCTCAACTGGTCCTCCATCGTCATCCTCTGCTTCTTCCTCTTCATCATCATCCCCTGCATCATCGCCTCCTCCGCTGGACCCCCTGGCTCTTTTGCCAGAAGAGGAACGTAACCTTGGAAAAGTGCCTCCGTTCTGGGTGCCTGACTCTGATGCTCCAAACTGTATGCAGTGTGATTTACGCTTCACTGTCTTGAAAAGGCGGCATCACTGCAGAGCTTGTGGGAAAGTAAGTACTCCAGTCCCACAATATTTTCATTAACAGCATTTATGTTTTAGAACTTTAGATGTGAAGGCTAGTAGCTTAAGATGTTAGATTACCACATTCTAGTCCTGTATTTTTTTGTATGTATGTATGTGTGTGTATGTGTGTGGGCACGGGTGCATGCGTATGGACACGTCCACTTGTGAATGCATGAATGTGAATTCATTGAATTCTGCTTATAATTGGCATCAAAAATTTCACATGGCTTCTGCAAAAAATTGTTTATGTAAAGGAAAAACTTTCCGTGTGTAGACTTTCTCACTTTATGCTCAGATAGACTAACGTGACTGGACTGCAGTTTAAGTGGGAACAAAAGCATCGTGCAGTGCAGTTTCCCTTCATCAGGATTTAACACGGGACTAGTAATTAGAGTAAGTTTTGCTAACATTTAGTTTGAGTGGTTGGATCTAACAAAGAGCAGGCTTCAAAACTGCTTGTTTTGTCAAACAGTTTAAATTCTGTTTACATTGACATTATTTCCTGGCTGAATGTGCAAACGGCATTAACTCTAGAAAAATAAAACTCAGTAGTTTGATTTAGAATACAAACAGGAAACGTACACACAAGAATCGCTTCATCATTCTTGCAGTATGAAAATAACATTTTTTATGTTGTTTGACTCATTACCCTTTGCATTCCCACCAAGATTTATTCTACCATGAATGGTAAATTATGTTTTAATGATGCCTTCTGAAACAACTATTGCAGACAAACTTTATGTAGATTTTGATGTAGGGAATACCTATGTCAACTTTGATTTTGATTTGATTTGGTGTTTTAAGTTCACTTTATGCACAGTAAGGCTAATCAGGACTGGATCTGCAGTTTAATGTGGGATCCGAACCACTATGTGCCTCCACTGGGTATCAAACCCGGGATTCCTTGATTGCAAGGCAATATGTCAACTTTGTACAGCTTTTGTAGCACTTAAGAAATATGGACAAAAATTTATAACAATCAATACAAGAGGTATCTTGGACCAAATAAATACACAAGATGCTAACGGATCTAACAATTTGTAACTACAAATAGCAGATCTCCATCCTTCAAATAAATGGGAGAGACTTACTTTTTTGGATAAACACTTATATCAAATATTTTCGCCTTGTTTGATTGAGTTTTTAAGTCCACTTTATGCACAGATGAGCTAATCTGGACTGGATGTACAGTTTAATGTCTGATCCGAACCACTATGTTCCTCCAGTATGTATTGAACCTGTATGCCATTGAGGAGTTGTGATATCTTTATATTGTAAAATTTCCCAGCAATTCCACAAAATTTGCATAAAATACTTACCAGATTGTAGGAATGCATTGAAAAGTGTAGTTTATTTACTTATTTTCAAAAATTAAAGTTTTGATTTTGATACATGCAATTTTATATTTTTAGGTTCTGTGTTCCAAGTGCTGCAATACAAAGGCTAGACTGGAATACCTGGATAATGTGGAGGCTCGAGTGTGTCATACTTGCTCTGCAATTCTGGGAAAAGGTACAAATTGGAATATGGTCTTAAGTATTGGTACATAGGGGGATGTTAAGGCAAGGCCCTTTGTTTCCAGGTAGTGTCATGCAGCACTACGCTCCAGCCACCTTTACCTCGTAGGGTTTGCTTCTGGTACCCATTTATTTTAGGCTGAGTGAACCCCAGAACCACTTTATGCAGGGACACAGCAAGAAATATTCTGACCTTAGCTCACTGGCAATCAAACCTGACATAGCAGTCAGCTAGCTGAACCACCATGCCATCTCCAAGTATGTTTTTTGCCTAAAAGAAATATGTAAGACAAAATGTACAACTTGGGTAGTTTTCCAATACTCGATTCAATGCAAATTAAAGAAGCTTTTTAATGTGTTTATTCATATGAATTTAATTAGTGATGATAACAAGCAACATGCACCATCAAGAACAACTACGATTTTTCTGAAATTTTCTTTCAGGAAAGAGAAACTTCACCGTCTTCATTGCTTTTTATATATATTTTAGTATATTTTCTTGAATGAGATGCATTGCTTAGGGGATAGTTCACATAAAATCTAAGTGAATTTTGTTAATATACATGGCAAATTAGCTGCACAATGCTTGTTTTTTTACAACTAAATGTTCATAAATGTGAAATATCTTCATTATTAATGAACTATAATTTATAGTAATGTGTTGCTTGTAGACAAATGTCACTTTTATTGATATATCGGATCGGTAAAATAATCGGTAATTTTACCGATACACCGATATGCCTATATCGGCTGATACTGATAGAGTACCGATTAATCGGTTCCATCCATAATATTTTGTTTAAACAGTATGAACTCATAAAACTGTTAGTTCATCATACACCATTCGCAGTTTAGTTCTCAAACTGTACCAATTAATCTGAATTATTCAAACGGAAAATCATGGTTGGTAAAATTTACTTTCTGTGGTTGGACAATGACAAAGATAACATATTTACTGTTTAGACCGGGCCTTTATTTGTGATATAGTAGTCTCTTATTCACACATGCAAGCAGCATGTGTGGCGTAAGAGGGGTGGGAAGTATACACTAATGAGTAAGCAAGGTAGAAGGCCTTGAGGTACAGTGTGTAGACGGGAAGCTCACAGTGTATGGAGTGTTCACAAGTCTCCACAAGTGCACACAAGTTGACCGTACAGGGTTTAGATTATTAATTCCAAGATCTCTGGACACAGAGTGCAAAATTTCTATTATATCCAGGTTACTCTGTGTTGGGATTGGTTAGTCTAGTTTCATGACTATGATGACATGGTGTAAAGGACCAGTATTTTATGTTTACAAGTTGTTTAAATCATTATGAATACCATGCCATGCAGTTATCTAAAATTGATTTTTTCCACAGTATTTCTGATCAGAAATATTCATAACATTTTTCATTCTTTCCTTAATATATAATTTTGGCACCAGTTTAAATGCTTTACAATTCTAACTGAAATTTCACAGCTCTTAATGATTTCAAAAGCAATAATTTTTATTTTTTTCAAAACCAATAATTTTTATTTTTTTGGTGAATGTGAGGATTAATACTGCCTATATGTTTTCAGTTTGTGTTTTTACAACTTTGTTTCAGCACATTGCAAATGTTTTGTGTGTGTGTCCAGTTTGTCACATGACGGATATCAATGTATTTGATTGAATCTGTTTCTACACTTACAACAGCTGTTGTGATGTATTGTTTCATGTCCTATACATTTACAGGAGGTGAAGGGATGAAAGCTCAATATTTGATACATCTCCAATAAAGTCTAGTTTAGTAGTGGCAATGGTTGCATAAAAACATGGCTGATTCTGATATCACAGCTATTATAGTTTTTGTCGTTCTTGTTTGAATTCCACTTTATGCTCATGTAGGCTAATCGGGACTAGACCTATAGTTTAGAGTGGAATCGGAAACACTGTGCAACATACCTCTACCGGGGCTTGAACCTGGGTTCCTCTGATTACAAGGCAATAATGCCAACATCATATCATATCAGAGAGACCAGTGTCCATTTCATTGGAACCAAAATTCATCCTTACTCTTACGTTACTACACACATTGGATGTCTGATATCTTGTTTCAAGGAGAAAATTACAGGTCATGGTGAAATTTTGTTTCTGGCATGAAATTTAAAAAGTGACCCTGATTTTGAAAACTCTATTCTAATACCAAGGAACAGGTCTGTTCTGTATTACGTAGTTTAAATGTGTTTTATGGGAGGAGTTATGTGTATTCGTGGCTTTCTTTCAGTGTCATCCTTGGAAAAGGCAGCAGCCAGCACTCCAACTGCAGATTCGTCCCCTGGCATATTGGCCACCACCCTAGGAAGGCAGCCGAATCCAAACAACCCCATGGAGTATTGCTCCACAATACCACCCTTACAGCAAGCAGCTGGAACCCTTGGGCAGCCTCCCCCGAGTGTCATGGTACCCGTTGGAGTCCTGAAACGGGAAGGTGGGTGGGTGGGTTGTTGTAAGAACATTCATTATTAGGAGAGAGTAATTGTAATGCAATAAATTAGTCTTGAGATGTTTGATATTGCCATTAAGCTCAGTTCATATCAGTGCAATTAATGTTGACTAATAATTAATTTGGCCCGCACCATGGTGGTGAGGTCTAATTATTATTATAATAATATTAATTTAGTTTACAAAACTGCTGGCTTGGTGGCCAACACATCAAGAGGTTGACCTCTGATCTCGCCACCGAAGTTCAGGTTTGAATCCTAGCATTTCCATTGGTGTTCTTTGTAAGTGGTCTGTCATCATTTACATCTAATCATAACTCATCCTCGTCACAATTAGCCAAAAGTGGAGGAAACATGATGCTAGATAAAAAAATACATAAATACTTAAGATGAAGTGAATTCTCTGTGGATATTAGCCAGTCTAGTTCCAGATAGGCTTCCAAGCTTTTCTGAAGCATATCTGGAACTGACCTAACAGATATCTTGAGAGAATGTCATCATTCACTGCCAGGAAAGCAACACTTTGCACAAGGAATAATTTTCATTAATTCTACATTATTTTGTAGTAAATTGCTTTCTTGAATAAATATATAACTGTTGTTAGGACATTCATCAGCAAAAACTAAGTAACAAGAACTCTTATGCAATGATCCTGTTAATGTCAATTGTCTACATTAACAGAAAGATTAAATTTGATTGACCTATTAGACCTGTCAATATCCAGGAACTAATGCAATGAAAATCTGATTTTAAATTTTCCCATCTTCTCATATTTCATGTTTTGTTTCACTTTGGGTCTAGAAAAACAAAAATCAAAGTTCCACTGAAATACTTCCCCCCTGTGTCTCCTATCCTTGATCTATCATGAATTGTCTGCACTTGAACCGTGGTGTTACATTACTGAAACCTAAGTTCGTATAGGCCCCTGAAAATCTTGAATTGAAATGTGTGTGTGTGCACACATGTTTGCAAATTATGCTATTGTATTGTTTTTGTTTCAGTTTATCTGCTTTTGAGAATAATCTTGTGTTCTAACATGTCCAGAAACAGTTTTAAATATTATTTTTAAGTCTGTATAAAATACAGATTTTTCTTCGTGCACCTCTAGCAGACAGTTTTTATCCTAAGACACTAGACTGTAGTTGAAGAAGGAAATCCAACATCTCTCACATTTGTGTGGAGATTATTGATAGATGGCTCAATGAAATGCAGGTTGTCTTAAATAACCATTCTATTACATCAGTGATGTGTTGAGAGATGTTTAATGCAGTGTAACTTGTTAAAATTATGATAGTGCTGAGCTGATGCTGATGTATCATTGTTGGAAATTCTTGGTTCAGAATTAATGACCAATACAGGCTGGTACTTTTCCAGGATTTGGGAATCTTGCAGGGTCTGCAAATATTGCCGTGCAACACTTTCTTGTTGTCTAGATATTGTAGAAATTATACAGACTCTACACTGTCCTTAATTTTGACAAGAGCATTGCAAGAAGAATGAATTTTGTGATGAAATAATTATCTTAAGTGAAATTATGAGTATTTTGAAACAAAACCTTTGTATTCATGATGAATGTGGTAAACACTGTTTTAATATTCCATAAGTAAAGTTTCATGTTCCCACATTGCAAATTGGATTGTTTTTTCTGATTAGTTTCAAAGGACCACTCTCTTCATTAACTGAAGATACGTCTCCATCCCAGTTGCCGAAAAACAATCCAATTTGCAACATGGAAACATGAAACATATGCAAAACTGTAGTAAATTGATGTGGTGTAGTCCCAATTAACTATTTTTTAAAATTTATAAATATTTTTAAATATTTTAAATTGATTCAATTGCCAAGTATTAGCATTGTTATCGTGTCAAAATGGAACTGGCTCAGCCTTAGTAAAAAGTCATTTAACCTGACCAAGGGACCAGAAAAAAGAAATATAACAGAAACATCCTTTCTCTGTTTTAGGAAGTGCAAGGTCACGAACAGAGCCGAAACAGGTTATGTTTAGTGACGGCATACGTCCTGGAGGAGACTTGACCGAGCTAGATGGTTCTTCTGATGGAAGACTTCCATATCGACGGTCTACTCGAGTTACCAAGAGAGTTGGAACTCCTCCAGGTGAGTTGTTTACTTCTCTCTTAATCAGGTGTAGTTAGGATAAGTTAGGGTTAGTATATCTTTGGGTTGAACTTTGTTGTTTGAGCTAATGAACATACTATGAATGTAGCTGGATCTGCTGCTAATTGGAAACTTAGTAGAAAGTAGTGACTTAATAAGGGTTTCTACTTGGGACTGTAGTATTCTTAACTGGACTCTAATCTACATATCTTAGATACTTCATGTTGCTCAGTATGTCAGGGTTCTAGGTTCAAACCTAGCTAGCCACACTTCCCATCAACTGTTCAATAGAAAAACACATTCTTTAAAAATGTGCCCTGTATGTTTTAATACATTTTTAGGCCTTTTCTCCTCTCGTTTGTTACGGAACTTTCATTTTTGCTGTAAAAATCCATCACATTAATTGATGTGATGAAATTGTTGTGAGAGCTACATGCTCAGAGATCACACTATATTTCTGAAAAAGAGTTGTTTTTTCACTTGGAACATTATTGTAAATATTAATGCCTAACCACTTTGATGCCAATATGCCATAATGATGTGAATACTTGTACCAATTTCTGCTAGAAACATTCAGTGCTAATATTTGTCAGGGTGTCTAGCAGTCTGGAAAATTATCTTTTTTTTCTGGAAAAATCAGTGGTTTGTATAGATCTCTTACAACATAATTTGAAAGTCAGTAGTAACAATGAATAAATTCACCTCTAAATATGTTTTGTATCTCTGGCTAATAATTTCTTGTCTACATTTAAACAAAACACAATCAGTTCACAACAATTTATTTCACTGTCATATGTTGCGAGCAGTATTGTCCGAGAAGGTGAGCAGGCAGTCAGTCAGTCAATCAATCAATCAATCATCTCTCCACTGCCAAAGAAGTCCAAGATGGTGCAGAGTAGTGGTAAATTGATGCTGACATGTTTTTTCGATCATGAAGGCCCCCTTTCCCTTGAGTTCCTGGTCCATGGTCAAACGATCAACGCTACTTGTTACTGCAGTACCATCCACTGTTTGCGCACAGCAATCAAGGCCATACGGCCCGGCCTGTTGTCCTCTGGAGTGGTTTTGCTGCATGACAATGCGCGGCCACATACGTCAGCCTTTAAAAGAACACGTTGGCGACGTTTGGGTGGACAGTGTTGGAACACCTTCCATATAGCCCTGATCTATCACCATGCAACTTCCATATATTTGGTCTGCTGAAAAAGGCATTGAAGGTTCGGTGCTTTCACTCGGACAATGTTCGCAACTGGGTATTCACCACTTGGTGAAACAGTGGGACAAATGCTTGTGTAACTTTGCTTTGGAGATTACGTTTGAAATAAACCTTGTTGATTTCATTCTGTGGCCCCTGTTCAGTTTTCATTTGATCCACTCTCATACTTAAAATTAAGTTCCAGTACTTTAAGATAATTATATATGCAAGCATTGGTGTTGGTTCCAGAAGAAAGAGAGATCATCACAACCCTATGAGATATTGTGTAACATAGTTCCATTACTCATAATTATGAGAAGAGAGACGCAGTAGTAGATAAATACGGAGAAACTAGTACTCACTTTATAGTTCATTACTATACTGTATGTGTATTGTGTTTCCAAATATAATCCATTGCATGTGCTTCTAATGACATTTGAGATGTGTTATGGCAAGGAATAGCACCAGATATTGATTTGAGATTTTTTTAATGTCGTTGTCTACCAAATCTGTGTGTTAAAGAGCATTACACATCATTTACACAGAATTTGCCAATTATGTACACAGCTTCTTATTTTTCACCAAACACAATATTTTCTCTTTCTCTCTGCGATTTTTTTAAGGAATTTTTCATTCCTACCTCTATTTCAGCTGTACTACATATTTATTAAATGTATCTGATTGTGCAGGTAAGGTTATATTATATGTACACCTCCATAACTTATTGACATAAATCGTCTTGCTGCAAAATGAAAGATAGGAAGTTTCATGCTAGCTGTAAATAAAAAGTTGCATTTTATGTCACACTGTTATTAGTCTGTACTATTTTGGCAAGACAAAGCAACACAATACCTCCACTGGATTCGCTGGGTAGTGCTTTTGTGTGTACAAGTAAATGCACAGTTTGTATGTTTTTCATTACTGTGTACAATTGTTAATACTTTTAGTTGGATGATGCTTTGCTTAGAAATTTGGAAAAAGTAGAAAAATATATATTTAGAAAAAAACATTAACTTATTTGCTGAGAAGTAGCTTACATGTTTTGTTGGGTGTAATGCACACTTACCCAGCTTATTTCCCCACAATCCCAAGGAGAGAGAGAGAATTAGTGCATGTTGGGTTTGTTGTGGCTTCGCTGGACCTCAAGTTGGTCTCGGCAACGAGTCTTTTTTGAAAATGTCTCTACGTTTCAAAGGAACATGCAGATATTCTGAACATTGAAAAATATTATCAGTTTATTATTCATCATAGAGCATTACGTTTGCTGTTGTCTGCAAGTTGGGATCAAAAAGGAATTCAACTGTACTTTATTTCTCATAAATTAGTTGTCGGCAGCATTGAACTGCTCGGTTTGCTTGGAAACAACCACTCAAACATAAAATTTGCCAAGAACAAGTTGCCCCGTTTGATTTGATGTTCACTGCAACTTTACAGCACTGGTTGCAATGCCACACCTCATAATATTCTGTAGTAGAGTGACATCTACTTTGCAAAAATTATGATGGGACAGATAATCAATATTCTACCAGTTTCAAACAGATAACATTACAACACCTGCCTTGTTGTTTTGTCCTTTGAATATTTAGACTGACCCTAATCCTTCTTCAGGGATGGGAGAAAGACATGAGCCATGAAAGGGTGATTAAAATAGTTCAGATTGCGAGATATAAAATTGTGATGCCCAGATCATGCTGCAAAGAAGGTCTAATGGCTTCGGTGCCATGATGAGGACAAGTTTCTATACTTTTTATTCCTTCCACAACTCATTCTTTTCACCAGTCCTCGAAGAAGGATTAGAGTTGGTCCAAAAACTCTTGAGAACAAAACAAGGAAGATGTTTTGATTTTCTCTCATTTTTAACAAATTATTGACGAATAGTGTGAATACCACCTTTTTCATTCTATCAGTATTGAGTGATACAGGCATATCAGTGTATTGATTTTATCAATGCATCCAAAATTTCTGTAAATAGACTGTAAAAGTGAAAGTTACTGCCTTTTAAAATTAATATAAACTGGATGAATGTAAGGTCAAATGTGTACATACAAACTATTTTCATCTAAAACTCATTTTAGTCATGTTTCCAGAACCCTCTTAAAGGGTATATTTCAGGTAGTTAAAACATTAAAAATATCTTAAAACGTAGGTTAAGAAGTTAAATGTCTCATCAAGGATTAGAATAGGAAGTTTTTTTGAATACTTTTTGACTGCTTTTATTTTTAATGTAAGAACCTGGAATTACTCCTAAGGAAGGTTCTGGAAACATGATTGAAGTAACAAGTTTTAGGACCAAAATCTCATGTATGTGCACTCTGACCTTATGTTGTTCTAGTGTAATGGTGGTTGTGCAGTTAAGGAAGTGAGACAATGTCCTCATTTTGTAAAATGTTCTAAATATTCAGGTCCTTTTTTCTAAGTCAAAACCTATTGCAGTCACCTGGTTGCAGACATTAATTACAGAGGTGAATGTACGGTTCAGATTCTTCATGAATACGTAATTTTATGTTGAATCAGTAGAATAATTTTTCTGTATCTGGAAATTTTATCATTATCTGCAAAAATTTCATGTCAGTCCTTTTCAACTAAATTAATTTAGGCCAGGTATTTTTTGATTCTACCTTGTAATTTGTCCTATTATGATTACATAGACAGCAGCTGTTGTGATCCACTTGAAGTTTCTCTCGTATGCTCTAAAGCATAATTTTGAATAGCCATACTTTTACGAATCAGGTGCTATAGACATTTTCAAAAACTCGTTGCCGAAACAGACCAAAGATCCAGTGGAACCTCAAAAGTAGATTTTTCTTATCAAGTAGAAGAGCTTGGCACAGGATTTCCTTTGTTTTTTTTCTGCTTCCGTGCTTGGAACGCGTAAACTACCAGTTACCTCCCCGTTTCAGGGTCTCACTCAAGTGGCAACAAAACTGACCGTAGCCCCACAATCCATGCACTCAGATCTTCATGTTCTGACCGCGCTAGGTGCCTGATCCCTGACGGAGATGGCTTGCCACCTGTTGTATTGTCCACTGGAGCAAAAGGAGGTTGGTTTTCATTTTAATGCTGGCTTAAGTTTCTTTCTATGAATATATTTTTTTAAACCTACCTTGTTTTTTTCTTATATAGAATAATATTTTTATGTGTTTTCTTTTTTTCTTATATTAGTACCCAGTTCTTGATTCAGGGAGGTGTTGTGGTGGTTTTGTCTAAATGTGGAATTGGCCTGTTCACGTGCTGATGAACGTTCCATGAAAGAATTGAAATTCCATTGGATTCTCCTTTGTTTATTGGAACTTCATGCACAGTGGTACAGCCAATTTGCCTGCATGCGATATTGGTGGTCTTAGTTTGGAAAGATACAAGTGAATTGTTGCATGCAAAAAAAGTCCCATCAGATTTGAACATCCTGAAATTAATTCATGCGATATGTAAGATGTTAACTATGAATGGGTGTCGGAGAAAGCTTAAATCGAATAGCGCTTGTTACATTTTTTTTGTGTTAATTCTCGTTAAATATTTTATTCTTTTTCATTGTGTATGAGCGAGATAACAGATATTACCTTTAATTTTTTTTTGCTTTTTGTAATGTCCATGAGCATATGCATGATTGCAGGCAGCAGAGTGTAGGAGGCTACACTACAAGACTCTTTTAATTCAAAAGAACTCTGTTTTAACATGAAATAACTTGTACATTATGTTCATTTTATACATTTTACATAGAGACATGCCTATTTAATTTTTGACGAACAAGTTTTTGAAAGGCGTGAATTATGTTTTCCTACCATGCTTTAGTCTCGAAATGATGGGAAATCAACTGCAAAAGTAAACTCTTAAACATGAAGTTTATTTTATTTACCGACACAACACTTCCTGAAGTCTGAATTATCTTTAGAGTTATGCAGAATAGTGGAAAACATCTGCTGTGAAAATTTGAAATGCACTTTTACACAGGAATAAACTCAATACTCTCATAACTACACAATGCTATTACAAAGGAAATGTTTATTTTGTGTACTGAGTAGTTCTCAAATCGGATTTAGGATTGTGTTCACCAAAATACCATTTTATATACCACTTTTGGTCCCGAAATGTGATTAGCTTTTGTACCGAAATCTTGATCTTTTATTCACCATAAAATGTTGGCCTAATTGTACATTTTTAATACATATTATAAACAGCAAGAGGTGGCATTTCACAAACTTCTCTATGCACCTGTGAAGTTGAGAGAATAAACCAGTATGAATTCAACTAGTTTTGGTAAAACAAGTGTGAACCCTGAGCTTGGAATCTAGCAGCAAACTTAAATATGTAGGTCAAACTCAACATCCTATAGGAGAAAGAAATTATGAATATTTTAGATATGTTAGGAAAATAAGAGATGTCCTGTCCTGGTTTGTAAATTAGAGATGTTCTGGTTTGTAATAGAAGACTATGGATAGTCTGTGCTAACAAGTCTTGCTTGAGATTTGTTTTTTTAAAAAATGTAGAGTTACGTTGATTTAATTTGTGAATAAACACACTGCATTAATGTTCTGGAATCAAGTATTTACTTCAATCCCTGAAGATGAGAGTGACATTATCTCTTGAAAGCTCGGAAGCCTATCCAGAAATCACCTGGTTGATATCCCGAGAAAATCTCATCATCAAGTTTTTTTACTTTATCCTAAAAACTGTATCATATGTTAAAGAAAATATGATAGCACCAATAAGAAAAGTAAATATTAATTACTTATTCTTTCTTATTGCTGGTTTAATTTTGGTGGCAACTCCGACCAATTATCAATAATTAATTTCCGGATAAAATGAGTATGGATAAACAACATGCCCAAGTGACTGGTGGCAGCTATAATGAGAGAGAAACTTATAGGTAAGAAATATAGTACACCTGTTCTTCAAATAGAAGAAACTAACAAAATTTCTTGCAGGGAATGGTGATTACAGTAAGCATATACTACTTTTGAACTACGTAACAAAGTATTTCTAATACAGAGAAGAGGAAAGAACAAGATGTTATCTGTGAATAGGGATGCTTTGAAGCTGATTTCCGGTGCATGAACATTGGCCAAAATTGGTACATTATAATCAGGAAAGATTATTCTTTTGTAATATTTTTGTTATTTCATGCTGCAATTCTGCAGTGTTTGGTTAATTGCAATGCTCATGTTGCTCATATTTAATGTAGTGCAATATTGTTTTTTTATGTGTATTAAGTTCTATATCTTCCAGCGGTTTCAAATCTCTCTCACTTCATTCCATTCTTGTATGTGTAACAGGCAGCTCATTGGCCGAGCTCGTTCAGTGGTGGCTTTCTAATTCCCAACCAAAGTTCCCAAGTTCGACTCCCAGCTAGGGAATGGGTGTACTTTGTGAGGGTCCCTTTACTGATATGATCTAATAATAGTTCATTTTCATCACCACAAGAATCAAATCTTTTGTGTATGTGTGTGTGTGTGTGTGCGTGCGTGAGAGAGTGAATAACTGTTCCAAGTATAAAATTCCTGATAAGATACACAACACTACTATTAGAGCATTGATAATCAGAATGCTGGAAATATGTGATCAATGTCCTGTTAGAAGATAATATATATGAGAATTTGTTAAATATCAGCATAGATTAGGGGCTTACCCAGCTTCTAATCAGTGGGTACCGTGAGGGAAGTAAAGGTTGCCGCAGCTTTAAATGAATTAAATGACTACCACCATGGCCAAAATAGAACGTGCAAATCCATACATCCACACCCCTTGTACATCTTCACAGCAAGGTGCGTTGCACAAGGATAACATTACTGTTAATTCACACAAGAATCTGCAAATAACTGCTTTCTCACATTACTATCTGTGAATAACTTTAACCTGCATATATGCCTTTTAGACTGTGACAATAAATCCTTGTTCATCCACTTACAATACACTGTATTAAATATACATTACAAAAAATTTAGTTGTCCATAAAGGTGTCTACATTTTGAACCATACACACAAGTCTCAAAAGTTTGAATCCTATCTAGAATGTAATTTCTTTAATTTCAGAGTTTCTGTTTGAAGAAAACCCAGATATTGGGAAACTGATGGATGCATTGAAAGAAGAGTCTGGTCCACCCGTTGTCTTTGCTTTGAGTAGAAACTTCTTTGTCCTTGTGAAGTTGTTGAACTGTAAGTATAGACCCTTGAATAGTAATTCTTAAAATAGTTGCCTAATGGTAGTGACAGTGGTTCTGTATCAGCATCCAATCATAGTTGGACTTATCCTCTTCCTACACGTTTCAAGAGAGCCCTGGATAAATTGTAATTCTCAGCTTTCGCACACATTCAGCCATTAAAGATGGTAGAAACTTTCTTGAAATGCATTGTTAGAAGAGGGGACCGAGATGAACAAACTTTAAATGTGGGAAATTTTTTAACATGATTTTATTGGGACTATGAAGATTGGATGTGTAATGTAGGAAGAAATCTGCAAATGTAAAAGTGGAGTTCCATTGTTTACCATTGTTTAATTAAACACAGTTAAATGGTCTTTGAGTTGAAATGTTTGTCACATGACATTGTGTTAATTATAGGATTTATTTTAATTGCCATGTCAAACTTTATGGACTAATATGAAATTTTGGCCGATATAACATACCAATAACCAAAATTGTACCGATCTGATATAAAATTCCAAATGGTCCTTGAAGAATCTGAATTGACCTTCTCAATAAGTGTGTGTTCCGAGGTGACTGCAGTGCAAGAAGTTGCATATTTAGACATTAAATTTTTTCAAAAGTGTGTAATGGAGATTATCCATAAACATTATAACAAAATGGCTAATTTTGCACTAAATTATAAGATATTTATATATTAGGGATGGGCCAATATGAAATTTTGACTGATACCGATAAAGTACCGATATAAAATTTACCGATAACCGATATTCTACCAATCCATTATAAAATTAGAAATGGTCCTTGAAGAACTTGAAATGTTCATTGATCTCCTTAATAAACGTGTGTTTCCAGGTGACTGCAGTGCAAAAGAAGTTGCATATTTAGACATTTACTTTTTTGAAACTAGGGCATTGAGATTATCCATAAAAATTACAACAAAATGACAGAGTTTTGCACTAAATTATCAGATATTTATCGATATATCAGATCGGTAAAATAATCGGTAATTTTACTGATAAATCGATACACCGATATGCCTATATCGGCCGATACCAATAGAGTAATGATTAATCTGTCCCATTCCTAATATAAATATTGGCCCTGTACAGTTACAATAGAACACCGATTTCACATTTGTTCAGATTTCCAGCACTGATAAGTTCTCTAGCCACAAGCCTCTAAAAGTGTATGACCAAGGTTCTAGTGATGGCTTCATATCATTGCTATGAAGTAGAATCTGTATGATTGTATGATTTTGGTAATTGAATTTTAAACTTAAAGCCAAGAAACACATCTTAATATCTTTGTTTCCTATCTTTTTGTAGTGGATTGCTGTGTGAATCATGTGTGCTGGTGTTTTACTACAAAAGGCATGTGTTGCGTGGGGCAGGACGAAATAGTTGTGATATTGGAATGTGTTCCTGACGAAAAGAGTATACCAAGAGATGTGTTCTGTCATCTGATGACTGTGTATGAAGAAGCTGGGAAAGGTATGCTTTTGTTCTTTTTAGGTAGTTTGTGGTTAATGTGTTCTGCATGTGTGTGCAGTAGGGTTATGACAAAAAAATATTTTTAGCCTGTAGTAGAAATCAATGAACTTTTTAATACAGAATCAAAAAATGACAATTATTTCATTCAATTCATAAAAAAATGCTCCGCACCAATGACAATGAAAATTCTCAAATTTAAGTACATTCAGCACAGTCAAAATGTATTAGTTGAAATAAGCTTCAGATTCAAATATTTATCTGTTTTACATTTCTGGTACAGTTCTTCCATTAATTTCATCCCTCGTTCGGCACAAATATTCGTCCATGGTATATCTTCAACGGATCTTTCAATATTCCAGTGAGTTACAAATCACTTCATGGCTGCAGAGCAGTTTAATTCAGAAATTCCATCGATCAGTTTCCGGTGAATCTCTGCGTTGAACATTTGGTTAGGAAACCAGGCATCCTGCCATGTATTTGAGATGAAAGCGCACGGTATTTCGAGTGATATTCTCCATTTAGGAATGAGGAAGTATGAAATAAGAGCATATATAGCACGTGAATTCCATCTGGCATTGTGAAGAGACTGTAATTTTCTCCATTTAATTGCTGGGTATGCACCAGTTTCTTTAAGGAAACGGAATGCTCTCCATAACTCATACAGAAATCTAAAATCATCTCGCCAACCTGGATTTTGAACAGTTATCATTTCACTTTCTGTCTTGTAGGACTGCTGCAAGACATCGCATTGTTTTATCACGTCGTCCACAAATTCATGGCTGAGAGTTGGTTTGGTAGTAGAAATCGGATTAAAGAAGTCTAACACATGCTTTACGATTCTATCAAGAATATGATGCTGGCAGCCAATGTACTGTGGCTGATCAAATCCTCTTGTGATCATTTCACTTTTTAATTTTTGAACAATTCCATTCACTCGTCCAGTATTTACTGCTGTTGTGTCACATACGATCATTTTGAAGTTCTTCCATGCATCAAATTCATTCAGCAAACTTTGCAGTGCATTAAAAATATCCTGTGATGATCCACTTTCACATTTTACTATACCTAATTTCAATTCTCTAAGTGAACTCTTCAAGATTACCACTTGATACTCGTGATTTGCAATTCGCTTACCGTTGAAATGAAGGCAGAAATGTTTCTCTTCTTGCAAAATAGATTTTATTTTACGCTTCGCATCTTCGCCACTTCTTACAACAGCTAGCCACGTGATGGTGTTGGAACACTGATTCCATCTTCGGCTACACTGGAGCACACTACAGCAGCTGTATTAATTGAAAGAGATTTTTTTGTCACCAACTTAGCTGCATGTGATGTTGAAAAATGCCCGACTCGTTTTCTTTTGTCATTTTCATTTTCTTCTGTGTCAGAAATAAGTCATCACTACGTACTTCTGCTGATGATGCATTGTCTACATCAGTGGCAAAGACAGCGTTTGGTTCAGATTGTGAAGCCGATTCTCACACTCGCTTAGAGGCGTTTGGTTCAGATTGTGAAGCCGATTCTCACACTTGCTTAGAGGCATGGATGGACGATTGTGAAGCAACTGTGCTTGTTACGTATCCAATTTTACCTTGCGAGATAACTTGTACCTTGTATAGTTCTTTATCTTCTTGGCACAGCCAATTTCCGTCTGTTTTCGTTATGTCAAATAAAAAAGGTAAAGTGTTCCCCTGTGCTTAGCACCATACCATGAAGGCATATAGGGGGTGCGGGGGTAATGCCCCACACTTTGTTGATCCGGTCGTGAGTGGGGGTGATGTGATCAGCACCACGCCCCTGACTGCCTTTACCCCCCAGGGTTTTCCCCAGGTACCCATGTTATTCGACGCTGGGTGGGCACCGGAGCCACTTCCAACGTTAGAAAAGTTCTCGGATTTGAACCGGCCGGGGATCGAACCCAGGACCTTTAGCATGGTAGTCAGACGCGTTACCGACTGAGTCACCGCGGCCAGTCAAATATATTTTCTATTTCAACTTGAAATGAATCCTTTTTCCTCTTTCTATTTTTATCGTTCTCTTCAATCAATTTAACTACTTTTGACATAATTGCTTGTTTTGATAAAATTGGAAAGCTAAATTTTTCCCCAGAGAATAGTAAGCTCACCAGTTATCATAGCCATTCTTTTTTTCTTATCTTTCGCTGTTCCCAGAAGTGTATGATAGCGACCAATAATGTCTTTCTTTCGTGGAAGTCGAGTAAAAGAACTAAGTGTTTCAATTATGGGTACATCTCATCTTTTTGTTGCTTCAATAGCTACATTCTGCGCCCACGATTCTGCATTTTTCTTAATTGCTTCACTTGATTTATAATATGCTAATATTGAACTACCAAACCTGAAAATAGAGAAAATATACACAATTAGTCACTTAATAAATAATCATTTAATAATTACTACATTAATTTACTAATTATAACATTAATAATGCCCTTTTGAAATGTTGTTTGTGGTATTTTTCGAAACCCCAAAAATAGTTGTTATTCATAATGTAGGGTTATCAAAATATTAAATTTATTGTGAAGCTCTTTCCGAAGAATCCTCGTTGTTTAAACCCGCCAAGTCACACACACTGTGTAATTAGCATAATCTGTAACTACATACAGACGCAAATACACGTATCATTTTAAATAATGTTTTACTAAAAATGTTCCTGTAAACACATTTTATTAGTCATTTTATCGTGAGCGATATTATAAGGATCTACTTTTTTAGTAGCTACAGACTACGGTACCGTACATACAGTTCTTGTGACACACACTGAAAGTGAAACGGGTTGGTGCGGGGAGTTTTTTTTAGAGCCACCTGTAATAATTATTTTTTAGTAATCAGGTCACAAAAGTTCATCATTTGCGACCACAGGAGATACAAAATTTTGCAAAACATGTTTTAGTCATAACCCTAGTGTGCAGGTAGAGTACACTGATTTAAGTACTGTATAATCAAAAAGACTTCTATTCAATTGAGAAAACTGTCTCTTTTTGTTTAGGTTCTCCCACAACCAGATTCAAAGAGCACAGCAAGATGATCCCCCAACCTTTTGATGACTAGAACTTACAATGACTCAATAAATATAGGAGTAAAGAGTGATTGATCACATCTTTGACCTCCTCAATGTAGGTGACAAATCGATAAAAGTTTATCCTCAAGAAAGAGTGTAAGATAAAGTAGCTTCTTGCAAAGTGGAAATGATTTTTTTCTGAGTATAAAAATATTAATGACTTCAGAGCGATTTTTTTTGGGGGGGGGGAGGGTCTGAAATAGCCAAAATGTAAAAAAAAATTGCTAGTGTTGGTGAACAAATTTGAATACAAGACTTTTCATTACTCACAATTATTAAAAGTGCCTATTGGATGCCTTTAGTGCCTTTTTGTCCATCTGTTTGGTCAGCTTTTAATGCCTAGAAATCTAACATTTGAGTTTGAGATTCATACTTAACCTTTCTAAGGTATGCAGAAGATTTTAAATTTTTCTCAAAATATTCATCACGACGTAGATTTTCAATGTTTCTCATGGGAAAGCTCTTGAAGCTCTTGTTATTGCCTTCACTGAGATGAATTTCAGTTGAAAGAGAAAACTGTGAAACTCAGTTATTCACTTTAAAATATACAATACTACATACTTTGAGCAGTTTACATGCTCTTGCTCCATATGCATTAGCAAAGAAAACAGGATTAGAATGACATGTGAACAGATGGCAGGAATTGAGAAGATGGCATTTGCAATACGCTGCACAATATGAGAGAAAATTAGTTTCAGTTGTGAAAAGTTAAAACAGTACAAGAAGAAAGAATACCTTAGAAGAGAAGCATGCTCTATGCTAGTGCAACAAAGTCAGAGGTCGCAGGTTTGACCCTGGGGTAAAGCATGAGGGTGTAGCTTCGTGTCTGTACCACCATCAGTTGCATCATTCATCTCCATTGCTGCATATTAACCCAAGAGGTAGGAAGAAACAACTGAAATTAAGGAAAGGAACAAAGTAATTTTTGTAGAAATAACTTATTATAATGCTGTGATTATTGGATATATAGGATAATTTAGGGCAAAATGTTTATAAATTGCATAGTAGATTTGGAGTGAAACATTTAGAATCTAAATTTATAGCTATTCAGTACAAGTTAAAATTAAGAAAAACAAACATTGTACCTGATTTTTAAAGCTGGTAGGAGTAGCTCATTCTTTTTACTGATGTAGTGCTACATTATGTGAGGTGCATTCAAGTTCTAAAGTCTCCTAATTTGTTTTAAAAAATGTGCTAATCTCAGAAAGCCTAAACTTCTGTCACTTCTCAATTTAATCACCCTTTTGAAATACACATTTTTCACAACGTGAATGCCACGATATCATGGTCTCTGCAAACGCTTCTTTAGTGGTCTGTTTTGTATAGTGAAAAATCGCTGATGCAAGAGCAGAAGGCTTGAAAATTGGGACTGCATAGTCTGTCCTTGAGCATTGAAAAGAGCCAAAAATCTCTAGTGCAAGGCCAGGTAAGTGTGGACGGAGCATGTGCAATCACTTGAGATTTTTTTCCGTGAAAAACATGTGCAACATGGCGGCCCGATGAGGAGCGTTGTTAAGATGATAGACCACAGCTGCAGCCTTTTCCGGCCATTTCTCTCGCAAAGGTGGAAACAATTTGGCCCTCAAAAAAAGTTTCATAACTTGTACTCATCATTGTGATACCCTTAGGATAATAATGTGTAAGTATAATGCCTTTGTTGTTCCAAAACATCATTTTCTCAGCATGCAGTAATTGACAGCTGGTTCATGGCCAATGCCCCTTTGGTTTGTTTTCATGACGTTCGGCCTTCCTTGAACTGTCACACCCAAAAACACATTTTTTTCACGTCCATGACATCACAGCATGTCTCAGTCAATTGAAGATGAATATCAGTGGGTGTTACTCCATGCAGGTGAAGAAAATTGATAATAACATGCCGTTCTTTCAATGTAAATGACGCCATTTCCAGTATCAAAAACACGTCCGTCACTAGACAGCGCTGCTAGCTCCCTATGAGCCAGACTGTGCTGGCATCTAGCCTCATCAACCTTCAAGAGTTGATGTTTCTTGTCAAACAACTTTCACCTTTATGTGTACCTGCTTCTATTCATGAGAAAAGTAGGAGCCCTTAGAACTTGAAGGCACCTCGTAATTAAATGTGTTTTTATTGAAATTTCACAATCATATTTTGAAACAAGTATCTGCAAAAAATTGCAATAATTGATATTAGCTCTAAGATTACTAGGTTTCTAAATTGAAATGTTGAATTACTGTGCGGGAGGGAAGGGGATTACAAAAGTAGCATACTTATATAGTGCTGTGACTAGCCAACTGGTATGATCTCTCAGAAACTTTATTGGTGCATTTTCCAACAGGTAACACAGTAACAGAGATGGGCCACACTATCTTCCAAGGGCCATTCTTAGGTACAAGAGACCACGGAGGGTTTTTGTACATCCGGCCCACATACCAGTGCCTACACAAGTTGGTCCTCCCACCAGCACCATATCTGGTTGCCATCTTGTTGCAGAAATGGGAAACGCCGTGGGCCAAGGTATTCCCTATTAGACTGATGCTGAGGTTGGGTGCTGAATTCCGGTATTACCCTTGCCCACTTGTGAGTGTTCGGAACCGGAAGCCTGTGTATTGTGAAATAGGACATACCATTATGAACTTACTAGTCGTAAGTACTGTGGCATTTGTTATCAAGTTTTTTGGTTTAGATTTATAGTAGGTGTGGGGCACAGATTATTCGGCTTTCTATTAGTATGGACAGTTATAAGCTTGTCAGTAAAATTGGTGATAATATTACTGATCTGTCATTTCTGTAAATAGCATTTGAGTGCATAATTGTGATATTTTTGTTATTTTTATATGTAGGAAAGCACATATCTTGTATCTTGGGTTTTGTAAATTAAATTTCCAAATGTGCAGGTCCTTTTTCAAGGCAAACCACATTTCAGTCACTGGTTTGAGATTACACACCATATTGTTCATTTTTCAAAGATGTGAAGTACATTTCCCTTTTTTATTTTATCACAAAATGATGTGAACTCAAGTGTAAAATGGAAAATAAACCCTTAAAACTTGAAATTTAAGAGTTTATTTATGGGCACAACATTTTCCACACTGAGTGCGAGTTATTCAAAAGCACTGGACTTTGATTAATTCTGTCGCAATAGGCTTCTGTACACAAGAATAAACTTAACAATACTTCAGTAACTACATAAAAGGGCTATTAGAATTTATTTTTTTTGCTTTGTATAAGTACAGGGTGGGTCAGAAAAAACTCACATTTTGCTGAGCCATTGCGTCAGCAGAGGAGAGGTTCTTGAAGGGGATTTCTGATTGTGTGCCTTGCTGTTTCAGTGCCATCATGGCTTGGACTGGTGTGCATTGTGCTTTCGTTCTTGAACCAACGCAAATAATGAATCTCTGATTTTCACATAGAGAGCATTTCGAATACATTTTGAGCAAAATCGCCTTGTTGTCCCAGACAGAAAAAAAACATGGAGCTACGGGTTGAAGATTTCGTGGCTAAAAGCTCAGACTTAAAAAGGAAAACCACCTGGAAAGAAAAGGAGTGTCCGGACACCAGAAAATGTTGCTGTCAGACAATCCATTGTGCAAACTTCCAAACATTCAGCCCGTAGACATGCATCTCCTTCGTGTATGTCTGATTAAACTGACCATGACCGGGGAAACCAAATGGCATATTGCAAATGCTCGTGCTATCTGAAGGCTAACATTTTCTGTTGTCCACCATGAGCCATTGATGAATATAACATCACAGTTAATGGGATTGAGAATATGTGGGCCTTGTTTCTGCACCTCCAATGTGCCTTCATGGCGTGGTGCATTGTGCAGGGTAGAGCTTTACCTTCAGTACTATCATGTTAGTATGTTCAGTTGTAATTTTTTGCCATTTCTCATTTGCAGCCACTGGTGCATACTTTCTAATAGGGATGGGACCGATTAATCGGTACTCTATCGGTATCTGCCGATATAGGCATATCGGTGTATCGGTAAAATTACCAATTAATTTACCGATCTGATATATCGATAAATATAATTTAGTGCAAAATTCTGCCATTTTGTTGTAATTTTTATGGATAATCTCCATGCCCTACTTTCTGAAAAAGTAAATGTCTAAATATTCAACTTCTTTTGCATTGCAATCAACTCGAAACACACATTTATTACAGAGATCAATGAAAATTTCAGGGTCTTCAAGGACTATTTCTAATTTTATATCGGATCAGTAGAATATCGGTTATCGGTATCGGTAAATTTTATATCGGTACTGTATCGGTATCGGCCAAAATTTCATATTGTCCCATCCCTACTTTCTAAACATACTGTTCTTTCTGAATATTTGAAACTACATAATAATTTAGTTCAGACTTTATGAATTTGGTAATAAGTAACAGTACATGTTCCATTTGTAATTTTAACACAATGTGTGTAATTTAATATTTCTTCTAGCGATAATAAAGAAGTGGTATATGATTGCTTTTCTGAATGAGCTGATTAAATATTAGTAGTTGTTGTGGTTTCATCTTTGGCTGTTGTTTCTCTAGATCCTACATTTCTTTTGTGTTTGATTACAATATGTTTGTACATGGGTCGTTCAATATATAAGTTTCCGTATGCTGTAAACATATTTATTTATAAGATAAATTAGGAAACTATACATACTTGTGTAGGAGGATCTTTCCTCACTTCTCTACATAATTCCCATAGAGATTCAGGCATTTGTCCCACCGTTGCACCAATTTGTCCATACCCTTTGTAAGAAAATCAGGGCTCTGGCTATTGAGCACTATTCTCACATTACGCTTCACTTCTTCATGTGTTTCGAAACGGTAACCTTGCAATTCAGACTTTAACACCGGAAAAAGATGGAAATTACTCGGTGCTAAATCGGAGCTGTATGGAGGGTGGGGCAGTCGTTCCCACCCCAATTCTTCAATTTTGTGTTGTGTTTGCACTGCTGAGTGGGGGCAAGCGTTATCGTCAAGAAGAATGACACCAGCTGACAGGAGACCTGGTTGCTTACGTTGAATTGCGTTTTTCAATTTATCCAATGTTTGACAATAACGGTCGGCATTAATTGTTCTTCCTCGTTCCAAAAAGTCCATAAGCAGAATGCCCTTAGCATCCCAGAAAACGGTCACAAACACCTTCCCAGCTGATCGATCCATCTTGAACTTCTTCACAGGAGACCGTTTGTGGTTCCACTCCATGGATGATCTCTTGAATTCGGGAGTGTAATGATGGACAAATGTCTCATCCCCTGTCACAACACGCGTGCACTATCCATGCTTCTGATCTCCTTATGACGCGAGCCCGCGTTTTCCGAACAAGCATTTACTTTTCGCCCTTGAGCGCATGCACCTTCACGTCTGATAACGAACCGATTGTTGTTCCTTGTAGATGAAGGATGGCGGTTGTCAACCATGTGCTTCTTTTTAATGGCATTGCTTTATACAATATTTTATAGCACAGGGAAACTTATACAGGGTGACTGGTAATTAGATGTATTCCCTGAAAGGGGTTAAAGTAGAGACAATTTGCAATAAATTTGACCATATGATACCCCGTCCGAAAGTTAGTTGTTTTCGAGATAATCGAATTTCAATTGTTTTTTTAAAAAATGACAATTTTCCACATAAAAAGAGGAATTGAGAAAAAACTGCTCATTGTATGGAACCTATTTCAGCGTTTTCTGATAGCTAACAAATAAGTGGTTCATTAAAAAAAAAGTTTTCCCCAAATAACAATCACATGTAAGTAACGGTGGGTCTAAACTTACAGGTGATGATAAAAAAATGCACTCTTAGTTTACTTGGCAACGTATTAATAACAAAAATGGTATGACACGAAGCGTACAAATTACTTAAATTACTTCCTTGTGACATCTGCTATCCAACAAGGTACAAATGTTGCTAACATTCACATTTGTGTACAAGAAATAATACTTCATTAATCTTCATGTGAATGGAATCAATGACAATACAATTAAAGAACATTACACGTCTTGCTCAAAGTGGGCACCTCCGTTACGAATGCAGGCACGCAGGTTTTTACGGACATTTGGTCTCTTAACTCATGATGTGATGGTGTCCTTGATGTGTTGACCAGCTGTTTTGTAGGCTTCGTGACATACCATTTTTGTTATTAATACGTTGCCAAGTAAACTAAGAGTGCATTTTTTTTATCATCACTTGTAAGTTTAGACCCACCCGTTACTTACATGTGATTGTTATTTGGGGAAAACTTTTTTTTCAACGAACCACTTATTTGTTAGCTATCAGAAAACGCTGAAATAGGTTCCATACAATGAGCAGTTTTTTCTCAATTCCTCTTTTTATGTGGAAAATTGTCATTTTTTAAAAAAACAATTGAAATTCGATTATCTCAAACTACTAATTTTCAGACGGGGTATCATATGGTCAAATTTATTGCAAATTGTCTCTACTTTAACCCCTTTCAGGGAATACATCTAATTACCAGTCACCCTGTATATTGAACGTCCCTAGTATAGTTTACTGTAATTCAAACATTCAACTTTTTCTATATTTCACTGCAATTTTATCACATCTTCTATTACAATTTTACCACCAAAGGTTCTGGGTTGAAGTTGGCCAGAGTTCCTTTATATATCTACCTCTTCAGAACTTCATCTAATCTAGAGAGAGGCATAAAATAATAATAAAAAAATCTTCTTGTGCAGATAGATAACAAAAAGTTTCAGTTGTAGATGTGAACATTTTGTATATAACCCCCCTCAATTTGCTTTGACAGTCCTAAAGATGTAATTGTGGCTGAGAGGGAAATGCATCATTTTTCTTTTTTACTTTCAGTATTCACACTAACTGCATAAAAGTAATAATTTTTCCCTTTTTCAGGATTTCCGGAATTTCACATACATGCTGCCTTCCATTCGGGGTTTTGTGATACACATGGAAGACAAGCAAACATCTGTTCTCTTCCCAAAGAACCGTTATGATCAAGTAGTGCGTGCCTTGAACAATAGCAATGATCATGTGTTTGCATTGGGTGCAAACTTCAATGTAATGGCTGATTCTCATCTTGTTTGTATCCAGAATGAAGATGAAAGTTACCAGACACAAGCCATTAACATCCAAAACAAACCACGGAAAGGTAAGCGTAGTTTTGTATTTGTCTTAAAATTTACAAACAGAGCCGAGCCACTATTGATTGCCATACTCTTACTGATTCTTACAGTATTTGTACTTGAATGCTGAATGCTAACAATTCAAAGATTTTTATTGCGGATAATGACAGATTAAGCTGTATTATAATGTGAAGCAGCCAATTAATGACCTGAATGGAATGGAATGATCCAAATGTCTCTGATGTTTGGTAGCATAGTGATACCAAGGCGAATTTACGCAGGTAGGATGGTGAATGTTAGTCGAAAGTTTCTGGGAACTACACTTTTGTTCATATATGCTTACAATCAGAAGATATGTACAGCAATCTCCACCCAAAATTGACAATAACACACATTATTAGAGATATGCATATTTAATTTTTGATTGCCACAAATGTGAAATAACATACTGTAACGTTCATTTTTCATGTTTTTGAAAGGCGTGAGGTACATTTTCCTACCATGTTTTGTCATGAAGTGATGCAGAATGGAAAATAAACTCTTAAGCAGGAAACTTAGATTTTATTTACAAACATCATGTTCTGAAGTCTGAATTATCCTGAGAGTTACGTGAAATCATGGAAAATCAATTTATTCTGCAGCAAATATTTGAGAAGCAAAAACAAGACTACTTTACGCTGGAATGAACTTAATATGTATACTCCGATAACTTCATAAATGTGTTATTTAATGTTTATTTTGGGTAATAAGTATAGTGTTTAAATCAAGTTTAGGATTATATTCACAATTTTAACATGGAAATTCCACTTTATATACTGCTTTGATCCTGAAATGTGCCCATAAATATGTGGCCCTACTTATTATTACACTAGGTCTTGTCTGTGGTCACGTTATGCTGAATCAGTATCACTAATCATGTGGCATTCGTATTTGCATTCTTACAAACAAGAATTTTGGTTCCAGTACAGTGGTGGATGGATAACAGTAGAATTTGCTAGGAGCATCGCTGAAGGATGAAACAAGCTTGGACTGACTTGACCTGCCTTGATGTACCACAATTCTGGCTTCATGGATGTCAGACGTTGTCTCCTTACTCATTTGGGGTCACTGAGTATTGGCCCACATGGTATTCTTCTTCTTGATGGGAAACTCATTTTCCTTGTAGTGCAAAATCTGGGAGAACTATGCACGAGATTTTTTTTGGATCCTAATACCTGCCTGGAGGACCTATATAGCTCAGTGTTGAGCTTTGTGATCTGATAAACAGCTTGCACGAGTCCCAGAGTAGCATTCTACTCCTTTAACACACCTGACACACATCAACTGAGATGTGTGACTTACCAGGAGCCCTTGCCCTCCTCATAATAAAGGAATCAGCTTTTTTCCATTTTATCATGGCTTTTGGGTTATTCAGGACACCGCTGAGGCTCATCTTTAGGTTGTAGGCCTGCCTGCCAGCAGACATGCAATGCTCTGCCTTCACAGGCTACCCAGATGTAACACAGAGTGTTTACCATTCTAGAAAATGTCAGGACAATTTACTCCTTTCCTGCAAAATTCAATGTCTTTGTAGTAGAACTCTTTTAATAGATAAATTTAGACCTCTGGCATCATCCCCAAGACGGGCAATAAATTGGTGCCACTGCTTGGAACCTATACCACTATTTTTACACATTTCTGATAATGCCAGTAGCAATGCCTAACATTGTGGCCATTTAAAATTATCCAGATACATTAATCTGCTAGTAGTCTCTGCAGTATTATGATTACAGCCTCAATTTTTACCTACCATATTGAAAATATGGAAATCTACTGTTGGACTTATATTAATATATTACATATTTGAATGAATTCTACATGTATATAATTCCACATCAAATTACCTATTTTGTCATAGCATTTGTCAGTCATTAAGAATTACGAATATTGTGGGTGTATTGTTATTCAGATTTACAAATTTTGTATGAAACTTCTCAAAATAGGTTTGCATGGTTTTTATAAACATTGGGTGTAGAATTATTGAGTGTTGCCTTAAACTGTATTTGTAGTTTTGCTGCAACTTAAGATATTTTGACCATCTTTGAACTCAGATGTGGGAAATAAAATGGCCCTCCATTTATATACATATTTGTAAGATTCATATAAATATGTAATGTAGCTCAGATTTTACATTTAAGAAAGGTTAAAATGATTTCTCACAATTTTATACTTTCTCTCATTGTAAGTTATTTAAAAGGTTCCAGGTAATTCAGGTTCCATTGTCATTAATATCACATTCTTATAATGTTTGCTCTCAAGGAACAGTATGAGCTCTACAATATGGTTTGAACCCTTTCTCTGCAGTTACCGGGGCAAGCTTTGTAGTGTTCAATGGTGCCTTGAAAACCTCATCTGGTTTAGCAGCCAAGTCGTCCATTGTCGAGGATGGTTTGATGGTCCAGATTCCTCCAGACACCATGCAGGCCATGAGGTTGGCTCTTCGTAACATGAAGGACTTCACTATTGGGTGCGGGCCAGCAGGATCTGATTCCCCAGATGAACTTGTGAAGCTGCAGTGGGTGGACGACGACAAAAGCTTTAATATCGGGTAAGATTTGGAACTGTTCTTATCATAAGGTTCTCTCTTTTTATTTTATGTGAAAGCAACCTGGATGTGTTGAGTAGTGGCGGTCATTAAGGGTCAAGGCCTGCAAGGTAGTCTTTCAATGGGTGATTCATACTATGGGAATGAGAGACTCGGTAATAGATAATTAAGGTACTCATGTTTTCCGCGAAGCTGTTTTACATTATTTTCTATTAATTTCTGTAGCCACTGCCACCATCCTCGTTGGAATTCGTTGTGGTGTTGCTTGGCACGTTTCTGTTTTTTTTTTTCTAAATCGCCGCTAGGTGTGCTGTTCATGGTAGTAGTGTAGTATCTGAATATAGGTCAGACACACCACGCCTTGCTTCCGTTACTGCAGCAATTAACACCGGTGAACAGCAGACGACATATACGCAGACATACAGGCGACAGCAGCACACCTAGCGGCGATTTAGGAAAAAACAATAGAAACATGCCAAGCAACAACACAACAAATTCCAACAAGGATGGTGGCAGTGGCAACCGAAATTAATAGAAAATAATGTAAAACAGCTTCGTGAAAAACATGAGTGCCGTAATTATTGGTGATTCATTAGGAGTCTGTGCATAGATAGTCCTGTCGCTGCTGTTTTATGGTTTTCGAGACCAAAATCCAATGCTGTTGCTTCTAAGTAGCTCCCCAATTGTTCTTTGCCTCCTACTGGTGATCGAATCGAAGACACTGACACAAATGGTATGACGGTATCAGAATGAGTACCATCATAATGTGAAAAATAAAATAATTTTATTACTCGAAATTTACGAATTGAGGTCGTATTTGGTGGTTTATATTTGTATAAAATTAATTTGCATCACTTTGGCTTTGTTTTAATTTAAGTATGTATCCAAACTTCACGTATTTAAAATATTTTATATATCTCAGCGAAGTAATTTGGTTAGTGAAGTATCAAGAAAATGCTTACCGAAAATTGCCAATTTATGCATTATCGCACATTGGTTTGGTTTCAACAGCTTTTATTTGCTCTTTCATTACTATAGGGGTACGAACATGTATTTAATATGTTTTACTAGCATGTACAAACCATTTGAAATAAGTTTTGGCAGAATTTCGACGATAAACTTACGATTTGCTAAAATGAGCGCCTTGAAGAGTAATCCTAAAGTTGTGAAGTAATCCTAAAACTGGAAACATAGCCAACTCACATAAAGGGAAAAATCTAAGTTGTGCGTAAAAAACCTTTTTCCCACCAAAATTGTAAAACTTAAAATAATTAAAAAAGGTGAAAAGAAAATACGTAAACATGTAATAGAATATTGTAATATCTATTTTATTGTATCTAATTTATTTTACAAGCGTTTTCATGCATAATATCTGTACAATTCTAAATTTGTCACTTGAAAAGTATTCGCAAGTTTGTATTCTGTGCTAAAAGTTGTAACAGTGTGAGTTTTGATACACTGCTTGATCTGAAAGATCAACCTCGACTGGAATGGAGTCGCTAAAAAGTTTGGGAAACTGAAATTGGAACAATTTAATTATAACGTGAAGATTCATCGATCTAATGTGATATAGCAGCGCAGATAAGTACAATATTTGCATGTAATACTCGAAATTGCGTCGCAAAGTGCATAAAAGGTCCAAAGGACATTAAAATAGTGACCCGACGGAATCACGCAAAATGGCAGCCATCTTCGTTAGAAACTGAATATTCAGATAAGTATTATACGCATGTAGCTACATAAAAGAAAGGCCTATTTTGAAATTACGAAAAATTATTTTGCTTGGAATGTGGAAAGTGTGTAGAACATTAAAAGACACATAATTTGTCTTGGATAGTACTTCGTTATAATCGAGAGTTTTGTGCAAATCGTCACGTAGAAAATCTTAAAACTTGGAACAATATTCATATGCATATAATTTGACTTCAGATCGCGACTAATATGTAAAACATCTTGAATTACAAAAATGTGATATCGAAATGTAAAATTTCACTTGATTATATGAATGTATGCTATATACGGTGTATGAACGAATATTTCGTGCTTGTGAAGTTTATTTATAATACACAGTTCATCAATAATTAACATGTGGTAATTTTATTATTTCTGCCAAAACTAACACAGTTATTTGTAAGGTTAAGTTGATATACATAAATATTTGAATTGAACTTATGAAAACTTATGGTTTGAAATATGAAAATAATTAATTAATCCTTGTTAAGAAATATATGACCGTGTCATTCAATAAGCCGAGGAAAGAGCGTCATAATGGCAATATCACTAACCATTACGATATGCAGCAGCTCATCTGTGTAAAAGCGCATCTGTAAAATCAACCACACCACACAAATAGAAATCATTAAAATGGCTGGAATTACCAAGGTAAAAGCAAATAATAAGTGTAGAGGAAGCAGAAGCATACTGCCACCAGCTTTTTAACTATTTGTGCAATGTATTTCATTTCACAAACCTGTGGCAGACTTGAGGCATTGTCCTCCCGAGGTACAGCGATAGTGGGAATGCTTTCTTAGGCATGGTCAAAAAAAGAAAAGGAAATTCAGCCAGATCGTTGATATTGTGTAGTAGTAATGGTAGGGATAGGAGGTGACACACTGTCTTAACAGTGTTTGAGTTATGGTTGGTTAGATATGCGTTGCTTGCATGTTGAAACTATGGGGCAAGATAAGTAGCTAGGCTGAGTTCATGCTGTAGGTTTAAATGCATGACTGATATATAAGCTCTCTCCAGCACTTTCTGGAAGAATGTAAATGGAAGTGGATGCAATTGTTGAATGTAGTTTTGTAGCTGTTTGTGTACGGTGGTATCTGAAATCTGCATTTGGGATAGAGGAGCTAAGGTTAAGGTCGATAAAGTTTCTTACAGGTAAAAGCTTCCTCTAATGTGGCATTTGAGGATGTATGATGCAAAGTGGGAGGAGTGTACCCTCCCTTAGGCACCTGTAGCCACTTGCAGCAGCGTGAATCTGCTTGATGTGAAATTCAGGCAGGTGTTTTGCCTCAGTTAGTTGCATCCATGAACAATGTGAGAAGACATACGAGGTTTGGCTAGAAAAAACCGGACTGATGCTATGAAATCTTTTATTCGGCATTTTGTACGACAGGAACTTTATCTCCTTCAAAGTACTCCCCTGCACGATCTGTACACCGCTCCATACGAATTTTCCATTGCTGGAAGCAGTGTTGCCAGTCATTTTCGGAGATCATGTTCATTACATCCGTCGCTTTTCTTTGCACAGCTTCTACTGTCTCAAATCTGGTTCCTTTTAGGGCAGACTTCACTCTGGGGAATAAAAAGAAGTCACAGGGAGCAAGGTCCGGCGAATACGGTGGATGTTCTAACACTGGGATGCCATATTTAGCCAAAAATGTCTTCACTGACAGGGCCGTATGGACAGGAGCATTGTCTTGGTGCAGAATCCATGACTTCCGTTGCCACAAATCAGGTTGTCGTCTTCTTACTCGCTCACGAAGGGTTTTCAGCACATTAATATAATGATGTTGGTTTACAGTTTGACCCTCGGGTACCCAATGAACGTACACAATGCCTCGAATGTCGAAAAAGACAATCATCATGGCTTTGAATTTGGACTTGCTCATGCGAGCTTTCTTGTGATGTGGCGAACTCGGGGTCTTCCAATGCATTGATTGGCGCTTTGTGGCAGGGTCGTACGTGAAAAACCACGATTCATCACAGGTTATCACTCTCTCTAAGAATGTAGGGTCTGTTTCAATGTTCTTCAAAGTGTCCGTACAAATGTTCACTCGAGCTTCCTTCTGTTCCAATGTCAGGTTCCTTGGCACGAGTTTTGAACACACTTTAGTCATGTTCAAATTCTCGTGTAATAATTTGTCGAACACTTTCTTTGTCTATTCCTGTAATTTCAGCAACTGCTCTAATGGTCAATCGAAGATTTTTTCGAATCACATCACTCACTTTTTGAATGTTTGTTTCCGTTTTCGACGTGCATGGTCGTCCTGAACGTGGGTTGTCTTGGATCATTTCCTGTCCTTCTTTAAACAGTTTAAACCACTCAAACACTTGTGTGCGTGATAAACACACATCCCCGTACACAGATTTTAACATGTCGTACGCTTCTGTTGCGGATTTCCCCAGTTTGTAAAGGAACTTCATATTGACACGCTGTTCCATTTTAAAACTCAGCATTTTTCCGACTGAGCACAGACGCACGTTCCGCTTTGTCCAAGTGCCAGAGCGAAACTGAGAAGCCTGCACCCAGGGCAATTAGTCATTCTGTAGGCAGGGTATGGTGGTATAGAATCATGCATTGCTCAACCTTCGCGCATTTGTTGTTTGCCAATAGCAACATCAATCCGGGTTTTTTCTAGCCAAACCTCGTATTTGGGATCAAGATGTTGCCGAGGTCAGGCTCACTATAGTGGAGGAGAGAGGGTAGGCTACGGTTTATTTTTATGCTGGAGTGATGGTATCTGGCCTGGAGTAGAGTGTGTGTATGTGTCGTGTACTTTCATGTGCATGTGGTATCACGTTATAAGTTCTTACATTTCTTCCAGCGTGAAGAGTCCAATAGATGGAAGTGCGATGGATGGGATACCATCAATACGTGTGCACAATGGGACTGACTATCAAGGAGAAGCAAAATTTATAAGATGGACTGAAGTTTTTCTTGTTCAGGTATGCTTGTTAGTTACAGACTTCACATGTTCAACCTAAGACTTTTGCTTTATTCAAACTTATGAAAAGTAACATTTAAACATGCTGGTTGCAGATTTTTTATATGCTGTACTGGGAATTATATGTGAATTCTAATTGAATTTTGGAAAATTAGCTGCACCAAGATGACATTCTAAACAGCTGTAACTAAAAATTCTAAACACAATGTACCTAGTCTTACCATAAATACTGTCCCAAATTTGTAAGTAAATAGACACAAAATGGTGAGAGATATTGTAATATCAGAATAACATGAGGTGCATGGATGCATTATGAACCAAAATCACAAATAATTATTCGAAATGGCCACCTTTAGCACTGACACACTTCTGAAGTCTTCGTGGCCACGCATCAATTGAATTACGCAACACATCGACTGGAAAATGAGCAACTGCCTTCAGAAGAGACCGATCGCTTTAAACTTTCAATATTGGGATGTCTGTTCTTCCAAGCCATCTCCTGAAGCTTGGACCACAATTTGTAGTCCAAAGTGTAGGTCCGGACTTGCAGAAGGCCAATCTTAAGTGGAAATGAAGTCTGGAACATTTGCTATGAGGGCACGCTCCATTTCTGTGAAAAAGGGGTAAAAACATCAGCCAAAGTGTACCAGCAGACAGTGCTTGAAGAACGATGCAAGAATCTTACCGACACCATCTTCCATGGAGAGAACTGGAGCTTCCAGCAGGACTCAGCCCCAGCACACAAAGCACTCACCACCCAGCAGTGGTTGGAGGCAAATGTTCCTGACTTCATTTCCACGTCAGATTGGCCCTCTGCCAGTCCAGACTTAAACCCTTTGGACTACAAATTGTGGTCCAAGCTTCAAGAGATGGCTTGCAAGAAGAGACATCCCAATATTGACAGTTTAAAGCGGTCTCTTCAGAAGGCAGCTGCGGAGTTTCCACTTGATGTGTTGCGTAATTCCATTGATGAGTGGCCACGAAGACTTCAGAAGTGTGTCAGTGCTAAAGGTGGCCATTTCGAATAATTATTTGTGATTTTGGTTCATAATGCATCCATGCACCTCATGTTATTCTGATATTACAATATCTCTCACCATTTTGTGTCTATTTACTTACAACTTTGGGACAGTATTTATGGTAAGACTAGGTATAAATAAAATGATAATATTGAAGATAAAGCCACACTTGTTTTTTAAGAGACATTTTTGTTTTAGGAAATATTTTCTCTTTGATCTAGTCTTTACCTAGGTTTGAATCCTAATCAAAATTCAACTCTATATTTGTTCTGTTCACTCTTTTAGGAGTACATTATTTATCCTGGCCATCACGATTAAACTAGTGGCATAAAATAACCAAACAGAAAAATATAATTTAATGAAATATGTAGACATGCAAGAGACAAAGATTTAATGCCACACAGAAAAGATCTGGCGTTTTATATTAGGGGTGTCCAAAACATTGCATGTAGGCCACATCCAGCCCAGTGAAACATTTGCATGACTCATAGTAGTACAGAGTGTTTCAAAAGTCGCGCAACCCAAACTTTGAAAATTATATCATGAAAATCGTAAGATATATTTACACCGGGTTTGCTGCATTATAAAACCTCATCCATTGAGATATTTTTTTAATGCTTAACATTATCAATTTATTCCATATAGAAAATTATAAATAAATTAATAACTGGCAGAAATCAGCGTTAAATTTTTTCCAGAAATGCACTTTTGAGTGAGAGAACTATGTAAGAAATTATCGGAGAGTCATAATTAGAAGTCTAATGAGTGATGCCATGCCAATCTGTCGTTTGCAACCAATAATGATCATGTACAGCATTTGATGGATTTATGATTGGCGATTTTATGGGTTGAGTGAAAAAGTGCCATTTTTGGGACATATCTCCGTAGCTGGCAACACTAGCAGGTTGAAATTTTGTCACCAGACGCATGCAACATGCGCCTAAGTATTGTCCATACATTTACGTTAAAAATCAAAATCATAATTTTCGGTCGAAATTTGACTTTTAAGTGAAAATTTCTCGCACCTGGCAAACCTGCCATTTGAACACAGCTGACGGGAGCTTGTTACGAAATGGTAAGGGCAAGTCATAAATACAGCTATTACACGTCTACTTTTTTATTATTGGGTCATTCCATGTCAAATCATCCAGAATTTTGTGAAAATGTCACCCACCATCCCCGATTTTGATGAAATTCGGTATGCTTATAGAACTTTTGATGCTGATTACAAAAATGACAACTTTTTTAAAATTGGTCAAGGGGTTCAGAAGTTACGCACTTTTTAAGATGTCTGTGTACGCCACATGCGGCTCCACTTTGAATGACACGCATTAGGTTATAAACGATCGTATCTTCCCTCGGGTTTGCCATAGAAACTTCAAGTTTGTTTTCTTTTCTTCACAATAGTATAAGCTTTCATTTAAATAACGTTTCAGATGAATGCATCAGTAAACATGTATTTTTATATATAGTTTTATGTATTTTTTTAGAAAAATAAATGACTAACTTCAAGAGCGAATTTCATGCAATGCCCCCCCTTCAATTTCCCCCCAATTTTATATGTAGGTAGCTCAGTGTGTGTACTAGTGCCTCATGAAAAAATTGGGATGGGCGGTTCAGAGACAGGATGATAAAAAAATCATTTGCATAAAATGACATTAAAAGTAAATCTTATTAAAAATGCTTATGAATTTAGCACAAAGCCTGAAGTACAATATGTTTCAAGTTACAATGTTCAAAATTTATGTTCACTAAGTATAGGTGTAACCTGGCGGGGGCAAAGGGAAGCACTTGCCCCCTCCAAAATTTATAAGTTAAATATATTTTGTGATCCTCTTGGCACTTGAGGAACAAACGAATATAGAGTAATAATTGTGATTTTTCAAATGTATTTATCAAATAATCCTGGACACTATTTTTATGCGATGGAAAACTTTGTGATTATCTCAACCCGAATTGCCAAAATTTCATGTACTATAAATTGTGCCGTTCACATTTTGACCGTTTCAAACACACTAAAGTATTTGACTTATCACTAAGTACATATGTCCATCCACTTGTGTTGTTAATGTCCACTGGACACAGCATACTTTTTGGCCAGTAGTGGGAAGTTGATGGACCAAGTGGATGCAAGAATTTAATAGCTGCATCGATTTTCACGTGGACTTTTGAAGCAATCCTACAAACAAGTTTGAGTCACGCACCTACATGCTACTACATAACTGTTTACTGTTGGAATTCGGAAAGCCACTTCTTCACAACAGTCAAACCATACAGTTATACAAAACATATTACATCAGCACTTACTATTTTTGCTCTGACTGTTAAACAACTAGTGTTTTGAAGTAAATAGTTACAAAGTTACAAGTACAGTTACTTTTTATTTAGGAATTCTAACTGTAAGTAGCTACTTTTAAAAGTAAGTACCTGTAACGTTAACAACGGTAACAGAGGTACTTTTTGCAGTAGGGAAATAGCTAAATTGGACAATTCTGTTCCAGACTATAAAAATAAAATATGTACCTTCTCCAGATGCCACGTGAAAGGATTTTCTTGGAATTGCTGGGAAGGAAGCTATGCTTTGCTGCATGCTAAATTTAGAACATCCACGCTTTACTGTAATTCATTTCTAATTGTACGTGAAAACTCCATTGTTTTTGGTAGACTGCTGTGTTCGTTTGGAATGTTGTTGTCTAGCTAGGAAAAGGTCATTGTGGAGGGAGTGGATCTTTGGATATTGTTGAACTTGGAATGGAGGAGAAAGAAATAGGTGGAAGTGGAATCAATGACACCATATTCAAAATACCGTGGTCAGCATACAAATGATTTTTAATTATAATCGTTCAAGCAAAGCTGACTGTGTTTTCCATCATTTATTAGCAGCAATAATGTAAATATATGAATACATATTATGTACTAGAAACATAAGTAAAACACGGAAGTCTTCATGATCATTGATTTTGTGTAACGTTTACACACACATCAATGATCATTAACAGTATGTTACTGTTACAGTAACTGTAAAAGAAACTCAGTTACTTTCAAAGTGCTAGTAACAATAACTGAGTAACTTTTTTAATGATTGACTGTAACTCACTTGTAAAAAGTAACTTACGGAACCTGTAAGTTCAAAATAGTGCATAGTTCCTGGTACTGTTGTAGTACTTTGCAATCGCTGACACATTGTACTGTGGGTTGTTGTCATTTCACCCTAGATGATTACTAAGAAATTTATGCCTTGAATACTATTTCTACATAATTGCCGTACTTCTTGCTTTATACTATAGAAGTCTTTACAAGTGTTTTTATTGTTCCAACCATCCCGTCAGAAGGATATTTTCTGTGGTATGTGGCGAAAAAGCTCCATTTGAAAAAACATCAATCAGCACAAATGTGTAGTATTAATTCTTACTTCATATTACGTATCCCCATGAAGAGTAGCCAAAATAGAACTTCCATATTGAGATAAAATGCACAAAAAGAATGTTCTTGAAGATTAATTTGCTAAACTTGGGAATGTTAATAATAATTATATATATACTGCTGGACAAAGAAAACCGGACACTTTAATATTTGACATCTGAATTGCAATTACTTATGAATTACGCTCTCAGTTTGGTAGTTTTTTGTAACTTTCGTTTTTGTTCTAATTTAACTTATTAATGTATGTAGAACATCCTCAAAGTTTGTTTTCTGTTGAATATATTTCCAATAATTTAGTTAGCCTTCGAATCAGAATGTATGCGTTATCACAAAAAATGCAAGTGTCCAGTTTTTTTTGTCCAGCAGTATATAATTATATAATATATAAAATTTAAAAAAATGAAGACTGTTGAAACTAACTTAGATACAGTGGAACCTCAATTTTACGTTATCCAGGAGACCAAGCTGAAAAAAACTTAATACGCGGGAAAATGTAAAATCGAGGAAATTAAATGTAATTATTACTTGCAACTCAAACTTTGCGTGACTCAAACTTGTTTGTAGGATTGCTTCAAAAGTCCACGTGAAAATCGATGCAGCTATTAAATTCTTGCATCCACTTGGTCCATCAACTTCCCACTACTGGCCAAAAAGTATGCTGTGTCCAGTGGACATTAACAACACAAGTGGATGGACATATGTACTTAGTGATAAGTCAAATACTTTAGTGTGTTTGAAATGGTCAAAATGTGAACGGCACAATTTATAGTACATGAAATTTTGGCAATTCGGGTTGAGATAATCACAAAGTTTTCCATCGCATAAAAATAGTGTCCAGGATTATTTGATAAATACATTTGAAAAATCACAATTACTACTCTATATTCGTTTGTTCCTCAAGTGCCAAGAGGATCAAAAAATATATTAAACTTATAAATTTTGGAGGGGGCAAGTGCTTCCCTTTGCCCCCGCCAGGTTACGCCTATACTTAGTGAACATAAATTTTGAACATTGTAACTTGAAACATATTGTACTTTAGTCTTTGTGCTAAATACATAAGCATTTTTAATAAGATTTACTTTTAATGTCATTTTATGCAAATGATTTTTTTATCATCCTGTCTCTGAACCGCCCATCCCAATTTTTTCATGAGGCACTAGTACACACACTGAGCTACCTACATATAAAATTGGGGGGCAATTGAAGGGGGGGCATTGCATGAAATTCGCTCTTGAAGTTAGTCATTTATTTTTCTAAAAAAATACATAAAACTATATATAAAAATACATGTTTACTGATGCATTCATCTGAAACGTTATTTAAATGAAAGCTTATACTATTGTGAAGAAAAGAAAACAAACTTGAAGTTTCTACGGCAAACCCGAGGGAAGATACGATCGTTTATAACCTAATGCGTGTCATTCAAAGTGGAGCCGGATGTGGCGTACACAGACATCTTAAAAAGTGCGTAACTTCTGAACCCCTTGACCAATTTTAAAAAAGTTGTCATTTTTGTAATCAGCATCAAAAGTTCTATAAGCATACCGAATTTCATCAAAATCGGGGATGGTGGGTGACATGGCCTGGATGAATTGACGTGGAATGACCCTATTATTACAATTTGGACATTAAGTGTTCTGATTAAATCAGTAAACCAATCATGTATGCTATCACTGGGTTAATAAATTTATGTTATCATTTATCCAAATATAAGCAATTACAATATTTTATAAACATTGTTAATTTACTGAACACACATCTGAGAATTGATCTTCAACAGTAAATACCAACTCTTAACAATATGTGGGATCATTTTTTGGTGTTTAATATTGTTGATTGTTGTCAGGTGGGGCGGCCCCGGTGGTGGAGTGGTTAGCACATTGCACTATGATGCCAGGGGTCTCGGGTTTGAATCCTGGCCTGGGCATGGATGTTTGTGAGTGTCAATTCACCAATTTAATCATATCACTCATCCCCATCTTCGCAATTTAGCCAAAAGTGGCACAAACAGCGAAGTAAAATTAAGCAAATCAATCAAACAATACTTCCCCCCTCCCCGCCACAATGTTAGCATAACCATTCAAACGGAACCAAGCTTCATCAGTGAAACAAAACGAAATAAAGAATTATGATGAGAGATCAAAACCACCTGTAATACTTCAAGCATTTATCCTTATCAAGGTTCCGCAGTTCTTGGACAGCGCCAACACGATATGGTTTTAGGGTAGTTTTCTTCACAGCCCTACAAGCACTGGAAAGGGTCAAGTCTGCTTGGGACGGAAGTTTCCTCAAGCTTTTGGTTGCAGATTGTTCCAGACAGTACGCACATCCCCCACTGCCGCAGGGGTTAAAACTGATGGGCGACCACTTTGTATTTTGTCACATACACTTCCTTTTTTCCAAAATCGACGCAGTAGTGGTCAAACAGTTGCTTTGTGAAGTAGAGCAGAAACAGGGTATTTTTTCAGGAAAACGTCTTGCACATGAGTGTAACAATGAGTAGTAAAATACTCTTCAACAATGACCGTGCGCTGCTCCATTGAATACGCCATGCTGAATCAACCAGGCACTGCAGTGGCGAAGCGTGAGCGAAGAAAATTCAGGGTAGCCAGGGGCAGCGTAGGATTCTCTCAAGAGTCCAATTTCGGTACAAAATCATGATTTAAGATTTTTCCCGTAAATGTATGGACAATGATTGGGCACATCTTGCATGCGTCTGGTGACAAAATTTGGACCTGTAGTGTTGCCAGCTACGGAGATATGTCCCAAAAATGGCACTTTTTCACTCAACCCATAAAATCACCAATCAGAAGTCCATCAAATGCTGTACATGATCATTATAGGTTGCAAACGACAGATTGGCATGGCATCACTCATCAGATGTCTGATTATGACTCTCTGATAATTTCTTACATAGTTTTCTCACTCAAAAGTGCATTTCTGGAAACATTTTAACGCTGCCTTCCGCCAGTTATTAATTTATTTAATTTTCTGTATGGAATAAATTGATAATGTCAAGCATTGGAAAATATCCCAATGGATGAAGTTTTATAACCTGGGGTAAATATCTCTTATGGTTTTCATGATATAAATTTTCAAAGTTTGGGTTGCGTGACTTTTGAAACACACTGTAATATTGCACTTTTTTTTATATCAAACATGGTCAGCATATAATTACACCTTCGTTCTCTAATTCTGTTATACTCCCTTTAGACAAAATCATTTTTCCTAACTTTTCTGCTACGATATAATTCTACCATATAAAGTGGGAAATTTTACGGCATTTCGATGCCAATGCCATAGTACAGGTAGAATCAGTCCTAATATTCTTAGCATCTCTTGTAGCATAACCAATCAGAAGCAAGCTCTATGTCACATGGGCAAATGTAATGGTGGCAGAGTACAATGTAAACAATGTATCACTTCACACTTTTAAAAAACAGTAACTGTGCTGTATATATTATCTAATGTTTTCTGCACACTTCGCATCTCAAATGCTAACTGGAATGTTACATGAAATGCTTCCGTGTAATGTACTGTCTGCTATAAAATAAGATTTTTGGATTCACTCATGTACAGTATGAGAGTGTGGTGCCATATAAAAATTAAGAAGTTACTGAGGAAAGTTTTGTTTTTCTAGAAAGAGAATCACCCTGTATAACATTCTCATTTTTTGGGCATGATTTTTCAGTCAGACGAGGGCACAGGTCCTGGTCGCTGCGACCCACTCGATGTGAGCAGACTCTCAGCATCCCTAGCCCGTGCAGCATGCGTTGCACTTGTTCCTCACCTTCACGTTCTGAGTGCAGCTGGCCTTATGCAGATTGGTGTGAGAGCAACGGTTGATGCAGAAAATGTAAGAATGATTTTTTTTTTTATGTATTATTTCTTTGAGGTAGAAACTTTACTAAATGCTACTGTAGAAGGGTTAGTAACACTAGTTGTTTCAAGTAATGCTGAGTAGTTTTGTGCATGTTTGTGTGTTCATCGAGGCTGTTCATAAATAACGGGAATTATTGAAAGTGGGTATTTAACATGTACTATGTGTGGATTTTGTTCATGATAATTAACTAAGGACCTGTTTTGTGTTGTTTTTCAGAAATCGGTCTTACTTTTCTCACATTGTTGTAATTCTCCCCAAAAGAAAAAAAAGGTTATAAAAAAGCCTTCATTCTTACAGTGTGATTTGTATTGCTTATACAGTGGAACCACAATCTTAACTCTTTGGATGCGGAATTAAATTTGAAAATATATTTTTTTATAAAAAAATAGTTTTCACAATTACATTGCATTATATATGATAGAGAACTTACAAAAGTCATTCCTTGCACTGGAAAACCATTCTGTAGTCCCTGGTGGTATGATATTTTGAAAAATTTTGAAATTTTGAAAAAAAAACAACATTTTTTTAGAAACAATAATTTTACACAATTAAATTGCAAAATATGTTATAGAGAACTTACAAAAGTCATTCCTTGTACTGGAAAATCATTCTGTAGTCCCTGGTGGTATGATTTTGAAAAATTTTGAAATTTTGAAAAAAAAACATCATTTTTTTAGAAAGAATAATTTTACAAAATTACATTGCAAAATATGTTATAAAGAACTTGCAAAAGTCAAAAAAACTTGCACTGGCAAACCATTCTGTAGTCCCTGGTGATATGATATTTTGAAAAATTTTGAAATTCCTGCACCTAGATCAATGCTGTTTTGCACTCTGCTCCATGATGTTACGGACGGCCGTACAAATTCTTCATCAGACACTACACAATCACTGTCACCACTTGAAGTCTCATAAAAACTGTCGCTATTATCGTCACAACTTAATTCACCTTCTGATTCTGAGTGGGCAAATAACAGTTGAGTAACATCATTATCAGACAAGTGTTGACGACTTGAGGAAGCCATGTTGTTTACATTCGAACATGCATTTGAAACTGACATGTCAGAGCACTCAACGCTCGTATGTCAAAGAATTCTAAACGGAGGCATAATTAGCGACATCATACGGATAAAAACAAAACTACAAGTTCAAATAGTTCAAAATACTATCAACAGATGTCAGAAGGCTATTAAAAGCGACGTACTTCGGAAATGCGACTTCCACGGAGCAAGGCACCTGGCGTGCTGTGCATAAAAGCGACGACCGCAGCGAAAGAGTTAATATGTTGAGTCATTCAGGTTCTGGCAAAAAGGTCATTTTAAATAATAGGATGTTTACCTCAGTTTTATGTTTGCTGTCCCACTTCATATATAGCAGGGATGGGTCGATATGAAATTTTGGCTGATACCGATAAAGTACCGATATAAAATTTACTGATACCGATAACCGATATTCTACCGATCCGATATAAAATTAGAAATTGTCTTTGAAGAACCTGAAAGGTTCACTGACCTCTTTAATAAGTGTGTGTTTCAAGGTGACTGCAGTGCAAGATAAATTGCATATTTAGACATTTACTTTTTTAGAAAGTAGGACATGGATATTATCCATATTTTTTTTTTTTTTTGGATTTGCAGTAAATTATCAGATAATAATCGATATATAGGATCGGTAAAATAATCGGTAATTTTATTGATAAACCGATACACCACTATGCCTATATCGGCGATACCGATAGAGTACCGATTAATCGGTCCCATCCCTAATATATAAGTATTTTACCAAGCTGTGGCATTGCCATTTTTTTTAGAACATTTGCTAAAGATCGCCCTGTTGGCCATAAATCATTCTCCTCGTTACCTCCCACCTACTTTTGCAGCAGTCTCATTTCCTAAGCATCCTTGAGCTTGCAGTCAATAGGCTTTTCATGTGACATGAGGGAAGGCTTTCAAATGGGAAAGATGGGATATTTTGTGAAAGAAAAAGTCCATTAAAAAAAATAGCTGATTATCACTTTGGAGTTGGTCTCGTGAAGCTTTGAGTGAGTTTACTGCTTTTCCTTCATGAAGAGATATGCACGTGAAGGGGAAGGGTCTTCATCATTGGTCATGCCACAAAATAGGACAGGCAGTGTAAGTTTCTTATTCCCATGAAGTAACAGTTGGGCTGAAAAGTTCGTAGGCTAACATAGTAAAAAATATTTTTTTGACAAAATTCGATTTTATTATTCAATATAGTTGCCTTCGAGGGCGATACAACAATTATAGCGGTCATACAATTTTTCGATGCCATTTTTATAGTACGATTTCTCTTTAGCCTCAAAATAGGCCTCAGTTTCGGCGATTACCTCTTCATCAGTGCTAACTTTCTTTCCAGCGAGCATTCTTTTAAGGTCTGCAAACAGGAAAAAGTCACTGGGGGCCAGATCTGGAGAATATGATGGATGGGGAAGCAATTTTATTACGGTTGAATATCGCTAAACATTGCTCCGAATCATCAAAACGTTGTCGCTTTTGATCGATTGTGAGCACGCGCGGCACCCATTTTGCACACAGCTTTCGCATGTTCAAATATTCATGCACAATATGTCCAACACGTTCCTTTGATATTTTTAAAGTCTCAGCTATCTCGATCAACTTCACTTTACGATCATTTAAAATTATTTTGTGGACTTTTTTGATGTTTTCGTCGGTAACAGCCTCTTTGGGGCATCCACTGCGTGCATCGTCTTCGATGCTCATTTCGCCTCGTTTAAATTTAGCAAACCACTTCTCAACGGTTGATTTTCCTGGTGCAGAGTCCGAATAATGTTTATCAAGCCAAGCCTTGGCTTCAACAGTATTTTTTTCGCCAAAAAGCAATGCTTTATTAACACACAAAATTCTTTTTTATCCATTTTTTCACAATAACAAAAGCTGCTTCACTCACAATGCTATATCTCACGAACTAATTATCCGGCAGCTGTGAAATTTATACACGTATCTTTTGAAGGTACGAACTTTTCAGCCCAACTGTTAAGAGGTGACAATTGTTTTAAACTGAGTCTCATTTGGTAAATATATTATGTATCTCCAATGCAACCCTTTTGTCACCTGCTAATTGAAAACAATAGTTTGTTATCAGAATACAGGAAAACCTCGTGAATACAAAGTTCAAGGAACCAAAAAATGTCAACTTCGAGTTATCCAAACTTTTCAAGATGGCACCTGTTTTTCAGGTGTAAATAAAGTAGAGTATAAATTACCCCCACAACGTATGTTTTATACGTGGTGGTAGCTCAGAAAATAAGCTTTATATGTACTATTTAGTAATATTGTACGTTTTAAAGAAAGTGTAAAAAATGTTACACAAAATGAGAACACAGAGCGTAAGTGGACACAAAGATTCCAAGGAGACTGTAACACCATTTATCCTGCCTAGTTATACAACCGGTTATGCATGGAATGCATGTTGTGGCAAAAAGTCTTTTAAAAAACTGTATTTTCTTTCAATTGTGCAAAGTCGTTGCCCTTCCACGAAATTTTTACAATTTTAGTTCATAAGAAACCTGTTTGCACGGAGATCTATAAAAAGGAAAACAATCTCGTTTATTGCAAGAAGTGAAACACTGAAGAATCTTGACAGTAGTCACATTGGCGCGAGCAAGAGACTGGAGATAATCGGACAGAATGAATATTGGATTTTATGTGCGTTCACTAGAACATTGTCCGTTACAGGATTAACTGGTAAGAAAAGATTCTCTTGGGAAACACAACCTTTCCCTGGGGAAAAAAATGGTGCTATCAATTTCATTCTGGTTCGACTGTAAAACATCGTAAAAAAAGTCACGTTTTCTTTGCTTCAGTTGCCTTCATATTCGCCCCTTCCCCCTTTGCAGGGATCGGTCCAAACTCTTCCTGAACTTGCATTGTAATCCACCCTGAAAAAAGGCAACTTGTGATCTGTTTGCAACACATTAAACAGCGCCACACTCGATAATCACTCTGGTTTGGATCCCACTTTTAAACTGTATATTTAGTCCCTCTTAGCTCATCAGCATGAAATGAACTCAAACCAAGTTTTACGAAACATGCGTATTTTATTAATCGACAATTTATTGTTGGATTCAGAAGTATTCTGGAGGTCAAACACTCGCTCTGCCAAAACTGTTCCTCTCATATTCCTACATTAAGCATTGAGTTTGTTTTTTTACAGCAGCACGCTAATGGTTCTGAAGAAAAGCTGCGACGAATATACAAACTTTATGTGTTGTTTTAAACTTGTTTTTCTTTTGGGAGATGGAATTTGGTTATCGTCAAATCAAAACAGCTTTGCGAGATTCAAAACAATGAAGCTTTATCCTTTATGCTGGATGAGTCATTGCTGTTATCAGCAAGCCACAACTTTCCAGATGCTAGACTAAACACTGGCGCCAGCTGCAGGGTAAACACAATGAGACTGGCTGGAAGTTAGAGCAGCAGGTGGCAGAAGGGAAATCAGCATTTTAAAGATAAGGCAATTATCGAAGACTGAACTTTTATCAGCAGTGTGAAAAAGAAAAGTGATCTTTGCATTACGCTTTACCATGCAACAGACAATAATATGGGCAATATTTCCTATCCAGACAGCTGCATTCAAACAAGAAAGGGGGACCTGAATTCTGCAATTATCGCATTGCCATTGACACCAGTGGCGGATAATGAGCTGTTGTAGGAAAAGGGGAGGTCACTTTTCTTTTTCTTATCCCGCAGTTTTTGTTCGTTTTGAAGAAGGTATTCAGAACTGGTTGCTTTATTTTAGACGCCAAAGGAAAGGAGCCCGTGTGCGCACATGAGCAAGAAAATCATGGCCGAAACAATTAGCAACGGGACCCCCTCCCCCCCTCCGTTTGCTGATAGGAAAAAGGGAGAAGTCACTCAGCCAACAGAACACTTTTTTGGCAAATTTTATGACCGGCACAGTTGGGAAACGTTTGAAGCGGGAAACGGGAGTTGCAACATACGTAAGATCACAGTCAACTTTTGCAGGAAATCTAGATGACAACACATTAAGCAGGTTGACCATCTTTAGTTGGCCTATGTTGCTTTGATTATCTGTAACAGTTTTCGTTTTTTTATGAAGTTCTACAGGGCACAAAGAACAACGCTTTTAATGAAAGTGGCTTACTGCCTCTATTTTTTTTTTAGATTTTTCAACTGTTTGAAAATAAATTACATTATTCCCTAGGTTGTTCCCAATATTTCTGTATTACTTTTGTTCATAAAAACATAAATGTAAAGTATTAGGTAGCAAATGTACTTGGTGGGTATATCAGGTGCCATCTTTGAATGTGTGTCACTTGAGACACTCATGTCAGTGACAGTGTACAATTGGAACTGCACCTCTACAAACAAAAAAGCATTAATATATAATTATGAAGCGGCCCCGGTGCCCACCCAGCATCGAATAACATGGGTACCTGGGGGAAACCCTGGGGGTTAAAGGCAGTCAGGGGCGTGATGCTGATCACATCACCCCCACTCACGACCGGATCAAGAAAGTGTGGGGCGTTACTGCCACACACCCTATATGCCTTCATGGCATGGTGCTATGCACAGGGGAGCACTTTACTTTTTTGTTTTATGATTATTGTGAGTTTTAGTGAATGATAAAATATATGTCACACACTCATGCAATGATTGGTAATTATTTTTTGTAATTATTATAATAAATAAATAACTGCACATATATAATCAGAAAAGGAAGCAGTGATTCAATAATAAAACTTTCTTGAATTTTAATGACAAAAAAAAAGTGTGGGCCTGTGAGCCTCACCCCGGTATATTAAGTTTCTTGTACAGAACTAAGCTAGGGTTAAAACTAAACGTGTAGTCCTGATGAGCACATCTGACCATGAAATGGACTTAAAACAAGCTTTTACATGTTTGTGTCTCAATTTAAATGTTGATGTCATTAAATATGAAACAAATGTTAATATCAAAATATTCGATGTTTTGGGACAATTAAAAACCTTTAATGTTCACAACACATATGCAGTAGTATACGTATTACATGTATGTCTGTATATATCCTGTTTACCCTTTTGACTGGTGAGCGGGTTTTCCGAAAGTAACCCCTGTGTTCCCGATGCCTTTGCCCGCGAATTTGAAATTTCTACACTTATTTCAGATGAAACGTTATAACTCTTAGACTATTGGATCAATCTACTTTGGGTAACTTTTGTTTGGAAGCTAGAAGCATAGCGCATGCAATCATGCCCAATTCGGAATGCTGAAGGTGGTAGGAGCCCCCAAATTTTCATGAACAAAAAAAATAAAAATCTGGACTTTGCCCCCTCTGTTCCCATTGTTATGGCAAAAGGACGCAAACTTTGCCTTGTTTTCATAGAATGGACTTCTGCCAACAAAATGAAACTTGTCTCATGCTCCTGGCTGTCATACAAGGTGAATTATGAGGCAATATGTGGAACTCGTTTTTTTTTTTAAAAAAAAAACCTAATTGCATAGTGCATGAAATTATTATAACTCATAGACTATTCGACCTATCTGCTTCAGGTAGCTTTTGTTTGCAAACTAAAACATCATGACATGGAACCATGTTTAATTCGGAATACTGAAGGCAAAAGGGGGGTTTGGGGGTCTCGCACCCCCAAATTTTCATGAAAAAAAATATAAAAAAATTGGACATAGCCCCCTCTGTTCCCACTGTTATGGGAAAGGATGCAAATTTTTGCTGTCACATAAAAGAATCGGTCATTAGCTGAATGTCATTCTGATCGGCAAGTGCGGACGAAAAAAGAAATCAAAACCACATCCAGCCACACACGTAGAAAGCTTGAGATCCACTCCCCACACGGAACAAAACTTCACACAAACTTCTCCACGCACTAGTCAGGTCATTTCTGATGGAACCCATATCCGTGCCAAAAATGGGCACCTGCAAAAATTTTCAGCTGAGACCTTCAAAATCTGCTTTTGTTTTGTCCACGTTTCATTCGAGACTTGGGCATCTTTGTTGGGTTTTTTGCTAATGACCAACTTTCATTCTAGCTACATTCTATTTTTAGCCTTCGGGCTCTGAAAATCTCCCTGCCACGGGCCTATGCAGGGTTCCAAATTTCCAACTGTCTTACCACAGACTGGCGATATTTAGCGACCTTCACCCAGAGGAAACAAAGTGCACCGTAAACATCTAGTGTTTATAGCTTCTCTTCAATGCATGACTCGGAACACATGACACTGGCATCTTGGAGGGGGGGAAAGTTTGCTTCACAGGGTGACAAAACACTTTCCGAGAATGTCTGTCAGTGTTTCCACCCGTAGAAGTAAATGCAACCTTTCAAACCAAAGCAACATAAGCTGCATCTGTCGCTTGTCCTGTACCGTTTTCTCAGGGAACTTTCAGACCGAAGCAACAAGTGACATGTGTCACTTGCAAGCAGACACTCAGTAATCCATTCAACCTTTTGAACTGAAGTGCAACATTCCATTTTTTGAAAACACTGTTTATGTTTAGCTATGAATTTCATATTGTAAATTGTATTTTATATTTAGAAATGAGTCTATTACAGTAGGGAGATAAACAAAAACCATGGAATGGGAAAAATACTGCCAGCTCCTGTATTCTCGTTGATTTGAGACAATTTTGTGAAAAAGGCCGAAAAAAGCAGTTTCTTTTTTTTTTTCGACCACTTCCAACTCTAGCGCGTACACACACACATATATATATACATACATACATGTTCATGATAATTTATCTATTAGTACCTGTTCCCACGTGCTCTCGAGTTTCCTAGCACTGTCCCTGATAAGTTATAGTAAGAATTATTCCTTTGATAAGTGCTAAAGCTCACTGCTTCTTGTCAGGTTGGGTATGAAGCAGGTAGCTGTGGAGACAAGCTACCTCCAGCATTTATGAAGAGCCTGGACAACGAACTGGTTCCGGTCATCCACAAGGCTGCCTCCGCTGCCCAGGAGAGTCCCGTCGTGCTCGAACTAATATTTCACGTCATGGATCAGTGACATACGCTGAATTCTCCTAGGGGAAGGTTCTCAGTGCAGAAGATCTGGTTTTCGCAAGATTGGAACTTCTCTAAAAGTTGGAAGCAGATATCCTTATTTTTATGCAGTGTCTTACGAGAGAAGAAACCCACTGTTAGTCTAAGGAAAATTGTTTAGGTTTTAAAATGTGCGATGTTATAAGTTTCGAGAGTGGGAGCACATCGGAGATTTTTTAATGTGATTTTATGTGCAGTTATTGTGCTAAAACAAACTTAAGTGTTTTGCAACTTGCCAAAGATGTTCAAGCTGGTTTTTAAATACAGTCTGTATATACATGTATATATCATGTCAGCAAATAACTATTTAAAAGTATACAAATAGATATTTATGTACTTGAATGTAAAGTAATGTAAGAACATGTAAAAAAAAAATATTACTAGTCTAATAATCAATTCCTAACATTCATGTATATACTGATGTACAGAGAGTTGTTACTTGGTGAACAGAAACAAGATGTGATAAATATCGCCTTTTAAAAAGATTTGTGTGACCTTGTTATCAGTTGCAATAAGTTTCTGTTGGTTGGTGGTGAGAGAATAATTTGTTGCCTTCCATATGAAGAAAGATTGAAAATAAAAACTACATAATCATTGCATAGATGCATTACACTAGAAAATAGTCTCACTCATTGGTATACGGATATGTGCTATATTGTCTCAACCGTATAGAAAGGAATAAGTTTTTAATATTTTAATGGATTAACATTCTTAAAAACAGCACTGTATTTTTTTTAATATACTCAGTTTATGTATAACCTGTGTTGTACTTCGTTCTGAAAAGAATCACATTCTAAATTTTAACATCTATGCAGTTTCATGTACTAAGGAAATATGTAAATATTGTATCAATATAGAATATAAAATAAGAAACAGTGTTTGTATTGTGATTGCTGTGCAAATGTCAATTTAAAATACTACTAACTTCGTACGATCCTATAATATCACATGTATACTTTGTAGGTGACTTATGCTTATGTATTTTTTCTATGAATTGAGTCCAGAAATTTCATGAGGTTTGCAAAAAATGCCATGCAACGCTTTCGAAGAGTCTAAATATCCTAGAAATTGTGCTAAATACATAATCATCTTTATTATTGCTATGTATACTTCCAATGTAAAAATTATGTATTACAATTTTCAGGTATCAGCATTATAGGGAATTACCCGAGTATCAGCATGTTAGAGGCCCAGTTGATGAATTTTACTAAACAGAGGGATGGATAACATAATCCAGATATTGAAACAAACAAATATATAATTAATACAGTGGAACCCTGATTTTACGTTCCTCGGTTTTACATTTTCCTGCATTATACATTCAATATTCACGGTCCCAATAGAGCAAAATGCTGTAAAACTTTCCTAGATTTTACATTTTTGAAAAACGTAAAATCGAGGTTATACTGTATTGTTCCCAAGAATGTGCTCCAGATTTCTCAAGTTTGAGGAAGAACAACATATCAATCAAATCTACAAATTTCTCGATTAATTTTTTATTTACAAATGTTCGTTATATCTATTGTACAAGTTATAGTAATTCAAAATAAAGTAGAGTGCACTGCTAAAGAACAAACATTTTCTTCAGTCAATATGACAGTTGCACATCAGAATGCTTCTTCCCTGTAAACAAAAAATATTTAAAAAATGTAACAACACATCCAAAAATAAACTTTCAACAGAATGTAGGGTGTGATGTGAAATCTTGAAATCAACTCTAAAAATCTAAATTTTATAAAAGGTATATAATTTGACCTATCACATGGTAAGAAAAAAATTCTATCTTAGATGCAAAGGTTGATCACTATAAAAGTAGGAGTATATGTGAAATAGAAGACAGACTACTCTTCTATTAATCTTTCATTTCCAGTACATACTTGTTATTTTCATCTTCATTTAAGTTTATTTAAGTTTATACATAAATGTTACTTATAAATTGCAATTGGTTGTCCAGCGAAAAGAATAGACTGTTGCTGCAAATGGGCTTTTTTTTTTTTACTTTCCCTACCTCCTCCCTCTTCTTAAATTTTGTTTTCACTACTGAGTGCAAATGTGAACACACTTGTTTCGAATGTAAAACGCTATTCTGGAACTGGTTAAGCTTTCAGACCAGTAAAATTTCCTTCTAGCAGCGCGTGTTTTTAATTTGATTTGTGCAGGGGCACGTGCACAGAGGGGAATGACCCAGCACTGTAGACTGCTTTCCACCCCACCCCCTCAGTCAGTACCGCGGTAGACAAAATTTCTCGGAAGGAGAGGGTGACTGACCGTTTGTTTCAATGAGCATTGACTGTGGTGGATCTGTGCGTTGTGTTGTGCTGTGCTGTAAAAAACCATTTGTTTTAATACTGAAATATGAGCGAAAGTAGTGTAAAGAAGAGAAGGTGAGAGGTTCTCAAAAGTAAAGAAAGGCAAATAGTAATTAATATTTTTGTTTATTTAAAACCGAAAAACCCGGATCGCAATATAAGATGGTGAGACAGTGAAAGAAACTGGAGTTTCACGAGCTACTGTGTATAAAGTTCAGAGTGAAGTTTCTCAGGTCCTCTTGATCTTGATTCACCAGGTGAGAAACAGCCCAGGAAAAGAACGCCAATTACAAGTAGAAATGTAAAATATAATTTTGTCAGAAGTGCTGTGTGACCTAAAGTTGACGAACTCTTAAAAAAAAAAAACAAAAAAAAAACCCACTTAATTCTGTTCTTGCTGCTGTTAATTCTGACTCCACATTACTGAATTTTAAAAGATCAACGTTTCATGTCTTTCTCAAAGAACTTTGCTTTACGTATGAGAAAAGGGGCAACAAATCCATGCTAATGGAAAGAGAAGATTTAATTTCTCTTCGCCATAAATATTTAAGAGAATTCAGGAAGTTTAGGCATGAAAATAGAAATATTGTTTACACTGATGAACCCTGGGTGAACACCAGAACCTCAGTCAATTATGAATGTAAAGACAAGACAATTACAACTGCAAAACAAGCGTTTCTGGCAGGTCTTTCCACTGGAGCGCGATACGCTTTTAGTGCATGCTGGTAATGAACGCGGTTTTCTGTAAAATGCCCAACTTGTGTTTCAGTGCAAAAATAATACAGCAGATGCCCATGATGAAATGGATGGAGAAACGTAAGAGATGTATTTTCGGGAACAGTTGCTTGCCAATCTTCTTCTGGGATCTGTTATTGTTGTTGACAATGCCTCTTATCATAGCCGCAAGCAAGAGCCAATGCCGACAACCCCGTGGAAGAATGATTTAAGAGAATGGTTAGTCTCGTGGCATTCGTTATGACGACGACGACATATTACAGAGAGATCTTCTGGAACTTACAAATATTCATAAAATTAAGTACGATAAGTATAAGATCGATCAGATGGGGCATGCGGTGCTTCTTTTGCCCCCATATCATTGCGAACTGAACCCGATTGAACTTGTGTGGTCACAGGTTAAACATTATGTGCGGTGTAACAACACTACATTCAAAACTTAAGATATTGAAAATTTAATTACTGAATCATTTAAGACAGTAACAGTTAAAAAGTGGCAAAATTACGTAAAACATGTCATGGACATAGAGAAGGAAATGTGGAATGCAGATGAATTGCAGGATGACGTTGATCAGATAATAATCCACTTGGGTAAAGATTCCAGCAAGAGAGATGATCTGATAGAAGAAAATTATTCTGCAATGGAAGGAATTAACCCTCTGGAGTGACATGTGAGAGAAAGTAAGTTCATTAAGAATTATTCTTTCAGTTTTATGTAATTTTGTGAATTTGTTTCTTGTTTTTAATAATAGCTAACCGTGAACTTATTTCTTCAATTTGTACGTACCCATGATTCAAGCGCCATGCACGTTTGTTTGGTTTTGTACTTTCGCTGCCAGCAGGTCCGTTACTCGCCCCTTCGGCAAGCGGCAACGCTGTTCTCATATACCCAACAGTCTATTCTTTTCGTTGGACAACCAATAGCAGATGCGTTACCCATCGCATCACAAACTCACGTGTAATTTTGCTTCTACGCTATCAACCTATTAGCAATGACTTATGTTAAGTTTTACATGTACACTTAAAATGAGCAAAAAATCAACTCTAGTAAATTTCTCATCTGATGAACAAATGTCATTAACCTTTTGATTCCCAAGGTCATTTTCACAAGTAAGCTTCACTGTCCCGAGCCGATTTTGAGCAAAATGCAGAGTTTCAATTAAATGAGTGTAGATCGGAGACTAATTGCCCTAGAGAGATGAGTGATATACCGTTGTACGTGGAATGAACCAGAGATTCAGACTATATGAAATTTATGCAAATTCGGCGTATATATGGAGGGGGAAATCCCCTGAAAATACTTTTTTTTTTAAAATGGGGTTTCGCCCCCCTGAAAAAAAGGATATGAAAAGTTCAAAATGCACATAGAAATTATCGCTGGCATGTAAGAAACAGAAAAATATTTGCATCATTGTCGTATGACCAATGTAACTTGAGTTGTACCCTCAAAAGGAATGGTCGGCATGCCACTGATTGAAGCTTCAAAATGCAGCTGTACCTTGAAATGACTTTAGCTCAGAGATTATTTGCCCTGGAGATATGAACTATATACCGTTGTACGCAGAATGAATCTCAGATTCAGACGATATATAAGTTATGCACATTCGGCTTATATATAGAGGGGGAAATCCCCTGAAAATACTTTTTTTTTAAAAAATGGAGTTTTGCCCCCCCCGAAAAAAAGGATATGAAAAGTTTAAAATGCACATAGAAATTATCGCTCGCATGTAAGAAACAGAAAAATATTTGCATCATTGTCGTATGACCAATGTAACTTGAGTTGTACCCCCAAAAGGAATTGTCGGCACGCCACTGATTGAAGCTTCAAAATGCAGCTGTACCTTGAAATGACTTTAGCTCAGAGACTATTTGCCCTGGAGATATGAACTATATACCGTTGTACGCAGAATGAATCACATCAGACGATATATAATTTATGCACATTTGGTGTATATATGAAGGGGGAAAGGGGAAATCCCCTGAAAATACTTTTTTTTTTAAGAAATAGGGTTTCGCCCCCCGCCGCTCCCCCGAAAAAAGGGATATGAAAAGTTTAAAATGCACATAGAAATTATCGCTGGCATGTAAGAAACAGAAAAATATTTGCATCATTGTCGTATGACCAATGTAACTTGAGTTGTACCCCCAAAAGGAATTGTCAGCACGCCACTGATTGAAACTTCAAAATGCAGCTGTACCTTGAAATGACTTTAGCTCAGAGACTATTTGCCCTGGAGATATGAACTATATACCGTTGTACGCAGAATGAATCACATCAGATGATATATAATTTATGCACATTCGGCGTATATATGGAGGGGGAAAGGGGGGAAATACCCTGAAAATTCTTTTTTTTTTTTTTAAGAAATGGTGTTTCGCCCCCCCCCCCCCCGAAAAAAGGGATATTAAAAGTTCAAAATGCACATAGAAATTATCGCTGGCATGTAAGAAACAGAAAAATATTTGCATCATTGTCGTATGACCAATGTAACTTGAGTTGTACCCCCAAAAGAAATGGTAGGCACGCCACTGATTGAAGCTTCAAAATGCAGCGGTACCTTGAAATGACTATAGCTCAGAGACTATTTGCCCTGGAGATATGAACTATATACCGTTGTACGCAGAATGAATCACATCAGACGATATATAATTTATGCACATTCGGCGTATATATGGAGGGGGAAAGGAGGGAAATCTCCTGAAAATACTTTTTTTTTTTAAGAAATAGGGTTTCGCCCCCCGCCTCCCCCCCGAAAAAAGGGATATTAAAAGTTCAAAATGCACATAGAAATTATCGCTGGCATGTAAGAAACAGAAAAATATTTGCATCATTGTCGTATGACCAATGTAACTTGAGTTGTACCCCCAAAAGAAATGGTAGGCACGCCACTGATTGAAGCTTCAAAATGCAGCGGTACCTTGAAATGACTATAGCTCAGAGACTATTTGCCCTGGAGATATGAACTATATACCGTTGTACGCAGAATGAATTTGAGTTTGAGGAAGAACAACATATCAATCAAATCTACAAATTTCTCGATTAATTTTTTATTTACAAATGTTCGTTATATCTATTGTACAAGTTATAGTAATTCAAAATAAAGTAGAGTGCACTGCTAAAGAACAAACATTTTCTTCAGTCAATATGACAGTTGCACATCAGAATGCTTCTTCCCTGTAAACAAAAAATATTTAAAAAATGTAACAACACATCCAAAAATAAACTTTCAACAGAATGTAGGGTGTGATGTGAAATCTTGAAATCAACTCTAAAAATCTAAATTTTATAAAAGGTATATAATTTGACCTATCACATGGTAAGAAAAAAATTCTATCTTAGATGCAAAGGTTGATCACTATAAAAGTAGGAGTATATGTGAAATAGAAGACAGACTACTCTTCTATTAATCTTTAATTTCCAGTACATACTTTTTATTTTCATCTTCATTTAAGTTTATTTAAGTTTATACATAAATGTTACTTATAAATTGCAATTGGTTGTCCAGCGAAAAGAATAGACTGTTGCTGCAAATGGGCTTTTTTTTTTTACTTTCCCTACCTCCTCCCTCTTCTTAAATTTTGTTTTCACTACTGAGTGCAAATGTGAACACACTTGTTTCGAATGTAAAACGCTATTCTGGAACTGGTTAAGCTTTCAGACCAGTAAAATTTCCTTCTAGCAGCGCGTGTTTTTAATTTGATTTGTGCAGGGGCACGTGCACAGAGGGGAATGACCCAGCACTGTAGACTGCTTTCCACCCCACCCCCTCAGTCAGTACCGCGGTAGACAAAATTTCTCGGAAGGAGAGGGTGACTGACCGTTTGTTTCAATGAGCATTGACTGTGGTGGATCTGTGCGTTGTGTTGTGCTGTGCTGTAAAAAAACCATTTGTTTTAATACTGAAATATGAGCGAAAGTAGTGTAAAGAAGAGAAGGTGAGAGGTTCTCAAAAGTAAAGAAAGGCAAATAGTAATTAATATTTTTGTTTATTTAAAACCGAAAAACCCGGATCGCAATGTAAGATGGTGAGACAGTGAAAGTAACTGGAGTTTCACGAGCTACTGTGTTCAGAGTGAAGTTTCTCAGGTCCTCTTGATCTTGATTCACCAGGTGAGAAACAGCCCAGGAAAAGAACGCCAATTACAAGTAGAAATGTAAAATATAATTTTGTCAGAAGTGCTGTGTGACCTAAAGTTGACGAACTCTTAAAAAAAACCAAAAAAAAAACCACTTAATTCTGTTCTTGCTGCTGTTAATTCTGACTCCACATTACTGAATTTTAAAAGATCAATGTTTCATGTCTTTCTCAAAGAACTTTGCTTTACGTATGAGAAAAGGGGCAACAAATCCATGCTAATGGAAAGAGAAGATTTAATTTCTCTTCGCCATAAATATTTAAGAGAATTCAGGAAGTTTAGGCATGAAAATAGAAATATTGTTTACACTGATGAACCCTGGGTGAACACCAGAACCTCAGTCAATTATGAATGTAAAGACAAGACAATTACAACTGCAAAACAAGCGTTTCTGGCAGGTCTTTCCACTGGAGCGCGATACGCTTTTAGTGCATGCTGGTAATGAACGCGGTTTTCTGTAAAATGCCCAACTTGTGTTTCAGTGCAAAAATAATACAGCAGATGCCCATGATGAAATGGATGGAGAAACGTAAGAGATGTATTTTCGGGAACAGTTGCTTGCCAATCTTCTTCTGGGATCTGTTATTGTTGTTGACAATGCCTCTTATCATAGCCGCAAGCAAGAGCCAATGCCGACAACCCCGTGGAAGAATGATTTAAGAGAATGGTTAGTCTCGTGGCATTCGTTATGACGACGACGACATATTACGGAGCAGTAGCGTACGCAGGATTTCGTCAAGGGGGGGTTATTTCTAAAACTTTCTCCAAATTCACATTACCTTTGATTTATTATACTTTAATTAAATAATAATAATCACAATTAATTAATAATACTTATAATTAATTAATTAGCTGAATTACTACTAATACTACTATTAATACCACTACTGCTATTATGTAGTAGAGATCTACATAAATATACCATTTATGAAAACAATAGAAATAAATTACTTTCTAATCATTCAATTTTTATCAAATCCTGGGAGCATTTTTTTGTTTTTGTTTTTTGTCTGGTCAACGAGGTGAGACATTTTAAGGGTGAAGAAAATCCATAAAACAAGAAAATATATTAAAATAAATTGAAATAATTAAAGTATGGAACTCATCCAAGGATCTGCGGTGGTCTGGTCGGTAGAGCATCTGACAATCACGGAGGAGATCCGGATTCGATTCCCGAAATTGGTTGGAATTTTTCCGGCTTCTTCCCCGCATAAATGCCCCCGATAATTCACATCTGGATTGTCTCACTGCTCTTACCAACAAAACATTTTCCAATAGCTAAGCTTATTGTCGTTTGAATAATTGTCTAGTCAACAAGGTGAGACATTTTAAAAAGAGACATTCAAACGTGCTGCGGTAAATAATACAATGGGAAGGCAGACTGGTGACTGTATTCTTGTCCGCCTAGCCTTTGTCTATACATTAGCCTCTAACAACGAACCAAGAACTTTCTTTAGTTAATTCTCATTGTTCACACAAAAAAATACATGTTCGTTGAACACTGGCGTACGTAGAGGCATGGCCGATGGTTAGAGGCACATACTTTTGGTAAATAAAGAAGCAAAATTTCAGTATAAAAACAGAGTCAATTTCGGGTTCAAAAGCTGTAAATAAAATGAAATTTCGCTGTTATAGCGGTGAAAAAGCGGTATATAAAATTACATTTTGGTTTTAAAAATGTGAATATAATCCCAATTTGATTTAAAAACTGCACTATTACACAAAATAAACATATCCCTTCTAATAGCACATTAAGTCATTACCAGAATATTACGTTTATTCCTGTATAGAGGAGTCCATTTTTGCTTTTCAAATATTTACAGCAAAATTAATCAATTTTTTCGTGAATTGCATAACACACAGGATACTTCAGACTTCAGAAAGTGTCGCGTCGGTATATAAACGGTAAATTTCGTGTTTAAGAGTCTATTTCGCATTTTGCATTTCATTTCGCATCATTTCGTGATAAAACAGAGTAGGAAAATGCACCTCCCACCTTTCAGAAACCTTAAAAATTAACATTGCAATGTGTTATTTCAAATTTCGTTTTCTTTTTGTCAAAAACGAAATATGAATGCCTTTACCGATGATGCTACAGCCCCTACCAAAATTTTGAGAAAATCAGAATTTTCAAATAAAAATCCGTTAAGAACTTTAAAAAATCAAAATGTGTAAATACGAAATCTCTTTTAAAGTGAATCCCGATTACTATTTTTGTCTTTGAATACAATTTTAATAGACTGAAAGCTCCAAAAATACGAAATATATTATTATGCATCCTGCCCTCCAAAACGAAGCCATGTGTTATCCACATTTACTATTCCGGCACTTCCCCCCCAAAAAAAACTGCGTACGCCAGAGTATTGAACATTGTTGCAACTGAAATACAAAACATTTTATTTCTCTTTTAAATCATAGTTACCCTCATATTTCACTTTCAAGAACTTGTGCTTATTTTCAAGGCATCACTCTGAAAGACTCGTGTGCTTGGAATACTGTGCTTTTCTCCATGCTACATGGAAATAATAATTCAAATTATTATTATTATTAGTGGTAGTAGTAGTAGTATATGTAGTAATAGTAATAGTATTGTCCCAGATCTTTGACTGTGGTAAATTGGCCATTTAAAATTTTTTCCACAGCATTTTTCATAATATTTCACAAGCTCAAGGGGGGGGGTTTAAACCCCGTAACCCCCCCTTGCGTACGCCACTGTTACGGAGAGATCTTCTGGAACTTACAAATATTCATAAAATTAAGTACGATAAGTATAAGATCGATCAGATGGGGCATGCGGTGCTTCTTTTGCCCCCATATCATTGCGAACTGAACCCGATTGAACTTGTGTGGTCACAGGTTAAACATTATGTGCGGTGTAACAACACTACATTCAAAACTTAAGATATTGAAAATTTAATTACTGAATCATTTAAGACAGTAACAGTTAAAAAGTGGCAAAATTACGTAAAACATGTCATGGACATAGAGAAGGAAATGTGGAATGCAGATGAATTGCAGGATGACGTTGATCAGATAATAATCCACTTGGGTAAAGATTCCAGCAAGAGAGATGATCTGATAGAAGAAAATTATTCTGCAATGGAAGGAATTAACCCTCTGGAGTGACATGTGAGAGAAAGTAAGTTCATTAAGAATTATTCTTTCAGTTTTATGTAATTTTGTGAATTTGTTTCTTGTTTTTAATAATAGCTAACCGTGAACTTATTTCTTCAATTTGTACGTACCCATGATTCAAGCGCCATGCACGTTTGTTTGGTTTTGTACTTTCGCTGCCAGCAGGTCCGTTACTCGCCCCTTCGGCAAGCGGCAACGCTGTTCTCATATACCCAACAGTCTATTCTTTTCGCTGGACAACCAATAGCAGATGCGTTACCCATCGCATCACAAACTCACGTGTAATTTTGCTTCTACGCTATCAACCTATTAGCAATGACTTATGTTAAGTTTTACATGTACACTTAAAATGAGCAAAAAATCAACTCTAGTAAATTTCTCATCTGATGAACAAATGTCATTAACCTTTTGATTCCCAAGGTCATTTTCACAAGTAAGCTTCACTGTCCCGAGCCGATTTTGAGCAAAATGCAGAGTTTCAATTAAATGAGTGTAGATCGGAGACTAATTGCCCTAGAGAGATGAGTGATATACCGTTGTACGTGGAATGAACCAGAGATTCAGACTATATGAAATTTATGCAAATTCGGCGTATATATGGAGGGGGAAATCCCCTGAAAATACTTTTTTTTTTTAAAATGGGGTTTCGCCCCTCTGAAAAAAAGGATATGAAAAGTTCAAAATGCACATAGAAATTATCGCTGGCATGTAAGAAACAGAAAAATATTTGCATCATTGTCGTATGACCAATGTAACTTGAGTTGTACCCTCAAAAGGAATGGTCGGCATGCCACTGATTGAAACTTCAAAATGCAGCTGTACCTTGAAATGACTTTAGCTCAGAGATTATTTGCCCTGGAGATATGAACTATATACCGTTGTACGCAGAATGAATCACAGATTCAGACGATATATAATTTATGCACATTCGGCTTATATATGGAGGGGGAAATCCCCTGAAAATACTTTTTTTTTTAAAAAAATGGAGTTTTGCCCCCCCCGAAAAAAAGGATATGAAAAGTTTAAAATGCACATAGAAATTATCGCTCGCATGTAAGAAACAGAAAAATATTTGCATCATTGTCGTATGACCAATGTAACTTGAGTTGTACCCCCAAAAGGAATTGTCGGCACGCCACTGATTGAAGCTTCAAAATGCAGCTGTACCTTGAAATGACTTTAGCTCAGAGACTATTTGCCCTGGAGATATGAACTATATACCGTTGTACGCAGAATGAATCACATCAGACGATATATAATTTATGCACATTTGGCGTATATATGAAGGGGGAAAGGGGAAATCCCCTGAAAAAACTTTTTTTTTTTAAGAAATAGGGTTTCGCCCCCAGCCGCTCCCCCGAAAAAAGGGATATGAAAAGTTGAAAATGCACATAGAAATTATCGCTGGCATGTAAGAAACAGAAAAATATTTGCATCATTGTCGTATGACCAATGTAACTTGAGTTGTACCCCCAAAAGGAATTGTCAGCACGCCACTGATTGAAACTTCAAAATGCAGCTGTACCTTGAGCTGTACCTTGAAATGACTTTAGCTCAGAGACTATTTGCCCTGGAGATATGAACTATATGCCGTTGTACGCAGAATGAATCACATCAGACGATATATAATTTATGCACATTCGGCGTATATATGGAGGGGGAAAGGGGGGAAATACCCTGAAAATTCTTTTTTTTTTTAAGAAATGGGGTTTCGCATCCCCCCGAAAAAAGGGATATTAAAAGTTCAAAATGCACATAGAAATTATCGCTGGCATGTAAGAAACAGAAAAATATTTGCATCATTGTCGTATGACCAATGTAACTTGAGTTGTACCTCCAAAAGGAATTGTCGGCACGCCACTGATTGAAGCTTCAAAATGCAGCTGTACCTTGAAATGACTTTAGCTCAGAGACTATTTGCCCTGGAGATATGAACTATATACCGTTGTACGCAGAATGAATCACATCAGACGATATATAATTTATGCACATTCGGCGTATATATGGAGGGGGAAATCCCCTGAAAATACTTTTTTTTAAGAAATGGAGTTTCGCCCCCCGCCGCCCCCCCCGAAAAAAGGGATATTAAAAGTTCAAAATGCACATAGAAATTATCGCTGGCATGTAAGAAACAGAAAAATATTTGCATCATTGTCGTATGACCAATGTAACTTGAGTTGTACTCCCAAAAGGAATGGTAGGCACGCCACTGATTGAAACTTCAAAATGCAGCTGTACCTTGAAATGACTTTAGCTCAGAGACTATTTGCCCTGGAGATATGAACTATATACCGTTGTACGCAGAATGAATCACATCAGACGATATATAATTTATGCACATTCGGCGTATATATGGAGGGGGAAAGGGGGGAAATACCCTGAAAATTCTTTTTTTTTTAAGAAATGGGGTTTCGCCCCCCCCCCCGAAAAAGGGATATTAAAAGTTGAAAATGCACATAGAAATTATCGCTGGCATGTAAGAAACAGAAAAATATTTGCATCATTGTCGTATGACCAATGTAAGTTGAGTTGTAACCCCAAAAGAAATGGTAGGCACGCCACTGATTGAAGCTTCAAAATGCAGCGGTACCTTGAAATGACTATAGCTCAGAGACTATTTGCCCTGGAGATATGAACTATATACCGTTGTACGCAGAATGAATCGCATCAGACGATATATAATTTATGCACATTCGGCGTATATATGGAGGGGGAAAGGAGGGAAATCTCCTGAAAATACTTCTTTTTAAAGAAATAGGGTTTCGCCCCCCGCCTCCCCCCCGAAAAAAGGGATATTAAAAGTTCAAAATGCACATAGAAATTATCGCTGGCATGTAAGAAACAGAAAAATATTTGCATCATTGTCGTATGACCAATGTAACTTGAGTTGTACCCCCAAAAGGAATTGTCGGCACGCCACTGATTGAAGCTTCAAAATGCAGCTGTACCTTGAAATGACTTTAGCTCAGAGACTATTTGCCCTGGAGATATGAACTATATACCGTTGTACGCAGAATGAATCACATCAGACGATATATAATTTATGCACATTCGGCGTATATATGGAGGGGGAAAGGAGGGAAATCTCCTGAAAATACTTTTTTTTTTTAAGAAATAGGGTTTCGCCCCCCGCCTCCCCCCCCGAAAAAAGGAATATTAAAAGTTCAAAATGCACATAGAAATTATCGCTGGCATGTAAGAAACAGAAAAATATTTGCATCATTGTCGTATGACCAATGTAACTTGAGTTGTACCCCCAAAAGGAATTGTCGGCACGCCACTGATTGAAGCTTCAAAATACAGCTGTACCTTGAAATGACTTTAGTTCAGAGACTATTTGCCCTGGAGATATGAACTATATACCGTTGTACGCAGAATGAATCACATCAGACGATATATAATTTATGCACATTCGGCGTATATATGGAGGGGGAAAGGAGGGAAATCTCCTGAAAATACTTTTTTTTTAAGAAATAGGGTTTCACCCCCCGCCTCCCCCCCGAAAAAAGGGATATGAAAAGTTGAAAATGCACATAGAAATTATCGCTGGCATGTAAGAAACAGAAAAATATTTGCATCATTGTCGTATGACCAATGTAACTTGAGTTGTACCCCCAAAAGGAATTGTCGGCACGCCACTGATTGAAGCTTCAAAATGCAGCTGTACCTTGAAATGACTTTAGCTCAGAGACTATTTGCCCTGGAGATATGAACTATATACCGTTGTACGCAGAATGAATCACATCAGACGATATATAATTTATGCACATTCGGCGTATATATGGAGGGGGAAAGGAGGGAAATCTCCTCAAAATACTTTTTTTTTTAAGAAATAGGGTTTCGCCCCCCGCCTCCCCCCCGAAAAAGGGATATTAAAAGTTCAAAATGCACATAGAAATTATCGCTGGCATGTAAGAAACAGAAAAATATTTGCATCATTGTCGTATGACCAATGTAACTTGAGTTGTACCCCCAAAAGAAATGGTAGGCAAGCCACTGATTGAAGCTTCAAAATGCAGCGGTACCTTGAAATGACTATAGCTCAGAGACTATTTGCCCTGGAGATATGAACTATATACCGTTGTACGCAGAATGAATCACATCAGACGATATATAATTTATGCACATTCGGCGTATATATGGAGGGGGAAAGGAGGGAAATCTCCTGAAAATACTTTTTTTTTTTAAGAAATAGGGTTTCGCCCCCCGCCTCCCCCCCGAAAAAAGGGATATTAAAAGTTGAAAATGCACATAGAAATTATCGCTGGCATGTAAGAAACAGAAAAATATTTGCATCATTGTCGTATGACCAATGTAACTTGAGTTGTACCCCCAAAAGGAATTGTCGGCACGCCACTGATTGAAGCTTCAAAATGCAGCTGTACCTTGAAATGACTTTAGCTCAGAGACTATTTGCCCTGGAGATATGAACTATATACCGTTGTACGCAGAATGAATCACATCAGACGATATATAATTTATGCACATTCGGCGTATATATGGAGGGGGAAATCCCCTGAAAATACTTTTTTTTAAGAAATGGGGTTTCGCCCCCCGCCGCCCCCCCGAAAAAAGGGATATTAAAAGTTCAAAATGCACATAGAAATTATCGCTGGCATGTAAGAAACAGAAAAATATTTGCATCATTGTCGTATGACCAATGTAACTTGAGTTGTACCCCCAAAAGGAATTTTCAGCACGCCACTGATTGAAACTTCAAAATGCAGCTGTACCTTGAAATGACTTTAGCTCAGAGACTATTTGCCCTGGAGATATGAACTATATACCGTTGTACGCAGAATGAATCACATCAGACGATATATAATTTATGCACATTCGGCGTATATATGGAGGGGGAAAGGGGGGAAATACCCTGAAAATTCTTTTTTTTTTTAAGAAATGGGGTTTCGCCCCCCCCCCCGAAAAAGGGATATTAAAAGTTGAAAATGCACATAGAAATTATCGCTGGCATGTAAGAAACAGAAAAATATTTGCATCATTGTCGTATGACCAATGTAACTTGAGTTGTACCCCCAAAAGAAATGGTAGGCACGCCACTGATTGAAGCTTCAAAATGCAGCGGTACCTTGAAATGACTATAGCTCAGAGACTATTTGCCCTGGAGATATGAACTATATACCGTTGTACGCAGAATGAATCGCATCAGACGATATATAATTTATGCACATTCGGCGTATATATGGAGGGGGAAAGGAGGGAAATCTCCTGAAAATACTTTTTTTTTTAAGAAATAGGGTTTCGCCCCCCGCCTCCCCCCCGAAAAAAGGGATATTAAAAGTTGAAAATGCACATAGAAATTATCGCTGGCATGTAAGAAACAGAAAAATATTTGCATCATTGTCGTATGACCAATGTAACTTGAGTTGTACCCCCAAAAGGAATTGTCGGCACGCCACTGATTGAAGCTTCAAAATGCAGCTGTACCTTGAAATGACTTTAGCTCAGAGACTATTTGCCCTGGAGATATGAACTATATACCGTTGTACGCAGAATGAATCACATCAGACGATATATAATTTATGCACATTCGGCGTATATATGGAGGGGGAAAGGAGGGAAATTCCTGAAAATACTTTTTTTTTTTTTTAAGAAATAGGGTTTCGCCCCCCGCCTCCCCCCCGAAAAAAGGGATATTCAAAGTTCAAAATGCACATAGAAATTATCGCTGGCATGTAAGAAACAGAAAAATATTTGCATCATTGTCGTATGACCAATGTAACTTGAGTTGTACCCCCAAAAGGAATGGTAGGCACGCCACTGATTGAAGCTTCAAAATGCAGCTGTACCTTGAAATGACTATAGCTCAGAGACTATTTGCCCTGGAGATATGAACTATATACCGTTGTACGCAGAATGAATCGCATCAGACGATATATAATTTATGCACATTCGGCGTATATATGGAGGGGGAAGGAGGGAAATCTCCTGAAAATATTTTTTTTTAAGAAATAGGGTTTCGCCCCCCGCCTCCCCCCCGAAAAAAGGGATATTAAAAGTTCAAAATGCACATAGAAATTATCGCTGGCATGTAAGAAACAGAAAAATATTTGCATCATTGTCGTATGACCAATGTAACTTGAGTTGTACTCCCAAAAGGAATGGTAGGCACGCCACTGATTGAAGCTTCAAAATGCAGCTGTACCTTGAAATGACTTTAGCTCAGAGACTATTTGCCCTGGAGATATGAACTATATACCGTTGTACGCAGAATGAATCACATCAGACGATATATAATTTATGCACATTCGGCGTATATATGGAGGGGGAAAGGAGGGAAATCTCCTGAAAATACTTTTTTTTTTAAGAAATAGGGTTTCGCCCCCCGCCTCCCCCCCGAAAAAAGGGATATTAAAAGTTGAAAATGCACATAGAAATTATCGCTGGCATGTAAGAAACAGAAAAATATTTGCATCATTGTCGTATGACCAATGTAACTTGAGTTGTACCCCCAAAAGGAATTGTCGGCACGCCACTGATTGAAGCTTCAAAATGCAGCTGTACCTTGAAATGACTTTAGCTCAGAGACTATTTGCCCTGGAGATATGAACTATATACCGTTGTACGCAGAATGAATCACATCAGACGATATATAATTTATGCACATTCGGCGTATATATGGAGGGGGAAAGGAGGGAAATCTCCTGAAAATACTATTTTTTTTTAAGAAATAGGGTTTCGCCCCCCGCCTCCCCCCGAAAAAAGGGATATGAAAAGTTGAAAATGCACATAGAAATTATCGCTGGCATGTAAGAAACAGAAAAATATTTGCATCATTGTCGTATGACCAATGTAACTTGAGTTGTACCCCCAAAAGGAATTGTCGGCACGCCACTGATTGAAGCTTCAAAATGCAGCTGTACCTTGAAATGACTTTAGCTCAGAGACTATTTGCCCTGGAGATATGAACTATATACCGTTGTACGCAGAATGAATCACATCAGATGATATATAATTTATGCACATTCGGCGTATATATGGAGGGGGAAAGGAGGGAAATCTCCTGAAAAGACTTTTTTTTTTAAGAAATAGGGTTTCGCCCCCCGCCTCCCCCCCGAAAAAAGTGGATATTAAAAGTTGAGAATGCACATAGAAATTATCGCTGGCATGTAAAGCCCCTATCACACGGAACTAGATTTCTAGTAGGAATGCTCTAGTTGACGCTGGACTGACTACCCATTTGCTAGTTTTCGCCTCACATGGTACTTGTTATACCGTACTTGTCGATAGTCTTTCGTTTCCATAATGGCGGCCGCTCGAGATGTAAACAACGTATCACTTCACACTTTTAAAATACGATAACTATCCAACCGAGAGGAATATCGCATCGCATTAAAGGGTTTTAGGTAGAGAAGAACGGCGCTGATAAAATACGTACTTTACAACGTTTACTATACACGTATGGAAGAATATTTTAGCTTTTTCAATTGTAAACTTGCCTTTCGTGTTGTATGCACTCGGAAGCCACAGACAAAAAAAGGCTACTTTACAAACTCACAGAATATCTTCACATGGCCAAACTTTGCTCTGATTGGCTGTTCCACAGAATCTAGTCGAAGAAGTTAGTAGCAATTAGAACATGTCCTATTCCTCAAAACCAGTCAAGCAGTCAGCCAGGAGGCCATGATTACTACCCAGAAAGTTAGTTCATCGCCAACTAACTAGAAATCCAGTTCCGTGTGATAGGGGCTTTAGAAACAGAAAAATATTTGCATCATTGTCGTATGACCAATGTAACTTGAATTGTAAACCCAAAAGGAATGGTAGGCACGCCACTGATTCAAGCTTAAAAATTCAGGGGTACCTTGAAATGACTATAGCTCAGAAACTAAATGCCCTAGAGATATAAAAGATATACCGTTGTACGCAGAATGAATCACAGATTCAGACGATATATAATTTATGCACATTCGGCGTACATATGGAGGGGGAAAGGGGGGAAATCCACTCAAAAATACTTTTCTTAAACAAAATGGTGTTTCCCCCACCCCCCAAAAAATGCAAAATTTATGCAAATTTGGTGTATACATGGAGGGGGAAGGGAGAAAACCCCCAAGAATTATTTTAAAAAATTGTTGAAATGTTTGAAATTTATCTTTTCCCTTGAAAAGAGATGCAAAAGAGAAGTCCCTTTTCCTGCCTTTTCACCTCCATTTTCATGAAGAAAAAAAAAAAGGTGCAAGAAACATTTCTGTTAAATACATGTGTTAGGAACAATATAAAAGAAAAATCGAAATTCTAGCCAAAAATAGAAAAGTTATAACGTAAAAACTACGACCTTGACACAGCATCTCGATCGAGACGCTTGGGACCGTGAGGCTTACTTTTAGGTATCTCGATCGAGATGCTTGGGATCCAAAAGGTTAAAGCATGATAATTTGCAGTTTATTGTTGTTTATATACAATAAAATGTCATGCAAGCATGCTTTGAATGTGAAAATATCTTGAAGCCAAGAAAGAAGACATTAGTTTCATGGAGAAATTATATATAGAAGGGAAACTACTACCATACAAAATGCAGTTTTGATGTATATTTAACCTCTTGAGGACCACTGGTCAATTATGTGGACCAGCACCATGATGGCATTTAACAAGTCATATCTCCAAAACCAATGATATGTCAGTCAGTTTTTTAAAATTAATGTACATATGATTTTATGACTTACCCAAATAAAACAATAGTTATTTTTAGGGTTTTTTAAGAACCATTTATTGGATTTTTTTATTTTTTCAAAGTTAAGATCTGCACTGAAATCTGGGTCTGTCATTAGGTTTGAATCCCAGCTTTGGCATGAGGAGTTCTTTGTGAGTGTCTCTTCATCAATTTTGTCATATCACTCATCCTCATCTTTGCAATTAGCCAAAAGTCGCAAAAGCACCCCCCATTGTAAAAGTCAGGTATATCCTACTCGGTCCCTAATTGAAAATGACAATCCCATCTCATAGTACAAACATGTAACTACAACTGAACAAAGTTTCACCCCCTCGCCCTTCAATAATGAAGTCGCAGCGAACTCTTGGACCGTTACTTCCAAAAGAGTAGCAATGATGTTGGATGTTGTGTACTGCATCAGAAGGGTGATACTATCAATTAACAAGTAGGTCCTTGCTACAATTTTTCAAACACCCTTTTCAGGAATTAAATAAGCAAGCCTTGTATGTATTTTAAGTAGTTAACAGCAAATGTGTTCATAATGTGTACTCTGATTTTTTTTATATATATATTTTAAAAAGAAAAACAAATTGGTCCATTTGAGAGTAGAAAAAATAAGAACGCTAATGGGTTAAATTGTTGAGAATTAGACTAATCTTAGTGATTGTACTACAATACTCACCCCTCTTCACAGAAAGGAGGGGAGAACCCTGGAAGGCATTGGCATGTGTTTGGAGCTACGCAGGAGCCTCCATTTCGGCACCTTGGCTCACAGATTGCTGGAAGCCCAAACAAAAATTTACTTCAGTAAAAATGATCATAAAAATGAAAGTTTAGAAATACACCTTACATGAAATAGCTCATAGCATCCAGAGGATAGTGAGTTATGTTAAAATTGTGGCTCAACCAGAGATCGAACCTGAATTTTTTACATTACGTGCCAATAGTATGCCAAGGGAATGTCTGGGTGTATTCCCCACAATTTTCAGAAATTACATGTCTGTGTAAGTTTCTATTGTAGAATTATCCATTAAACAACTTTTAAATGCAGCTACAGTTTGACCAAGGTAAGGATGCCCCTGTGGTGCAGTCAAATTTTCAACTGTAAGCAAGGCAAGGGAGCATTGGGGATGCATTCAGCTGCTGGCATTGTTCCTGCAGCACTCAAAAAGGCATGAGAGAAGGGGAAGCAAGAGGAGAAAACAAATGACTGCACTTTAGTTCTCAACTTGGCCAGGGGCACACTTACCTTTGTTCAGCTGTACTGCAGTTGCATCTAAGGCTGTAAACATGTAGCAGCACCCACACAGAATATCTAGTACAAGAGCCAGTGTACCATGTGAACATTCCCTCAAATCTAGTTGGACTCTGTATTTCATTATAAATTTCTTCTGTCATAATTTGTCACTAAATTTCATCGGTAAGGCATTTACAAAATTACATTATGAAAATGATAAACGTCCATGCTGTTGAGAGAAACTTGCAGCTCATATATTCCTACATAAAATAATAACCTAACATAAGATGCAAGCATCTTCTCAAAGCAATTCAATTCTGATTGGCTTTGTGTAATATCCCAAACACTCATCTTTTCACTTAACCAAAGACAAAGTTATCCTTCATCAAACGTTCCATGTTTGAGAGTTTACAGAGTCAATAGAATGATCATCAAACCAAATGATTTGTAAGTCATGGTTCTATGTGTAAATTCAATTTATGTTATTGCGATTTTGCCTTGTTATTTCAGTCCCATGTCAAATGGCTTAATCAGGGTGTCCAGCAGTCAAGAAATCGACAAGTAGGTCAAGAAAAAGTCAATAAATCATGGTTGTGGTCAAGAATTTATGCTTTTTTTTAAAAAAAAAAACAGTATAGTGAATTTATATTGTTACATACCTGTACTTGTATAAAATTGAATATTTAGAAATCTAAAATTGTATTGAGTTGTGGTTAAGATTTTTTCGTTTTGTTTCTTAAGAATTACATTCTTGTATGCATGGAGTTTTGTGAAAATATTAAAATAATGTGGTAATTTTCCATCTAAGATGAAGTAGTCTGAAGCATTAAATTTTACATCCAAATCTCTTGTTAAACTACAGCTTCAGTTTTAATTTTAACCGACCTTGTGGTAGGGGTTTTTCATTGAAATGAAAATATCAATTTTCTTAATTTCCAACTGTACCTTAGTAGGGGGGCAATTAAATAAATGTGAAGGAAAATGGGGAGGGGGATTATTTGGTCAAGAAAAAGTAAGAAAGAGTCATGAAAAAGTCAAGAATTTTGGATTTGTTATTTTGCTGTATTTGGAATGATTTGTTATAAGTAAATGAAATTGAAGAAAGGTAGAATGACAAATACAGTGTGTCCGAGAAAAAATATACCAATAAAGAATTTAAATAACTCAACAATCGTTAACGACAGAAATGTCAAATAACGTTTATTTGGAAGAGAAAATCATAGAATTTTTTTTAACCAAAGAACAAGAAAAAAATTTCACCTTAGTAGATCTCAATGTGTGCTCCTTTGGTGGCGCGATAAACATCAAGGCGGTACTCAACCTCCATCCAAGTGTTCTTCAACATTTGATGAGTGACGGAGCCACATGCATCGATAATTCTTTCACGGAGATCATTGAGGTCTTGCACAGGTGTTTGGTAAACCATAGTCTTCACATAACCCCAAAGGAAAAAGTCCAAAGGAGTCAAGTCTGGTGACCATGGTGGCCATTTAATGGGTCCACCCCTCTCAATCGAATTACCAGCGAAATTGTTATTAAGGAAGTTAGTAACACAACGGGCATAATGTTGGGGGGGGGGGGGGGGGGCATCCTGCTGAAACATGTACCCATGAGGTATACAAGGTACAGCATACTGTTGCAACATTTGCAGGTAATTTACACCTGTAACTGTAGCTTCCTCAAAGAAAAAGGGCCCAATTACGGAATCTTGTGTCAAACCACACCACACATTCAACTTTGGACTGTCACGTTCATGTTCAATAACTGCATGGGGATTCTGCTCACCCCATATTCTACAGTTATGCCTATGCACTTTTCCGGAAATGTGGAAGGTAGCCTCATCTGAAAATGTTACGCGTTTCAGGAATTCATTGTCATCATCAATGCGTGATAGCACTTCACTAGCATAATCAAACCTAGCGGGTTTATCACCGCACTTTAGTTTCTGAACAAGCTGTAACTTGTAGGCTCTAAGCCTTAACCTTTTATGTACGATATCATGCGCAGTAGAACGTGGAATTTGAAGTTGAGAACTAGCACGTCTCACAGATTTACGCGGGCTTCTCTGGAAAGCTTCCTGAACTGCAACCACTTTATCCTCGCTCACACACTTCCGACCACTACCTTTCTTCCTCAACAAAGACCCTGTTTCCAGCAATTGTTTATGCCACTTAACAATGTAATGACGTTCTGGTGCTTCCTGTCCATATTGTTGCCGGAATCTTCTTTGTACCGTTACAGGAGACTTAATTCTGCAAACCAAAAGCAGCACTCAACTTTCTGACCAACAGTAAACGGCGCCATTGTACAGACTACTCACGAACAAAGCCGCGCATGCGCTTAATTATGTTACGATTTTTTCCCTTCTGGTGGTAAAAAAAATCCTTTCTTCCCTCTTCCAAATAAACGTTATTTGACATTTCTATCGTTAACGATTGTTATTTAAATTCTTTATTGGTATATTTTTTCTCGGACACACTGTACTGTAATATTCTGACCATTTTATAACTTATTGTAATGCAGTAAATATAGAAAATATTGTGGTCAAATATACTTACGAAATTCACAACTGGTTCCAGTGTAGCGAGGCTTGCAAAGGCACTGGAAAGGGGCTATGCATGTGCCCCCGTTCAGGCAGGGCAAAATGCAAGCAACTACAAACACAAAAGACATGCAATCTACTTTATTTCATTCATCACAAGCAGAAGATTTAGACACTTTGAAAAAAAGGACTTTGAGGTTAATAACGGGAACGTGATAACAATAAATTGAAAACTGCTAAAGAATTTAAATATAAAAGCAGGCCAGTAAAAAAGAAAAGAAAAATGATTTATTATTAATACAAAATTAAATTTTTGTAGCAGGCAATCAAACTGCATTGCACAAACAATTAAAAACTCAAGTTGTTATACAAAGCATATAAGAATGGAATAAAATGTAATATTATAAATAAAATAAAATATTAATGTGTAGACATGTAACTTAAAAAAAAAAAATATTCCAGGGTTTGAAAATGTGGATAATTATTTAAGGTACAGTGCATGTCTACACATTAACCAATCAATTTTATTATGCTAACTACATATACCTGGTCGTATAATGAAATGTATTAGTAAAGCAACATACAATAAGACAAAAGTAATTTTATCTTCAAATTAATATTGCTTGAATGAATCAACATTAAGAAGTTAATTCCAGCATGATAAAGTAAGGAAAATATCCAAGAAATTGAAAAGGCAATGATATGCCAAAAAAAAAAACCTCAAACAAGGATCTGCAAATATGAAGTTGATAATGATACTGTCATATGACTACTAAGGGGTTATTCTTGCACACGGTGCTCCACGAGACCAGTATAAACTCATATTACTTGAACATCATCTGCACTCTGCTGTTAGGCAAAAGAGATCACATCTCCTGCAATCACAAAAATCATTATCCATTGTCCTCTATGACAATGCCATGCCATGTAACATGAAGAACTTGCTGGAGAAGTAGGGTTGGGAGGTACTAGAGCATGCCCCTTACTAAACATGAGTCCATCTAACTACGACTTGTTTCCAAAAATGAAAGAACCACTACAAGGAAAATGCTTCCGTGAGATCCCAGCACCATTTGTGATGTAGGGTGCTCTTCTTGCATGCTATCACAAGATGATGCACTCAACGGTATACAATGCCTGCCTGATGTTTAGAACCACGTCCATGCAGCAACAGATTAAATCGAGGGATTATAATCACTTCAAGGTTAAGTCACAGTCATATTTTGTATATACCAGATATGTTGCCATTTTAAGAAAATCAACCTTTGTACATAATTGTCCAATTTTGGCACCTAAGGGTTAAGATATTATTAGCACCACACATTGATATCTTCTTCACCAGCACGGATTCCTCTTTGGTTATTATGCATTACTATTTCCCTCTTGGGTTAATTGCACCAATGAGGATGAGGAATGAACTGATGAAACAGTTCACAATGACACATGCATGCCTTCTACAACAGCCATGTCAAACTCGCGGCCCGGCTTAGCCCTACTTACAGGATGATCTGTCCTCCACTTTTCCTTATCTCATAAAACAAGCCTCAACAGTCAACTCATCTGAACTTCACCAGATTGACCTATTTTCTCTAAACAGGCACATTCTTGCATTTCATTAAGGAGAAGTTGAGGTGTTTAGCAAACTGATTGACAGGTTAGTCCTTAAGTATTTGCTGGTTGGAGGAGGCCCAGAGGAATGTGCATACTTTCTGTCGCCAATGAGTCAGTTCTTTAATTGTGAAAGGTTTGCCTTGAAGAAAAGTCAGTTTCCAGAAACCCTGTCGCTTACTGTTTGGCACACTCAGAAGGTGTACTACTGCCTAAGCCTTGTGGGAGTAAGAAAAATACTATAGAAGAGGAATGTATATATTTCAAGTGAAATTTGAGATTGCCTATTTTTGTTGTGAAGTGAATAGTGAATACAGTGTAAATTTTGTGCCCTGATAATGTTAATTCAGAAACATTTCTTTGTCACAAAATACAGTTGCTGACTTCCATGGCGCAGAGAGGTTAGCTCAACGGTCCTATGTTCGACTCCCAACTAGCATGGGTGTTATTTGTGTTCCTTTGTCAATTTCATCACATCATCACTCATCCTCATTGTTGCAATTAGCCAAAAGTAGCAGAAAATCGGCGCTAAGTATCAAAAAACAACACAAAGTCAAAAGTAAAACAATCACTTGTGGAGAGAAATGACGATTTAAGAGGCGATATCAACGAAAACTAAATTTGGTGGTTTTGTTGCATTTTCATTCACAATAGATGAAAGTATGGGGGTAGCTCAGTTATCTATATCATTTGTGTGGATGAATGTGACAGAGGAACTGCTTGACGTGATTACTCTCCTCACGGGTGCACTGAAAAAAGGTATGGGGGTCAGACACCACTCTTGGGTCATCATGTTATAAATAAAATAATTTTTCCCCACAAATTTTAGTGAAAAATTTCTTATCCTTGTATCATTTTCAAATAAGAGGAATCACTGTTTAGAATGGCACAGCACCAATTATGTTGCACCCTTTTTTAGGACTTTCAATTCATGCTTGAGAATAAGATTCAATTCATGCTTGAGAATAAGATCTAAACTTTTTTCTTCTCTTCTTCATAGTTTTAATTTGATTGAACCCCTCCGCAATCGAAAATTCTTGGGTGCTCCTATGCCTCTCCGTGACAACAACAGAGAAAGTTATTTTCCAAGAAGTGGAGGCAATTTTACAAAAGTACAGTCTATCTTTATCTAAGTTAGTCATATACGAGGTTTGTTCAAAAAAAGACTGAACTTTTTTTAATAGCCGGCTAATGGTTGCAGATGGCTACCATGCGCACCTAGCGGCATATCTTGGTAAGAGATCGCCTTTTACTGGGTTCCGATCTATGCATTAGTTGTCGAGTAGCAGCCGATTAAGTGAGGTCGTGCACAAGCAGCTTGTTGGATTAGTGACAAAGCAACAATGAAAGAGTTGGAGGAACAAGGGCTGGATGACCTTCCACGTCAATAGACTACCAAAATGTTGAGATTGTTCGCCCTGTGATTCATGAAAATCGTCGTTCCAACTGTCTGTGAGGTTGCTGAAGAAGTTGGCATAAGTGTAGGATCCTGCCATAAAATCTTGAATGAAAAACTCGACATGCATCGCTTCAGTGCAAAATTCGTTCCACGTTTGTTGACAGATGACCAGAAGCAGAATCGAGTTCAAATCTGTCAGGAACTGCTTGCAAATGCAAATGCGGATGAAACCTTTCTCAAGAACATCGTAACAGGAGATGAGTCATGGGTTTAGGGATACGATGTGGAAACGAAGAGGCAGTCTTTGTAATGAGTGGGGAAAGGGTCTCCTCGACCAAAGAAAGCGTGGATGAGTCGGTCAAAAATCAAGGTGATGATGGTTGTGTTTTTTCATTGGAAAGGCATTGTGCACCATGAATTTGTACAACCTGGTCAGACGGTAAACAAGGAAGTCTACCAGAGAATTCTAACACGATTGAGAGGTCCTGTGCGTAGGAAGAGGCCTAAACTGTGGGGGAATCAGTCGTGGTTGTTGCAGCATGATAACGCTCCACCTCACACATCGCTCCTTGTCACAAGTTATCTGTTAAAAAATCGCACTTCTGTTGTGCCCCATGCAGCCTATTATCCGGACTTGGCCCCTGCAGACTTTTTTTATCTTTTCCAAACTGAAAACCACTTTGAAAGGACGGTGTTTTCAGACCATCGAAGAAATTCAGGAAAATGCGACGAGAGTACTGCGCGCCATCGAAGAAAGTGCGTTTCAGCAGGCATTCCAAAATTGGAAGAAACGATGGCAACGGTGTATTGGTGCTGGGAGGGAGTAATTTGAAGGGGGATAGTGGTTGAAAATGTGTATCATGAGCAATAAAGCAAGAACAGCAAAAGTTTGGTCTTTTTTTTTAACACACCTCGTATATAATTTATACATGTTACAATAAGTTAGAATTTCAGTCATTTTCCAACTTGTCAGGATTGAACCTGATTTAAAACAATACTCGTCTTGTTCACTGCTCCCTTTTGTTTCGATGCTGCGTGTTCCAAAATTTTCAAAAATATCCCACAGTAATATCCTTGAGTAGGCCATTTTGTTGCTGAAATTTAGCGATTTTTGACAGCACTTACATTTGTGACCAGCTGTTCTCCATTATGAAGATTAATAAAATAGGCCAAGAATCAATCATGAATGACAAACATTTGTTGTCTGCATTAAGAGTTTTTTGCTCATAAAAACATAATGCAGACAATGAGTAGCCAGTTTCTATTTAAAAAAAAAGAAGTGTCAAATCTCTGGGAAACGATACTAGACTTGTCCATAGACGGTTCATTTTAAAAATTTATATTTGAAAAAACATGTAAAATGGTGTCACTGGCTATAAAAAAAATTTCAATCTTATTTTACTTCAATAAAATTATAATTAAAATATTTTTCATTACAATTACACACACATGTAATCCTTTAGTTCTAAGCAGGGTGGTTTGTGAAAGGGGATGATGGGAATTCTGGTATTTTTCACCCCCCTTGGGTTGCTAATTTTTGGCACTTGGGGAGGGAACTCTGTATATAATTTGTGTAATATATCGATTTTGCAAGAATAATCACTGGAATACATCCTTAGGGGTCAATTCCTTAGTTTTGGACTTCAAGGGGTTGGAGTTCCAGAAATGCGGCCTGGAGAATTTTGACGTTACAATTAGAGTTTGACATGGCTGTTCAACAGGATTCAAACCTACGACCCTGAGCTTTGTAGTAACCAATAATATATCACTATCAAATAAACCGATACTGATAACCGATATTCTACTGATCCAAAATGAAACTGCAAATGTTCCATGAAGGCTGCCTGGACAAATAACCTAATTTAATTACCACACAACACACACACAAAACATAGTGGCTGTAATTTTGCATTACAAAATCGAACTGCATATTTAAATGTATACTTGACAATATAAGGATGTGTGAAAAATTATGGCCTTCTCAACAATTAATTACATATCCTCAATCCTCTGAGAATGACACAGGAAGATAAATTATACCTTTCTGCTCAGAAAATAACAAAATGGCACAATTTGTGCACTAAATTAACATCAGATCAATATAATTATCTGCAATTTTACTGAAAAATCAATACCATATTAGCTTGTATTGGCTGCCACTGGAGGAGAACCAATTATCTGTTACCAACCTCTGTGGCGGAGCGGTTAGCAAAGCACGCTACCACACCAGTGGTGTTAGGTTTGAATCCCAGCCAGGGTATGGGTGTTCTTTAGTGAGTGTCCCTTCATCATATCATCACTCATCCTCATCGTTGATATTAGTTAAAAGTTAATAAAAAAAAAAATCTGTCGCAGCAAAAGGAGATATGATGGCAAGAGCATCCAAGTTGCACAGACTTGCGTGAATTGTTGCTAACCCCCGCAGCTGGGACATTCATTTAGTGCCATCATGCTTTTATACTGAAGCATTATGTATCTTTAACTATATACTTAACCATCCAACATACCATATTGGCAAGTGTCTCCTGTATAGCCAGGGAGGCATCCGCATGTGTTAGGGTGAGCACAGACTCCTCCGTTAACACAGCGTTTGCTGCAGACCGTTTCACACTCTGGTTCGAAGTTCCACTTGCCATCCGACATGCAAACAATCACAGGGTGGCTCTTAGCTCTTCTGCCTAGAACAGATTCAACAATGAAATATCATAAAATAATACATATTTAAAATTTTGTTGTCACATTGATTACTAATCTATTGGCAATGTACTGATAATTTTACTTCTCTGATATTTCTATAAATAGATCATGGCTTATGTCCACAATTCTGGCAGTTTCTGCTGTTATTTATGAAGCAAAATATTGTTCTTTGTTTTAAATATGTTTCTATGTGAGCAGGTCAGTGTTAAGTTCTTTGAAGAATTGTAAGTAATAAAAATCCATGTTTAAAAAGAAATATAATGCTCGTAACTCATTAAAATTGTACTGCCCTTTTGCATTTTTCCAGTGTTTTTAAAATGGCATATAAACATGTAACAACACGGTTAGAACAAACACAACTGAACTAAAATATGATGAGATTGTATCACAATATCTTAAATCGCCTAGCTAACCATGGTAGTTAGAGCACTTTTGGTAATAAAAGATGTTGGATTGAACAGATGATAATTGGAGGAGAAAAGTAGGTGCTGAAGAATGCACCAATCTCTGCTTCCTGGCAGTGGCACTGGCTGCTACTATCAATGACACACAACCTAATTCATAATTAAAAGGAGGACTGCCTCAGGGTACCTTTCACTTATGTAGTAGCCAGTTCCACTTTACTATGTAACCTCAGTTTCCCGTGGAATTCTCCTATGCAAGTCAGAGCATTCCAAGAGACAGAGGATACCGGATGTGAAGTGCAAACATTATGCACCTTCATTCCTAGCCATCTGCTACATCAATATTAACCAGATGAGTTGTGGATAGGCTTAACAGCCTTCAAGAAGAAACATTGGACCTTTTGAGAACTAGAGCTTTTTGGAGCTAATGTTGGAGCTTTCAAGAGTTAATCTCAGAAGTTTTAAGAGCTATCATTGGAGCTTTTGAGAGCTTTAAGTTTTCAAGGGTCAAAGTTGAAGATTTCAAGAGCTAAAGGAATTTTTGAAAGCTTAGAGCTTTTGGCAGGTAACATTGGAAGTTTCAAGAGCTCACAAGCCTATTCAGAACTCACCCGGATGCAACAATGTTAACGAATGGATCAATAAAAATTCATGTAAATAACTTTTGGTAAGCTGAAAAGCTGACTCAATGTCCACTATGTTAATTGGCCAACTTTCGATCTCTCCACCAAAGTCATCAAGTGAGTCCTAGTCTTGGCATGGATTTTCTTCCTAAGAGCCCCTTCATCAATTTCATTTAATCACCACTCATCTTTATCATTGCAATTAGTCAAAAGTGGCAGAAAAGTTATGTAAATAACAAAAATAGAAGTACACATGCCGAAAAGGATGACATAATCGATGCATTTGAAAAGGATATTAAGAGAGTGTTTCAACCTAGAAAAGATTTTGAATGCAGTTAGGAATTTTCTCTTTCATAATCAAGATGAATAGGCTTGCAAGAATGGTCCTTTGGTTTCACAGATGGCAGAGAATGAGAAAATTGTTTACACTTGAACACAATAATAAGAAAATCTTACCTGGTGGACAACTGTATGCAACTCTATCCTGATAGAGGTAGGAAGTGCCTAGAATAACAGCACCATTGTGCCCCTTCGGTTTTCCACATGAAACTCCTGCAATTAATTACATACCTTTACACATATCCCAAGGCTTTACATAATATAATAAACAATTATCACTGAAATGTTTGTGTATGAACATTGATAGAATTCCCTTGTCCTGCCTGAAAAAATGAGGCGAAAATTACACCGAAACCATCAGCAATTGCTAGAAGCATGCATATTTCATTTTTGACGAAAACAAGATATGTGAAATAACACATTGAAATGTTCATTTTTCATGGTTTTCAAAGATGTGAGGTGCATCTTGTTACCATGTTTAGTCACGAAATGACACAAAATGAAATGAACAATGTGAAATAAACTCAAACACAAAAATTTAGAGTTTATTTACCAATGCGACATCATCTGAAGTGAAATGCTAATTTTGTGTAATAAATATAGTTTTCAAATCAAATTTATGTTTTTATTCACCATTTTAACACCGAAATGCCATTTTATATGCCTCTTTTGATCCCAAAATATGCCCAGTTTTTGTACCAAAATCTCGATCTTTCATTCACCATAAATGTGTGGCTTTAGCAATTATATTGTAAACTGTAAGATTGAATGTAAAAAAATTTGTAATTTTCAACTGCAAGTTTATTTTGTGATATAACTTTTTCCTACAGTCACTTCAATGGGAACCCTGCAGTGTCATAGAAAACATCTGTAAGATGTTATGTTGTGTGTCAGTGTTTTGTAGCATGTTGGGTGAATGTAGCAACAGCACTTGCTATGTGTTGTTTTACAAATTCTGTTATCTTTATATCGAAAGAAACAAATCGCTTAAACAAGTCACATGCTTCATGTCAATTTCTGCCTGGATCTCTGGTGAATAATTCTAATTTAAAACCTATGTAAATATATATACCTATTTACACTTGAGTCATATAACATCAGGAGCATGGATAACTCTCTTTAGCTCTTGCACACCAAGCTCAATGAAAGTTCGTTAGCTTTAGATCCGGACTGCCACTACCAGCACATGATGTGGCCAGCCTTAGTACTGATAAAACCTATAATTTCATTTTGAAGCATTATTTTTGGTGCAAGCAAAATATAATATGGCCTGCAACGTAATGCTGAAGTAGTAAGTTGGCTCTGCCCGAAGAAAAAAAAAGGTTTTGCCCCCGTTTTAGACAGTGATGGCTCTCACCAAAAAAGAAAAAATCAATAAACAAATGCTATTTCAGCCCAAATATACATTTTTGTATGGTATTTAGTGGTATATTAAATATGACTATCCATAGAAAATCCCCACCCACCCACCTTCTGCCTCCCTATTCATTTTATTCTGGTGCCCTCGCTGGTTTTAGATGTCCTCATGGGGATAATTTAATTTTAAATATGAAGGATGAGGGTAATAACTTTTTTAATGTTAAATGAAGTTAAATAATGCAGTTGCACTTAATTATAGATGTCAATTGTGTGTAACATACACAATTGTGATTGCTCTTTACACATAAGTTTACAGATGGCTTAATCTGCTTTAGATATCTTGAGGAGGAGTAAGCATCGCTTTTAGACACCAGATTGTCATTTACTATGCTAATTGATGGCTTATCTTTGGTTTTCGATGTCTCTGAGTGGGTAATCTTCCCCTTCCTCCTTTAATTTGCACATATTTATATTTCTATTTTTGTTACTTTATGTTGGTTTTCTACTTTTGGGTCAATCACGATGATGAGAATGAATGACAAACAGATTAATACATGATGGGACAAACATGCTCACCACTCCACCACAGTTTGAAATTTTGGACTGAAAAGGAAGTTAACTTTTACTATTGAATATGTGTACATCAGCTGATAACTAACTCGCTAACTCTCGAGCCTTCTTGAACCCGAAGGTTCATGGTTGCAGCAACACATCTCTCCACTTTCTCCTATCCTATGGCCTTCTCATCAACATAAGCTGATACCATGATTAACTGATTACATGCTTGAAATATCTAATTGTAATCAAATCAAGAAAATAATTATCAGGTGTATGAGAATAAATATCTGCTTTCTCAAATCACAAGACTTCAAAATACAATAACATTTCCTTGCCATTGTGCCACAACAAACAAAGTTAAAGTAAATAAGCAGAAACTTACTGGTGCATGTTCCACTAACATAAGACCATTGACCATCACTTTGGCATCGAGAGGATAAATCACCATTAGGCACAAACCCTTCTTTACAGGAATGGATGACTTTTGAGCCAAAAGTGAAATTGCCACTGTATGATCTCACTTCAGCATTGTATGGAGCTGGAGGTACATCACATGATGCAGCTGAAAAATAACACATGTGAGATCATGCTAATGTATGTGCATGTCATAAAAAAAAAATAATATGCTAGGGTTACGCCCCATGAGGAATTTCCCATAAGTTAATACTTTTAAAACTTCCCCTATGGGATAAATTCTTCTTCTTCATGAGGCACTACAACATACAACTTGACCATCTCAACATCATCTCTCCACTTTCTCCTATCCTGTTCTGAATGTTCTTCACCCAATTCTTTGCTTTCATGTCTCCCAAATCTTTAATTATTTCAACTTCCCATTGTTTCTTTGGCCTGCCTAAGACTCTTGTTCTGAGTGGTTTCCATTTATATATTTCTTTTATGTGTAATATAAATTACACTTCTAAATGTTTTTGCCAAAATTGAGGTGCACATTAACATAACATGTGAGTGATGATGAAAAAAAAGCAAAGCATTAGGTTTTTAAGGAGTCATTTTATGAAAAATGAATCCTCAAATTCTTCCACTTCCATATGAAAAGACTAAGTTATTGATGGAATGTACAAATACAGACTGTACAGAAATCTCCCCGGAAGTGGTCCACAGCATCAAAACATTATTTATTTATTTATTGCAAAACCGAAAACGCCAGCATCTGGTTTTCATCTTTGGAGAAAAGCAATAGGCATAAGCAAATATTGTATCTTATGCCATATATAACTAATTCAACTGAATCATATTAATATTTTTGTGAAGCTATATTCATACACATTTTGCATGTGATAAATTCTCATTTCAAGGAATTTCAAGCTGTACACATGGAAGAAAATAAGACCATATGATATTTTAGTTGTTTTTTTTTAAATTATTGCTTACTTAACATTGAAATTCTACATTAAAGTGCCAAAAGTCATAGGATAACAATATGCAAATATTTATGTGGCTGATGCAATATAGCAGCAGAAGACAGACTAGAGTGCCTTTATTCTTAACACACATAACAGATATAAATAGGCAGAGCATTATCAGTGCTTAAAGTTGTACTCTTGTGAGTCTTGTGCAGGGACGGCCCTACAGGGGGGCTGAAGCCTCCTTGTAGCCCCCCAGATTTTTATAGTAAGTTAGACTCATATCAACCGAAAATAAGACAACATAGAAGTTCTCTTACGTAATACTTTCCATTGTAAAACTTCCATTGGGGCAAGGTCATTACAATGTTCAGTACATTTCCTACTTTAGTAAGATCGCAAAATTCGTTATTTATGGTGTGTTCCAAAATCGTACTAGGGGAGGGACACAGCACATCTGACTACATCAGCAACAGCCACTGATCATTTTTATACTAAGTAAGTGGCCAATCATGAGTTGCCAAATTTTCTACTTGCTACCTGCTTGGAAGGTGGATGCATTCAGTGCATTTAAAATTGTCCATTGGTTGTTGAATTTTTATATGGTAACGAAGAATATGTATGCATATAAAGTTAAATGTTCATAATTATTATCCCCTATAAATCGAATCACTATTTTAAGGAATAGTTCTTACAGGTGTGAAAATGATTTTTTATAAGTAGGACGACGCTCAACATCTAAAGAACTATCAAGTTTCATTTCTGTTTGTTAGTTTCTCATTCGAATATCAGCAATTGATTGATTGATTTGGTTTATTTTACTTTGATTTTCTGCCACTTTCGGCTAATCGCAAAGATAAGATGAGGTGAGTGATGATGATGATGCAATGAAATTGACAAAGGAATACGAAGAACACCCATGCCCAGTCTGGTATTCAAACCCAGGACCCCTTGCATCACAGCACACTGTGCTAACCACTCCACCACGGAGACCGGTACAATGGTATGAATGTTAGCAATGTTCTCTCATTTGTTCCATTATATACATCCTTATCATTGCAAATATCTGAGAGGGAGAGATACAATGGTACAGAATCAAGTAGTAGACGAACTACCTGTTCTTAAATGCTAAGAATTAGAAAGATTAAATTCCCCTCTGCCCCTTGGGCATCTAGCTGTAAGACTGCTGCCTTGAAATCAGGTTGTCCCATGTTTTCGGTCCCCGGTGGAGGTACAGTTCATTAAGTGGCTCGGATTCCACTCTAAGCTGTAGGTCTCATCTCGATTAGCTTCTGTGCATGTAGTGGACGTTAATACACATCCAACCAACTAAACACTGCAATACAGTGCAAAATCTAGCACGCTTTGGCAATTTTATTGCCTGTAGGCCTAATCCTACATGTTAATTCATTTGTGAGGCCAGAAAATCGTTATTGCATAGTAGCCCATTTCGATTCCAGCATGTGAAAGCAAGAGGATATTGAAGTTAGGATCTATTATCAAGTTTCTGATCACCTAATTTCTAATTAAAAGAAAGGTTTACTAAGGACAGTGATGTGTTAATTGAAGTTAACAGTTGAAATTGAGAAATTGATGCTCTTCTGAAGTACGAAAAGCTAGTGTTGGACAGTTTAGAGTCCGAAAAAAATCTGATACCAACACTTATGGCACTCTATAGCGCTTACGAGGCAGAAAGGAAACTTTTTGCAATGGATGAAACATTCAAAATTGCCTTTCACGAACTTTATAAGCCTTGTGTTATTGCAACAAATTATTTGGTCTAGGAATTAATTCGTGCACCTGGACAAGAGATGGCGTAATGAGCGTATCGTCCCACAGTTCCGTGTAGCCACACATGCATTGAAAACTCCTGTCAGCGCGCATCGTTCGTAGTAATATAAGGCAGTTGATTGACGTGTCAACAACAGCATTTTGTAGTCAACTGAACATGGCGCAGTTCGTGCCAGACAAAGTGTTTTTGCGGGGTGTTCTGCTTCATTACTTTAACATGCAGAAATGTGCTACCGAAAGTCATCGTATTTTGGTGGAAGTGTATGGTGACCATGCGCTAGCTGAGCGAACATGTCAGAAGTGGTTTGCACGGTTTAGAAGTGGTGATTTCGGTCTGGAAGACCAAGAGCGACCTGGACAGCCAAAAAAATTTGAAGACGAAGAATTGAGAGCATTGCTCGATCAGGATTCGTGTCAAACGCAGGAAGAACTTGCAGAAGCATTAGGCATTGATCAAACAACAATTTCCAAACGCCTCAAAGCCATGGGAATGATTCAAAAGATGTCACATTGGGTTCCACATGAATTGAAAGACAGAGACGTTGAAAGACGAAAAACCATTTGTGAATTGCTGCTTCAAAGACAGGAAAGAAAGGGGTTTTTGCATCGCATTGTTACTGGCGATGAGAAGTGGATCCATTAAGAGAACCTGAAATGAAAAAAAGGCCTGGGTGAAGCCAGGTGAACCCGGTCCATCACTGTGCAAAGGTTATGCTGTGCATATGGTGGGATATGAAAGGTGTGGTGTACTATGAGCTGCTGCAACCAGGTGAAACTATTAATGGAGAACGTTATTGACGACAATTAATGCGTTTGAAGCAAGCTCTGGCCAGGAAATGACCAGAATGGGAGAACAGACATGATAAACTTATTTTTCAACATGATAACGCTCGCCCACATGTCGCAAAACCGGTCAAAACCTATTTAGAAAATGTCGAATGGGAAGTTTTACCCCACCCGCCATATTCACCAGACGTTGCTCCTTCGGACTACTACTTGTTCGATTGCATGAATAACGATTTGATTGGACAGCGGTTCACTTCTTCAGAAGATATCGAAAAATGGGTCTCTGACTGGATCGCTTCAAAAGATGAGGACTTCTTTCGCCACGGAATCCGTAACTTGCCTGACAGATGGGCGAAAGTGGTGGCTCGCGATGGACAATATTTTTCTTAAGGTATTTATGTATTTTGTGTTTGAACTACAGCTTCAATGTGTGTGTAACAACCGCACGAATTAATTCCTAGACCAAATATGTGAAAGAACATTTTCTAGATTGCGGCAAATCAAATGTTACCTTCGAAATAGAATTGGTAATTAGAAGCTGAGTGTTCTATTCTGCATATCATTCCACTAAATAATGGCTTAAGAAAAGAAAACAATATAATTGTGATATTTTATCGCAGATGGAACCGAATGCAATAACCTTCATGGTGATTCTCTTGGGCTGACTATAAAATGTCGGTAAATTTATACTGTAGTGAAATGTTAATTAAATACCTTTTAGCCGGTATTAGTTGGCACGCGTAACTTGAGGGGGCAAGGGGAGCATTTGATCCCAAAATTTTCAAATGTTAAAATTTACATGGGGGATTTTTGTTAACTTCCTGGGAACTGAGAAGTAAGAAATGATTTTTGTGATTTCTAAATTGTAATAGTTATTTAGCAAAATAGTTCTGGACACTTTTGGGAGGGGGGGAGGGTGGAAAAATTTTCGATTCTCCCTCCCCTTCCAAACGTTAGGCCCCAAATTACACCCATGTTAGTTAGCCCCCCAAGAATTTAAAATGGAATACTGTAGCCCCCAACTTATATCAGGCTGGCACCATCACTGGTCTTGTGTTACGTCTTCTAACATGATTATGGCTACATGGCGAGAATTATCAGAGTTTGAACGTGGAATGATAGTTGAAGCTAGGCACATGGAACATTCCATTTCTGAAGTTGTTTGGGCATTTACCATTCCTCGATTCACAGTTACAATGTTGTACCAAGAGTACCTCATTGCAGGCATTACCCACCACCATGGACAGCCCAGTGGCTGATCAAGTCTGCTTAATGACAGTGACCAGCGACGTCTGAGCATAATCGTCCATGCTAACAGACAAGCGACACTGCATGTAATCACATCAACAGTCAATGCATGACGTACAAGAGACATGTCTGTGTGGTCAGTTCAGCGAAATTTGGTGTTGATGGAATATTGCAGCAGAAGACTGACTAGAGTGCCTTTACTAACAGCATGCCATCGAAAGCAGTTCCTCACTTGGGCTTGTGCATACATTCATTTTACCCTAGATGACTGGAAAACTTAGCTTGATCAGATGAATCCAGTTGGTATGTTACGATGGTAGGGTTTGGGTGTGGTGCAGAACCCATGAGGCCATGGACCCAAGTTGTCAACAAGGCACTGTGCAAGCTGGTGGTGGCTCCATAATGGTGTGGGACGTGTTTACATGGAATGGTTTGGGTCCTCTGGTTAAATTGAACCAGTCATTGACTGGGAATTGCTATGTTCAGCTGCTTGGTGACAATTTGCAGCCCTTCATGGACTTCATGTACCCTAAAAACGATGAGATTTTCCAGGATGACAATGCACCATGTCACCGGGCACACTGATCGCGATTGGTTGGAGGAACATTCTGGACAATTCCAACGAATTATTCGGCCACCTAGATCGCTAGACATGAATCTCCTGTAACACATTTGGGGCATGATCGAAAGATCCTTTCGTGCACAAGATCCTGCATCAGCAACAATGCACAATTATGGGTGGCTATCAAGACTGCATGGCTGAACATCTCTTCAGGGGACTTCCGCTGATTGGTAAAGTCCATGCCAAGTCGAGTTGCTGCACTTTGCCTGACTAAAGGAGGTCCCACACGATATTAGGTAGGCATGACTTTTGCCAATTGAGTATATTTCTCTGGGTGAATCACAATGATGAGAATGATGAATGAACCATGAAATATATGAGAGAGAAATCGCAAAGGTCCATCTATGGATTACCCGTGATTTAAACTTTAGATCTGACTTTGTAATAGTAAGCTAACTACCACACAACAGATTGCCATAATATAATTTCCTCTTCCATATCTAGTTTGACAACTCCAACTTAAAAGTGTTACTCACATTTACACAAAGGAAATACACTCCAGTGCCCAGTGGAATCACATATTGATGTCATGGGTCCTTGCATTGTGTAACCAGGATAACAGGTGAACCGAATTACATCCTGATATTTGTGTCCCACTCCCCTTATAGTTCCATGTGCAAGTGGCGGAGGTTCTGGGCATGATATCACTGAAAGAGAAGTAGCAAGTCTTAATAAACAAGAAATTGATTGTAGGCACTGATAAAACCAGCACCCACAGATGAAGCTTTTTATAGATGTGGGCTGTAGTAAAACTTATTTGGGAAAAGGTAAGGTATAGTACGGTACGGTACATTTCCCCATGAACTGCACCAGTCATGAGACATATATGAGACATATTTTTCGATCTTGGAGGTGATGTGAACAGCACCACACTCCTGCCATTTTTACAGCCAACCCTCAGGTTATCCCCAGGCCCCTTTATTTGAGATCACCCACCCACCCTGTGAATCGACACGTGCCAGTCAGACATCCTACCGACTAGAACACAGCAGTTCCTAAAAACGAAAGTAGTGAGATTTATATATTGGCTAGAAACAAATAATCTGCTTCCCAGTTCTTCACTCAAAACTTTATCTATTTTTATTACAGCTGGGACCAGGGCCATATCAAGGTTTGTGGAGGCCCCTGGGCAAAATGTTTGGTGCCCCCCCCACCTGCATTTTTTTTATTATTTTTTACTAGGAGCTTTATTAGCTCAATATGTTAACCAACAATTTTCAGCAGTTGAAATGGTAGACCTGATTTTAGAATCAGTAGTCATTCACAATCGAACATATTGCAGATAGGTTTGCAGAGAGAATAGCGCAGTAAAATAAAATTACAGGACAAAAATTGTTGCGCTATAGCAGCAGTAAAATCCTGTGTTTAAATGTCTACAGTATATTATGAAGAGTGAACACCGTAACTACGTACAATATATAGTAAATACTAAGGGGGTTCAGACGGAAATAGAGAACTGAGCAGTAGACTGTACTTATGTACATAATTTATTATAAATGATATTATTTACAATTAAGAGTAAACATGTCACTACATATGCACAGTCCATCTACTGGACAATTACCGACAGGTTCATTGTGGAAATTGTAGTAACTACACTTTTTTCAAGAAAATTCCCAAAGTCTTATAGTAGACACACTTTTTTGCCTTTTTGCCGAAAATTCATCTACTATATCATCGAAGTCCAATTCATGAAGAAGTTCATGTTGAATGTTTAATAAACAAAGATTGGATAAGCGATCCTGTCCCATGGCGGCACGAAGTCTGTTTTTCATTAATTTCATTTTTGAGAAAGACCTTTCTTCGCTGCAGTTTGTTACCATTAAGACCAAATAAATTCTAAATAGAATTTTGACATTGGGAAATGTACTGCGGAACGGGTCCTTGCATACAATAATAGCTATACATAGACAGTTCCATTGGGAAGTCTTCCTGATGTTTGACATTGCTACTGCTTACTAGGTGTGCAAACTGGATCAGCTCATTTTCATAGGGAAAAATCCAGTCTGTGAGTGATGAGGTGATTTGATCAATCACTGGTAGAAAACTTTCCACTCTGAAATGTTCACTAGGCGAGAGGTGGATTTGAGGTTCATTTTCATGAGGTTCATTTTCATAGTCAAGAGAATTCAGTCGGACGTTTCTCACCCGCTGACATGAGTGTTCCTTATTGTACTCTTCTGTGCCACTTCTTCTTCTGGCTATCTCCTTATATTCAGAAAACGAGTTGTTTTTGATTCTACGAACTTCTTTAAAGATCTCAAAATGTCAATGACAGACTGAAGAACTCACCTTGGATCCTGGAGTGTTTTGCTCGTAGCATCAAATCTATCTAAAATGTCATTCCAGAAGACGGCTAACAATGCTATTTCCAGGGATGACATCTGCCGTGAGAGCTCATTCGCTTCACTTCTTACAATACCCTTCTCTTCTTTGTCATTGCCTATTTCGACAAGAGCTTCCTTAAATTTTTCGTAACCTTGGACTATGGCTTTTGTGGCATCTGCTCTATATGCCCACAGAGTCTCACTTAAACTCTTGGGAACATAGTATTTCCCTTCTGCTTCTCTTAACTTATCCAATGTTTCATAATGGTGAGGTGATGCTGTGAAGAACACGTAAAGCCGCTGTACAAAATCGAAGAAATGAACAGCTGCAGGACATGCATTACCCTCTGCTTTCCCTACCCGATTCAAAGAGTGGGCACAACATGGTACTAGCTCTGCTAGCTTATTGAGCCAGAAGGAAACAATCAACTCATTCCACCGTCCGTTAGCTTATGTTAGCGCGGTTCACAAAAGCGCTGCTTAAAGTTAGGTGTCCCATAGTTCACTTATGCACCGAGAGAGAGCGCTAGTATATCCACAAATTTTTTCCCTAGAAAAACTCATGGTTCTAAAACAATGTTATTAACGAAAGAAAGTTATATACTTCGTAGGATTATTTATTACCTTAATCGTATCTGAGAATTGATTGTTTGAATAAGTGTGCCTTATTCCCACACCACATCCAAATCAATCCATGGTATAAAGTATACTGAGCTTCAGATATCTACAAACAGATCAACAGAGCTGTACAACAATTGGATCCAGAAGAGTGTAGACATACGACACTATTGAAGTTTTATTTTTATTTTTAAAATACAACTTCTTATGTAATTTTTCACAAGGATAGCCAGCTTGTTAAAATATTTTTTTGGTGGAGGCCCTTCACAGCTTCCTTTTGGTGCGGGCCCTGGGCCAATTGCCCCAGTTGCCCATAGGTTAATCCGGCCCTGGATGGGACACATTAAAAGATACTCTATTGGTATTAGATGATATAGGTATATCGGTGTATCAGGTTATCACTAAATATTGCTGATAATTTTACTGATGCTATATTACCATAAATAACCTGTAATTTGCAATAAAATTCTGCTGTTTGGCATTGTAATGAATATACTCTGCTGTTGTAAAGCAAATTTCTTAATATACATTTTCTTTTTCTAAGACAAAAAACATTTCAATCACTTGGTTACATACACTAATTAAGATGGTTAAGTGAGAAGTTCAGGTTCTTTATGGAAAGCTTGTTATTCAGCTTTTGATTGCAAGTGTAAACACTATAATTGGCAACATTTCTCAAATATCTTACCTGTATCCTGAGCTCCAAGGGAGAGATAACAAGAAACCTCTACCAGAAACTGTAGCTTACACTGAATCATACCCAACAAAGCAGATTCTTGATGAAAGCCTTCACATATACAATAATTTATCATGGTACCATTTCCTACCAGTTTTGTTATATTTTTTCAGTCTCCTTTATACACTAATAGGCAAATATGGAATCCATACAACTCAATAGTGCTCGTACCAGGAACTGAACCTGAGGTGCCTTGACTACTACATGGCAGCTTTAACCCTCTGTAACCTGCATGGCAGCACTCTGTGCCACCATTTTTAAAAAGTTGATTTTTTCCTCTGCCCTCACAATAATGGCCAGAAAAGCCCTAGGTAACCTATCTATAATATTCTCATGAAAATATAGAGGTGTTCGTGCCTCTGAAGTGATCAATCTACCTTAGGCAGCACTATGTATCACGAGCAGAATGTTTCCTACCCTAAATCAAAACATGCCAGTCGTGAATGTGCGAGACTGTCCAAATTCTCAAACTTTATGTTCAATGTTAATGTTATTTATATTAATATTGCTTTAACTTATGCATGTTTTATATATATATATATATATATATATATATATATATATATATATATATATATATATATATATATATATTGTTATAATCCTCTTATCACGCTGTATAAAATACAAGAAAACAAATTGCTGTAACCATACTAACGAAAATAATAAGTACTAAAAAAAATGTTGATGGAAGTTGTGAGATTTCCTGCGCCTGTATTGTATTTATTTTAAATATAACAATTATCGATAATTACGCAATTTTATTTGCATTGGTAATCGTTCTGCAAGTTTAAGCGCAGCGGCGGTTATCAAGAGCAGCGGCCCAAAAGCCAGGATTGTTCGAAAAGTGTGCATTCTTCTGACAGTGGTTAAGAATGTCTGTTGTAATGGAACAGAATTTTTGTCATTTGCTGAAGTAAGACTTAGTCCATCTAAGTTTTATGATTTCAATTTATTTTGGAACATACTTTGAAAATTTTGTGAACAATCAGTTCCTTTTTCTTTCCTTCATTATATGGCAAAGTTTTTATTATTTTTAGAACAATGTTTTGTGCACTTTCTTCAAGACTCTAAGTTTGTTATTCCATGAGATATTTTCTCTCAGTCTTTTGTTGTTTATTTCCTTCAATAGCTAATAAAAAATTTCAAAGTAAACATGTTTGCGTTCATATATATTTTGCCTGATTTCCAGTGGGAAATATATAAATATATGCTAGTATAATTCAACATTGGTTTGCATTGACATTTCATGTAAATAACATTGGCTTTGATAGGGTGGCATTGAGTGCTGAGCACTGGACATTTGTGCTATTATGAGGAAGCAGATAACGGAGGGTTAATTACTGTATTGGTAAAGTTCCCTGTGCAAATAGTACGTGGGGGTAGTGCCCCACACATTCTTGATCTTGGCAATTTTTTTGGATGTGATGTGACCAGCACCATGCTCTGGCCACCTTTACCCACAAAGGTTGCCGCCAGGTACCCATTGATTTGAGGCTGGGTGAGCCTCAGAGCCACTTTATGTGGAAGACAAGGCCGGAAAAATTCTAACTTTAGATCATCCATCCCAGAAATCGAACCTGGGTCTCCCACGTGGCAGTCAGACAATCTACAGACTAAACCACTGCGGCTCATAATTACTGTAATACCCATCCGATAATTTCGTTTGTAGAGCACTGCCAAGGGATTGTAGTTCAAGACTACAATTTTTTGTTAAAAATGGCAATAATCCAAAATGTAGGAAGCAGAACATTCCACAAATAGTAAAAATGAACTTACTCTGGCATGATGGCACTGTTCCATTCCACTGCCCGTTCTTATCACAGAAGCGACTGGCCTCTCCTCTCAGTACGAACCCTTCCTCACAATCATAGTCCACCGTACTTCTGTATGTAAAGTCAACACCAAAGAGATACCCATTCTCAGGAACCTGTGCAGAAATCAAACATTATTAGCAATTGTTCATGGTACCTCACTGCACTTGTAATGATGAATAAAACAATAGATACACACTTTGTAGTGGTAAAATGGTAAAATACATTGACATGTCATCCCTTGGACACCAAGGTCTTCTTCAGGACAAGAATATCACATCATGCATTAAACCAATCTAGGGATGGAACTGATTAATCGGTACTCTATCGGCATCGGCCAGTATAGGCATATCAGTGTATTGGTTTATCGGTAAAATTACCGATTATTTTACCAATCTGATATATCGATAAATATCTGATAATTTAGTGCAAAAGTCTGCCATTTTGTTGTAATTTTTGTGGATAATCTCAATGCCCTACTTTCAAAAAAGTAAATGTCTAAATATGCAACTTCTTTTTCACTGCAATCACCTCAAAACACACATTTATTAAAGAGATCAATGAACATTTAAGGTTTTTCAAGGACAATTTCTAATTTTATATCAGATCGGTATTGGTAAATTTTATATCAGTACTTTATCGGTATTGTTCAAAATTTCATATCCGGCCCATCCCTACAATATACACTTGTGGAGGAAAGGAAAGAGATGAGTTGAGGTTCAAGCAAGGTTGTGTTAATACAGAATGCTGAACATTTCTGGTTTGTCGATTGATTGATTTGTTGCTTTAAGTCCACTTTATGCACAGTAAGGCTAATTGAGACTGGACCTACAGTTTTAAGTGGGGTTTGTCAATTTAAAACACTTTACCTACAAAAGAGACGTAACTGGTGATGCGATGGAGTAGGAATGACCAATTCTCAAAATATAAACTGCTGATATAAACTATTATATTATTGTAATCATAGATATGAGTCACATGTGAGTCAATGCTGAAACATAATCATAAAGGTAATCATTAGGTATTATTTTATTAATATACTGGGTTAATCAAAAAGAAAGAGCAGATTTCAAAATGTTATTTCCAGCAAACCATACATGACAGGAACATAATCCACACATAATTGGATAGATTAAGGTTCAAAGTTTTGTTGAACGACAGTTGGTTTTCTTCGTGCACTATTAATAACGTTTTGTGTGCTACAATTTGCAAGTTGTGAATCCAATGTGCAAGTGCAATGCAAAATTCTAACCTTCTGTCACGGTCGCCAGGGTGCAATGTCTGCATTTACTGTAACTTGTATGGCTGCATATCCACAACATAGGCAAGCCTAGAACTGTTTCAGATCTTGAAAAGTAGCAGGCATACTGTTCTTTGAGGAATGTCCAGATTTTCTAGGGATCTCAGATATGCTCTACATTTTCAATGGACATCCGTGGGCGACCAGTACTTTTCCCTTTGCATATGCAACAATCTTTGACGAATCTCTTATGCAACTCATAAATTTGCTTGTGATAAGCTGTTTGTTGAATCTACGGTGGAATTCACGTTGAACTTGCACAATGGATTCACACTTCGTAAATTGTAGCACACAAAACGACTTTTCCTGTGGTGTCGTCATTTACCTCCAACAAGAAAAAAAAGGTCATTGTTAGTGCACAAAAGAAACCAATTGTCCTACATGAAAACTTTGAACCTTAATGTTAAGTGGTAGAGCAGCCACAGGCTGAACTTTGCCCATGAATAAAGAATTTCTAATCAAATGATGTGCGGATTACGTTTCTGTCGTGTATAGTTTGTTGGAAATAACATTTTGAAATCTGCTTCTTCCTTTTGACTAACCCTGTATATTTATGTTGTTTTGGAAAACAAATTACAAAAAAAGATATTCAAATTAGATACCATAACATGACTTTAAAAATGGTAGCAAATGTTGGGTTCTTCGTCTACATAAAACTAGAATAAATTGTTCACAAATTAGATTTTTGCGGTCTTTACATGGAGTAACCTGGCGAGACAAAATTAGAAGTGAAGAAATTCGAAATAAATGGAAGGTTGAAGAAATTTTAAAATACTGTATCAGTTAAAGTGGAATCAAAATGTACTGAAGATGCCAGATAGCCATTTGTCTCGAGTATTATTAAATTACAGGCCAAAAGGAAGGAAATTTAGAAAGGCCATATTGCCAATGGAACAATCAATTTTTGTAGTCACAGAACGGGCTTTGAGTACCCAGACCTGCAAGAGAAAGATGATATTCATATTGTTATCATCACCTCTGGTTGAGAACACGGAACTGGTTCACATTGCACATCCTGAGAACTCCATTTCCCGTTTTCTAGACATGAAATTGACTCTGAGCCTTTCAACATAAAACCGTCTTCACAGGCGTACTTTGCAGATGAACCAAAGTGGAGTCCCAAAGGCTCAACTTTTCCATCTGTCAGCGGCGGAGGCTCTCCGCAAGAGACCAACTCACACTTTGATCTGTAAAAAAGAAACACTTTAGAAAGAATCAATATATGATTTATTCAAACTGATGGTTGATTTCTGGACATTTTAATATCTAGCATATAAAGCTACGATTACCAGAGATTCCCAAGTTTTTGAGAACTAGTGTGGGCATAAGTGGACAGTACTTGCATCAGTAATTTAGTCCCACTTTTCCAACAGACCCCCACATTTTTCACAAGGCCCAATTTAGGGTTATTTTGGTTCTACCACTATACTTTCTCAAAAATTACCTTCCACTCCATCCAGACTGATATGATGTGGGCTAAAGAAACAGGAAGCAAGCTGTATTTGTTTGTTTTTCTCAAATGAAAGTTGTGCGTTTCAAAAAGGTATTTAATGTTGTTATGTAGGTGCTTATGATTTTTCAAAAATAGCAGGAGGGTTATTTAGAAATCAATCTCTGGTGACCTGGTAAAAGAAAAGGGGGAAGTTAGTATGTACTTTTATTACATACATGTCTACACTACTTCTACACTGTTCTATATATGTAGGAATTTGAAGATGTGATAATTTAATCTAGGAAGCTCTTTGCAACTGATATATCAGCTGGGACTATAAGGATGTTTTTACCATTACATGTGACATGCAACTTTCAGATGTTAAAAATACAGGTAAATAAAGGCTTCACAAGCAAAGCCCCCCCACACCACTAAAAGCACTTATCACTGGAAATAATTTTGACACAGAACAAGTTATTGCATCTCTAAAGGATGCAAACGTTAAGTTAAAAAAATATTCAGACAAAAAAAATGCAGTATGGTTTTGGCATGCACAGATGATGTCCTAAAATAGAAACGGGAATTAACCGAGACTAACGCCCAGGCCTCTGGCATACCATGCCTTTGTAAAACTAACCAAGTTACCAAGCCATGAAACTTTGTTTGTAGAGCAATTAGGCATGCCAAATTTAAAGAATAAAATTCCAGGAGATTTCTATGCAGCCTTCAAACCTTTTAAATATCTGTTTGTTTTGCAACAGGTATACCTAACATAAAGATCCTAAAGAGAAGAATTAGGGAAGAAGTCCAGGCAATTCCACCTGCAATGCTGGTGTCTGTAATGGGTAATTTTGTTCATACACTCCGTGAGTGTAGTTATAATAGAGAATGGTAGATATCTGCGTGATGTAATTTTCAAAGGATAAGACGAAGTTAAGTGTTGTTTTATGGAATTACAAATGGCATTATGTTGTCTTATCAACTTTACATTAGCTGTATTGTATTACCATGGGAAAAATATTAAAATAGTAGATACATTGCCAGACCCTGCATAAGTACATACAAGTATGGTGGAAATATGTAAATTTCTTCTATCCCTTGTATGACTAAAGTTGTGGCTTATTGCTTTGTGATCTTACATGTTGATTGTTTTATATATAAATAGACTTGCACTACTGTTTTGTTTTTTAATTTATACTGTATTTATTAGGCTTGAGCCAATAAAAATGTTGATGTATAGGTATACCAGAGGTATAGTCATTTAAAATAATCAGTTGGAATATATTCACAAACACCAGCCAGTACTTTTCCAAAGCTTGGCTATATTTGCAAAGTCCACAAAAAATTCATGTGACAGACACTATTGCAGAGACTAAATATCCTGCAAATTATGCAAAATTCAAAGTTCACACAAACATTAAAAAACCTCTTATTGTACTCGTTATTTACAAAAAAAAATTAATGAAAATTTCTGTAATTGAACTCTAATGTAGTGTGATGTCGGGTATGGCATGGGTCACACTGAGAAGTAGCTCAGTTAAATAAGTTTAGTTTGGGTCTCACTGAACCACCTTTATCCTGAATGGTGTGGATGAAGGATTGTTGGGAGCCTAAGTCGTTGAAGGCTACTCACATCTTGCTTGGTGTTCTGGCTCTTGACGACGGTCGGATGGAGACTGGTGCCCGCTGGAGAGATTTTTGGAGGCGATAAGAGGTGGCTGGCGACTGACTTAACTGACAGAGCACTGATTCTCTGGACTCGAGCTGGCTTTGGGCTTATGGTTCTGTGTAGTCCAGACTGCTTCTTGAACTGCTCGCTCGTTGCCACCTTGTAAAGTCATGATCTCTCAACTGGCGGATGTAGTGGTCTTTGTCGATCGAGTTGCTGGTAATTGTGGAGCGAATAGAGAGGGGTTGATTATCTCCAGGGGTTTTTTATACATGGAAATTTCACAGTGACGTGGTGGACTTTGCACCTCCATCTGTACACCGGGGGTATCCCTGGGTGCAGGTGAAAATTTACAATGGAGGTGCACTCATTGCTGGCAAGGGCCGTTTGCCTTGCTGACTGTGCAGAGCCGAGTGGAAAATTCTTGTTGCTCGGCTCTGCATCTGGTAGAAGTTCGGGTGAATGAGCATTCAACTGGCAATCTTCAGGACGATGTTTTAGTAAAATTGATATTTCTACTTTCATGCTCCCAATTCCTTCATCACTAAATATTAAATTTTCATTTTTAGAACTGGATTAAAAAATTCAGTTGCCAGGTGAAAATTTTCAGGCAGCATGGTTACCAGGCACCCTATAATCTACCCCTGGGTATTGGTTCAAAGGGGTATTGGCTCAGCTGTAGTATTCATTCATACATTAGCAGTAAGACATAGACAGTGGAACCTCAATTATGTTTTTCGAGGAACAGAGACTAAATAACTTACTGGGAAAATTTTGTGACACATTGTTTTTAATGTACCAGGAAGGTAAACTGTACAATGTGGGGAAATATAAAATTAGGTACATAAAATTAAGATTTCACTATACTAACATTTTTGTCTTTCAGAAAATGTGATGCCTGTTCTTCACTGATAATAAACCCTGTGCCTTGCAGCAATAAAATACTTTTCCAAATACCTTACTTGTTCCCACTGACCATCATGGCACTGGATACGAGCTGGCCCAAGCAGAAAATATCCTCTCCTGCACTGGTATCTTGCTTCTTGGTAATTTGCATGACGCGTTATGTGGAATGTTGCTTGTGGAATATATGGAGGTGAACCACAGTGTGCCTATAGAAAAGGTACAATTCTAGTTAAATGTATTAGTAAATTTATAGAATATTCTATTTGCTCACTTATGTACAATGTCAAATATGAGGCCACTTGTTTAAGCTACTACTGATGATAGATTTTGCTAATATTAATAAAGTAATGATACAGATTAACTGTGAGTGAGTGAGTTTTTGTTTTAAGTACACTTGATGTACAGATAGGCTAATCGGGACTGAACCCACAATTTTAAAGTGGGAACCAAAGCACTATGTGCTTCCACCAAGTATCGAACCTGGAACACATTGATTACAATGTGATGACAATACCACTATGTCATTGGGGAGGTCCTACTAATTAACTGGTATTCTACTGATACAATACTAAATTGCAAATGTTCCATGAACACACTGCTGGTTCATTAACTTCCTTAATTAATGCACGTAACCAGGGGAACTTAATGTGTTTTTCTTAGAAAAGAAACTCTTATTTTAACATTTACTTTACAGAGTACATGAAAATTCCATTATGCTCAAGGTCTTTCGTCATCTATCGAATCGGAGAAAAATCTTGGGCTAATCTCGGTGTAATAGAAAGTAGATTGCGAAGTATGGTAGTCTTGCATTGTGATTGCAATTACCTAATTTTACTTCATTGTGTAGATTTACTTCATAGTATATTACATAGGGATTATCACATTAGTAATAGCTAACTTTGATGCAACAATGCCTTTTTCTTTCGACCATTTTTCCCATATTTCTTTGCTTCATGGCACCCTTAGTCTTTTCCTACAGTATCTTACTGTATGTCCAGCCTTATGGCAATAAGTACAGGTTAATTGAATAAAAAATCTTGTATTACTTCAAATATAGCATGATTTTGGGGGGAAATTGTTGAAAATAAATTGAACTGTTATTCTCACTTTTTCGATTGAAGATGAAGTTACAAGGGAGAGGAGTAAATCTCCATTGAATATAATTTTTTTATTGTGAACACGCGTACGTGAACTGCACGCGACGCCACTGCATATGTTGTACATTGTATGAAGCTGAAATAAATTTGTATGTACATTGTATACCTTTGTGCAGACAGGAGTATCTCCAATCCACAGGCCACTGTCATCGCAAGTATGAACTCTTGATCCCTGAAGGCTATATCCACCATCACAAAAGTACACCACACTGCTTCCCACAGCCAGGTGACCCGAACTTTGTGAGAAGACTGACATCTGGCCATTCAGCAGCTCTTGAGGCTGAGGGCACTCGACTGGAATGCATTCCGGAGGAGGTCCACTCCAGTGACCTGTCATGTTGCATTCTCGAACACCACTTCCCTGAAAATGCATTGAGTAATGTATTTTCTGCTCTGCGCAGAAGCTGTAATACATACCACAAAGGAAGAAGTGCATGAAAAAATAAACCCTTTTGATAATCACTACATTTCATGGCATCATAGCCTATGGTGTATTAGAACCTGTTGCAGCAACTATCAAGAGAATATTATCGATACATTGCTGCATTATCCTGTAAATATATAACTGTCCAGACATTCTGGTTTTCACCTAGATGTCACCGGTGTCCTGAAAGATATTTTCGGTATGCTTAATTATCCTGGTTTTAGCCCAGAAACGAAATCCATATTTTCCCATGTAACCAACAGTGGTTGGGCCAATGTTGGGCCGACTGTACTGAAAATTGTTGGCCCAACATGTGGTTTTTACATTTACCCAACATACTGAAAACTAAAAAATGAATAGGTTTGTGTTCTGATATATACATAATTTATTGTGAGACCAAATATAAACAATAGTACAAATTATTTATGAAAAAAAGAAATACAGCACTTTATCAGTCACATGGTATCATTGTTTTCAAGGCACCATACCATCAAGTGGTAGCACAAAAACTTTCTAGAGCTTACTAGAGTTTCATGGAATTTAGTCTGCACGTAACATTGTTTAATCACCATCACAATAATACATGTAAGAATGTCTTGTTCAACTAGAGCTAAAGAGACAAACAATAAGCAATTCCCAACACATCTTTCATCCATGGCGGCTGACAAAGGACTGGTGAGTGACTGCAAGTTAAAAATAGCTTCTACTTTCATTTAAAATATATTACATTTCCAGTATGTGCTGTGACTGACATGTAACAGTGTTTCTTTTTGAATATTTCACTTACTTTACAGTCTAGAATTTACAGCATACTCCTGAAAATTGTCTTAGCATGAAAGAGTTGGTTTTTAAAACTGATTCTGACTCACTATGGTTGGGCAAACGTTGGCAACCATTGTTGGCCCAATTTAATTTTATCATTGCCAGTAGTAAAATTTACTTTCACAGTGCAATGGACAGAAGTATCATGGACATTGACCTACATCAGAACTACCTTGCATGTACCTGTCATGTGTTAACCATATTATAATATGATATCTGTGATATTATATATGTGTTCTATGATAGCTGTGCACCTGGCATGTGGTTTCACAGCTGTTGCATTGAAAATATTGAATCAAGCAGAGCATACACTGAAGTGTTCAGTTTTTTTCCCAGGGCAATCTGTTCATCCTATCCCATCCAGTCATACAAATCGATGATTGCTTGCAATGAAACTCCTCAAGAACACACTTGCTCTTCAGCTTTAGAGCAATAATAATAATAATAACTATAACTACTGCAATGCACAGGAAAGAGCTTTATTTTTTTAACAAGAGAAGCAGCAGCAGTAATACTATGAGCACAAGGAGTAGCACCATTGTTGTTTGTGATGTCATTTAAAACATTAACCATAAATAATTCATTATAATCACTGCATTATACGATAGGTCACACTAAAAGTTTTTAGACACGCGCAAGTAAAACACTGGAGACCAAAAGTATGAATGCTATAATTTTTCAAAGTATTCTCCATGACAGTTGATACACTTGTTCATCCGCTCAAACCAAGTGTGAAAGCACTGGGGCCACACATCTGCAGGCACCTCTTGAATGCGCTGAACGAAGGCGGTGACTGCCTCCTCGGGAGTAGGAAATGAAGAACCTCGTAATTTATCCTTGATTTTAGGGAACAGGAAGAAATCACAAGGGGCGAGGTCGGGACTGTAAGGAGGATGAGTCATTTCTTCGATGTTGGAGGCTTTGAAGAATTCAATTGTTCGTACTGCTGTATGGCTGCGCGCATTGTCTTGATGCACAATAATGCGACTTCGTAGGCGTTTTTCACGAACTTTCCGTACGATCTCCGGTAAATAAACCGTAGTGTACCATTCAGTATTAACGGTCCGACGTCTCTGTAGCGGCACTGTTGCAATATGGCCCGTCCGACTGAAGAAAGTGGCAACCATTTGTTTGCCAACACTTCGTCCCTTCCTGACTTTTGTTGGTGGGTCTTCATCCGGGAAGATCCACTGCGTCGACTGTCGTTTGCTGTCGGGTTCATAACAGTACACGCAAGTTCGTCACCTGTTTCGATGTCATACACTGCATTTGATTGTCCTTGGTTAAATTTGTCCAGCATTTTCATGCACCATGTGACACGTGCCTGCTTTTGCTCCTGAGTTAGATGGTGTGGGATCAGTAGCGTGCCCAGGATTTTCGAAAGGGAGGGGTTATGTGTACATTTTCAGGTAGTCAGTCCTCATTTTGCCATATTTCCCTGCCTTTGACGTTCTTTTCTTTAAAATACTGGACACAAAGGGGGGGGGTTATAACCCCCACCAACCCCCCCTTGGGCACGCCACTGTGTGGGATCCATCTGGCACAGAGCTTCCTGACACCAAGGCGGTCATGCAGGATCGTTTGAACCTGACTCATACCAATACCCAGTGTTGCACTAATAACTGCATATGTCACCCGGTTATTCTCATCTATCATGCGACGCACTCTGTCGACGTTTTCTTGAGAAGTTGCTGTCACAGGACGACCAACACGTAATTCATCACTGAGTTTCTGACGTCCACGTCGAAATTCTAAAAACCAATTAAACACAGTCGCACGGCATGGGGCTTCCTCCTGAAATGCATTTCGGAGCCTTTCATAACATTCCTGCTGCGTTAAACCTGCTCGAAAATCGTAAAAAATCATTGCTCTGAAGTGCTCCCGTGTTAAATCCATTTTACTGTACACACACGATAATAATTGACTAATTTCTGGCACACAACAATTAACAACTATAAATTCTGCAGCATTATCACACTTCACAGACTACTAACTTCAACATATCCTAGAGACAATGTATTGCTGCAATCAGTGTTGCCGCATCTAAAAACTTTTAGTGTCACCCACGTACCATGTGTCAATATTATTCAAATTATTATATTCACACATGAATTGAATATTTGTAAGAAAGTGGGATTATACGTTTTCCAGTGAACCAAGGTGAAAAAACTTAAAATGCAAATATACGAGGGCTATTTTTTATCAAGGTCCGATCGGTTGCGAAATAAAAACCACATTGAAAATCCGATGAAGCTGTGCACGGATGTGTTGCACAGTGTCTCTAGTATGCCCGTTGATCGCGTCACGTCGCACATGTCAGTTCGGAGCATGCAGTGAGCACGGAAACATGACTAGAACATTAGAGTTGCACGCCAAGTGTGAAGTGCGTGCAGTCATTCGATTTCTTCATGCTGAGGGGTTCAATGCAGCTGAAATTCATCGACGAATGAGTGCAGTGTACGGTGAAACTTTCATGAGTGATAGCAAAGTGCGGCAATGGTGCAGGAACTTTGAAGCAGGACGTACAGACGTTCATGATGCAGGCGGTCAGGGAAGGAAGAGAGTGTCAACCGATGATCTTGTTCAGCAAGTGGATCAGGCGATTCGAGAAAATCGTCGGTTCACAATTTCTCTGTGTTGAGTGAGTTGTTTCCCAAAATTTCAAGGTCAGCTCTCTATACCATCGTGAGTGAGAGACTTCAGTACCGGAAACTCTGTGCGAGATGGATTCCCAAGATGCTGTCCTACCAGCACAGAAGACAGCGAATGTTTCTTCAGCGCTACCATGATGAGGAAGAGGATTTTTTGAACAAAACTGTCACAGGGGAAGAGACATGGGTTCATTTCGAAAGTGAAGAAACAAAAGAACAATCCAAACAGTGGATGCATTCCCATTCCCAGAGTAAACCAAAGAAGTGCAAGTGAACCTTCTCCATCAGAAAGTGTATGGATACTGTGTTCTGGGACAGAAAAGGAGTGTTGATAGTGGAATTCGTGGAACATGCCACGACCATCACTGCAGCCTCATACAGCGTGATGCTTCAACGTCTATGAAGGGCAATTCAGAACAAGCGAAGAGGAATGTTGTCATCAGGCATTGTCCTTCAACACAGACGCTCCTGCAGTGTTTTCGATGGAAGGTGTTTGATCACCCACCTTACAGACTGGACTTGGCTCATTCAGATTTTCATCTCTTTACGCACATGAAATGCTGGTTAGGAGGACAGCATTTTGGCACAGACAACGAGCTGCAGACCAGCGTAGAGAATTGGCTGAAAGCACAGGCAGTTGCCTTCTATGACGAGGGTATTGGAAGGTGGTACTACGCTACGACAAATGTCTAAATCTGGGTGGCGACTATGTAGAGAAGTAGCTGGAAGGTGTAGCTAAATGTTGCAAATAAAAAAAAATGATTTCACTGTGGTTTTTATTTCGCGACCGATCGGACCTCGAAAAAAAAATAGCCCTCGTAGTACTGTACTATAATATTTTGCTCTATTGAGACCATGAAGATTGGATGTGTAATATGAAAATTTGTAAAATTAGAGAATATAAAATCTGGATTCCACACTATATATGCTATTATTTTTGCTCACTATTTAACTGTTATAAAACTGGAGTTGATTACTGATGAAATGAGTAATACAACTGAAATTACATAATGTGCAAAAAAAGAGGGTGAGTGCATCTGATTTGAAAACATGTTACAAGCATATTTGGATTTGAATTCTATAGAAGTCATAGATGTAAGACAAAAAGTCATCTTATGCCTTATGCTGGAAATACAGTTTGAAAATGTATCAATAATGCAAACAGCACAAAAAATAGGTAAATACTTCCAATGATCCAAGAATGCATTTCGTATGTCAGCGACACTATCCACTAGTGTGAAGAAATTGGTTTGGAAGGTTTGTGGAGAAAGATATGCTACATACTCCTTATCCCATGCAATATTTTTGATGAGTGACCTGAAAAAGCAGCTAAAAGTGTAGTGGAATGAATTGCTCACAAAATAAATGCATCAAGCAATGAGTGAGTTGGTGACAGTACATTATCAAATGAAAAAAAAAAAAAGAACTGGCAAAGATCTGCAACATATTGATTACAATTGTCTGCCATCTTGGACATGGCTTAGTCCGAAATTTTACTTGACTTGTCTCTTTTTTCTCTCAATTTAGTCTGAAAATGCAACGAAATGTTCAAGTATCATAGGTGTTGGTGTATTTTATGTACTGCTTGCCTTACGTACATCACAACATGTAATTACATAATAATTCAATTAGCAACTCAACATATACACGGGCCTCCCCCATGGTGCAGTGGTAGCGTCATTGCCTTGTAATCAAGGGGTCCCGGGTTCGATACCCGGTGGAGGCACAAGTGGTTCGGATCCCACTTTAAACTGTAGGTCCAGTCCCGATTAGCCTTACTGTGCATAAAGTGGACTTAAAACACCAACTCAAACCCAACTCAACATATACACCTATATACACTGGAACCCCAAATTTACATTTCCAGATTTTACAAGTTCACCCATTTTTAGTAGATTCATCTTTGTTCTATGCAAAAAAGAAAAAATTGACATTTGTACCAAAAAAAAAAATGAAATACTACTAACCTTCAGAATGAAGCCTCTGTCACACTGGAGCTCCACTTTGTCCAAATAAAAGAAGGAATCTGCTCTATAGTGTCCATTTTGAACAGCTGCTGGTTCACCACAAGGAACACGCTCACATGTGGGAGGATCAAGATCCCATTTCAGGCTACTGTGACATGTGAGAACTGCTGCACCAGCTACGTAAAACCCAGAGGCACACATTACATGCACAACAGAACCTGGTCCATATGATTGAAAAGATATGTTACTGTTGGCTATAACGAGACTGGGACAATACATGGGAATGCATTTCGGCTGCAATCCGCTCCACAGTCTATTTGGCAAACATGTTCGCGAGACAGGACCAACGAGCCTAAAACCTTCTCTGCAATAATAACGCACCGAGGACCTCAGGGAAAGTGAATGCACTCGCACTATTCCATTTTGGGGTGTGAAAGGTGCAGTACATGTTATTGGTTGACACTGTGGTGTAGGGTGAGACCATGCTTTGTCCTGTAAGCACACTGCTGAATTTGATCCTAGCATTTCAAAGCCATAATCGCACACGTATTTCACCAAGCTGCCAACTTCGCGGTTCACCTCGATGACTCTTCCATGGAGCAGGGTTTCAGGTTCAGGACACATGACCGGCTCGCAAATTGGATCCTGACCAGACCATGCTCCTGAAGAGAGACACGTTCGATAAGAATTTCCAGTAAGTTTATATCCATTGTTGCAATGGTAAGTAATTGTTGCACCGAAGTGGTTGCCAGAAACGTTCACAAAACCATTTTTAATCTCGGAGATAACATTGCACTTCACAGGTCTGCAATAAGGTTTAGCCGATGACCACAAACCATTTGCCAAGCATCTTCGGTACTCAGGTCCAATCAGAATATATCCAGACTTGCACAAGTAGTGTATTTCTGAATTGTAGCGGAAATCATCACCTGCTATTTCACCATGGTTCAGTGAGGTTGGGGGTTGGCACTTGATTGATATACATGAAGGGGCATTTCCACTCCACTGACCATCAGCAGTGCAATGTATAGTTTCTGACCCAATCAGTCCATATCCTCTCTGGCAGCTATATTCTACAATGTCACAAAACTGGAATGAAAAATCCTCTGACGTATCATTTTTGTTGTTTTCTTCATACACATTTTGGATATAATTAAACTCCCTATCATGCTTAGGATGCCTTCTCTTCGTAAGTTCCCGTGTGCCCTGACTGATTTCAGGAGGCAAACTGCATGTAACTGGCTCACACAATGGAAAGTTCGGTGATGACCACTGTCCATTTGATAAGCAAGTTACATTCTCGGAGCCTTTCAACACATATCCGTCTTCACATGCGTAAGTAGCCACATCTCCATAGTGAAGTGTGCTACCTGCCAGCATGCCATTGTCAATCTGGGGTGGAGATGGGCACGTGATTGTCTTGCACACTGGAAGATCACCATCCCATAAGCCTGTAGGTAAGCAGCGTCTCACAGCCCTACCAGTCAGCAAATACCCCTCATCGCAATAATAATGCACTTGTGACCCAACGGATAGAGTGTAAAATACCTCATGTCCATTTCGTAGCTTTTCAGGAATACTGCACTTGATTAGTCTGCACGATGGCTGGGCAGGATACCAGGTGCCATCGGCTAAGCACTTTATAGAACGACTTCCAACAAGCATATATCCAAGATCGCACACAATCTCAATTGCACTTCCGACTTGCAAGCTGTCACCAATAAGCTTCCCATTTTCTACTGGCCTTAGCTCTGAGCAACCTTTAGAGATGCACGCTGGAGGGGTGGAATTCCAGGTGCCGTCAAACCTACATGTGAGCACAGTCGAGTCATCTGTCCTGTAGCCAGGATCGCAGGAATACACCACCTGGCTGTATGGCTGAAACTCTACATTGTTGTCAGAGCTGTAAGTTCCACGTTCAATTAGTGGTGGAACTGGACATGTTACAAGTCTGCAAAGTGATTGTGAGAGGTTTACACTTATGCCAGGATTGCATCCAAGAAGCATTTCAGACACAGGTCTTCGTTTACTTTCACACAAGTATAATGTTAGCGACTTATCTGGAACTTCATCTGGGGGTTTCCTTAAAGATCTACAAATCGCTGGAACACACAAAGGCAATGTACCCGACCACCGGCCATTAGCAAGGCAAGTGTGTGTCTTTTCGCCAATCAACTGAAAACCTTCACTGCATCTAAACTCTATTTTGTCCTTAAACTGAAATGAATTGCCTAGCATGTGTCCATTTGCAATTTGTCCTGGAGCAGGACAAGATACTTTCAAGCATGCAGGAGGGAGTCTGTCCCAGCCTCTTTCTAAGCACGTAATGGCTGATGAGCCTTTTAAGACGTAGCCTGGGTTGCATGTGAAGTGTATCCTTGCTCCTAGAGAAAAAGCATTACCAAATACTCTTCCGTTATATATGAAGTTGATGGGTTGACACTGGCTAGGAACGCACATTGGTTTTTTACCTTTCCACTCCCCATTCTTGCGACATGCTTGAAAATCTTTTCCTATTAATTTATACCCTTCGTTGCAACCATACGAAATAATAGACCCTATATGATAGTCACCCTCACTAGTAAAGTAACCATGATCTATGGCCTCTGGGACATTGCAGCTGGGTAAAAGGCAGAAAGGATCATATCCAGACCAGCGACCATCGTGATTGCATGTACGATGTCTGCTGCCCTTCAGAATATACCCCTCATCACATTCATAGTAGGCGGTTGACCTGAAATCAAGGGATGCTACAATCACGGTTCCATTCTCTATAGATGATAGATCAGGGCACTGGACAGGGTCACACGAAGGTTCCTCATCGCTCCACGTTCCATTCTCTATACAATGCCTGTCAGAAGTTCCAATAAGTCCGTACCCAAAGTCACATTCATACTTTGCCACACTGCCAAATGTAAATCCGCTTGGCATTACATGTCCATTAAGTATGCCATTCAAAGATGGGCATGTAATTTCTTTGCATGTAGGCAATGTGCCACTCCATGCTTGTGTTTGCAAACAAACCAGTTGTGGATGCCCCATCAACTTGTAACCTTCATCACATACATACTCAATTTGGCTATTAACAAAAAAACCATTGTCAGTGATGTGTGTGAATGTCTCTTCATCTTCTAGCCATTCATCACTGACATTTCTTTCCTGTGAAGGATTGGTCAGGATGTAATTCCCATGCACAATGTTCCCCGGATGGGGACACTGTATAGGCACACATTCAGGATATCCATTGCTCCACATACCACTCTCTAAACACTTGTTGTCAAGAGGACCTACCAAAATATATCCATCGTCACATGCATATTTAATAACTGCACCTGCTTCCCAAGAATTTCCACCAATTACAGAACCATAATGAATCTTTCGAGGGCTACCACATGTTACATTCACGCACCTTGGAGCCTCTGGTTTCCATGTACTATCTTCAGAACATAGACGATCAGATGAACCTATGAGAGTGTAACCATTGTTACATGTATATTCCACTTTGCTGTTGTACAAGTAACCACTCACAGATACATCTCCATTTAAGATTGCTTCAGGTTTGCCACATTTTACAGGAACACACTTTGTATTTCTAAAACTCCATTCACCAGTTTCACCGCAAGTAACACTCTTTTGACCTTTCAACACAAACCCTGGAGTGCACTCGTAGACCACTGTGCTATTGTACACGTTTCCTTCTCCAGTAATTGTTGCATTTTCTACTTCTGGATGAGATCCACATGATATGAGTTGGCACTTTGGTGGTTTTCCTTCCCAAGTTCCCTCATTGGTGCATGTTATGTTAGATGAACCAATTATATGGTATCCTATCTTGCAACCAAACACTAGCATTTCTCCAGCACCCACTTCTCTACTGTCTCCATTTACAATAAAGCCATTCAGAATCCTGAAAACAAGACAATGATTATTACAACAATGTAATTATTACAATTATTATTACAACATTAAATCATTATATATTATATACAGAAAACTCCAATCAACAATGAAACACAGGGTATGTAAGGGTTGACCTTCTGATAAGGCACCCAAAAGTCGATCTCACTTCCACATAGTACACCCAGGTAACTGCTTCTTGCAGGCTAACGAAGCTTTGGCATCTGCACGTACAGCCAGTATAATCCTCTGTAGAACTGTGTTGTCCTGTGTTTTGTCAGCCTCAGCTTTTAAATAGGTAAGGAGATATTAGTTCTCAGACAGGTAGTGATTTTAGTTATGGTAAGAGGGCTGGGCCCCATATAATATGATGGGGGCAAATAACCAAAGTGTTAACACACACACAAAATTTAAATTCAAATTGAAACAACAGAACACAGTAAATAATCAGCAATGGTTTATGCAGACATTAATTGGTACAAGAAAAATTTCTCAAAGCTTTAAAATTTTGATTTACACACATAATATTCTCCTACAATAAAACTTTTACATTTCCTGCAAACATACATCTTTCACATGAGATACAATTTTAAAATTGTCTATCAATTAACATGCACATATGTGGTGGAATTTAAGCTATGACAAAATGTAATACTTGCACCAAATTCACAAAATGATAACTGTTATAACAGGAATAATTGCAAAGAATTTTACTCATAATGCATATTATTACATACCTTTCCTTTTAATTGATATTTTACTATATTTGAAGGGCTCGGGAGTAAAACATGGTAAGTGACATTTTGGTTATTATTGAGTTACAAAGTACATCCTGTAGTCCATCGTAAATGGAGTCGAACCGTACTCGTAGTGTATCGTCTTGTCAGAGAAGAAGCTAGAAGTGTTGGAAGTTATGGTATCTACAACTTGTTTCGTGTAAAGTATGATAAGTAGCAAAGATGGCAGCGAAACGGAGGTTGTTGAATTCCAACGTGTCTTGGAAGTTCCTGAGTATTTAGGCCACAGTTAGAAAGTGTATATGATTCCCATGAATATCCAGAATGTGTACCACTGAAATAGAATGAGGAGAATGAAGAGGATACTGATGCAGAGATGAGTAAAACTGTGCATGGCAACGTATTTCATGTAAAATATGGTATGTTCTGTAGATACAAGGGATATTTAGATTGAAGTGGCAACACTGCTGTGAATTGCGTGTTTGGCCGGGAGACATGACGAGCATAGTGTGTTCCTGGGCAGTGTAGCGATCAGATCAATGTGTTCGTGCTCCCGTATTACTGTGTGTATGGTCAGTGGACGGTGTTAAAGTGAGGTGTGTGTGTGTGACATAGCACCCTAAACAATGTTTACCTGTGCAGAACAGAGTGTGTTTATCAAGTTTCAGGTGGCATGTGGTCAAAATGCACGTCAGATCCACAAATGGATTACGTGAGGCATGTGGTGATAGTGCTCTCCCTTATTGGATGGTTGTGAAATGGACTGTGGCATTCGAGGCGGGATGCCAGTCAGCAGAGAAAGAACATGGTGGTGGCAGTCTTCGAATGGCTACGAACCAACATTATGTGGAAGCACTGCAGACATTATTGCTCGAACATGATTGGCGATGGACGTGTAATGAACTGAACATTTTGTCTGCGTCAGTGTACCACATGCTAACCAAAGATCTCAACATGCGTAACATTGCAGCCAGATGGGTACCGCATGTCCTGACGGAGATGCAACAGTGGCACCGCTGGCCATGTGCACGCCTACACCTTGAACATTACGTGCAGGAAGGTGTTGATTTTCTGCACTGCATTATTGCGATTGATGAAACATGGGAGAGATCTTACAAACCCAAATTGAAACGCCAATCCAGTGAATGGCGCCACCCAGCGTCCCCACGACCGAAAAAGGTGAAACAAGAGCCAGCGAAAGTTAAGGTCATGATGATAATGGCCTATGAACATGAAGGCATTATCCTCTCACATCAAGTGTCACAAGGGGTTACCACAAAGGCTGCGTGCTATGCCTCGTACCTGGGTCACCATTTGCGACTCAAACTACTGCATCTCCTGCAGTCTGGACCTTTTCTGCTTCATGACAACGCCACATGTCATACTGCCCACGTGGTACGGACTCTCTTACGACGATGGGGTTTGGAGGTACTGGAGCACCCACCATACTCCCCAGATATGAGCCCCTGCGATTTTGATTTGTTCCCAAAAATGAAAGAACCACTTCGGGGACAACGTTTCAGTCATATTCCCAGCATTGTTCGTGCCATAGGGTGCTCTCTCGACAACCTCTCACAAACGGGGGCTCTCAACGGTATCCAACATCTGCCACATATCTAGAAACGTGTTCACTGGGAATTAAGCGACTACATCGAGGAATGTAACCATCTTCACGTGAGTAACACATTTCATTTTCATTTCCCAGATATGTTGCCACTTCAGTCTAAATTACCCTCGTACCATTCCTTACATGTAGCAGTGCTCATGATGGTAGTTGGGAAATAAATTTTACTCTCGTGCCTGGAAGTGAACTGCAATCCTAGTAGAGAAGGATATACTATATACGTGTATGCAAAAACAAAAATATCAGAGATTTATATAAAGGTGTAAATGAATTTAGAAACAGGTGGCAACCTAAAGTAAACTTGATAAAAGATAAAGACGGTGATTTTCTAGCTGACCCAAGCGATATTCTTAATAGATGGAAGAACTACTTTAATGACGTTTTAAATGTTCATGTATGAGATAAATCAGAAGTAAATGAAGTACACACAGCAGAACCTTTAGTTCCAGAACCTAACTTGACTGAAGTAAAATATGCTATTAAAAGGCTAAAGAATAACAAAGCACCTGGCATTGATTTAATACCAGCTGAGTTAATTAAATATGGTGGAAATTCGTTAATGTCAAATTCATAAATTAATTTGTTTAATATGGAATAAAGAAGAAATCCCTCAACAGTGGAAAGAATCCAAAATGTTCCTGTGTTTAAAAAAGGTGATAAAATGAACTGCAATAATTACTGTGGAATTTCTCTACTCTCAACAACATATAAAATATTATCTAACATTCCTTTAACAAGACTAACCCCATATGCTAATGAAATTATAGGTGATTATCAATGTGGATTTAAACGTAACAGATCAACTACAGATCAAATTTTTCACATCAGACAGACACTTGAAGAAAAAAAGTGGGAATATAATCAAAATGTCCATCAGCTATTCATTGATTTAAAAAAAGCATATGATTCGGTCAAAAGAGATAAATTATATAATATATTAGTAGAGTTTGGAATACTTAAAAAGCTTGTTAGTATGATAAAAGTATGCACCAGTGAAAGAGAAAGTAAAACTCGTGTGGGTATTAATGTGTCTGACAAATTTACAATTCATGATGGGTTAAAACAAGGAAATGCATTATCTCCATTGCTCTTTAATTTTGCCTTAGAATATGCTGTTATGAAGGTAAAAGAAACTGAAGAAGGACTAAAATTAATTGGTATGACTCAGTTGTTAGTATATGCAGATGATGTAGACTTATTAGGGGATGATATAAATACAATTAAGAATAATGCTACTAAAGAGATAGGTTTGGAAGTTAACAAAGAGAAAACTAAATATATGCTTACAGGCCGAAACCAAGTGTTAGGTAATAATCAAAATCTAATTATTGATAACAACTTGTTTGAACCAGTTTCCAAATTCAAATACTTAGGAGTAATATTAACAAATGAAAATTATATTAAAGAGGAAATAAAAAGTAGGCTTAATTCAGGAAATGCATGTTACTTCTCTCTTCATAAACTTTTGTCTTCTCGTTTAATACGAGGGTCACTATCTATATTTTGAGCCTTGGCAACACTGATTAAAGTTAGGCGCGATTTGACGTTTGCACGGAATTGTCTGGCATTATTGACCATAACTTACTTCAAATGTTTTGTCAATAGCTTCATTTGTGTTGTTTATGTTGCCTTGGAGATTGCGCGACAACAATAAAATGGAATTAACTTGTGAACATTTTTGTGTGATGATTTTTTACGATTTTCGATGTGGATTATCAAGACAAGAGTGCATCGATCAACTTACTTCCACATTTGGCAATGAAGCCCCATCCTTTGCCACTGTGAAACGCTGGTATAACGAATTTAATCGTGGTCGCCATTCGCTCACCAACGAGATTCGCGAAGGTCGTCCAAAATCAGTTGTTGTTCAAGAAAACATTGATGCTGTGCAAAACCTAATACTGCAAGATCGTCATGTGACATACTGTGAGATTGAGGCAACCATAGGCATTAGTTCCACCAGCATATATAAAATATTACATGATAATTTAGCTGTGAGAAAGGTATGTTCTCGTTGGATCCTACACAATTTGACAAAAACTCAAAAAGACGCTCGCGTCAATTGGTGCAAACAAATGCTCAATAAATACAATCGTGGTGCTTCAAAAGACGTATATAAGATTGTAGCAGGTGACGAATCATGGATATATGCATATGAGCCGGAACGTAAACAGCAGTCAACTGTATGGGTGTTTCAAGATGAACCCAATCCAACAAAAGTTGTTCGCACTCGAAGCACATCGAAACAAATGGTCGCCTGTTTTTTCAGGAAAACTGGTCATGTGGCAACTGTTCCTTTAGAGGAACGTAGAATGGTCAACTCTGAATGGTACACAACAATTTGTTTGCCAGAGGTCTTCGGTCAAATGCGGAAAATAAACAAACGCCGTCGGATCATTCTTCATCAAGACAATGCCAGCTGTCACACATCTAGTCCAACAACAGACTTTATGAACAGTCAAAAAATCGAATTGATGGGTCATCTGCCATACAGTCCTGATTTGGCACCCAATTACTTCTTCTTGTTCCCGAATGTCAAGAATAAATTGCATGGACAATGATTTTCGTCAGCGGAAGATGCCGTTGATGCGTTCAAAAACCATATTATGGAGGTGTCTCAAGAAGATTGGAAAAACTGCTTTCACAAATGGTTCAAACGAATGCAAAAGTGTATTGACCATAAAAGAGAATACTTCGAAAAACAATAAAGCAGTTTTCAATGCCAAATTCCTGTTTTTTTCATTATTAGGCTCAAAATATAAATAGTGACCCTCGTATCTAAGAAACTAAAATTTAAAATATACAAAACAGTAATTTTGCCTGTAGTATTATATGGGTGTGAAACTTGGTCCCTTACATTGAAAGAGGAACATGAATTGAGAGTATTTGAAAATAAGATCCTTAGGAAAATATTTGGACCTAAAAGGGATGAGGAGACAGGTGAGTGAGTGGAGAAGGTTACATAATTTAGAACTACATAATTTGTATTCATGACCAGGTATTATTAGAATAATTAAATCAAGAAGACTTAGGTGGGCAGGCCATATGGAACGAATGGGAGAAGAAAGAGGAGTTTACAGGATTCTAGTTGGGAAACCTGATGGTAAGAGACCCATAGGAAGGCCAAGACGAAGATGGAGGGACAACGTTGAGATGGACCTAAAGGAAATCGGTAGGGATGGAAAAGAGTATATAGATCTTGCTCAAGATAGGGACAGATGGAAGGCCTGTGTTGCTGCAGCCATGAACCTTCGGGTTTAAGAAGGCCAGAGAGTTAGTTAGTTAGATGCACATTTATGTCTGTTTTAAGATACCATGCTTTACATGCAATGTCAAAAAATTTATTGAACTTGAAGAATATGTGATATGATCCTCTGAATCGTATTAATGATTTGGAACTGTTTAGTTTTATTATCAAATATTTCTTTCATAAATCTGTTATGTGAATTTAAAAAAGTTATGATATTTTTATTGTCGACCTAATTATCTATTTGTAATTTAATTAACTTTCTAATTTATATATTTGTGATTATGAAGAAAGCAAATTCTTATATTGTTGATATTTAATTGCAAATATGTGTTCTTCTTGGTTTGAAATTATAACTATTTTAATCCATACATAAGCCCTATGGACATTCGAAATCATTCTTTACAAATATGTTAAGTTAAAGAAAAATATAACAGAAAGATACAAGGGGCATAATTGTTGTCTTTAAGATAGAGAAATAAACCTTTTGTATAAATTGCTTATTGAATCACAGAAATTTAATATTGCCATTGTACACAATTTGGATCGTCTACGTAACACAGCTTTGTATTGAGAGAGGCTTGTGAATCGCATTCTGCTTGGCATGCTGAGGTAATAAATAGAGTCTTGATCTCTGTGTGTGTGTGTGTGAGGTAGGTAGAGATGTGAAGCTGAAGAAGAGTTTATATAAAAATATTCTTTTTACAAAAAAGATCTCCATAGAGATAAGGAGGTTATTTTTAATCACAACCATTCAGAACTTAACGCAATAAAATGAAGAAATTTACTTTTCTGATGGTGTTCATTTCAGTCATAGACAAAATAAAAAAAATCATAACATACAAAAACAGTAACTTGTTACAAGTAGCTCACATTATTGTTTATTGAATAAAATTACTAAAGGCTTTCATTTTTGTATTACAAATTGTTGTGGTAGCTATAAAAAGTTTAATCTAGGATCTAATGGATAGGACATACCTTGGGGGCTCATTGCAGTGTAACGGCTGGCATGCTGGCATTATGTCATCCCAATGTCCATCCTGTAGACAGGTCAGGTGTCTTGGGCCATCCAACAGGTAGCCTTCACTGCACACCACTTCAATCTGATCTCCAAATTGAAACACAGCCTTGCTTGACTTCACCTCGCCATGTGTAGGTGGCTCTGGTGTGTCACAAGTAATGACTGGAAAGGAAAGAAAGAATGATGTTCAAAGGCTGGAACATAATTTAATCTGATTTAAATACTTGAAAATTCTGTTTAATGCACGAACAGTAAGCGAGAAACTCGGGTGTTATTTTATAAATTACTGAATGAAACCATAGCTTTAGGAGAAGAGGCATTTATCATCTTTCACAAGCCTTGTAATTGAGAGTCTTTTCAGTCAGAAATGTGCCATCTGCATAGAACTGCAAAAGGTGGGCAAAGTTATTATCTATGTTAGTGTTTTCTTTTGAAAAAATACCAAATGAAGTATACTACTATATCAAAGAGAGAAACACTCATATCTATCATCATACTGGTAAAAATTATTAGCTCGTCAATCCTGGTTGATTATTTCCAGTGTACACTATCATACAAGGTATGCAAAATGATGGCTGATATTGAAAGAGTAAAAACATTCTGAAAATTTTCAGCAAGCATAAGTTTCACTTATTCTGCACCAATATTTGTGCACTAGAAGTGGATTCTGGATTAATAAAAGAGAGTTATTTTTATACTGTAGTTATCTCATATGTGAAGCTAAGAATAATTTGAAGCTAAACTCCAGCTATCGATACAATGTAGTTGCAATGAAATTGTTTGATTGTTTGTAATTGTACCATTGAATAGCTTTAAAATATTACAATGCTAAAGTATCTATGATGATAAAATCAATAATTAGGACAGTTATTAGCATCAACCCCACACTTTCTTGATCTGGTCATGAGTGGGGGTGATGCGTACAGCATCACGCCCCTGAGCGCCTTTACCCCCCAGGGTTTCCCCCAGGTACCCATGTCATTCGACGCTAGGTGGGAGCCGAGGCCACTTCCTACGTTAGAAAAGTTCCCGAATTTGAACTGGGGGCAAAGACAGTATATTGCTCTTTGTAGATAAGGTTTAGCATAGAGCGGGGGCAATTGCCCTCCCTCGCCACCACTGCTGCACCAATATCAAAGTATTGTAGCACATGCAATACTATCAAATCATCTCTCTGTTACTTAGTGTTGCCTCAATTTGCATTTCTCCAAAGCTTTCGGCTAGAGACGAATAAGAGAAATGAAATGTGGTAGTATTTTGATTGTATTTATTAATTTTATGTCACTTCACTTCTTCTCTAGGTAATCAAAGTGAGAAGCATGAACAATGAAATACATGAGGAATGTTCATGCCTGACGAAAGATGCCTAATTTCATGGCATCCTTTGCTAAACACTATTGCCTACAGGCTGGCCAAACTGACTACCACATCAATAAATTAAATATTATTACTATACTAATGTTAAAAATTTAAGCAACAAACGGAAATTCTTTCCTGTGTGTCCATTTGACCACATAATATGATCAGGTGATAATATTTATGATGTCATAGACAACTGGTTTAAGATAGAAAATAAACTAACCTTAATGTGCCAGGATTTATCAACAAAAAATCACGATAGCAACAGGTTAAACTTGGCAAATTTATCAAAAAAAAAAAAAAAAAGGAAAGGATTTCTGTTTTTTTGGACACTAGTGTATATTGGTGTTAATAAGAATTTTATTTTTGCACATAAAAAACAAAAAAGCATCATAATCACATTTTAGGCACATGAAAGACCAAAACTCTAGGCTCCTATTAACATGTATCACCTTCACATACTGGTGTCTGACCACTCCAAGTTCCCGAACTCCCACAGACCCTCATGCTTGGTCCATCCAGTTGGTATCCTGGGTTGCAGTAATATCGAATCTCATCCCCATAATAGTATCGGTGGCCTTCAATTCTTCCATTTACAAAGTACCCTGGGAAACCACAGCTTAAACCTGAAAAAATATGTAAGTGTAAATATCACAAACATTGATGATAATTATTGACTAATATGTAAAATATAGAAATAAAATTTTCTAAACTAGTAAAAGATTAATTCTCAAAATATTACAATGTTCCCTGTATTATATTACCTCTCAATTTAAAAAAACAAACAAGAACAACAATTTACCTTACTATAGATCTGAGTTGATAGCACTTTGAATTGATGCTGATACCACTGCCAATACTTTCACCAATTCCAAATTGTAACAATTGATAGCAGTTCAGAAAACAGAATATTTAGAAATTTCAATACAGTGCAACCCCAATTTTACGTGCCCCGGTTTTACATTCGCCTGCCTTATACATTCAATCTTCATGGTTCCATCAGAGCAAATTGCTATAAAAAAATTTCTGGATTTTGCATTTTCCTGCATGTTAAGATCTTTCACCTTGGTCCCCTGAAAAACGTAAAATCGAGGTTCCACTGTACATAAGTTTTGCATTGCAATTATATCGTAGCAATCTACCAGCATTTTGCTTTAAAACCTTCAGTTTCATATGAAACATTCATTAATCACAAGATCAATTTCTTCCCCACAGTAGTGTTGCAGATATTATGAAACTATGTATATTGCATAGACACTATGGACTTGATTTCTGCATACAATACAGATCCTGGACATATATTATGTAGTCAGACGATTCCTAGGTTTGCAGACCTCGCACTACAATTCTACATTTATATTTTTTGTTCCCGTTGTGCAACAGCCCTTGAGGGCCAGGGCCTGCCCACTGACTGCTGACCTCACTCCCACATGCCTCAGCAGAGGTGGTCGATCATCCAACCAGTTACAGGGTGAAATGTGGTCAGCACAATGAATCCCCAGTCGTCGTCGTAGGTTTCCATGAGCAGGTTACGCTACTCATTTGTAGCTCCCCAATGGCCAACGGTCCCATACACAGGCCGAAATCTCAGAAGAAAAGATTTTATTTTCTGTATTATATGGAAATAAAATGATGTATACCCAGAAATGGAGGGGAAAAATTAATAAAAATAGTTTATTGTTCCTTAGTGCTGAGTACAGCAATGACCAAATACAGAAGTATTTCTACAATTAGTTCACATCACATTTTAAATTATCTGTGATATTACACCATCATTGTTATGGTTGGGGTTGTTGTCTAGTTTTATATTTAAGAGCTTTATTTATCTTGAAAACAATGGCTTTCAAAAAAATAGCCAGAATCAATCTTTGGTGCAGTGGCATGCCCAAGGGTGGAGGGGATGGGGGTGGGAGTTATAATTTCCCCTTTGGCCCAGTATTCCTAAAAAAACAAACAAACAAAGAGAACATCAAAGGCAGAAAAAGATGGCAAAATGAGGACAGACTACTAAAAACAAGTATACGTATCCCCTCCTTTCCTTTCAAATATTCTGTTCATGCCACTGCTTTGGTGTGATACACTCATTTTCCTGCTCCTTCCAATATGTAGGGTTTGTAAATTGAAGGGCTCGGGTGTAAAACATGGTGACATTTTGGTTATTTTTGAGTCACAAAGTTACATGTGCTATCTTTCAATTTTCGAGTGAAATTGCCATGTCATACAATTTGCATTGAACTCAGTGAAGCCTTCTGAAATTGGTAAACACAACATGAAAACAATTTATCTACAGTAAAGCTTCTAATCACCTTTTTTCTCAATTAACTAAGAAATGACCAAAATGTCACTTACCATGTTTTACAACCAAGCCCTTCAATTAAGAGATTCCAACCACTGCTCATATTTACATGCCAAATAATAACAACAATGAAGTTAGTAGCATCATGCCAAATATTATAAATGTCAAAAAGTATTATTACATTGTTATTTTCATTATTATTATTATTATTGAAATATAATAACAGCAACAGTAATGCACTTCCAAAGGCTACAATGTTTTCTACTATTTTGGACATTACTGTTGTTACTATTATCGTATCTATGTACAATAAGAATGAGCACTTGCCTGGCTCTCTGTCAAAGTGTTTAGCAAATCAAGTTACAATGGCAGATGCACTAGGTTCAAATCATGAGTAATACATGGAGACACATCCTATCATCTACCTCATTATTCATCCTCATTGTTGTGATTAACCTAGATGGATAGAAAACTATGTACAAAATAACCAAAATTGGAATACAGAGAGCCCAGGTAAACCATATACTTACGGATGCACAGTGGTTGATGACCATCCCAGTTTCCATGCTTCTTGCACTGTCTCTGGGCATTTCCTTTTATGGTGAAGCCCAGGTCACACTTATATGTGGCCAAGCTGTTCTTGCCTTCTCCTGAGAAGGATACATCCCCATTCAAGGGTGCATCAAGCTCCAGGCAACTCCCACAGAATACTGACTCCTGAATCTGAAAAATGCCATGAAAGTTCAATGCACTAGCAGCATGAATAATGAAATTTTGGCCAATACCAATAAAGTACCAATATAAAAATTACCGATACCGATAACTGATATTATCCCGATCCGATGTAAAATTCCAAATGGTCCTTGAAGAACCTGAATACAGTCAACTCTCGATTCTACGACCCCGGGTATAACGACCCCCTCGAAGTAACGACCCTTTTCCCGGGAACCGTGAAAAATTTAGAAAAAAGTTGAAAATTTTGGAAAAAAAGTTGAAAAATTGAAGGAAATCGGCCGAAAAATGCGTGTTTTTTTTTCCCAATCATTCCCTTCACGAGCTCTCTACCGCTCACAATTGGGTCTGAACTAAAAATAGACACCACCACACCATGCTTGAGTGATATCCAATAGCACTTGACCTCTGCCCCCCCTCCCTCAAGCGCACCAATGTTACCCCGCACCCGACGGCCGCTACCCAACGTGCCAGGCTTGTTTTGCCATGCTTTCTCTTGGATACGCGAGAAGAGAAGATCGAATGTGCTTGGATGTTATTTTAAATCGACCTTGACTTGTTTCCTTGTCCTAAGAGCTGCTGAAAACTCGCAGGTGAGGAGGGGGGGGGGGAGCAGCCCGAAATGACTGCTGGACTTGCAGTCTTTGCCAATGTGTATGGCAGGTCAAGCTCTTTCATCGATAAATACACCACCTTGAGAGAAAAGATCGTAGGAATGTTCGAAAATACAGATGCGTGGCGCCTGGAAGTCTGGCCCATCTGTCCAGCTCTGACCTAGAGTTCAGCAGGTTCCCGTGAGTGAGCAACTTTCGGCCTTGTAGCCGACAACTTCCGGTAACCGCTTTCATTCAAAACGTGTTCTTTGTTCCCTGCAACACTTCATAAAAAGGCGAAACTGTTAGAGATAATCAAAGCCACATAGGCGAACTAAAGATCGTCAACCCGCTTAATGCGTTGTCATCCAGGTTTCCACAAAAGTTTACTTCGATCTTACGTGCATCATAACTCCCGTTTCCCCACTTCATACGTTTTCCTAATTGTGTCGTAATATCTGCTATCTGCCAAAAAAGTGTTCCGTTGGCTGACTGACTTCTCCCCTTTTTCCTGTTAGCAAAGGGGGGAGGGGCGATTTTCTTGCTGGTGTGCCCACACGGGCTGATTACAGGCGAGGGTGGAAGTGGACCCACCCCTCTTCCTTTAACGTCTAAAATGGGGCAACTAGTTCTGGATATATTCCTGAAAACGAACAAAAACAGAATAAAAAAATTAACCCTCCCCCCCTTTTTCCAGCTTATTCTCCGCCACTGGTGTGCACGGCACCTCCCCCCTTTTCCCAGCTTATTCTCCGCCACTGGTGTGCACGGCACCTCCCCCCTTTTCCCAGCTTATTCTCCGCCACTGGTGTGCACGGCACCTCCCCCCTTTTCCCAGCTTATTCTCCGCCACTGGTGTGCACGGCAATGTTGATAATTGCAGAATTCAGGTCTTTTTTTATGCTGTTGTCTGCATAGGAAATATTACCCGTATTATTGTCTGTTGCATGGTAAAACGTAGAGCAAGGGACATTTCATTCTTCTTTACACTACTGTTAAAAGTTCCGTCTTCGACAGTTGCGTTATCTTTTAAATGCTGGGACTTTTCTCTTCCGCCACCTGTTGCTCGAACTTCCAGCCGGTCTCCTTGTTTTTACGATGCAGCTGGCGCCAGTGTTTTGTCTAGCGTCCGCAAAGCTTTTGCTTGCCGATAACGGCAATGACTCATCCAGCGCGAAGAAAAATGTTATTGTTTTGAATCTCGCAAAGCTGTTTTCATTTGACGATAACGAAATTCGATCTCCAGAAAGGAAAACAAGAGTTAAAACAACTTCATGTTCTGCGCCTTCTGATAAGCAAAACTGTAAATTTAATTCACATACGCTTTTCTTCAGAACCATTCATGTGAAGAAAAAAAAGTGCTCAATGTAGGAATGGTCGCCGAGATCGATTAGAAAGACATTATTCAAGGGGAAAACTTTTGGAGGAGTGGGTGTTTGACATCGGGAATACTCATAAATCCAACATTAAATCATCGATTAAGGTGAGAGTAAATAACGATCTACCATTTTGACATGTAAAAGTGCGCAGTTTCATAAAGCTTGTTTTCAGTTCATTTTATGCTGATGGGCTAATCGGGACTAAATATACAGTTTAAAGTAAAATTCAATTCCAAACCTAAATGACTTTCGACTGGGACGCTGTTTAATAACGTGTCCTAGAATACGCATTGGGTGAAGACAAATCGCAAGTTGCGCGTTTCCTTTTTCACACTGGATTACAATGCAAGTCAAAGAAGGAGTTTGGACTGCTCCCTTGAATGGGGAAGGGGGGAGGGTGAATGGAGTTGGTTGAAGCAAAGAAAACGTGTTTATTTTTGCGATGTATTTTACACAGCCGAACCAGAACGAAAATTACAGCCCCGCCTTTTTTTTTGTCTGGTGCCTAGAAAGGTTGTGTTGTTTCTCCCGAGAGATATAATCTTACCAGTTAATCTTGTAACAGACAATGCTCCACTAGACACCTATAAAATCCAACATTCATTCTGCCCGATTATCTCCCGACTTTTGCTGGCGCCAGTGTAACTGGTGTCAAGATTCTTCGAGTTTCGCTTGCAATAAGCGAGAGATTGTTTTCCTTTCCATAGGTCTCGGTGCAAACGGCTTTCTCATGAACTATAATTGTAAGAATTTCCTGGAAAAGCAACGACTGTGCACAATTGAAAGAAAGTAACATTATTTTTTGTGAAAACGTTTTCATGTTCTATTTTCCTTCTCACAACACGCGTCCTGTGCATAACAGGTTGTATAACTACCAGGATAAATGGTGTTACCATCTCCTATGCATCTTTGTGTCCGTTTGAGCTCCGTTTAAGCAGAAAATTGGGGCAAATTCCAATAACGACCCCTTCGAAATAACGACCCTTTTCCCGGGAACTGTGAAAGGTCGTTGAATCGAGAGTTGACTGTAGTTCATTGACCTCCTTAATACTTTTGTAAATGTTTGTTTCCAGGTTCTTCAAGGACTTCCCCCCCCCCAACAATCTTGGCCTCCAAAATCCCCCCACCAAAAATATCTGTGGGGGGGAGATTTTTTGTAACAACAAACAAAGGATAATCAAGTACTTTTAATATCAGATATACTTCACGAAGAATAATAACGAAAACACACACAAATTAGTGTGGTTGCGAGTGTTGAATGATTTTTCTCTCTCAAGAGATCATAAACAAATCTATAGGGTGTTTTCTTTATAGGTTTGTTTTTCGACATGGCAACACTGCTGCCCACGACAGCCAAGTGAACAGCTGACAGCAGTGTTGTGCTCAGTGTGGTGTGCCATTTCATCATGAATAGTCTTACGCCAGAACAACGCCTGCAAAATGTGCAACTGTATTACGAACATCATGGTTTAGTGTGTGCAACGTACAGTGAGCTACGTCCAATCTACAGTCGACATAAGCATCCATCCGAGCAAGTTATTTGACAAACCATGGAACGTTTTCGCACCACACATACTCTAATTGATACGACGCATCTGCAGAGATGGCGTACAGTGCGCACCGAAGAAGTTGTTGCTGCTGTGGAGCGTAGTGTTCAGGAGGACCCGAATGAGTCTATTCGCCATCGTGCACAGCAATTGGAGCTGTGTCCATCCACTGTATGGAAGATTTTGCGGAAAGATCTTGGTTTACGAGCGTACAAGATCCAGCTCGTGCAAGAATTGAAGCCGCCTTACCACCGTATGCGTCGTGAGTTCGGTGCCTGTGCCGAAACCGAGATTGTCCATGATCCTCAGTTTCATCACAAAATTTTATTCAGTGATGAGGCCCATTTTTGGTTGAATGGCTATGTCAACAACCAAAATTGCCTCATTTGGAGTGGCGAAAATCCACAAGCCATTATTGAGACGCCGTTACATCCAGTGGCATCTCCTGACCCCGAACTTCAGGCGTTGGCAAAGAAGGAATGTTAACCCCTCCCCCTCTCGTTTCTGTGAACCAATATTACAAATTTTCTCCGTACCTTTTTGGTGTAATTTTATAAATATTTAGAAAAACATTAAATTACATAAATTATTTTAAATGAAGTAAATACTTCATTTAAAGTATTAATATATTTGAAGGGTAAGGAGAAAATTAATATACTATGTTCAATACTTCGCCATACAATTAATTTTTAAAGCACGAGTTTTCAACCAGAGGGGTTGGTGGAACTCCCATCAGCCCTAAAAAAACACCGTGGACATAAGAATGACCCGTTCATTGAAAAATCGCTAAAATGCACATTCCCGGTTTTTCCCCTTACCCTTCATTTATCCTTCCAAAAAGTAAATTTTGAAAAATCAACTGCTCATTACTTATAGTTACTTGAATTCCAGTCTATTCTTCTTTCTTTAGAGAGAAATGCGCTGATCACCGCCTCATAAAATTTCGATTTATCCCCTTCTCGCAGCTTAGAAAGTAATTCTTTCTGGATGGAGATAAGACTTAAATTCCTCATCCGGTTCTGAGTTTGAGTAGATCGGCAGAATGTGTGGATCCTCTTCAGTGATGTGAACGATCTCTCGACAGATGACGTCATGGAAGGAATTGTTGCGATCAACACTGCTAATTTATACATTTCTGTAAACTCACCCACTAGATTCGTGTCCAGTAGATACTTTACAATCTCAATTGGTGTTTTCTCTGATCCTTCAGTGGAGGCATACCAAACATAAAGTTCATTCTTCTGCAGTTTGGTTAAATTAAACACACTGCCATAAATTTCCTGCAATTTATGCACGAGATTGTGAGGAAAGTTCTCTCTTTTATTCAAGTAGCCCCGTGGGATTTAGTAAATCAAAATATTGCAATTTTTCAAATGATGCGAATCTACAGCCGGGAAGAAATAACCTGGCAGTAACGTCACTCCCTGCTAAGTCAGCGTTGCCAACTACTATGAAAGGAACCATAGCACGAGTAAGAGTACGAGCAGCAAGAATCGCGGTGCAAACTACCAATCTTCAATTTAATGTTAGCACTGCTAGATGTTTATTTTATGTTTGTTTATTTTAATTATTTCATATAATTCGGCTTTCAGCAAACCTTCTGCATGCGGAATATTGTGAGATGATAGCCACGACTTCATTTCATCCTTCTGCTGTTTGATGTTGGGATTTTTTTCAGTAACTTGTTGTGGTATGGAGGATTGTCACACACAATAACAAGTTTGGGGGCAGATTGGAAAGAAGCTGTTCTTCGAACCACAACATAAAATGGTTAGCGTTCATCTCCCCATGATAGTCACCAGAAGTTGTTTTTGAAAGGAACACTAACTTCGCCCCTCCACAAATCCACTTTCACCACCGGCATGCACAATAATAAACCTGGACAGTGTGGTGTGTGTTCACGAAACTTTCATCCATATAAATGAAAGACCGGCGGTTTGCTCTGTGCGCAGTTCTTTAACTTCACGCAAAAATGATGGCCGCAACGCAACGATGCTGTTTCGTTCAAGGAATAGCTTCCTGCTGTTTACGCTGTGCTTTTTTAAATCTGAATCCTAATTTTCTTATGATCATACGCAACGACCAACGCGAAACCTTAAAATTAACATTTTCTTGCAGTTCCTTCATCAGTTTATGTATGGTGACAACAATGCCTTTCGTGTATTAAACAATGGATTGTTTGGCGCACGACTGCTTCATCAAAAGAATCCAGATTTGTGACACGTTGCTGGGCGTTCGGTCGGTTTTTGCCCGCCGTTGAAAAAGATTTCCCGCTCGCAATCGCAACACTTTTGTGTTTCTTCTTCAAAATTCTCCACACAGATCTTTCACTGACACCTGTCGCCACGGGCGTTCTGTGAACAGCTGTGGTTTTGTTTTCATCGCAATCAAAGTACTTATACACATTGAAAACTATTTCTCTTGTATCGCTGTGCAAGGGCTTACCTTTCTTTACTCCACTGCTCATTGTACAACAATGACAAAACCAACCAAAAAAAACTCCCTAACAAAGAAACAAAATAGCCTGCAATCCCTCGCTCGTAGCTGCGGTTTGTTAGACTAATTAGCAGTGTGGGGGTTTGCACGCCTGCATCACCCCTCTCGGAATGATTTCGATTGGTTTGCACGCCACCTTGTCGTCCGCTCTAGCGAATGAGCCTTCGCTTCTGGAAGGAGAGGTGAAGGTGGGAGATGACGTCACTGCCAAGCTATTTCTTCTGCGCTGTAATTGTTGTCTGGTTGCTGATATTATCAATGATTTCAAAGTAAAGCCTCCGGCGGTGGTCTTTGTGATTCGCTGTTCAGTCGCCTCCTTTTCATTTCAACAACCTCTTCCTCTTCTACTGCACCAGTTATAGAATTCCATAGAGTTTCGAAATTCTCACTTTCCTTTTTCAGCTGTTGTTGAAATTCAGTTATTTTATTACTGCAGTACAAAATATCAACATTTTTAGACTGCAATATACTGAATAATACGTCTGAAAAGGCAAGCAAGTTGGATAAAGCCTCTTTTAAAAATATATTTTCGAAATCCTTCAGGAAGCTAGAAAATCCTCTTGGAGTCATTGCAGTCAAATGATCGAAGTCTCCACTTTCATTAACATGCTCAAAAAACATAAGCAGTACTTCTCTATTGTCATTGACTGTCCACACTAGCCTAGAGGTAAAATTTCATCTGGTAGGGGCTAATGACGGGAGCTTTCTGGACATGAAAGCAGAAAGTTCGTGTAACCTCTTTGGAGAATGAGGTTTAAGTGATTTAAGACCACAAAATAACACCTTAAGCTCTTTGTTACATTCTAACGATTGTTGCAGCACCAAGTTCATGACATGAACATAACAATGCATAAAAAAAGCTTTCGGATAATTTTCCAAAACTTTACTTTGAAGGCCATTCAAATGACCACTCATTACAGAATATCCATCGTATGTCTGGGCAATTAATTTATCCCCACACTTATATTTATCCATTATTTCAGTCACGTGACTAAAAAGAGCTCCTGCAGTTTCATCGGCGCTCATGTCATGAAATCCAAGAAATCTTTCAATGACTTTTTTCTGTGAGGCCGAAAAAAAAGTAACACTGTTGACACCTGAGATTTTTTGCTAATGTCTGATGTTTCATCGACCATGATAGCCACAAAGTCTGTGTTTTGAATTTCATTGTAGATTTCATCTCTCAGAACATCCGAAACTGAATTTATTAAATCATTTTGAATGCCTGCCGAAGTACCGCGAAAAACTGTAGAATTTAATAAATGTTATTTTAATGAGGGATCGAACTCGGCACTTACAATAAGGAATTCCATGTAATTGCCCTTATTTAGAGAGGCTGCATTTTCCTCATGGCCTCGGAATGGCAGTTCTTGCTTTGCTAAATAGCAGACGGCGTTAATCAACCTCTTTAATATTTCCGTGTTCTCTTTTACTTTTTCATTGTGTAGCTCTATTTCAGCTTTTCGTTGAGTATCCAAAAGAACGTCAATTCTAGTAGGGGTGGCAAAAAACTACCAAATTTAAAGAAACTATAAAGATGCAATTCAGACTCGCTGTGTTTTCTCACTTCAGTATTGAGATGATTCAAATCCGCATACCCTTGATAATTCCCAACACATTTTTTAGTCTAGAATATTAAACATGTCCAACAGTAAAATTTATTCAACACATCACACCTGCAAAGCCAGTCTCAAATTTCATAGTGTTCTTTTCGAAAATGTCTCTCAAAACCTTTTCCAGCACCACTTTTTCCTTTAACACATGTTGACATCGTGAGATTCGGACATGGTCGACCATTGTCAATTACTTGTTTCTTCTCTGAATACGAAAGCGAAGAAAATGAATTATTTAAATATTTTTGCACAACACTTTCACTATTCTCCATCTTAAAATAATCACATCACTTCACACCACACATTTAAAAAATAATGCACAACAATCACGAGCAAAACAATGCGGAACGCGGGATGAATGAAAGCCAAAGCGTTGGAAACAAATACAACGCCTTGAGAAGCTAACCATGGTGGTGGGTGGCAGGGTGCGCATGCACGGTCATCCTATGTTTTGGCAGTGGTAAGACGTTGTATTTCCTCTCCAACGCCCTGGCAGTGCGGGACCGATCTGCCTTCCTGACAACCACTGCGCGCTGCGCCGGGTTCGAAAACTACCGGGCGCTCGAGACTGACAATTAAAGAAAATCGCTCAAAATCATAATTTATAAAAGTGCAGATACTTTCTTCTATATTTCATTTTCCTTTGGCCGTTGACACACGACTTACACACCCAGAGAAATCGCCACTAGTTACATCCACAAAAAGTGATTGTTTGGTGTGATTTATGGCTAGTTGGAATCATTGGTCCTTATTTCTTCAAAAATGTTGCCGGCCAGAATGTGACAGTCAATGGAGAGCACTATCGATCCATGCTTCAGGACTTTCTCGTTCCCCACTTGACTGGCATCAATGTGGAAGAGCTGTATTTTCAACAGGATGGCACAACATGCCACACAGCACGTGCCACAATCACTTTATTGAAGGAAACATTCGATGAGCGCATAATTTCGCATCATCGATCTGTGAATTGGCCTCCAAGATCATGTGACTTAACACCTTCAGATTATTTTCTGTGGGGATATGTGAAGTCGCTCGTCTACGCTGATAAACCTGAGACGATGGACGACTTGGAAGCCAACATTCACCGCGTGATTGCCGATATACGGCCCCAGCTGCTCGAAAAGGTGGTCAACAATTGGACTTCCAGACTGCGCTTTATTTGTGCCAGCCGCAGCGCCCATATGCCCGAAATCATCTTTAAAGAATAATGGCATACAATTCTCTTTCCAATAAAGCCAATACCATGGCCAGTACCACGAGTTTGAGGTGTTTTATGCACAATAAAAGTGAAACAAGACTGCAAGACAATAATAACTATGAAATCTAACTGATTTATATTAACATAAAGCAAAAAATAAATAAAAACTTATTCATAATAGAAACACTTCAACTATTTCATAATTTAATATCTTTCACTAACTAGTAAAAGAAGTAGTTTGCTACTTTATAATATCTAATATATATAAAAGTAACACAATTTCTTTATATGTAATTAATAATAATAATATATTTTAAATTTAGTGAATTATTTTTACTTATATTAACATTATAGATATGTACAGGGTGGTCCAAAAGTGTGGAAACACCTGAATAAAAATTGAATGGCATGATATTTCCAAAAACTAACATTGCAGGTTTGTAATAGGGGTGGGGGAAAATGTTATAGGTCATATGACGATGACGGCGGCCATCTTGAATGCAACTTTAAAAGTTCAAATGGAAACCATGTCGTGTAATGCCTCATTTCAATAGAAAATTTTCTCTCGAGTTCAACGGTGTGCATAATTTTGCTCTAGCACCAACAGGGACGAAGTTATTAACGTTTTTATGCTTGCTTTATTGTTGCAGGTGACATTACACAGCATGGGTCTCACGCAGGCAGAACGCATTGAGATCGTGTTGATCTCAGGCGAACGAAGCACGAGGGTGATTTCAGACGATTTTAACCACCGTCACCCAGATAGGGTCCCCATCCATTATGGTACAGTCAGTAAAGTGCTTGCAAAATTTTGTGAAACTGGGACTGTGGCTGATAAACCAAAATCATGATGGTGCCCCTCCTCATTACGGAAATTGTGTTTGTCAGTACCTGGATGTGAAGTTTCCCAACACTTGGATTGGACGAAGAGGTGCTGTGGAGTGGCCACCACGTTCCCCAGACCTCACTCCGCTGGATTTCTACTTGTGGGGACATGTCAAGGCCATCGTTTACTCCGAAAATTGTGTTCGTAATTAACACGTTCCACAGTTAATGCCAGTCTTGATACCCATTCGTGCAAATCCCTGCATAAAGTGTCTGCAGTAATGCTGGCACATGCATCAATGATGCGTTGCTTAAGGTGAACAATATCTCGAATTTTCTCAGAGTAAACAATGGCCTTGACATGTCCCCACAGGTAGAAATCCAGCGGAGTGAGGTCTGGGGAACGTGGTGGCGACTCCACAGCACCTTGTCATCCAATCCAAGTGTTGGGAAACTGCACATCCAGGTACTGACGAACACAATTTCCGTAATGAGGGGCGCCATCGTGATTTTGGTTTATCAGCCACAGTCCTGGTTTCACGAAATTTTGCAAGCACTTTACTGACTGTACCATAATGGATGGGGACCCTATCTGGGTGACGGTGGTTAAAATCGTCTGAAATCACTTTCATGCTTCGTTCACCTGAGATCAACACGATCTCAATGCGTTCTGCCTGGGTGAGACCCATGCTGTGTAACGTCACCTGCAACAATAAAGCAAGCATAAAAACGTTAATAACTTCGTCCCTGTTGGTGCTAGAGCAAAATTATGGACACCGTTGAACTCGAGAGAAAATTTTCTATTGAAATGAGGTATTACACGACATGGTTTCCATTTGAACTTTCAAAGTTGCATTCAAGATGGCGGATTTCAAGATGGTGGCCGTCATTGTCATATGACCTATAACATTTTCCCCCACCCCTATTACAAACCTGCAATGTTAGTTTTTGGAAATATCATGCCATTCAATTTTTATTCAGGTGTTTCCACACTTTTAGACCACCCTGTATATCACATAATTTATATATACATGTTTGTGGGCCGAGGGGGGGTTGTAGATTAAGATCTTTCTCCCCTTCCCACCAGTCTTCAATGATTTTGCACCCTGGCAACAATGCTACCACTGCACCATCGAGGAGGCCCCAGGTGAATGCAGTGGAAATGAAGTTGTATATTTATTATTTAGACATTTACTTTTGTAGAAACCCGGCCCCCATGGCGGAGTGGTTAGGACATCGTGCTACGATGCCAGGGGTCCTGGGTTGAAATTCTGGCCTGGGCATGGATGTTTGTGAGTGTCCATCATATCATCACTGATCCCCATCTTCACAAATTAGCCAAAAATGGCACAAGAAGTGAAGTAAAATAAAGCAAATCATTCAATCAAATAACTTTTGTAGAAAGTAGGGCATGGAGATTATCCATAAAAAATTACAACAAAATGGAATAATTTTGCACTAAATTATAAGATATATATATATATATATAGGTATATCAGATCTGTAAACTAATCAGTAGTTTTACTGATAAACCAGTATGCTTATATCGGCCAATAACGATAAATTACCAATTGATTTGCTAATGAAGATTCAAAAGTGCGAACATAAAAATCTACTGAAAACTAATAAGAAATGGCATTGTCCAGTGATGACTTGGAATGGTTCCTTTGCCTCTATAATAAAAATACATTATTAAAAGAAAAGATATAGAATCCTCATATCATATTTTCATTACCCATTAATATGTAATGCATTCACACAATTGGAAAGAAACTTAAAAAGACAATTTTGTCTGTTTTACCTCAACTTGTCCCTTAAGGCCTCCAAGGAAGTCTGGCCAGCTCCAGACAGTTCCCAAATATCTCTCACAGGTCCAGGTAAGCTCCTCCACTTCCTCATTCCCCATTGCATGGTCCCACACATCCACATGGGCCAAGAGGCCCACGAAGGACTCTGCATCACTGAATCCTCCACCCTTTGCATCTTGTTCCTGCCCCAGGACCAGAGCCCCATTATCTGAAATTGAGAAAAGCATTAGAACCCTTGTTTAGTTACCTTCTAGATTATGTTAATGTTTGTTCATATCTGCAATATTTAATGTCATTTTCTAGCTATTCAGGTTAATCATGACAATGAGGATTAATATATGAAAAATGATGAAAAATTGAAACTGAGAATAAAAGAACAAGAATGCTGAAACAAATGACACAGAGATCTAAATTTTGGAAATTGAGGTGCCAAAAGTTGGCTTGAAGGCCTTCAAGAAAAATGTCAAGGTTCCAAGATTGATTCTTGGCCGAGGAACAAATGTTGCAAAACAAGCATTTCTTCAATCTTAGTTGATGAAACTAGGTAAATAACTTTATAAATTATGCATTCATATAGAAATTACTATTAGGAAAAAACTTGTCACACAAATGATTTGAAATAACTAATTGCCAAGTTGGTAGAAAGTTGTGGGTTATTCAGGGTTTTAATATGGGACCCTGCCTGCATTGTTCCCCCCATGTGAGCTACCAAGGTATTCTGTGGTTTCAACATATTTCAGAGATCTTCACTTTGGAATTTCAGTAAACAATAGTTGTATTTACTAACCCCTGGGTTTTAAATAATAATTGTAATTTGAAAAGATTGTAATTAATTTCTATTCCAAGTTTGGTTTAGGTGTACTGCAAATGTGTTAAGAACATGCATCACAATTTTACAGGATGTATATTCCATATGTGATTTTAATAATTTTATTTGTGACTGTTGTAGCAATGAATGTGAAGGAAGTATTTTTAAATTTCTGTTGGAAAAATGCGAATTTTTTAATGCTTTATCATAGAATGAAAAGTAAACAGAAAATTTCAATGCTCTTCCAATTCACTTACCTTCAATAATAGTACCATTTGCCAGACCAGATCCAAAATCCACCACAGTTCCATCCTTAAACATCTTCCATTCACCACCAAATGAACTCCAAACTATACAGATGTAGTGCCACTGGTTATCATTGGCTGTCACATCTGTGATGGCTTTATTACCATTCACATATAGAACAAATCTGAAATCAAACACATCAACAATCAACAGGATGGCTCATGTTTTGTAAGGATCTACAGTCAGAATTGATACAGAATCATTAAAACATGCCATAAAACTTCCATAACTTACATTCCTTTTTTGCTGATAAGCCAGGAAATTGTGAAAATCAAAAAGGCAATACACAATGAATGGTAGCTCTTCAGGGTAGGGTGTGTTGAAGGAATTCCAGTGGGTTTAAAGTTTTAATTTACTTTAACACTGAAGTAAGTTTTGAAGCTTTTCTGGTCATGAATGACGAACCGATTTTCTTTGGATATTGACCAGGTGTGTTCTAGAAAAGTTCCAATCTTTCTCGAACTAATGTCACTCTCATCTTCAAGGTCAAAGTGAGAAGAAAACTTATTCAATACATTATGAATAATTACATCGTAACAAGAGCTTGTCAAGCCATTTGGATGTGGCAAGCTTGAATCAAGCTGACAGCTAACTTTGACATGCTCGTATCAAGCATGCAGCTTTCTGTGACAAGTTTGGTGCAAGCCTGTCATATCAAGCTTGCTGTGATTCAACACATGGTAACTAGTGGGCTTGATTAAGCCTGATGGAAGCACAATATATTGTTCACTTTACATGAAAAGCTTGTTTCAAGCATGAAGCAAGCTTACTGTGCTATCTGGGATTGTAGTAAGAACTACAGTATGTGAGATGTGGAGGTACTCCCACAAATTCCAACCCAATTAGGTCCCCTACGAATTTGGATATAACCTAAAACCCTACGCTCAATTACATGTCAGCATTTTCATGAGTGTATCATAAACGTAACATAGAACTTCATATCAAAAACATTAGACTTCTACAGGAAGCTACAAAAAATTACTAACCCATTATAATCAGTAACAGTAAATGCATTGTCTTCTGCAGCTGTGGAATATGAAAAAGGAGTTCCATAGTTTAGCTTATCACTGGTCTTCAACCAAAAGCACAAAGTAACCTACGGATAAAAGTAAAATCAGTTTTTTTTTAAAAAAAAAAACATCCTCTAGGGATAACATACCATATTTACTCAAGTACCCTGGAGGCTATTTTAAAAGTAAAACATATGGTACAAAATGAGGGTGTGTGGCTTACAGTGGTACAAAATAGAGGTGACGGGGTGGATAAAATTTGTGGAAAAACATTCTTACAATCTATAGCAAATCAGAGAGACAGATTATTTTTCTATGTATTTTGAAATGGCATTTGACACTAGATACTAGAAAAATAGTGAAATAATTGTTATTCCACAAATTTGTCATTATAAAATGCAGTCGTAACACTTCTGCAGCAAGCTTTCAAGACTGGTGGTGACATCAAGAAAAGAAGAAAATAAAGAAAAAAGTAAAAAAAAAAAACACCATCAAGGGGTGCGAGGTACTCAAGTAAATACGGTAATATGTTTTACAATTTCTGATAAACTCTCAATATAAAATTTATAATATCCACTATATATGAAGAGTCTAAATGATTCACAGCATTGCTTTAGAATTTATTTTACAAAACCTTGATGCATGTATTAAATTTTTATGTTCAAGCAATAACAAGATGACAGAATTAAGCAATCAATTATATATTTCCTTTGCACCAGTAAAATTATAGCAGCTTTTTGGCTAATACTAATACAGTTCCAACTAATCTGCTTATACTTAATGATTTGATAACTGTAGATGCATTCAGTTTTGAGATGTAGCATTAAAACTCTTTATCTGTAGAACACACAAATTAAACAACAAAGTAGCTGCTCAACTTAAAACTGCATTATTATCTTGTCATTGACTTTAAATCCTTACTTCATTCAGGGGTTTCCTCAATCCATTCAGAGCAGCATAAGAAGTGGTTCCAGGTGCCACAAAGTTGAGAAAGAAGTCTGCTGCAAGTTCTACAAAAAGGCAAATTCAACTAGGGAATATATCATTTAGAAAAACCTAAATGAACATAAAAATTAAATTTTATTAAAAGTGATTATGAATATTATGCCACATTTTTCATATTTATCTCATATACCTAAAAAAATACAGACAATTAAATTGTATAAATAATAAAATAACTATAGTTATTAATAAAATATAATGCAGTTGATATATGATACAAGTTTACTGACCATAACATGGAAAAAAAATATACATATTATTAATAAAATATATGACCGTTTACACCATGTTTTACAGACTACACTGAGAAATTACAGTAGCATAATCATTACAATCATAGTTGATATATGCTGTATCAAAATGTCAATAAAATACATTATTATTATTGTATAAACACTTTTAGAATTGATAAAATAAAATTAAATTCTTGCTGTTCTTTGAGTGTTAAAGCTAGGTTTGTATTTAAACCAGAAAATCACAAAACACTGTTACTTAAAATAGGTAAAATATTTCAACCTCAAGGGGTAAAATTATACTATGATCAAACTCAAACTATATTTATGCACCTAACATTATAAAAGTGGAATCAAGATGAATTCAACAGACAAATCAACTAACACACATGGGAGAAACAAGCTAACCAACTGAAACAAGTATATATATATACGGAAACAAGTTACTAACTTTTTCGTGAGACCTACTTTTAATGATTCTATTAATTTTGGTGGCCTCTGCCACCATCCACTTGGGAAAATTATTTTCACTGCTGGGCAGGCTTCCCCTTCCTATCATTTCCCAGCAGCATGCGGGTTAGCACATCGCTCTACAATGCCAGGGGTCCCGGGTTCGAATAGCAGCCTGGGCATGGATGCTTGCGAGTGTCCATTCATCTATTTCATCATATCATCACTCATCCCTATCTTCGCAAATTAGCCAAAAGTGGCACAAAAAGCGAAGTAAAATAACCAGCAGCATACAAAAAGTGTCATGGAAACAAGTAGTAACTTGTTTATGTGTATGTATTATACAACTGCAAATTTTATTCCCCAATCATGAAAATGACTAGTATGCTATGGCCTGAAAGACATTAGTAAGAATAATAGAACTTAAGGGTGTTGGTTATGTTGAAAGCCTCTATTGTTGTAGGTTATATTATAAATTTACAGTACAAGAGAAATTGTTAGCATTTTTGGCAAATAGAGTGGACCTACAATTTATTTATTTTCTAATTTACTTTATGCGTTGGTCTTGTTTTTTACATTTTCCAAAGCTACAATATCATTTTCTTGACTAGTATTAAAAAATAAGTAATCACAGTTTCACTGCAATCCTTTGTGAATAGGCAAGATCAGATGTGTTTATAAGACTGATGTCCCCTTTAAACAGGTAATTTTATCCTGAATTATGAAGATAGCCCTTATATTTAAGCTCAAATGATGATCGTAATTATCTTCCTATAACAAAATGGTGGCTTGTATGTTATTAAACCTAAATGAATGAATGAAGATGACAAGTTATCAAAGTTCCATGTCCTTTTATACACATATTTAGCTGCAGTCATTATTTGAACAGAATGCCGTGTTAAATTTTGATTCCTCATTGAGCCACAATTTTCACACAACTTAAGTTGCGGGAAATTTGAAACATTTAGCATTCAGGCACTACAAAGCCACAAAACATATTTCTTACGGTTATCACAGTTGATCCCAGTGTATGATGGAGGGCAGAGGCATCGGTATCTGCCAACAAGGTCAATGCAGGTGCCACCTAAGGAGCAAGGGGATGAGCTGCAGTCATCAATATTTTCCTCGCAAAGTGTCCCGTTGAAACCAAATGGACATTCACACCTATAAAGAAATAGGAAAAGATAAATAAAATAAAATACTTATTTTTACTTATATTCAGTGAGTATGCATTGAGTAATTGACAACATTTCAGGAACCACTGTCCACTTCTTCATATCGGTTTATCGGCTTCACGGTTGCCCACGAAGCTTCGTCAATAGCAATGGCAAGGATTAGGTTTACATGGATAGGATAAAATATTGGGATTCCATTACAACTGACCTGTACCTTTTAAAAAACATTATGTAAAATTTCCCCCTATTAAGAAGGACTAGCCATGGGGAACCCCACATCAGGGATAATATCAAGCATTTTTATTCACTTCATTGAGAACACAGCATGGAGCACATTAGAGAGTAAGGTCAAATTTTACGGGAGGTATGTGGATGACATTTTAGTTATCGGAAAGGAAGTAAGTTTGGACAGTTTATATAAAAATCTAGGGGATCAAGAAGCAAGAATCAAATTTACTAGGGAAAATATGAAGAATAATAAAATTAGCTTCCTAGACTTAGAGATTCGCAAAATAGGTACAGAAATAGGGACAGGCGTTTTCCACAAGCCCTTAGCAGGAAAAATGTACATCAATAAGGAATCCGCCCTCACCAGTAGGATTAAATATAATGTCTTCCTAAACTTCTTCATATGTGCTATAAGATTATGCAACAGTAAAGAGAGTTTGAAAAAGGAAATAGATTGGATTTATAACGTAGGTAGAACGAATGGTTATAAAAATGAGGAAATGACGAAGATTTTACACAAAGCTAGAAGGATATGTTTGAAGGAAGAAAGCAAGGTAAATAGTAACGTTAGTAACAAAAATGAAGAGATAATGAAATATAAGTATGTGGCTATTCCCTACTTTAGGGGAGCATCTGAAAAGATAGAAAGAACATTGAAAGAATTTGACATTAAACGTGAGATGAAAGCACCCAGGAGCTTGGAGAAATACTTCACGAATTATAAAAAAGAAGGAGGGAAAAAGGAAGAAAATGAAGAAGGGAAGAAAGGGATATATAAAATTAAATGCCAATGCAAAAAAGAATATGTTGGACAAACTGGCAGAAGTATGGGTATATGTTGGAAAGAACACGATAAGGATATTAGGGAAAGGAATCCCAGAACTGGGTTATCTGAGCACGTCTTGGAAGAAGAGCTTGAAATTGAGGATCGGGAAGTCACTAGAGAGGAAGATAAACTACTTAGAAGAAATGTATATGAGGCATCATTTATATGTAGGAATAGAGAAAATAAACTTAACAGGGAAGACTGTAACATTGACGAACTCTGGATAGGAATACTGAAAAAATGGGAAAAGCGGGGATATGAGGAAATCGGATTCAAGGTTACCCCAGACTCACGAGTCGCTCACGACCTCATGCATTTGCAAGGAAGACATTGACTATTAACATGTGATCGGCAAAAGGCAGGAGGGATTCTTTTTAAATAAGTGTAACAGTGGGGTTTTAATAGATTTTAATAGGGGGAAATTTTACATAGTGTTTTTTTTTAAAAAGTACAGGTCAGTTGTAATGGAATTCCAATATTTTATCCTATCCATGTAAACCTAATCCTTGCCATTGCTATTGACGAAGCTTTGTGGGCAACCGTGAAGCCAATAAACCAACCTGAAGAAGGGGACAGTGGTCCCTGAAACGTTGTCAATTACTCAACGCATACTCACTGAAAAATAAAAATAAGTATTTTATTTTATTTATTGTTTATCAAGTGAGTAAGTCACACGTAACCTGAAAAATGAAATAGGAAAATATAGTAAGCATTTCGAGCTATGTAGCAGGATACTCTCACTGAATAAAAATCTCCTTCTGTTGACTTATGATCCTTACTTTATAATCTTGACAATTTGAATTGGATTGAAATTTAAATTAAAATTAAAATTGTGGTGAGACAGCACTTAGGCTATTTGCCCTTCACATTATTCAAGACCAAGCCCCTTACCATGTCCTCCTCCGTGGCCATGTTGTCTAAGACGCTGCAGTTTGGACTCTGACGGCAGGATGGCATGAGTTCGAGTCTGCCTGGGTTCAGTATCTGGGTTTTCAGCCTGTGTATAAGACCGGTGGCAACCCACCATCATGAGGATATTGGGGAGAGTGAGTAGCGTAGCCCGGTCATGGAAATCCCCTATAACGGTTGAGGGTTCGACGTGCTGACCCCACATCACCCCATTACCGGTTGAAGATCTCCACACCTCTAGGCAGGATTGTGGGAGGAAGACTGGCAGTCGGGAGGTTGGCCAAGGCCCTTCCAGGGCTGTAAAGTGCAACGTCCGCGTGCCGGAGCACTGCACACTACACCACGGAGCGGTGCAAAAGTGTACCCATATATGCTAGCATGTAGCCAGCCGAAGACGTGGACTCAAAGTATCTCAGGGCTTGCGGGGTTTATTATGGAAAGGTCAACTTGTAAAAGTTTATTTATATTTATACACGCATGTAAATAACCTGTTTAGCACATACACTCTTAAATCTTCCTCAGTGAGGTACCTGGGCAGTATTAGCATTCTTATCTAATTTAGGGGGAACCAACTAGTACAAGTAACCAATAGGAACCTTGGTAGTCGTCACGTGCCACGCCTTCTGGGGACAACATGCGACAGCGTCCAATCAATAGCGAGGGACGGGCCAAGGGTCCCGCGGTTTCACAAAGGTGTTGGTATGAAAGGACGCAGCAAAGTCAATCCAGCTACGACAAGGGAACGGTTCGGTCCCTTGGTATGTCCAGTCGGTAGCAAGAGACGTCAAGGTACAAAGCGAAGGTCTGGAAGCACCCAGGAGACTTGGGCTTGGGCCGCCACGACCCAAGGTTAGCACACCAAGCTCTTATGGAGCAGACCAGGTAGGTAGGTAATCTGCTTTTCTTATTCTCCTCCTTCCTTCTCAAGGAAGCTATTGGATCCTGGTAGGGGAAACATCCAGACTAGATCTAGAAACCAGGTCTTTTGCAGTCGGCATCTGGCAGTCGACTGAGCTCCGGGCCTCGCTGCTTTGTTTATATACTGTTTGGTGGCAGCACTGAGGCGGGTGGAGAAGATCGGAACTAAGCCGGCTGCAGCGTTGCAAACTCCCTTCAATTCACGAGATGCAACTCGTGCGTTATAAAATATCAAGTTTAGCATTGTAAAAACCACTAGCATGTGGCGATATAAACTTAACACTTGTGTGCTAAACTGAACACGTTACATTAAAGAAATTATAAGATAAAGAGATTCGACAATGCAAGTTACAAATTAAACAACAATTACTGCACAAAAGATAACTGAATGCGTAAACCATGCAGGGTATTTAGCATGCTTTCTTTAACCAAAACGTGTGTGCCATAACAATATATGCTTAACAACAATGCACTCAAAATTAGATAAAAGATAAATCAAAAGCGTAAGCCTCGCAGGGCATTTCTCAAGCATTAATAATTATATATTAAAGAATATGGCTATCACGCAGGATAGCTACATGTGATGACCACGCAGGGTCATTACATATGCCCCTCTCTCGGGCAAAAAATTTGAGGAAAATTAAAAAGTTTAAATTTTCAGAATTTTTTTTTTGGTAAACCAGAGTCCATCTCTCTTTCACTCTTCAATCACTAAGTCTTTTCTTCATTCACTATTTGTCTTCTCCGTTCGGGGGAACACCTGAAGAGACGAAGGTTGTCAAAATTCACTCGGTCGACTGGGTTCTTAGTCGTCGGGTTCAACAGCAGGGCAGTGTTGCTTCGAACATCCGAGGCGACATAGGGGCCAATGTATACCTCAAACAATTTGGTGATAGTCCTATTCTTTCGGGAACTTAACTTGTGATTCCTGACAAGAACCAAGTCACCTTCTTCTAAATGAAGAGCGTTTCTTTTTACCCTAATTCTTCTTTTCTTGCTTTTGGTGCTTTCCCTAGTCCTTGCCATGAATAGTTTCTGATTCCAATTAGATTTTTGGGAATCAACGGGCCAGTTGAAGTGGTCCAAAACTTCATTAGGCACAGGCCTGTTAAAGAATAACTCGGAGGGAGCGTAACCGGTCATGTCGGAAACAGAGTTGTTTAGAGGCCAAGATATTTCGGTTAAGTATTTTGACCAGGACTGGTGCTCTCGATGACAGAATAGCCGGAGTAATCTTACTATTTCCTGATTCATCCGCTCGATGGTATTGCTGCTAGGATGATAAGCAGTGGTGAAATAATATTTTATTCCCTTTTTATCCAGATATTCCTTCCACAAGCCTGATGTGAACTGTGTTCCTCTGTCTGATAGAATGGCTCTGACTTTAGGAAAGTGGGTAAAATATCCTTTCTCCATCACATTAATGAACTCTCTGACCGTGCCTCGCCTCAGGGGATAGACAGAGACAAACTTTGTTCCTACATTGCGATCCGTGCGTGCGAGACAGAGACCAAAGACTGACGATAGATTCGGGAGTTGAATGGCTTCGTCTACGCGGCTGGTCCAGGGATACGTGCCTCCAGGTTACGTTGCCGAGTGGTAGGAAGGATGAACCTAACCTACTCACCCACCTTGGGCTTGATTGAACCCACAAAACTACCTGGCTATGCAACCTGGACGCACCTATCCCCGTGCAGCTCTACGCTGTCCTCCAGTGACCATTAACATGGAGGATGTCCCCAATAGACCAGCATCCATTCCGAGGAATGATTGCTGGTTAATTACAGGGACTTTCAGCCTGTTTATTTCGGAGCGAGAAGCACGCTTCCCGGACTTACCCGCCCAAATATGAATTGATAAATCAAGATGTTGGAAAGACACATTTAATATTCTGATGTTATCACATTTAACTATATACAAGCACTGCACAAACTTATAGGTTGGTTTTTACATATGGAACCAACAAATGGGTAACAAAAACATTGTACTTACATCTTCTGCTTCCACCTCATCACACATGGGCCTTGCAACCAAACACTTATCACTCCAACTATAAATGGGGGGATTTCTGTGAGTTTGCACTAAAGATATAACCGGGACTTAAGGCAGATGGATATTTACTTGCAAGTGAACTATTTCAGGGAGCTGTATGACCAAGGATGTGCTTAATAATCCTGGATGCTCTTGGATACAAAGCATCATGGTTTCCTGAAGGCTCATTGTCCTCACCATGTGGTTTTGAAAAGTTCCGAATTTTCATGGATATTGGTTCCATGCACTTCAATTCACTGTAAATCCTGTAATTTGTCCATATTATACAATACTGGACTATTTCCAGGCACTTAGTAGCTATTTCACATGTTTTAAACACAATGGCTACTCCATTGTCCTTTCTCCACTGGCCTACTCTGGCCCAAAACTTGGAGCGATGTGAACTGTACCAGCTCTTTACACAAAGGTGAAATCAAGATGGCTTCCTCACATGTTAAAAGCTATCTCAGACTCATTGTCTGGTAGCCACGCCCATGAGGCCATCTGATTGGTTCACAGCACCTTGGGTTACTTGCTTTCATCAAGTACCTTGAGAAGCCCAATAGATGGCAGTCTAGTCAGGGCTAGTTCCACTGACTCTCACCAGATGGCTCTGGTGCTGTGAGACCGATTGTCTTTTGTCCAAAAACATCGATTTTTTGATGTTTTTGTGGTTTGTTTGCACATATAATTGTGACTTGGAGTTATTTTCAGGGAAAGCAAGTTAATTTGTGCTTGCACAAATGTTATCCTGAAAATATGTGTGTTAATAAAAAATTTGCATGAAAAGTAACATGTGCTCTCTGAATTCTACCTATCAACAAAAGGTTGTCTTTTTGATAACCAATGAATTTTGGTCTGGGGCTTATTAATTACTTAATATTTCGATGTTATATCATACTTTTACTAATTAGGCCTAATTTCTGTTAATCTTAACATATCTGGGAATGTCTATTCCTATTAATTTTACCTGAATTGAATTGGCCTTGTACTTTGGTTGGAGTGGAGTGCTACCTGTATGTATTGGGGATGTATACCCAACCTTTGGTTGGTTATAACATCAACCAAGGTGAAGACGTATTGATAACCCAAAGACATAGGTAACTTTCCAATTAGGTCGATGGACAAAAGTTCATGCGGGTCTTTCTGGTTAATGTGTAATTTGTCTTTGATGATTCCATGTTTTTCCATCTTGGTCTTCGCACAGGTCAGGCAATCTCTAACATGTCTGGCTACGTCTTGTTTTAATTTAGGCCAAAAATATCTGTTCTTCACTCTTTTCAAAGTTTTAGCCATGCCAAAATGTCCTAACTCATCATGGTTCTCTCGTAACACCTTATCTTTTAATTTCTCAGGAACACACAATTTCCAGGAGACTTCGTCGCCAGTAGTTTTTCTAAACAGGAGATTTCCGTAGAACTGATACAACCTTCTCACCTTGGACTCAGCAGGGAGTCTTCATCTTCCTTCTGTCTCAGTACTTCCAAGATGGAAAAGCAGAAAGAATCGCGCTCTTGAACTTGCATCCAATTCTCGACATTGTCTATTTCTCCTCTTTCCTGCCAAATGTAATTAACATGGAAAAATTTTGGTTCTTCGTCTTCCTCACTGACTTCTGCAGGATAACGACTGAGTACATCTGGCACTACGTTTTCCTTTCCCTGTATATAGATAATTTCGAATGAGTAGGATTGTAATTTGAGAGACCATCTAGTGAGGCGACAGTTCCAATTTCTAGAATTTTGGAGCCAGATCAATCCCCGGTGATCTGTATATATCTTGAAATGTCTTCCTCGGAGATAAATTTCGAATTTACTTACACCAAAAAGTATGGCTAGGCATTCCAGCTCATGGATGGAGTAATGCACTTCATTATTCTTCAGTTTCCTGCTCGCATACTGGATTACAACCTTTTCTCCATCTAGTTCCTGAAACAGGACACATCCTAATCCCTTGGTAGAAGCATCGCACTGTATGCAAAACTCTTGATTTAAATCTGGCTGAGCTAGAGCAGGAGCGGTTACTAATTCTTGCTTGAGCAGGTGGAAAGCTGATTGTTGAGAAGTACTCCAAGTCCACTTAGCACTTTTGGAAAGCAATTTCAGCAAAGGTTCTGTTTTAGCCGAAAAATCCTTTATAAATTTTCGCCTCCAATTGGCTAGTCCTAAAAACTTCGGAATATCCTTCTTGTTCTTTGGCAAGGGAAAATTCAAGATGGCTTCATTCTTTTTCGGGTCTATTTTTATCTGGTCACCCGAGATCACATGTCCTAAATACACTAGTTCACCCTTTACAAAATTGCACTTTCGAAGTTTTACTTTTAGTCATACTTCTTCTAGTCTGAGTAATACTGCTTTTATGTGTTGAAGGTGGTTGTTGAAATCCGCATCAAAGATTAGAAGATCATCTATGTAAACTGTCAAATAATTTTCTGTTTCAGGGCCAAAAACTTGATGCATGACAGATACGAAAGTAGATACAGCGTTAGATAAACCATACGGCATCTTCAAAAATTCGTATTGGCGACCTTTGTATGAAAACGCAGTATACTTTCGGCATTCTGGTTTCAAAGGAATTTGCAAATAGCCAGAGGCCAGGTCCAAACTCGTGAAGTACCGTGCTTGTTTAAACTTCTGTAAGGATTCATCAATTGGTGGAACCGAACTTTTGGGAACTATCATAATTATATGTTACTTAGAAAGTGAATCAGAAAATTGCAGCTGATCTTAGAAGAAATTCAAAGAATGTTCAGTGTGCATGCAGGTGCATCCCACGTGCCTATGCATGTTACAGAAAATAACGTGCCTAAATTATGTGGATTCTACATTGTTATTAAGTGAAGGGTGCAATATGAAAAGCATTAGAGGTTCCTGAGGAAAACCTACACATTGGGCAGCTTCATGCAAGTAAAGGTCAAAATAAAATTTATATCTACAATGTGAAAGAATTTACCTGAAACCATTAACACCATCAACACAAACAGCCCCATTGTGACAAGGGTCGCTCAAGCACTCGTCAACATTCTCTTCGCATTGCAATCCTGTAAACCCAGGTGAACAGTTGCACCTGAAATCTCCCACCAAATCCTCACAAATTCCGTTTCCAGTGCACGTCTCATCAAAGCAGTCATCTATGTTCACCTCACACATCACACCTGAAACAAGAAGTAAATTTGTTTCTATCAGTGATGGAACAATATTCCGGCAATCTGATACAAAATTGAAAATATACCTTGAACTACAAGGTGGTTCATTTGTTTTCTTAACTGCAAGAAAGTAACTGCAATGGGTTTAGCTTTAGGAAAATCTAATAATGCTTCAGGAAATGAAAAATGTTGAAGTAAATTGATTGATTGATTGGTTTGACTTCACTCTTCTGCCACTTTCGGATAATCACAAAGATGAGAATGAGTGATGATATGATGAAATTGAAGATGAAATGCTTACAAAAAATGATCAGGTCAGGATTCGAACCTGGGACTCTAGGTATAATAGCACACTGTGCTAACCACTACTCTGCCATGGAAGTCCGCTAGAAGTAAAATAATGTACTGGAATCAAGTATTTACTTCTCCACTGACACCATCCATTCAGGAACTTGTTAACCAAAAACTGACTGAACCACTGAAAAATAGTTTTGCAGTTGAAGTACATACTTGCTTTCAGTGCATTAGCTTATACCTTTATATTCACAAAAATTAACAAAATAGAATGTTGCACTAAATTACCAGTTGTTTATTAAAATTGGTAAAATTATTGGCGATTTCAAAGATAAACTGATATACTGTTTAACCAAGAAAAAAAAATCCGGCACTGTAATTCGAATTTTCAACCCAAGTGAAGAAAGAGATCATGGGTAATGCAATCAGCTGCTTGCCATGTAATCCTGCCCCTGCATTGTCAAAATGTGAGGCATTCTTCAACACATCATCAGCACTTTCATCGAGTGCAAAGTGTTTGTATCATTATGAAGAGACCACCAGTCTAGTGGCTTCGTCATGTTTACTGTCTTGGTGCAGGCAAAGTGGTTCCTTCTTCTTCTGCTTGTGCTCATGGTGGCGTTAGTTGACATGTTCCTTTCACATCAACTAGCACCTCCACGAGCACAAGTGGAAGAAGAAGGAACCACATTGCCCGCAGCAAGACAGTAGACACCTGATGAAGCCACCAGGCAGGTTGCGAAATCGATCGCAAAGAAAAGTTTGCTTGGAAAAAATTAAAAGTAAGCTTATCAGAGAAAATTACCTATCTCTGCATCTTTAGATACAATACCATTTATAATGTCAATATCTATGTTGTTGCAATATATGCCTATGCACTGAGTTGAATTTTGTACAGCACATTGTCCTTCCAGAGCTTGCCAAATGCTGACATTTCAGGAGAAAACCATTCAGTATTACCACTACAGACTGAGTCACACAGTCACACTGAGTCATGTCAAACAGAAGTCACCATGTAACTTACCTGTGTAACCAGTAAGGCATTCACAGATAAAACCTCCTGGTTGATCGTAACAGGTGGAGCCATGCATACAAGGATTTGATGCGCATTCATCAACATCAATCTAGAATGATTAATTTTATGACATCAATTAAACTGACATTTCAACAAGTTCACATGCAGTTCCTGATTTCAATCACAAAACTATCCCTGTGGAAGGAAGCAAGTTTACTATCACACAATATCTTTTTTCTAATTTTTCTTTTCCCTTTCACTTGAGCACATTTACCTCCATCTTCGTTCTTTTGTCTGTCTGTTAGTCCTTCGAAATTAAGGTTTACTGTTCTGTGAAAGGCCTTTTAATTTTTGAACTTATGAACACTAAAAGCACTGTTACAGATAAATAAGTCATCTAATTGTGTTTTTCCATTAAAATACTTGAAAGATAAAACGTGAGCAGTAGTAATCACTTGGATATTGTAAAATTAATAAAATTACTAATAAAAAGGATTTTTTTCAAGAGAAAATTAATATTTCAAATATTATGGATAATAAAACGAAAAAAGAAATAGTCTTACCTCACAATTATATCCCGTAAATCCTTCAGCACAGGTACATGAGTAATTACTCAAACTGTCAGCACAAATTCCTTCATTTAAGCATGGCTGGACCTCACATTCATTGATCTCCAACTCGCATAGAATTCCTAGCAATAAAAATATTTAAAAAATCAATTCAAGAACACTATTCTACATGTATTACAACTCAATTCAAGTTCTATGTTTAGATGGGCTAATTGGAACTGAATCTAGACATTAATGTGGAATCCACATTACATACACACCCCTCTTGATTACATTATAAGATGAAAGAATGAGTGACTACCCTATCAAAGAAACTCATCCACAAATGAACATTTGATAATGTACTTTCTTTCAGAGGCATTAACTACCTATAACAGGAGAAAGAAGAAACGCCTAGAGCCAGCCAATGAAGTGTTTATTCCATCCATTCAAAGCATGCTGTAACTTTACAGTTCAGTGATAAACTGAAAATATTCAACTGAGGGTTCTGGTTCAGTGCTCAGACTATGAAAACTGTAAGAGATTCATTATTGTAGATGTAAATAAATTTTGTCTGTCTCAATTTGTCATGCAATTACAAATAATAAAAAGAAGGTTAAACGGATATCTTGTCACATGGTTGCCACTGCTTTGGCAAAAAGCAGGATACTAGAAAATTCTATAATAATTACTTTCAATCAGCGGTGGCCAAGTTGAACCTCAAATCAATGTTCTTCAGGAGACTAAGGTGCAAAAATGTAAAATTCAATGGGAATGAAAAATCAGAGTTCCCTGTGTATATAAAGGAGTATAGGTGGTAGGTTTATACTCTCTCACACACACACACACACACACAGACACATACACACATTCAATATACACACAGCAAAAAAGAGAGAGATATGACAAACAAAAATTAAAATATTACTACGGATTCAAAAATATTCATATACTAGTGCAGATACAAAAAACTGCTGAAAAAAATTCTTTGTTTATGCATTTCTTGGTGTCGCCCACCTCCTCTGCTATTCTGTTCTAATTAACCTCTTGTATGAGTAATCTTGTTGGGATTAATCTACGGAATGAATCTGAATTTCTTACTATCCATTTAAATTAAAAATTCTTAACTAAGAGTGAATATTGTGGAGAGGGAAGGGGGAAGGGGATACTCTGCCCTCCCTCCACAGACTGATGCCTATGCTTTGAATGCATTACTAACCTGTGTAGCCATCCAAGCACTTGCAGACATAGCCAAAGTCCAGTGCATTACAAGAAGCTCCATTAAGACATGGCAAGGAAAAGCAGTCATTGACTACAAGCTGTTCTAGTTCCAAGTCTTCCTGGAAAGTAAAAACAGCATTCCAGCAACTATTTGATTTCAGTGCTTACATTTCATTCAATAAGAGAGGCAAAAAATAGATGTAATTAAATTTACAACAATGCTGGAAACACAAAATTTGTAATTTCCAATCTACTTGCCGATAATTTCTGGAAGTAATTCTAACACCAATATTACTATAATTCTGACATATATATTTAAATGCAATTTTCAGTATGACAAAAATAAAAATTGTGTTTTTGTGTACTATAAAATCCTCCGAGATTTTTAGTGGTACACAAGCAACTGTGTGTCTATTTATTGAAATCTGAAAGCATTACTTGCAAAAGATATCCAAAATCACATTTCAGATTTTTCTTTACAGTGGAATGCCAAAGCACTGTACTTTAATAAATATGCCAAAGTTATAGCAATAAGATATATCCATTAAAACTTCTGAGTAATAGAATCGGATTAAATATTGGATATCTACTAATTCTGATATACATTTTTCACCAAATACTCATATATTGGATATTGGCATCTTCAATTTCTTAAATAATATCATAATCGCGTCAACTCATTCATTAATAATATAAAGATATGCATGTGTTATTCAGTTCTTATTGTGCAAGAATAGTGAAGTGTAACCTATATTTAGTCTGAAAATAATTACACAAAGCTTACAATATGTTTAATAACTTTCAATTAATCTTTAAAATGATTTGACAAAAGCTTACCACTTCATTTGCACTTATTGAACTGCAATTCACTGTATTGCTCCTTGTATTGGTGGGGCACTTAAAGCATAACTTTTGCCCACTCAGTGGCTGGAAGTATCCTTCTGGACAAGGGTAGCAAGGTACCAGCCCATTTTCAGATACAAATCCCACTGGACAAAGCTCTGGAATACAGCAATGTTAAACAGAAAAATTATGGACAAAGCTCTGGAATACAGCAATGTTAAACAGAAAAATTATCATCCTTACAAGACAAGGTATTTGTTAATAATAAATTTTGGGGGCAAAAAAGTGTAACAAGTATTGAAAATCAATACCATCAACATATCGCAAACTCTTGATAAGAGATGACATTACTAATGCAAGAGGAGAGATAGCTTATAACATTATTTATTATTTGGATTTTTAAGTTATCATTCAGGAATTAACGACATTAGCTTTCTTTTTCTTGTCAGGCATTTTGACATTTGTTTATTTTCTCTAATGCCAACATTTTTTGTAATTTTTATGTTTCAAATGTGTATCTTGTAATGTTCACAGAGATAAAATATATATTTCTCTGTTTTTTGAAACACAAAACTTTATGTACAACTATATTAAGATATAAAAAAAATGTTAGTTTAGCTAAGTTTAGGAAGCAATCAAATGTTTATATTCCCAGAAAGAAAGGGCATTTCTGTATGGTTCGTGATTAATTTATTTTTGTTTCATCTACTTCATTTTTGTTTCATCTACTTCTAAACTTTTTCATGTATTATTCGAGCTTTCAGTCAAAATCAAAGTCATGCACAAAATATTATTCCACACACCTCGACAATCTGGCAGGATGCGTGATCCTCTCCTCAAAGTGGTTGTGTTTTCAGGACAATGCTTGCAATGTTTCTGTCCGTATTCTGGCTGGTAGCTTCCTACCTCACAAGTAGTGCAACTCTCCAAACCATCCTCAGAAAAACTGCCGGGTAAACATTGAGCTGCATCAAACAAATGTTACTCTCAGTACAACTTGAAATGGTTTCTAGTTTCTACATAGAGCAAGTACAAGAAGTTAATAAATTACAATTGCTGTTGGCATGGAATTGTTTGTTATACATACTTCTAGCTAACTTTATATCCTATTATTTTTTTCTATAAAAAAAACAAACAATTTTATGGAAATAAGTGAAATCTGGTGGATTAGGCTCAAATTAAATCCATCAATTACTGTCTAATTTTTCATGCATTGGGCAATACGTATTACACACCGTGGATAAATTATTATCTTTATCTAACAATTTAGCATCTATGCTTGACTATTATATACAGTGAAACATCGATATTATGTTTTTCAGGAGAACAAGCTAAAAAAACTTAAATGCAGGAAAATATAAAATCGAGAATTTTTTTTTAACGTTTTTCTGTGTTGGTATCATCAATATTGAATGTATAATGTGAGAAAATGTAAAATCCGGCAACATAAAATCGGGGTTCCACTGTATTCACATTTACATCCAAATTATCAACTGTGAATCCAAATATTTTAAAGATAGCCAAAAAGTTATAGCATGCCCAGAGCGATATTTACCTTTCAGGCCATAGTAAAGTAGATGAAAATGTTGTGCTGATTTTTTATTTGACTCATCAATCACAAGTAAGAGTAAGTTTTAATTAAGATGTGGCATGGGAATGAATTTCGGGTGTTGGCATCGTGCTTCAGCACTGGCTGGACACTGAATATCATTCATGCTTTGGTGTGAAGCGAACATTAATTTGCAAATGACCTGCTAGCCCTTACACAAATTTCTTGGTTTTAAAAGATACTATTACATTTTATGTGGGCTGTCTTCAGACTTTATCCAAGTTACTTGATTGAAACTAGCTATTGTGTTACAACCATTTTACCTAAGGAGGAGGAGGAGGTAAAAAACAAGACAAAACTTAACTGATATTTCTTTGCACTGACACCAATACCAATGGACAGGTTAAGCTGTGACATCACTAGCAGCCGATGTCCGGGATGTATGTTTCCAAACAAAACTTTCAATATGCTCCTAACCTTTTGCATTGAAATTGCATCAGAAAGGGATAACTTTGGATACAGTGACAGCAGTTAGCAAGCGAAATAGTGAGGTGTATTGCACATCAGTGTGAATATTAGATTCTGGTGACTCTATAGATATTTTACTAATTACTTACAAGTGAGGGATTAATCAAGAAATAATGTAAGAAAATAAAAAAAAAAAATTTTTGGAAAAATTTGAAGTCTTTGGAACATTGGTGGTTTTAGCCCATATTTTAAAAAATATGAAGATATCTTATTTGGTGAAAACTGACCACAGAAGGTTATTGCTTGTTACTGTGAAATCAGGAAATAAAATGGTAACTATCTGATATCGTCCGAACGGATTTCTTCAAATTTACAGGAGAAACTACTTACTGAAATCACTTTCTGTATCATTGTTGAGGTTCTTCGAGGTATTTTGTTTCGCGGAAACTAAAAACTTCACCATAGAATGCTGCAGAACAATAAATAATCAGTTGTTACGTAAGGAACTTGCATCTTCTGTAACATTAGGCCGTTGTTTCCATTATGTACGTGCAGATGGCGCGAGCATCAAAAGTTTTCAGTGTTTCCAAACGTGCCTTTTTTTATGAGAACTTTTTTTTTTTAACTATGCTTACCTAACCTAACCTTGCCGGAAATGGTTTGTGGGGCTATCCATGAATGGTTTTTGGGGCTATCCGTCAATGGTTTATGATGACATAATGAACACAAAAGTAGGTATTTTTCGGTTAAGAAGGTTGAAACACTGCATACCCACTCCAAATCGACAAAACACAGGCATGACGCGCGATGATCCATGACGAGTGCACGCCATATTGTCTGTTACCCAAGCAGAACAAGGAAGACAAATAATGACTCGTAAAATGAAAAGTTGACACTATTTTATGGAAAAAGGCATAACTTCACCTAAAAGACTCTTCCGCAATGCAGAATAGGTAAGTATCAATGCTAAAATTAACAAAATAAACTAGTGAGAGGTGTTCGGGCCTTTTCGGATAAGTACCAATAAAATAGTAATGTATGTCGGTGTAAAGACTACACTGATGTTCCTATACTAAATTGCTGACGTGTTTCTTGAAAAACTGCCTGATTTTCTTACTTTATTTCTTATAACTTCTTATCTGTGAGGAATGAGTAAAATATCCAGGTATTCTCGAGACTCTAGTCTTTACATTGATGTATGATACACATCATCTTTCTGTTTTCTAACTGCTGTCACTAACAAGTCACACCTTAGCGATCAGTTTGCAAAGCCGAAGCATAGGGGCTTCGCTGCATGAAAGTTTGTTTGGAAGAATATATCCAGGCCACTGGCTCTAGCAATATCGTGCTTAGCCAGTCCATACTAACAATCTCACTGATTCTCACCAATACTGATACTGATGATGGAAGATTGTAACAAAAACTTATGCATCAATTTACCAGAGATTTTAATCACAAATACATTTTTTTTTCACAGAATACTGGTGAAAAATAAATTAAAATTTAGAATTTTTCATACTTTCCATGATAATCAGATTTGGCAATAGTGGTGTGTGATATTTTTATGTACTCTGTGAAATACCCAAACAATAGGAAAGTATCTGTCAGCATAAGTCCAACTGATTCTTTCTAATATCATTGCCATCAGCTCAATTCTAAAATACGTTTTAAGGAGGCAACTGAAGAGTCATTCTTGGAGTATGTGTATTTCAGCACCTATAGCTTCATTTCTTCAATTATATTTTCAAACTTTGCCAACCTCCAACGTGGAGTGGTTAGCACAGCATGCTGCGATGTTAGGGATGCCGGCCTGGTCATGGGTGTTCTTTGTGAATGCCCTTTCATCAATTTCATCATATCATCACTCATCTTCATCATCCCAATTAGCCTAAAGTGGCAGCAAAGTGACTTAAGAAACCTAATTAAATCAATTAATTTCCAAACTTTGATTTCTTGTAAAAAAAAAAACATTTTCCTATCTTGGAAATTCTAGAACTTGCAATCAGAATCACTCAACAGTGAATTCCTGTAAAAGAAAGAAAAAAAAGCATTCATAAATAAAAATAAAAGCTTTGTTCTCACCTCTGCAGTCAGATTCACTCTTTGCTTGCTCTACCCTTGTGGAAGAATTATTGGGGCATGCCAGACACGAAAGCTGTCCTTCTATTGGTTGGTACAGGCCTTTCTCACACGGCTGGCACTTTTCCAGGATAACATTGAAGAATGTCCCCACAGCACACAGGACTGAAAAAAATGACATTTACACAAGCCATCTGCAACAGGTGGGATGACTTAATTTTTTTTAACGGAACAATATTGACATAACTTATATTGACTTATTTAAATATTGCTATGATTTCAAAAATGTTCACGCACTAGCTACATAAAAGTAGGTGCAATAATTAAGTTGATCTTTAAATTACTAAAAACAAATACAAATTTGAAAACCATTATTTTTTTGTCTTACCAGTGTCCCAATATCTGCAGTATTTATATCTCTGCTCTGCCATCTCAGCCAAATTCATATGTCATGCTCAACCTCTTCATCATCCAGGCAGCCACAGTGATATGATCCACATTTTTATGTGACGTCACCAGTAGAAGATATGTCACTAATGTATTTATTTTTGTAAAAGAAAGCGTAATTTCTTTGTTATTATATGTATATATCTTTTGTTTAATGTTTATTGTATTTTATGCTCTGTTATGAGTAGTTTAATGTATCTTCATGTTTGCAAGAGTGCACTATACGAATTTGTATTTCTAAAGATGTATAGATGTCAGTTTTGTTGATAGTATCCTTTTGTAGATAGTGAAGGATTCATCTGTACTTTAATCTGTGTTCTCGAAAAGAGTATAAAAGCGAGGATATCGCGTAAGAAATCACACACTTTTTCGCCACGGATCGACGAAGCTTTTAAACTTAAAAAGAACTCCTCGGTGTTGTGCATACATCTTGGTATGGTAGTTCGGGGCGCAAGCTAGGCCTATGTGAACATAGGTACGCCGATAGCCATGCATTGATGATATGCACAATACTGCAACCATTCTACGTCAAATAATAAAGTTAGCCTAAAGATTAATTTGGAAATAAAAGGCTAAAGAGCAAATATTGGCTCAGTTATCATTGCATATCTCTTGGTGTGGTAGTTCGGGGCGCAAGCTAGGTCTATGTGATCATAGGCTTGCCGATAGCCACGCATTGAGTTTTATGCGTTTTAATTGAGTCAATTCATCGACAAAGCGAAATCCTCGCCTTCGTCTCAAGTATATTTGCATTATAATTGCAATAAATAAAGATTAAAAACCTTTCCGTTTATACATACTGCAGTAATGTGGTTTTATTTCTCTGTGCTGTGAATATTGTCTTTGCCTAACACTATCCCTGTACCTGAGAGGAGTCTGTGTACTTCACCGAGTCTCATCGTTCACCGCTGAGTATTATTAAGTTAATATTAATAGTAAAATAATACGACGCATGAAGTAATTGTGCTTAGAACGTGTCAACAGTGAGTACATTATACTGCAAACTAACTATGAGAATACCCTATTCCAGATGCTACACTGTCTATTATTACTTGCACCTTAGCAAAAATCCAAACATTTGCTTGTAATGCAATATCAACAAGATGACTATTGGGTGTTTATTGGTAACTTCTGAGAATTTTTTAAGATAATTTATCAACCAAAAAGATAGCATTTCTCTATAAATATCCTATGCTGGAATTCTTTTGTATGTCAAAAATGTCCAACAGCACATTGCCCTTGTCCTTGAACAGAGCTGCCAATTTGAATACAGAACTGCAAATGTACTAGGTAGGATGTACTGCCATATACAGGTATTTTCAAATCTAATATTTACCATTATCAGCAATCGTATAACTCCTTGTGATTTATTTACTGACCTTTAATTGCACGTTGATAACCATGAATTAAAAATGTCGCTATAATTTCATTCTACCTGCTAATGTTGCCACATGATAATAGCAAAAGTAAAAATATTCACAGAAATAAAATAGTTGTTTTTAGATATTTATGTTTGCAACATGTGGTATGACATATTTACCATATTTACGTGTGTATAATGCACGTGCGTGTATAATGCGCACCCTGGTTTTTGATGGAGGGAAAGTGAGAAACAATTATATCTCTTATATAATGTGCAGTACAATCCAGGTTCAAGAAATGGCTTTCGTAGTTGTAGGTCATAAAGCTGTTGCTATACCGATCAAGAATGAATGACATCATACATATTTAATGAAACACCTGTTGCTATGTGGACCAAGAGGAAAATATCCTCTTGTGTATATAATGAGTCACCAACCCACGCAACCTCCTTACTCTCCCTCCACTGTGTTTAGCATCCCTAAGATTTCACTCTTTAACCACCTTATTTATTCTGTAATAGTAGAAAGCGATATCAAAATTATATTATGGATTTGCAGTGCTTAGGAAGTTATTTTCTATTATTTCTTTCCCAACAAATACCACTGATACACGTCCCATGTGACGGGAAGTGCATGCTCGAATTCAGCCAGAACAGCGCTGCTTTTCTTGGCATATCAGAACATTACATTACAAAGTGAAAAATCGTGGGAAATAGCCTTTAAACTCTTATATGTGGTTTTGCTCATTCCTTCTTTACTTTTTTTAGAAAAACTTCAAAATATATACTTTTTCCATGACTAACCTAACGTTTATACGGGGTACATTCAGGACCCTCAAACTAGCAGTTAGCAGAACAAGATTTATTCCATTAAGGCACCATATATAATTTTAATTATTATTTTCTCTTTCCATATCTTTTCTTTCATCCAAAGTACCATAAAATTCAGAACATTCCTTCATATTGTGATGAGCTTATTTCAACAGCATTGCACACTAATGTCACCATCTTGAATGTAATATTGTTGCCTTATTCAGAAACTGCAGGATTTAAGCATTACAACAATACATAACATGAAAAATCAATACAAGCATCACAAAATCATGGAATGAGCCTGTAAGGTTTCATGTTGGCTGTTCAAATTATTCCATGCATAATACGCATGACAATTTTTGGAGGCAAAAATTTTGGAAAAAAGTGTGCATTATACATGAGTAAATACAGTATATGAGTTAATTATACCAGCAAAAGTAAGCACACAAATCGTTTGATACAAGTTGTCATGATAATAAAAATAAATAATGCATCATTATATTCATTGGAATTCAATAACAGAACTACTACAAATTCAGCAACCATATTTGTAAAATAATTTTCAAACTTACCACACCTTTCACCCTGAAGAACACTGCCAGCCTCACAGACAAAGTGAGGCAGTTGATGTATGAAGACAACTTTATTGGCTGTGAAGTTCCGGTTCCCAATCAGGATTACAAATTTTCCGTGAGACACGGTTGTCTCAAGAGAGGTTTGAATGCCTTCCATTCCTTCTTTTAGAACACTCCTCAAGTCTTCCATATCCTCATTTGATAACTGACCTAAATGGAGTACATAAGTAGTCTTTATTTTTTTACCACATATATGAGAGCTGAGATATTAGTGTAACTATAACTTACCCAAAAGTTATGTCAAAACTGTTTATCAGCTAGGGACTATCATTCCATGCCAATATCCCAATGCTCTAGTACTGAGCTACAAGACAATATCTGGCCTCTGCAGTTTTCACCACCAAGATCTCTGTGTATGTCCTCCTCCGCAGTCGAGCGGGTTAAGGCGTTCACTCGTCTTGAGATCGTTCGCTGCGGGACGGCGTAGGTTCGAATCCGGCTCTGGTCGGAATTTATTCGGCCTGCGTATAGGGCCGGTGGCAACCCACCATCGTGAGGAAATTGGGGAGCTCCGAATGAGTGAGCGTAATCCGGTCGAGAAGACCTACTATAACGGCTGGGGATACGTCGGGCTGACCCCCCGACTATTCCAATACTGGTTGACGATCTCCACGCTTAGAGGTGACGCACGACAAGCGTGAGAGGGAGACTGGCAGTCGGTAGGTATGCCTTGGCCCTTCATGGGCTGTTGCGCAACGGATTATTATTTTATTATTATTAAGATCTCTGTGTAAATTTATAATGTGAATGGACATAGATCAGTGGTAGATCAATGACCAACCTTCATGGTGGAGTGATTAACACAGCATGTTACAACACCAGGGGTCTTACGTTTGGATCCTGGCCAGGGCATGGGTGCTCTTTGTAAGTGGGCCTTTATCAGTTTCGTCAAATCATCACTCATCTTTGCAATTAGCCAAAAGTGACAGAAAGCCAAGTAAAATAAACCAAATCAATCGATCCCTGGTTGAGTCATTGTTTTCACACAACTGAAACTAAACTGGAGCCACAGTGATCCAGTCAGTTGTTCATCTGACTCATATAGGAGACCTGGGTTCAATTCCCTGGATGGATGACCTAAGGAGGAATATTTTCTGACTTTGTCTCTGCATAAAGTGGCTCTGGGAGGATAAAGGTGACTGAAACATGATGCTGTTCACATCACCATCATAGATAGCTGAGACAGTGAATGTGTCTTTATGGCATGGTGCATTGAGCAAGGGAAACTTTACCTACATTAACCTTCAGTAAGTTATTGCTATATTGTTTGTTGGGATTTATAACTTCTACTTCTGCAATATGTTCAGACTGATCTCGCTGTGGTAATAGAGGCTTCACAATGGCTACATGATCAAAATAAAAGTATCTTGATGTGAACTGTAAAATATTTAAAATTGATCCGAATGCATTGAGACTATAATAGGTACTGTGTGAGCTTCAACAATGCCTCCAAGATATGATGGATTTACCACCTTGCCTGTATTTTCTTTTGCTGATTGCAAAACCAATGTAACATACTGAAAATTGGGCAGAAAAAATACCGGCAAGTGTCATTTGACCTTTGCCACTCTGGTGTGAAATCCACTCATATCCTGTCAATTCAGTGTGGAATCTCTCTTACTTTATCTGCAAGTCTGATTGGTCTTAAGTAATAAAACAACAAGTTCCAAGATGGATGAAGACAACAATCACCAAACTAAGGATAAAGCACTTGTTTTGAGCTGTCATTTGATTACAAAATCCACTTTAGTCACACAATATTGGAGTAAAATTAATGAGTAATGACAATTGAGTAATTTGCAAAAAATTACTAGGGCAATCAAATTCTGTGAGGTATTTTGCAGGATTTCAGGACCCAAGAAAAGCATTAAACAATATTGGCAATCAAATTTGAAACTACTTTCCGGTACAAAAATACATAGTGAAATGACATTAGCAAAAGCATACAATTTGAGGAGTTCTCAAGCACAAATCTTTTATTGATGATTTGGGTTATTCATAATAAGGGGAAGAAATTTGTATGAAGACTTTGAATCTTGGTGCTCACAAATCCACAACAAAATTAAAGATGGGTATATATATACTCTTGTTTACCTCTATGGTGGCAGAAGGATTTGGAAATTAGTTGTGTGGATACAGTGTGGAGTTGTACTCATCAAAACCATTACCATTTATAAATGTATTAAGTCTCATACATACCAGTCAGCAAATTATTATTGTTACATAGTTGGGTTAACACTGTAAATAATCATTACAGTTTTCATTATACATAAGCTTACGGGTTTGTTTTTGCAATTGTTATGATGAATGTAAAACAAACATTTTTTCCCCCCTAAATATATACATACAGGACACAATATGAAGACTTATCTGAAATATCATACGCTAATATAATCAAAATATAAAATGTGAAAGGAGACAATATTATTAAAAAAATAAGAATATAAGCAATTCAAAACAGATGGAAAGAAAGAAAAGGTAGTTTGTGGCTGATTTAAAGTAAACTCTTTTCGAGTAGTAGATGAGAAAAGTAGTTGCATTATTCAGGGGTTAATTGGAACTGAGTCTACAGTTTGAACACGTCCTTCCGTACCAAAAATTGAAGCATATCACTTTATCACATATCATATTATGTACCATACAACTTTCTCTCGTGAATTATTTTTATACCACTGCTAATATGAGGAAATTTAGAGAGCATATCTCAGAACAGGGGGTACTTGCACTCTCCCTCTTGTTAATGTCCAAGCTTACCTAGCATGACAAAATGAATATCAATTCTGTTTCCCTCCAAGGACGTGGGTGTTGTTTTCTCAGGATGCTGAGTCTCATATGTAAACACTTGTGATGTATTTATTTGTTGGTGTTCCAGGTGTGTCTTTGCTTCTGTGTTACTTTCAGTTTCATCAACCTGAAAAGAATGTATTACAGTTAATGTTCACACAATCCAAATCTTCAATCTCTGCATGAGGAAAATATGAACTGGCTGGACACTTCTCTTCCTTTACTTGGTGAGAGAATCACGCTTTTCTGTGCCAAGTACATCTTCACTCTTGGTTTGGCAAATTTGCAGGTCGAACACTTACTTCTGCTCTAGTCATCTTTTATCTACATTTGAAGATGTGACCATGAAATTTTATACTTTTCCACTGTCTGGTGAGTGCCTCCTATTTCCTTCTCATTTTATATATATATATATATATAGTGTTTATAATTCTTCCTAGATCTTTGGAATATATAGAATATGGTGAAAGTCAATTCAGACACAAATAATTTGAATGTTGTAGGGTAAATTCAAAGCAAGTTGCTCTTTTATTTTAGTCTATAACCTGTGGTGGGGCTACATTCTGACTGCCAGCCTCATTCCCCTCTGCCAAGGTGGGAGATCATCAAGCCAGTTACAGGGTGACACACAACGAGCCCCAGTCATTATTGTAGGTTTCCGTGACCTGGTTACACTACTCATTCACAGCTTCCCAATTTCCTTACAATGGTGGGTTGCCACCGACCCCATACACTGGCCAAAATCTCAGGATTGATTGATTGAGTTTGTGTTTTAAGTCCACTTTATGCACAGCAAGGCTAATCGAAACTGGACCTACAGTTTAAAGTGGGATCTGAACCACTATGTGCCTCCACCGGGTATCGAACCTGGGACCCCTTGATTACAAGATGACGAAGCTACCCCTGCGCCATCGGGGAGGCCCCGAAATCTCAGGAGAAAAGTTGTTACACTTCCCCCAAGAGACTCGAACCTGTGCATGTCCCATAGCTGGAGTCCAAAGCATGATGCCTTAGCTATGGTGCGGGACTTGTTTTAGTGTAATTCCTCAATATACAGAAGATAGTAGAACCTTATAGGTGCAGCAACTGAAACACTTGCCTTCTGCTCAATGCTCCTTTTCTCCTTCCTGAATCCTGTGACTGTGTTAAACTCCTCTTCAACAACAGAGAGCAAAGCCTCACAGGCAGCTTTCATGTCTTTCACTTCACACTTCATGTTGTCTCCACACAGTTCAGCAAGTTCCTCATCCAGTTTTCTTTTCACATGATTTTCTACCTAGAATACATATATTAATTTCCAGAAATTATGTTAGCTGAAGATATAGTACAAAGTTTCAAAAAGTTTTTATTCAAAAGGAATGCTAATGCCAAAATTTTATAAAGTCAGTATACACTTGAATATAAATTTAAAATACTGGTGTTTGGAAATTAGATAAATTGCTACTCAACCAATTTTAAAATGTATGTCACTTACAGTATATTATAAGTTATGCATTTTTTTTTTTTTGCAAAGAGGTGCACTATGCAAAATACATATATTTTATAGCAAAGTGAGCAATTATTGGCTGTTTAGTATATATTTCTCAATTTCCCAACTGCCTCGTTTACTAATGACAATTAATTAATATGATAAAAAGCACATTTTATGATACAATTCGATTGTAGAGTTACAGTCTTATGTTAGCACCTCAATCTTTGAGCTCACATTTTCTAATTCATTCATGCCTCTGTGCCCAGAATAACCATTTCCCCTGCACCTCTGTAGCTACAACTGTACGCACACACATACATATATCACTAAAAATGTTATTTTAAAAGTTTTATAATAAGTTCCAGCATAAGTGCTTCTATAAATTCTGTCATTGTGTTGCTTAACATTTTTCTTAGAATCTCAGAAGTGGAAGTTACAATTCAATTTCTGCACTTTACCTGATCAAGAACAAATGGGTCATTACAAATAGAATCATCTCCATCCATGGAAATAATACCACTTTGAGATATTGTATTAGGTACTGTGGTAACTGAAAATAAAATAAGAAAATGATACAATACCTGAAATAAAAAACAAACTTAATATGAGCAATAATCACAAATTTCATTTTGTTTTATTGACTATATTTCTGAGACACAATTAAACATTTTGTGGAAATAAATAATGAATATTGGTCAATAAATTTTATCATCTCATGCTGATACATCTCAACCTTAATAATTATACACAGTACAAGTAAAATTGTAAATTGCAGTTTCTTCGACTTTTGCTAATTGTTTCACTAAGGAAAGTCAAATCATTATATCAATATGGGCAATATTTTTAATTTATTCGCATAATTTGAAAAAAAAAACTTATCAAAATAAAACTTTGTATATGTAAAATAAGTCTTGAAGTTTTCCTGTCGGTGAATGATGGAGATTTTCTTGCTTAATTGAGCAGGATATCTGTAATTCAACTGGTAAATATCCACCCAAAACTATATCCTTCATTAATATGGGTAATTGCAGAATGGCATGAGCACAAAATGTCTATACAAGAAACAAGACTTCACATACCTGAACAGTCTGGGACAGGAAAGGGGTTAGTCTCTGGTTGCCAAACCCCATCGTAAGCACAGAAGTAGTCTTCATCTGGATGAATAGCAAAGGCATAGCCTTCTTTACATGTCATTGTACAATACACACCATCCTCATTTTCTGAACAATTTGCACTACCATAGAGAGGATCCATAGGTATCGTGCATTCATGTTCTGAAATGGAAACAGACTTCAATTTTACAAAACGTTATAATTGTGAATATAAAATATTAGGGATGGACTCAAATTTTAACTAACACCGATAAAGAACTCCTATCAAAAATTTACCAATATCAGTAACCAATATCAGAATCTTACAAATCTGATATTAAATGGCAAACAATTCATGAAAACTCTGAACAGTTCAATTGCAATGTAAATGTGCAATGATTTACACAAATTACTAGACTCTGCTCTTGAATAGTCTAATGACTATGCAATTACATAGTCCAAAGATTAGTGCTCTTGGCTTGGATGTGAGTGATCCCCAGTTTGATTTCCAACAGGAGCCAACGTATGAACATATCTGAATTAAGGACTCCTTGTTAACAGTAACCCATGGTGCAACAGCCTGTGAGAACTACCTACCGACTGCCCACCTCATGTGTAGTCAGCATGACGAACCCCCAGTAGTTGTTGCAGGTTTCCATGACCGGGTTAAGCTACTGATTTGTAGTTCCCCAATTCCACAGCGGTGGGTGGCCACTGGTTCCATACACAAGATGAAATCTCAGGAGAAAGTTGTTACACTTACCCCAAGAGACTCGAACCTGCATGCATCCTGTAGCCAGAGCCAAAAGCATGACATCTTAGACCGCACAGCCACAGTGCGAGACAAGGACTCTTTGTTAGTTAACAAAACATATGCCACTGCTATATAATACATCTCCACATAAGAAAATTTGAAATATTATTCCTAATACAACATTTCTACAAGTTCAGCATTGAATGACAGTTACAAAATAATAGTTATTTCTGACAGAACATTTACCTTGCACTGTGATGGCAATAGTACAAGTGCTGTTATTCCCTGAATCATCTTCAGCAACATATGTCACATATGTGTTCCCAATAGGGAGAACTCCTGGCTCATGTGAACGAGATATCTAAAATGAGAGGGAAACATTAATGCAATCATCATCACTTACCAAAACATCTGCACTTTTCAAACCCTAATTTTGGAGAAAATATGAAGGAAAGAAACAATTAGTTCTGGTTGGGTAAAAAGAAATATGTGCCAGATCACATTTATAAGTAGATGTTTACTTACTATTTAGTGCTTTTACAGCCAATCTGACACCCAAAAAACAAATTGTACAACTTTCAAACATGACATAACTTTCCCACTCTGCCACTAGATCATCTGCACTGTATATTTTCTATGTAATTTTGGAGCTGCTGATCAGGGTGGCCGCGGTGGCTCAGTCGGTAACGCATCTGACTTCTATGCTAAAGGTCCCGGGTTCGATCCCTGGCCGGTTCAAATCCGGGAACTTTTCTAACGATGGCCCCGGCACCCACCCAGCGTCGAATAACATGGGTACCTGGGGGAAACCCTGGGGGGTAAAGGTGGTCAGGGGCGTGATGCTGATCACATCACCCCCCACTCACAACCGGATCAAGAAAGTGTGGGGCGTTACCCCCACACCCCCTATACGCCTTCATGACGTGGTGCTATGCACAGGGGAGAACTTTACCTTTACCTTTTACCACTAGATCATGGAAAATAGAGCTAATTAAACTTTCCCAGTGTCATATTTATGTTCAACACGTTTGAATTAGTAAATAACAGCTCATGGCACCTCTGTAATTTTGGAGCTGCTGATCAGGGTTATTAGTATTGGTAAGTTTCATATGGGCACTTTATCAGTAGCAGAATATTCTTAACATTTATAATTTACAGGGTGTACACAAATGAATATCGGAGTTTTAAAATTGTATATTTTCTATGCTATACACATTACAAATATGAACTGTATATGAAATGAAAAAGTAACTCGCCAAGTTTTCATAACCTACATTACAAGTGTTCAATGCGGGCACCATTCGCGATACGGCACACATCCAGCCGGTAGTACATTACTTGCCACACTAAACTTAGCAAGTCTGGGTCTGGTGTAATTGATTCTACCGCTGCAACAATCCTGCATATCAATTCAGGTAGGCTGGCAGGTAGCAGTGGTACATAAACACGATCTTTAACATAGCCCCACAGAAAAAAAGTTGCAGGGGGTGAGGTCAGGGGACCTTGGAGGCCACTGGAGAAGATGCAAGTTGTCTGCACCATGATGACCAATCCAACTATGGGGGAAAACTTCTAGGACTGCGAGTGAAAGACGTTCTGACGCTTTCCACCTTCTCGTGTGATACACGAGGCCATCCGGAACTTTTACCTTTACACAAGCATCCTGTGCGAGTTCCAACACACAAAAAGATTTATGTTCGGGAGTCTCCATCTTTACAAATGGCTCCGCCAAGCGGCAGAGTTAGGAAACAAATTTTGCGCATGCATAGAATCGAAACTTGGTGAGTTACTCTTTCATTTCATATATGGTTCATATTTGTAATGTGTATAGCATAGAAAATATACAAGTTTAAAACTCCGATATTCATTTGTGTACACCCAGCATTATAAATCATTCTGACAAAAGGGTCAGGTATTTTGTAACTGGATGAAAAAATATCTTCATAACACTTTAAAGCAGAAAACTACTTCATTAACAATACTTCTTTCTATCTCTTCATACTTAAAATATGAAACTTACCTTCAGCGGTTGCCCTGAGTTGTCAGAGAATATAGGTTCATCCCATTCAATTGTGACATTCGGGTCCTTGGCTAGGTATATGGGTGGTGATTCACATGAATCAACTACAGGAGGTTGAGTGTCTGTCCAAATAAAAAAGATAAACTTAATGTTTAAAGTAAAGTTATTTGCAACTTTCCATGGTGTCTAGCATTAATTAACTGAATATCTTCCTACATGAGATGATGGAAGGATGAACAGATATTCAGTTATTTGCCGTATGAATCTTGCCTCAACACATATCACTGCTATTTTGATAAATATTAAATATCATCAGTAGAACTTATTTCATTTCAATTCTGAATCTGTGGTATTGAAACACACGAATTGGGTGTTATTTAATCATCTTGTATGTGTTGTGAATACACATGTCTTTGCAAGTGGTTCCACATCACCACCACCAGGTGGCAGGGCTGCACCTAGCAACACATTATCATTTTGGCTCATTTAATTGAAGTTACACACGATGTGGAGTTAGTGTGAGTCTATGTTAAGCTAGGGAAAACAACTACGTAAACATGGAACATGATACAGCAAGCCCATGGTGACCAAGCATTATTGAGAGCCATGGTTTACCTCGAAGAAAGTGAAGCGGCAACCATCAGAAACAAAGGCAATATTGATCACATTTGTTGCTGTATAAGGTGTGGTGCACCATAATTTCTGACTCAAGGACAGACAACGAACCACAACTTTTACAATGAGATACTGAAACTCTTGCATGAGATGCCGACTTGACTTAGGCATCTTGGCAATGGTTCCTCTTGCATGATAATGCAAGGTCCCATACTGCTGTAATGATACAGCGATATCTATCAACATCCTCCATATTCGTCTGATCTGTAGACGTTCGTTTCTTTGTTTTCCCATGTGAATGCCACTGGAAGAGAAATGATATTCCCGCAATCCAAGAGGCTGTGACAGATGTACTGAGAAGCAGCCCAAAAAAGATGTTCTCCGTTTGCTCCGAGACCTCCAATAATGCTGGCAGCTGTGTATAGATAGTGGATGGGACTACTTTGACAGGACTATGGATCATTACATACATGATGTTTCACGTATCCATGTTGTGAATTGGATAGTTTCTTTTCTTTCAGATTAATTTAAAAGGCTCAGTGCGTTCATTCACAAAGGGTATGGCACCAGGGTTATAGGGATAGTGTGTCACTTCTTTGCTCCCAGGTAGATTAGTTGGTGTGTTAAATATATTACTTTTTACAACATCTTACAACAAAGGTTATATTTCTTCAGTAACTTTGTAAGGAATAAAAAACAGCATGTTTCATCTTGGTAAATAAATCCTCCAGTTCTGAATTTATCAAGGGAAAATACATAAAGTAACACTAAGTAACAAAGTACCATTATAATTACTCACATAATATTTCTAAGACAAGTACCAAAAGGGTAATGTATTACTTGCACTATGTTACTCACAAACTCTGGTCGCCAGCCCCCATGGCAAAGTGGTTAGCACATCACCCTACGACACCAAGGGTCCCGGGTTCAAATCCTGGCCTGGGCATGGATGTTTGCGAGTGTTCATTCCTCAATTTTATCATTTCATCACTCATCCCCATCTTCACAAATTAGCCCAAAGTGGCACAAGAAGCGAAGTAAAATAAAGGAAATTTTGAATCAATCAAAACAAACTCTGATCAGACCTAACAAGTGAATGAGAAAGAGTTAAATCAGACTGCTAACAATATTTTCTGTTCTTCTTGTGTAATACTGCTCATAGTAACACCACTACTATTATGAAGATAAAATAATAACAGCAGGTATTATACAAACCTAAAACTGTAACTGAAAAGTTACAAGAAGCCACATTTCCCCTGGCATCTTCTGCAATGTATATCACAGTCACTGTTCCAATCTTGAATTTCATTGGCAGTTCCACACTTGGTACAGTCATTATAAATGGAGCAACCCCTGAGTTGTCTGCGTTTTAAAAAAAAATGAAATGATTGCTCAAATTATTAAAAATGGCATATCTAAGAATACAACCACGTGCACAAATCAACAAATGGCTGTTAATGAATGATCCACTTATTACAGAGAATGACATTCAGGAGTTTATCCAAAGTTTTCTATCTGGAGTGTGTTGGAGAAAGATTGCAGGTTGTTAAGAGGGTGTTGGAGGTGTACGGATAAATTATTGATCATGCTGGAAATTTATCTTGTAACAATGATGGGTTCAAGAATGATATATTGTCCTGTGGATGACTTAGTTCAAAACTAGGGAATCTAGTATCCTAAGGAGCAGGAAATGAAAATTTTACTGCATTGTACGCATGTCGTAAATGGTGCGAGTTTATAAATGAAGAGCAAAACAATGTTGCAATCAGCACATGTTTAAGAACTAAATACAGTCATTACATTGAAACACACATGTAATACAAAACACAGAAAAAAATCTAGTTTAAGTTTGAAACTGTTAAGGAGTTCATTAGATATGGCGTATAAAGCAACCCGCTTAGAAAATTAGCATTTTTTTTTTGCATGTTATTTTGTGTGACTTTGATATCATCAAATTGCAACACTACGCACTGCTTTCGATTGTTGTGTGTGAGATAACTTGAACTTATACACCAATTACCTCTTCTGACCACAACAACCCAACTGACCTCTCCTCCCTCATCCAGTTTAATCTCAAGAAGGAAAGGAAGTTGGATTGATGGAAGAAATGAAATTTAATCTAGCAGTACCTAACAGTACACCAGCGAAGAAGCAAAAATGCTTCAAAAAAATCCTTTACCCTCATGAAATGTAATGATTGGAATATTTTACGTCTGAAGTATATCACTTTGCACATGTTAAGTATTCGAGCAATGCTCACTGAGCATTTGAGAGCTGAACCATTACATAGCTCTCTGAGCGGGGAACGCATGAAGTTTGTGCAGTTTCTTTTCGAGTTATACATACGCGATGCAGAAGAGCGTAGTGAGAATTTTGATTATTAAGTAATATTTACTTTTGTGAAATAACAAAGTGACAGTGTAAATTCAACATCTTGTAAGAAAATATGTAGCTTTTAAGGATGGAAGAAACTAATATGAGGAAGATTGTAAAGTTGTCATTCTTCCCTGCTGTTGAAAGTGTGTTAGAAATATTCTCGGCATTAAAATTATATTTCTTGTTCCAATCTAAACTACTTAAAATTTTAATTCAGTGTTCTGGAAAGCTTTGCATTCACCTATGGGGATATTCCATTCTAAAATCCAAGAACTGGAAAAGAAGCAAAACTCAATTATAGACTGGAAGCACAAAGTGGTTCGGATCGCACTTTGAACTGTAGGTCCAGTCCCAAATAGCCATTGTGTGCATAAAGTGAACTAAACACCAAAACTCAATCTAAAATTATAGATATTCTTAGTTATTATTGTCAGGTGTTAAAGAATAGATTAGTAATGACAAATGGGTTGAGTTTTTTTTTTTGCAGTGTCCTCTTTCTTATGGCTTTGTCCTCCTTTTTCACCATGCTCTGTCCTCTTCTTTTAATGTATGTGTCTGGTCACCCTACTCACATTCCATGCTGTCTATACCGTATACTATGTATGATCCTGGAGATAATTTTAGATATATCAAAAATATTAAGTAACGACATACTAAAACTGAACCGTGATATTAACATTTTTAAAGAAATACATGCTATTGTAAGTGAAAAGCAATATTTCCGAAACCTAAAATAAAAGATGTCAATAAAAAACTTTTTTTTTCAACACACATATACTGCAAGAAATTTTGAAAATGATAGAAATATATCAACGAATAAGCAACAACTGTTGGTCTGCACACAAACTCAAAATACAAAATTCAACAAAGAAACCAAAATGTTCAGAAATGCAGAATCTTACTTCACAATTTGAAACTTGTTTTTTGGACATCAAAAGTTTGAGTTGTTGTTTTTAAGTCAATTTTATACACAGGTAGGCTAATCGGGGAATAAGCCTTCTGCTTAAAGTGGGGTCCGAACCACTATTTGCCTCAACCAGCTATCAAAATTGGGACCCATTGATTGCAAGGATGAATCAAAAATATCATATTGTTTATCTAGCTGTTTTCATCCAATTTTATTTTGTTCATTTTACATGTATCTACCTCATGGTCTAATAGAAACGAAGAGAGGACAAACGATAAACAGGACAAACACAATGACACACATGTTTTGATCGGTGATTGAAGCTGGAACCCCTAATTTGGTCTGCCCACTCCACCAAGGAGTCTTCTGTTATTTAGTTACCTTATCCAGAGGCGTCTGCTGAGCACATGCAGTGCATGCGTCAATTGTGGGAAAAGAATGATTACTTTCTTTCACTTCAGATCCAAGACAAGTAATATAAAAATAATTCTATATTACATTTCTTGGATCTGAAGTGCACAAAAGTAATCATTTATTTCCCACAATTGATGCATTCACCGCATGCACTCAGCAGATGCCTCTGACCTTATCCTTAAATGAAAGTGAATGGTTCACAAGACGGAATACTCTCCCTTAAACATGCGTGAAAGGTTATAAAATGCTGTGAGGTTGGCCACGCTGTAGGTGATGGCAATCGGCCTGCAATCACCTGTCTTCCATAAACTGGGATAGAGGAAAAGGCACGTATAGTGTCCGAAATATGTGTAAAATGATAGAGAGGCCTCTTGAAGTGGCAGGAGCCGAGTACACAACTGCGGTGCACCATGCGGAAAGGTTTTTATCTCGTGCATTGGCACACAACAACAGAAAATGCTCACCAAGTAATTTCATTTGTGATTATATCATACAACTACCATTAACTACATGCCTACACTTACGATGTAAATTAAGAAATATGTGATGTTTGCTCAACTTGCCACCTAGGGAGCAGCCACCATTGCTTCTCGTCCAGTTCTATCACGAGTCCTTTCACATTCTTGTGAATGAGAACATCAGAAAGCTGGAAAACTTCATTGTTGAGTGCATTTCTATCAGTCGCACTCTTGTTTCTTGAAACATTGGCCACATTAAATGAAAATGTTGAAATCTATGAACCGATCTCCTCTCACTGCGCAGCAGTATGCTTTTTCCATTCAGTGTGGGTAGTTGTGTTGGTTGCATACATGCAAAATTCGGTCCATAATTCATTCAGTCCAGCACTTGCTTTCATGAAGTTCATATGTGAAGGTCGCCTATCAGAAATACAGGGTTATTCACAGTGATTGTTGTAGTTTCAATATTACTTTCACTTTCTGAAGCAAGTAATAAATCATTGGCATTTATAACCGCACCAATTGATGGAGACACACTAAGTTTTCTTTCTTTTTTCCCCCTCTAATTCCATGAAAGTCTGTCAATTACCACTGATCAACACACTCCTCTGAAAGCCTTCTTTGGATAGTGATCCTCAGGTGATAAAGCTCGAAGCAGAATAGGCCATATGGCTTCATTCTTAGTCGCTTTGGTTTGCAGAGTTCCCTCTGAATTTCTAAGACTCCGTTGGAAAGCCTCTGTAATGTGGTCCACTTGTGCTTTTATTTTTTCCACTATGCACATCACCAGCAAATGGAATGTATTGATGAACAACGACAACTGACTGACTAAGATTAAACTCAAGCACAAAAACATCTTATCAGAGCCGTGATCCTCTATCTTGTAAAATCAGCCTCCTAGTGGCCAAATGCATAACTACAGGACACTGCCTGTTATGAAACAAAATTTTAAGTGTCTCCATCAATAGATGCAGTTATTATTGCCAAATGTTTCATGAGCTGCTCAGAGAAAAAAATGAAATCCTGACAATAATTTTGAATAACCCTGTATAACATTCTCAAATTGGGACTATGACCTACTTCAGAGATCAACATTCTGATCTAAAAATAGTATCATACTGTCTTGTCCATAACTTTCTTTTGATATATTATATGACAATATTTGGAAAACTTTGTGATTTGACCTTTTTGGTCATAATATGATCTTAAAATGACCTTAAGGGTCAAAATTTCTAGTGGCATTCACCCTAGTATTTCTGTCTGATATATGACTAATTGGTAGGGATGTGAAGTTTTAGTTTTATTTTTCCCTAAATTTCGATGTTATTCTTTACTGCAATTTGGTGTTATTTTTCGGGGTTCATGGAAAAATTTGGTGTTATTAATTTAAAATCGGTGTTATTTTTACATTTAGTTTTACTGTTCCTTCTAGTTTTAAGATTTTCACATTTCTTTAGTTCTGGAAAATTGAGACAAATTTTAATTTTAATGCAAAAAATTATGGCTTATTATTGTGAGAAATGACCAAGTTTCTTCTATTTGGAAAACTATTTCAACTCATCAGCCACTAAATATGAAATATTTATTGAATGATATCACCCAAATCTTTGAACAGTCATACACATCACATTTCCCAAACAATGCCAAAAAATTCCTCTGTGGGCTCAAAATACCATTTTGTGTACGCACACATACACACCCCCTAACCCCATCCCCTGCAACACAACAGATGCTTCTCCCTGAAAATTTTCCCGTTCCTATACAAAACTTCCTTTCTAGGAATATCCCCCAACGAATTCCTTTTCAAGACGAGGTTAAACAATGTCAGTCATGCAATAAATGAATCTTGACAATCTCTTTTGAATGGAACTTTCACCAGCTAGACTAGAAATAACAGATCTAATAGCACTTTAGGTAGTTCTTTTTGAACCAAAGAAATGTTATTCCTGGTTTATATTGCATATTTCGCAGCGTTTTTCGACAAAGTTGAAAATTCTCTATTATTTTCAAAAATTGCAAAATTCGCGTTATTTCGCGATTTCAAACTTGCCTCCTTAACCTAATCAAATACATTTTAAACATTTTATTTTGCTTTCTTCAACTTTTCGGTGTTATCAATAAAACGAAAACTTCACGTCCCTACTAATTGGTTTAGCATGGATGCCAATCATTAACATTCCATGGGGGTAAAAGTCACAATTTTGATCTTTGGCTTGTGTGCTATAAGTCCCTCAAGATGAAAATCAAAACTAGAAAATAAACACCAGGTTGCAACAGCATTACAAGAACCCAGGCCTGATATTGAGTACTGCATGAATAGTGCATTGAGTCTCATTGTTGCTACTGTATTTCTCTTTTGGATTTGAATGCTCCAGCCCTTGAAGTGAAAATTCTTAGGTGAGGGGAATGTTGGCTCAAGCCTTGGCTATGGCTGGGGGGATGCTCCTGTAGCTACTTTGAGAAAATTTTCCTAATAGGGAATGCTGGTTTGAGTCTCCCAGGGGAAGTTGAACAACTTTCCTCTTGAGATTTTGGCCAGTTTATGGGACCGGTGCCCACCCATAATCATGAGGAAATTGGAGAGCTACAAATGAGTAGTGCAACCTGCTCATAGAAAACCTACGACGATAACTGGGGGTTCTTCGTGCTTACCACACATCACCCCATAACTGATTGGATCATCGCCCACCTCTACTGAGGCATGTGTGAGTGAGGCTGGCAGTTCGTAAGCAGGTCCTGCCCGTCACGGGCTGTTGCACCATGGATTATTATCATCATCACCACCACCATCAAATACACTCATGCCTATTGGAAGAAAATGTGCTAGGAATTTAAATTCAGTAATTTGTTTAAGGCAAGCATGTGTCATTTGAAAGTTATTCTAGTTAAAATTAAAAATGCAGCATCTGCGACAATCTTGAGTTGACATTTGTTTGCATAAATGCTAGGGCTGAAAGAACCAAAATAACATATTCAAAATTTTGAACATCTTCGACAAGAAATTCCAATAGAACATAAAGTCAATTGTCATCAATTGTGATATTTTATGCAAAAATAAAAAAAGATTTTCTATTTACCTGTAATTTCTTGCATTGTCCAATTGACCATTGCATAATCCTCATTTTCAATTGCTTCATCCATAATGTCTTCTGGGCATTCCAATGTGGGAGGTGTCACATCTGGGAAGGTTATGAAAATGATGAGGACTTATTTCTTTACATGCAAATATCTAATGTTAACTAAAGCCTAAAATGAGATTTTGGAGAATGAGAGGAATAAAATTAACACATGTAAATGAATGTGCACTGAACTATCCAACATATTATGATGCATATTAGTTGCTATATTTTATACTGGAATGGAGCACAAAAACCACTACTCATGAAGAATGTTAGGCATTAACCAATATGAAAATGTTATCAACATAAATGAAGTATAGATATAAAATTTACCGATACCAATAAACAACATTGTACTAATACAATATAAAATTGTAAATGTCCATTCATTTTTAATTCATGAGTAGGCATACTATAAACAGTAGAATTATGGGAATTGATTAAATGACATAAAAGAAATGAGCATGTGTGCATTTCAATCACTAGGGCTACTCTTCATCCCTTGTCATGGTGACATATAATTCAAATTATCACAATGATTTCTTTAATTTTTTGTTATTTGGTGTCACTTTTCTACCACTTTTGGCAAATTATGATGAAGTTGATGAAGTTATGACGATATGATGAAAACACCCATGCCCAGACCAAGATTCAAAACCGAGACCCCTGGTATCATAAAAATTATCACAATGATAAATAGATTACATTAGTTATGCTACAGGATCAACAAAGAAATTAAAATGTGTATATTACAGTTGAGTCACAATAAAACTATTCTTATGGTCAGAGGCGTGGCGTGCATGTAGCTGCTGTTACCGCAGGTAACACCAAAATATAAAGAATTGAAGAACCCATCTTAAAATATTATTACGTACATAAACTGGTAATATTGTCGTAAAGTAAACATTGCAGACTGACATTTTTTCTGACACCGGCAAAAGCGAAGAGGAGGACTGATCCGGTACCCTCCACAGGCAACATGAGGAAAGGGCCCTGAGCCCACGCAAGGAAGACTTCGCGTTGCAGCAAAGACTGACCGCGGGAGGAGGAGGCAGGTTTTTGGCATGCCTGTTTAGCCGGCGCAGTTGCCGGTGATCCTTACCGGAAACATACCAGTGTTGCCATATTCAATTGACAGAAAAGAGCTAAGTCACCTAATCGGGTCTATCTTACTCTGAAGGTGTCCAGTCACACTGGGAAACGATGGCGCAGTGGTAGCGTTGCCACCTTATAATCAAGGGATTCCGGGTTCGATACCCGGTGGAGGCACAAGTGGTTCGGATCCAACTTTAAACTGTCCCGATTAGCATTACTGTTCATGAAGTGGACTTAAATCGCCAAATCAAAATTTAAAAAAATCAAATCACACTGGGGCAAAAGCAAACTACCAAGTGATATTTTGTATTTACACTAAATATCAGCAATTATGAAAGTCCTCTTTGTCCTTCTTCGACATCATGGGCGAGAAGGAGAGGAGAGGGATGGGTATGGTCAAGGGGACCACTGTCCTTCTAAAAATGTCAACCTAAAATTCTATATTTCACACATAATATTATTTCGGTTACAGGAATTTGTGATAATTGTTGATAATACTGATTGAGATTGACATACGTTGTCGCAGGAATGCCATAATTTCGGATTGAAGCAATGTTTTTGAGGTGGTAGAACTGTTTTTGGGTGAAAACAATACTTACAAGCATAATTTCCCGATTGTTATCTTAGCACGCTCTGAAGTGTCAGGTGTCGCAGGTTCGAATCCTCAGCAAGAAATGGTTATTTAAATGTTTGTTGTTATTATTTTACTTACATAATTATAAAAATTAATAATTACATACACAAAGAAATTTTATTTCAATAATTCACCATGCATCCTCATCGTCACAATTATCCTATAAAGTGAAAGCCTTAAAGGTAGCAAAGGACGTAAAATATACGAAATAGTAGTGGTGTCAGAAATGAGATTTCAGTGGATTTAGCGAAACATGGGAGTGGGAGTAGTTAGGAAACAGATGAAGACTACATCTACTCTACATTTGAAATGAAAAGTTTCGCGATTTGGGCAAATCTGGTTTCAAAAGAACTAAGATGGCAACATTAGTAGAACTGGACTTCTTGCAGGTTCCGAAGGAAATATTGGGGAAGGGCCGATGCTGAGAGGGGAGGGGGCAAGGAGGGTGCTTCACATGTTACAAAAGTAAACAACGGTTTGTGGGAGGGACTGTGCAATGGGAGTTTTGTGACTGGTGTCTTTTGTCTTTATGTTGTTTTCGGGGATTGTCAATTAATTAATGAAGCTTGTTCCGAGGTGGCGGGTTCATCCTATCTGAACAGTGTGTGTAATCGTGCGATAGAAGATATTTTGAAGCAATCTTTCGGTTCGTTATTTTGCAGAAAAAATCGAAATTGTGGCGAAAGGGAGGCCAAAGCCTATTTTGAACGATTTAAAAACCAAGTCCTCTGCTGGATATGACCGACATTTCAATGTTTCGTGGTATGACGACTATCCGTGGTTATGTGGGTGTGTGCAGTTGTCGAAACTTTTTTGTTGGCCATGTACTCTATTTTCGGGTGAAAAAAAAAAGTGTCGAATTCAGATGTGGATAACATGGACCATGACCATGACGCACCCAAAAATTTAAATTCAAATGAAAAACTTCTCTTTATGACAGCATCATAGAAGTTTTTTGATTTGATTTGATTGATTTTGCTTCGCTTGTGCCACTTTTGGCTAATTTGCGAAGATGGGGATGAGTGATGATATGATTAAATTGATGAATAGACATCACAAACGCCCATGCCCAAGCTAGGTTTCGAACCCGGGATCCCAGCATCATATAACTATTTTCAAAGTCGGATTGATTTGCTCTATAAGTAGCCTTCGATGTTTCTGTAAGTATCAAATTACGTATTATTGTGTCAACAACCAATGTTTGCGATTTCACTTTAGTCCTTATGTCAACATTTTTTTTCCTGATTAATAACTTTACCAAAATCTAGTATTGAATTGCATACGTACCAGATTAATATTATATGAACTACTTGGAAGACATTGGGGGGGGGGGGGGCATGAGGTGGGGAGGCACCCAAGTCTCCTTAAATGTCCTACTGATAACCGGTAACACTTTTAAAAATCCACGCCACGCCACTGCTTATGGTTAATCTAGATGTAACATAATCGAGTTTTAAAGTTGGTACATTAGTACAAAATGAAAACAAAAGCTAAATATATTAAACTATAAAAAGTAAAAAAAATCAGCAGTAAAACATTACTTTCCAAAGTGGGAAGGGGGAAATTATTCTGACTACCTGTAAGAATATCTGGTTAACGATATAAAAATCTTTACATAGAGAGAGCTTATTAAAACACCCAGGAAGACATAATTTGAAAGATAATTTTAAATATTTTTTTTTTATTCAGTGACGGTCCCTCCATGGAACAGAGGGAACAGGCTGTTCCCTTCTACTTATCGCCCTTTTTAGCTATTTAAATTTTTAAATTATCTATGATTACATAATAAGAACACGTCTTTCTTCCGAAATCAACACGCCGAAGAAAAACTTTCACCGTGACTGGACGTTTGTTTAGTTCACCTACCCTTGTCATCCCACCCTCTGCTGTCTGACGCCGAGTATTTCCGACCCTGCACGAAGGTAAACGATCCTCATCGTGCCACCTCCCGCCACCACGGAAACTGAACTCTCTAGCTGTTCCCAGAAGAGACATAGCGAATTCGTTTTCCTTCGAGTTTTTGCTATGTGCTAAAGTTTAATTGCGTCGTAGTGATGGTTTTGAGTGTAGTAAGTCTACAGTTTCCTTATCTCATTGCAAAATTGCATCTGCCATTCATAACGAACTGGAAAAATCTTCTACAGTCTAAGTGTCTGCTAAATGTCTTGGCTAAATGATGCGAAATAGCTTCCGAGGGAATAGCTTGCATCCACCTGTTCCAACAGCCCAAGATGCACGCAGCAGCAGGACAAGAAAGCGAATGTTTCGAGCATAGGGTTGCGTTGCGAATATTGTAGTTGAAAGCTTTTAGTTCATTGAACTTTACAGAAAAGACAGCAAACCAACACCTATCCTAACCAAATTAAAAACTAAAACGAAATCGTACACAAGGCATTCTCAAACAAGTTACTACAACTCTGTAAAATTATTAACTGGATACTCTTCCAGTGGCAAATTATTGTTGTCCTTGTTTGTTCCCGAGAAGGGAGCTTGGAAGAGTTTGGGTTTTGTCACAATTTCTACACATCTAGCAGACATCATGAAAAAACTCTGCCATCTGATTGCCATTATTGCATTGAGGACGTTTGAATTATAAGAATGCTCAACTCTATAAAAAAAAATGTCAACTTAATCTACAAATAGAGAGATGAAACAGATTTCTAGAAAAAAAAAATTCTCTGATCACTCATAAATTGCTTTTATTAATTTTTTATTTGTTGCGCATCAACAATTTTGTTTTTAATGTTTTCTTTACATTATATCATATTTGCTTTAACATTGGCATTGTCATAATTTTAACGTGCTTCATGTATGTCACTTGTGACAATTTGCAACATATGTATTGTATGTTTATTTGGTTCATTCCAACAGGGTTGAATTTTACTTGGTCTACTGTATTATATTACAACAGGTATGGGAGGGAAGGGGGTAAGTGCAGGTCACCTGTTCCCCTGCCTGATTTAGCACTGCACGCCACTATTTTTATAATATATTTATTCATGTTGGTAAATTAAAACTTAGATAGAAAGTATAGGATTCTTGATATACTATCTACACTTTAATTTGTAAAATAAATACAATTGAACATAGTTAAAATTTCAAATAAAGCAAGATTGGACTTATGATGTAATTAATATATTTACAATAACATCGAACACAGAAGATTTCCAACAATTCAGAATGTAATTTAACTTTCACACTCGTGAATTAAAACTTACCTATGCATCTCGTCCTGGTTCCATCCCCATTCCATTTCCCTCTATCTTCACACTTACGAGAACTTTCTCCCTTAAGCACAAAACCTTCTTCGCACACAAACTCGCAAACCTCTCCATATTTCTGCTTAACAGAGGCACATTTTGCAGGTTTGATGCTGCCATAGCGAATCTTACGAAGAGGAGGGCAGAATATTGCTGGTGAAAGAAAGAAGTTAATATAAGAAGTTAGTTAAGTATTTCCTGTGCAAGTCAAAATTAGTTTTAACTTTATTTTATGCACAGATAAGTTAATCAGAACCAGATCTACAAAAGTTAAAAACTGAACTTTGATATACAGGTGTTGTTTGACGAGTGATGCATAAAACAGTACTAAAAAAAATATTGCATATTGTTAAAACATTATGACCCACCGTGCCCTTATCATCGGCCTGTTCCTGCAGGAGCACAGAATCCAATGCATGTCATGGCCATCTTATTCCCCAACCTCAACTGCATCAAAAATGCATGGACACTCCTGAAGAGAGCTATCACCAATCGTCCGAACCCACCACGAATCCTCCGATAGTTCACAGACGCCACCATGCAGTAATGGTCCATATTCCTCAGGATACACTGGACAACCTGGTGCAAAGCATGCCACGTGGTGTAGAGAGGTGTATATGTGCTCGGGGAGGACCTGAAGACAAGGAACTAGTGCAACCGCAATGGCCGTTGGGACTGCTGACGCTCATTTACACATTGGGGTTGTTTTGATACTTTTATAGAATGGAATGTGACATAGGTCTTGAAGGAAATGGAATATGACAAGAAAGGAGGCAGATGTAAAAACCTTCATTTGAAAACAAAGGTGAAGTGTTTTACATGAAACAAGATGGAAAAAGTGTACAGCAACATTATTACAAAAACAGGGTGGCCACTCTAGGGCCATGATAAAATTCAAGTAAAATTCCAGTTTTCAAGGCAAAGTTTCCAAAAATTCAAGGATGTAAGCAGATATTTTCTCCATTTCAGCCTTACATGTTACTGCCTCTCATCACCACACACAACAATATATTAATAATATAGAGGGTCTGTCTGATTCCAATGAATTCAAATATTCTAATTCAATTCAATTAAACGGTATATATACACACTTAAATATTCAATTTAAAATGTGGAGTTTACATTTGCCATTTCACAAACTAAGGATACATCTACAAACACAAATTGTAAATGCTAAGGAATATACTAATCTACGAAAAATTGTACATTGTACAAGAATTTCAAAATCAAATTTATTTAATCAACTTCAAGATATCTTATCTTGCAATAATCTGGCTGTCAGATAGATTGTTCTGCAAAGGACACTAACAAAGTAAACAGATTGTAAAAATGCTGTTTTCCACGGAGCTTTTTCTTCTTTTACTTTCTCGATAAAAAGAAAAGCTAAGCTGTGAAAAACTTGCCTCGGGCATTTGTAAATGTATGAATTCATTTGGATTAATAAAAGTTTTAATTTTTCACGTCTACAGAGAAACATTCATTCATGTAGAATTCACGTATAATTCCAGGAGCCAATAATTCATGCATAATTCCTGGAATTCAAGGAATTCCCGGTGAGTAGCCACCCTGAAAAAGAAAAAAACAATGAAGTTTCATAATGAGTGTCGGCAATTCCAACGGCCAAAGCTGTTGCAATGCTTCGTGGTCTTCAGGAACCAATGGACCTCCCCAAGCATGTATGCACCTCTCTATACCACGTGGCATGCTTTGGACCATGTTGCCCAGTGTATCCTGAGGAATATGCTCCCATCCTGTATGGCAGACTCTTGTGAGCTGTTGGAGGGTCTGTGGTGGGTTGGGACGAATGGTGATAGCTAGAGACCAGATTTTAAAGGGAAAATTTTACTCTATAGTTTATTTTTGCACTCCACTAAAATATTATTTTAAATGAAAGCACAATATATACCATTCATATATAAAAAGGGATACATTAAATTTCATATGAAGTCAAGTAATACATGCAAGAAATTTAATGTATTCCTTTTTATATATGAATGGTATATATTGTCCTTTCATTTAAAATAATATTTTAGATTATAATCTATAATCCCTTTTCATTTTCTTTTTTGATGGTACAAGTACAGCAAATAAATTTACCATCAGATTTGATGAAATCTTCCTTTAAACAACTTACTGCATTTCATAGCTGGCTTCGCCATTTCACTGACACTCATTACTGTCCTCACTCTCACACAGTTAAGTTAAAACTATTCTAGTAAACTTCACAATAAAAATCTAAATCTAAATCTAGCAGATACACACACTTTCAACTCAATAGGCGTGCCGCTTACAATGCGTTTCTTACTGCTTAAGCCCAGATCACATTGTTGCAACAATCGCTGCAATGTGCTCCCAACAATCATGGAGTGAAGGTAAGATAGAAGGCAATTGTTTCCTCTTTCCTCTAAGCTGCACCAAATAGGATATTGTCGAATATTTTGTTTAGGGAAAATACAGTTTTACAAAATATTTTATTTCTTGTTAATAAAGGGACCAAGGAAGATGTTTTTATTTAAAAAAAAAAGGGAATGAAGGCTGTAAAAGTAGTCAACAAAGGGACCAGAAAGGAAAATGTACTTAAAAAAGGGGAATGTGGGCTGAAAAAGGTAAAAAAAAAGGGAAATTAAAATCATGTAATGTTGTTGGTGGAAGGTAATTATCAACACTTTTTATTTATTCCATGATTCGTGTTAAAAAATAGAAAAAGTATCTCTAGTGGTAACTGTCTTTGGAAGTGCCCATGCATTTTCGATGCAGTTGAGGTCAGATAATAAGCTGGCCATGGCATACAATGGAATCTGCACACGAGCACAGAATTGTCAGCAGGAATACATACTATATCAGGGTGGCCCCTCCAGTATAATTCCCGGTTTTCAATGCAAACTTTTCAAAAATTCAAGGTTACAAGCAGATTTTTTTCTCTATTTCAACCATTTGTGTTACCGCCTCTCGCCACCCACACACATACTATATACATACAAATATATTAACAATATGAAGGGTCTGAACAGATGTTCTTGGGTTACCAACCAGGTTAAATCGGCGTTAGCTTCCAACGTTTCGAGCGCATACATTGATCTCAGCAAACGCAGATTTAACCTGCCTGGTAACCTAACAACATCTGTTTGAATCACATCGCCAGGATAGCTACAATTCATATAATATAAAGGGTCTGTGTGATTCCAATGTATTCAAAAATTAAAATTCAAGTAAGCGGTTACATAAAATATTTATTTTAAGGTGAGGAGTTCACATTTGCCATGTCACATACTCACTCGAAATACACAAATGTTACGGGATATACTAATCTACGAAAAATGTTAATTGTAAATTAATTTCAAACTCAAATTTTCCTATCAACTTCAAAATATCATATCTTGCAATAATCTGATAGATTGTTCTGCAAAGGACACTAACAAAGTAAATGGATTGAGAGAATTCTGTTTATTTTTTCACACAGCTTTCTTTTCCTTCCTCCATAAAAATATAAGCTGAACGGTAAAAAACTTGCTTCAGGGCATTTATAAATATGTGTAAATTCAATGGATAAAAGTTGCAAATTTTCCATGTCTACGGACAGAAATTCATGCAGAATACACAAAATTCCCGGAGCCAATAATTCATGCATAATTCCCGGAATTCAATGAATTTCCTGTGTATGTATCATGTTTTCAAATATGCAACAACTTTTTTCGAGTAATTACACATATAGTTTAATGTTATTAAGCAAGGGATGGAAAACCCTTACTGTTAGTTATTGTCAATCCTTTTTGGAGGGCACAGACCCCCTTCATATCCTTGGCAACTAAAGCATTTGGACATGTGAATGTTACACAATTATCCTCTCACACAACCTAATCATATATTAAGCCTTACTTACGTTTACAAAATGCTTGTAAACCATTCCACACTGCTATTGGCAAACAGACCCTTTTTGATGATCCTACAAGGTTGTATCCTGGTTTGCAGGTGAATTCACATACTGTGTCAATTGAATTGTTATTCTTATTGCACGTGATGTTCCCATTGTTTGGCACTTTCAATGTTGGGCATGATTTCACTAGAAAACACAAAGTGAACTAAATAAATACATTAAGAGTGAAGGTCTTCTGAATTTAAGCAATGTGCTTCATGTAGTGTAATTCATCTTATAATTAATATTATTATGCTTTGTGACAAATATTCTTTAATTTCTCGAAGTTTTCATATTGAGCTTACATCTTTCTCAAAAGCTAAGAATATAATGAAATCTGATGTGCAATTTAAAGAATATTAGTCACTAAAGAAACAAAGTTGTGTTACACACACACACACTTTGAAAACCATGTGCACCATCATGGGGTACCCTACCAACATCTAAGATTGCATTTGAGAAATCTAAACAAGCACAGTTTCAGTTTTCTTAAACTGAAGCTGTACTTTAACAAGATATTTAGATTTGCTGTAAATATCATTGCATGTAAAAACAATGCTTCATACTTCATTCTGGATGCTAAATGGCCACATTATTTAATATTTTAACAAAACACCATGCATACAAGAATGTAATTAAGTAACAAAGTGAGCAAATCTTAACCACAACTCAATCCAATTTTTGATTTCCAAATATTCAATTTTTTCAAATCCTAATACAGGTATATAACAATGTAAGTTCACTATACTGTAAAATAGCAAACAATATTGACAAAAAGCATCATTTCTTGACATTCTTGACTGGTAGACACCCTGTACCAGATTTTTATTTCTACATTCTGTCATGCCCAATATAATTGTGTAATTTTTAATATGCTGAGTTAATATGATGTTCAATCACAAAATATTTCTAAGAAATTAAAGGTATTCACTTTATTTAACACTTGAAGACAACAAGAATATAAAAGTACTGCAAATGATATGTTCATACCTGATAATGTAGCTGCCTGGGGACAAAATTTTGAAAAATATGAAAAACCCAATGTTTCGTTGTTTCTTAATCAGCATTGTCAAGGGAATGGAGGGAAAGTGTAACAAGATAAAAGGTGAAAAGGCACAGACACACTGAAGCTGCCTTTTTATCACTGCAAATTAGAAGTATGCAAGGGCAACGTCAGTTATTGGATGCAATATTGTCAGGTCCAAGTGGCTGTCATTCCCTTCGGGTGTCTCAATAGTTGAAAGCCAAGATAAACAAGGATTGCCAGATTCATTTCCCTTCGAGGTATTGAGTGATGTAGGAATCCTGGTGCCTTAATGTTTTCTTTCCAATCGACTTCTAGTCCCAACCTGAGTGTGTGCATCATCCAGTGAAATGCAATATTGCGTTTCAATAATATACCTGGAAATACCGTAAGTTCTTCGGTTTCTCTAATATACACTGCTCGCCATTAAAATTGCAACACCAAGAAGGAAATGAGATAGAAACACGAAACTTGGCAAATATGTAGTTCATGTGGTGTGACATGTGACACGTAGAACATGGTTGCATAACCCCAAGGAGCTAGTAGCGTGTACAGCCTCCACGGGCGGCAATAACTGCTGCAACACGGCGAGGCATGGACAGAATGAGTCTATCGATGTCTGCTTGCGGTATGGCATCCCAAGCGGCTTCCACACGGTGCCAGAGGTCTTCAACATTACGTGCCGGAAACCTGAGTTGGGCCAGCCGGCGACCCACCATGGACCAGACATGTTCAATTGACGACATATCCGGCGAAAGTGCTGGCCAAGGAAGCAGGGGCACGTGGTTAGCTTCCATAAATGCGAGGACATTCCTTGCAACATGGGGGCGCACGTTATCCTGTTGAAAAGTGGCATTATGCAGTGCATGGATTAATGGGACAGCAACAGGGGTGAGAACCTGTGTGATGTACCGTTGGCTGTTCAATGTCCCTTGAATGCGTACGAGACGCGAACGAACACCTATGGCGATGGCACCCCATACCATGATACCCAATGAAGGCCCTGCGTGATGATGCATGATGCAGGCGTCATGAAGCCTAGTGTCACGGTGCCGCCACATGCGTGTACGTCCATCATGATGTTGTATACAGAAGCGGGATTCATCAGAGAACACTACAGCATTCCACTCCGCCATCCATGCACGACGATCTTGACACCATCTCAGACGCAAACACCTATGCTCTAGCGTCAGAGGAATCCGCAACAGTGGGCACCGGGAAAAAATTCCCCGGTTCGCCAAATGACGAAGCACGGTTCGTGGGGACACTGGACGTTGTAAAACATCCCGTACTTCATGCGCAATCCTAGTTGAAGTGGCCGTTCTGTCTGTAAGGGCCATGCGTATCAGACATCTGTCCTCTCGTTCCGTCGTCTGACGCGGACGTTGTGAACCTCTACATCGCTCTACAGTGCCTTCCTGGACCCACTGGTTCCATACACGGATCACTGTGGATGCATTCCGTCCTACACGGACACCGATCTCACAGTAGGATAATCCGCATTCACGGTATGCAACAATTCGGCCGCGATCGAACTGGGAAACCTGCTGGAATCACTGCCGTATTCGACGACGTGGCATTGCTGACCGATTTTAACACACTACACTCACGACCATGCACTTTCTCTGCTCTTCTGCACCTATCTGACCTGCTACAGGTACCACTTACCAGATGGCGTGGCAGGCGCACATGACGCATGACGGCCTTGAACACCTAATCATTTCCTTCTGCACCTCTCCTCTACACACTGTGCACATTTCGTCCGATTCCGATTACTCCTTCTGGGTGTTGCATTTTTAATGGCGAGCAGTTTATCTAATACGGTTCTTAATTCTATCTTTGACAGGTATGGCTTGTGCCAAAGTCAGACTTTTCCTGTAAACAGACACTCACCCAACTTGTTTGGCAGAGAGAATCTGTTTATGAAAACTGAATGTGTGTCATATGACTTCAGTGAACCTCCAGGAAACAATACACAAGCCACAATTGATCTTCGTCCACACCTTTGAGTGCTTTATATATTTATGGTTACAACTGCACTTTATGATGTAGAAATACCAGTGTTCAAAAGAGATTTTACATAAAAAAATGTATGGCGTGATCTAGCTAATATAGAATGTCTTGTTAACTACCTTGATGGAGGATTCCAGAAGAAAATGAAACAAGGATTTCAGTTTTGTAACACTACAATCACTTACTTATGCATGTAGCATCTTCTCCTGACCATGTCCCATTCTCCTGGCACAGCCGAATGCTGCTCCCCACCAGTTTATACCCAACTTCACAGCGGACGCCACACGCTGCATTGAACACATTTTCACAGGAATTCTTCACAAAGTATCCCTTGTGAGGAGGATTTAGCACTGGGCATGTAATCACTGAAATAACAAGAATTAAGGTTGTATATTGAAAGATCAAGATCATCTATTTTAACTGATTATTAAAATTATTTTGGATACATCAATATTGAATACAGGGAGAATCAAATCCCTTGTCAAAAAACACTCCCTACAAAACTATAACTAAAATTGGTTTAAAGAGTCCTTAAATAAGTGAAAGAACAGGTAAAATAAAATGTACAGAAATACTTTAAAGCAGCAGGTGTTCGCAAGGGTGTAAAAGTGGTCATAACAAGAAAGGGTGCATGGTTGTAAAAGAACCTACACTAGTCATACACAAAAATTTCAAAACAACCATGTTTGCGAGTATGCATCTAGTAAATTTCCCTGAACCAGTTGTAATCATTACATTTTCTATGAGACCAATAAGGGAAAAGAAAAATAAACTTCTACAGCTTTAATTTTCACATACAAGTAATATACAGGGTGACTTGTAATTAGATGTATTCCCTGAAAGGGGTTAAAGTAGAGACAATTTGCAATAAATTTGACCATATGATACCCCGTCCGAAAATTAGTAGTTTTCAAGAGAATCGAATTTCTATTGTTTTTTTTTTTAAAAAATGACAATTTTCCACATAAAAAGATGAATTGAGAAAAACTGCTCATTGTATGGCACTTATTTCAGCGTTTTCTGATAGATAACAAATAAGTGGTTCGTTGAAGAAAAGAGGCTAGAGAGGGACCAGAGTAGGAGAGCAGTTTGCCCACCCTGAAGTAAGTAAGTAAGTAAGTAAGTAAGAGTGAGTGTGAGTGAGAGTGAGTGTGTGTGAGTGAGTGAGTGAGAGTGGGAGAGAGAGAGAGAGAGAGAGAGAGAGAGAGAGAGAGAGAGAGAGAGAGAGAGAGAGAGAGAGAGAGAGAGAGAGAGAGAGAGAGAGAGAGAGAGAGAGAGAGAGAGAGAGAGAGCGAATGAGAGAGAGAGAGAGTGAGTGTGTAAGAAATAATAGTCATCCACCAGCATCTCAAATCCTGACCATAGCACTAAAATACAGTTATGGGTTTTTACCCTTTTAACTTGAATACAATTCATATTTTCTTCTCCATCAGCAAGAAGAATATATTTTTCAAGCTCTGAACTAAATACTTTAAATTTTATATTGGCTCAGTATATATGTTCATATTAATTGGGTAACACTTGAAAGTTGTTGCATTCTGAATAATAAAAAAATTGACAAAGCATGCAACAATATTCACAATCAACAAAAATCCATGGTTTCTGATTTTAGATTGAGTGGTTTGAAGAAAAAGTGTGGAGGCAGATAACAAGTTTCCTCTAGGAAAAGCAGCACCATGCCAAAAGTAATACAAAACTTTGTTGCTCATGATCTCATATTGATTGATGCTGAAAATAAAAGAAAAAATTCTGAAAAATGGTGGCCACATAAATGGTCATTTATCCTTGATGAGTACGAGTAAGTATCTCAACCAACTCTCTTACTTTGATTGGTAGCTTACTTGAGGATGAGAAATGACAGTTATACAGTGGTATTCACTGTCTGCTGGTATACTGTTACACATATCAACTGATGATAACATGTCACTTAGCTTCAAAATGTAGCATTTGAGAAATTTGCTAATATTTACATATTTCTATTTTGATATAAAAAGTTTACTACAAATTGCAGGATCTGATATGTGTGGTACTGAATCAGTTAAATATTGTAAATGTATAGATTCCAATTTTGATATACCATTTTCAGCTAATATTCAAATATTGGATTCGTCACATCCCTACTTCATATTTATGAAAACAATAACAGAATGGCAGAATCATGTACTCAATTGAAGTATATTTACATAAATATCAAATCAATAAAATTATCAATAAATCTACTGTATACACCATATGTACATACATATATATGAGGGATGATCAGAAAAAAAAATAATACAAAGCCTGTAAATTCGTTTGTATTTATTAGACGAATACAAACGGACTCACTTGAAAGGATACTTGCAAGGATGGTTGCAACTGATAAGAGGCAATATAAGCCATTTATGTGTATATATATGTATTGAGATTTTTCAGAAACGAAACACACTGTAAATTTTGTAACATCGTGTAGGCTACAGTTTGGCCATAAATACTTTTAAGTATAGTGTGTGTTTTAAAAACAACTTTATACACTGCACTTAATGAAACTTGATCTACAGCCTAGATTTCCGCAAAAGATGTAACAGCAAATCACAGGAATGTGAATGTAATTGGGTTTTCACCCAATTAAATGCAGAGTATATGATGTGTTGATAATATATGCGTACTTAAGAATCTATCATCACCGTGAAAACGACAGATGGTAATTATGTAATAGAATATTGTGTTACCATAAACTGAGGATAATTTTTTTCCCCCTCGTAGACACTTGCTACAGTTATGTGTCATTCCCAAACACATTTCGCTCTCCTATTTATAGGGCACATATTTACAAAGTTTCCTCAATTTTTCCCCAAATCAAAATAAAACTCAATATTGTTTTAACAGAATTTTGAGTGACGTAAAACAATGCTTGGTGCGAAAAAATTATATTGCACCTAAAGCAGTATGGCAGAGTTTCTCATCCCTTGTAACTTTACATATCTTTAAATGATCAGTCGATCGATCAGTCTTCCCCAAGTAACCATAAATAGTCCATGAACATAAGAATAAATGCAGACAACTCTCTCATTTCTAAAACCTAACGAACTAAAGAAAAGGTCACCCACTTCCCCTTCCCTCGAGAGAAGTTGATTTCTCCGCCCCTAGCCTCAAAAAACCAATATGTCCTTTGAACAGAAAAAAAAGAAAAAAAAGGAGAGTTACACTTACCAGTGCAATGTGACATTGCTTTCGATTTATACTTTTGGCAAATGCCTTCTATTGACAATGGATGCAAACAAAACGATTCTTTCGAGTTTCCTGATGCCAAAATATACCTGCCCAAATTCCAAGAATTATGTCTGACACATGTGCAGATTTTTAAATGGCCAATGACCATTTTGTTTGTGAGGGTTCTCAAAGAGGGATTAGTCCACAAAGACTGAAGAAAATCTTGAATAGGCAGATGCCACTCCTTGGCTAATGTGATCCATGTGGAAGAATGCCGAATGCGGACTCACATGTTGTCTTGGCTCAAAGGGGATACACTTGGGTCTTGCAGCTGCAGAATTCCTTAAGTCGAAACGGGTGCACTAGATAGATACAGGTTTAAGAAGTGATGTTCTAGATTTCAAATTCTTTCAATTTGTCTTTCGAAGTAGTGACGAGTTTGACTTTTAATCAATCATTGATCAGACCCCACCCCACTCTTGTATGTACAGGGGGAAGGGGGTATGGGGGGGGGTCTGTGGCAGGTCAGAGGGGTCTGGACCCCCGCTAGTTACACCTGTGGTATATTGTAATATTCTTACCATTATGCACTCTGATTTTATTTCAGCAAGAACAGAGAAAAATTACAACAAATTAGAGACTCTTATCATCTAGAGAAACCAAAATTTTTGACAACTGCTGACGAGATGGTTGCAAATGATAAGAGGCAATATAAGCCATTTCCTGTCACCACATCACAAGAGGTAAGAACAATCAACATTTTCGGGGGGGGGGTAGAAAAACACTTAAGTGAAGGTGTCAAATTCTTTCCTTTCATCATTATTGTGAGGGAAGAGCAGAAAGTGACACCAGTGTGGCACAATAGCAACCAAATATGTAAGCATGTGCAATCAACATTAGCATTTCACAAATGACTACTCCGAAAAGTAATGACCAAACGAAAAAAAAAATCTTTAGTCAAGAAGGTTGCATAATTTAGAACTGCACAATTTGTATTCATGTCTGGATATTGAAAGAATAATTAAATCAAGACGACTTAGATGGGCAGGCCATGTGGCACGAATGAGAGAGGAAAGAAAGGTTAACAGGATTCTTGTTGGGAAACCTGATGGCAAGAGACCTGTAGGAAGGTCAAGACGAAGATGGAGTGATAACGTTGAGATTGACCTAAAGATTGGATTGATGTTGCCCAGGATGGAAGGCTTGTTTTGCTGCAGCCATAAATCTTCTGGTTTAAAAAGGCTAGAGAGTTAGTTAGCTCTTAGCATTTCTACCAGGGAGTCGTAACGTACCCAATTTGCGTTACACGGTACGTTCCATTTTGTAGGAGGAAGAGTATGGTTCCACTGCTGGTACCCATGTAACGTAACGAAATGCAATATCTTATAGAGTGACGTTACAAGGAACGTAACAAAATGTATTATGGTAGATATTAACGTTATAAAGGAACGGAACGAAATGAGCACATTGGAACATAACGTAATATGCAATATGGTATATACTACCGTTACAAGTTACAAGGAACGTAGTAACGAAATGCAATATGGTATATACTAGCGTTACAAAAAAACGTAACGAAATGCAACATGGTAGTAAATAACGGTACATAGGAACGTAATGAATGCAATCCTCCGTAACGGAACGAAGTGAAAGGCAATATGGTTAATTAACGTTACATAGGAATGTAACAAAATGTAAACCACTGTAGCGGAACGGAACAAAATGCAGTTGGGTACATACCATCTGCATAAGGAACGTAAATAAATTCAGTATGGTAGATGTTAACGTTACAAGGAAAGAACAATTCACAAATGTTAGCTGGTAACGTTATAGGCGCGTGACAAATGTAATCTATTAAACATCAAGGAAGAAAAAGGAATAGCCAAAATCTCTTACCTTTCTTTTGAACATTGCGAAAAATAACTCAGTATATCGTATGGGATTAATGTGAAATAGCCGTTAAAAATATGGTTGTTTGTAAAAAAATGAATTTCAACCAGGGTTGATAAAGGGTCAGGAATTTTAAATCAATTCAATTCCGGTTCAGCAGGGAATATTAGCAAGCATAAATGGATCTGGACCGTAAAGAGCCTTTTTATGTTTAAAATATTTCAATTCGTTCCAGGAACATTTTCTCCGGATCAATTGAAATACGGCACAGGGACCTTCTTTCCGGATCAATTTAAAGACTGTCTAAGTTCCATATTGAAATGAAAGAATACGCAACTTGGACCGAATTAAAACTGTGCGATAAAGAAGGTTCCGGTCTTGTTGCGGAACCCAATAGAACCCATTAGAATTTATGGGTTCGTGGACGTTTAACAACCCTGATTTGAAAATTACATTTTTGGCTCGAAATTGAATACAGCTTCCAACTAGTGTAGAAATGAGTAGTCATAGACGTGCGCACGGGGTGCAAAGGGGAGGGGGGCACATGCCCCACCCCCTAATCATTGACGTCTGCCGATATTTTCGACGCAGGGACAAGCAAGGTATTTTTCCATGGGGCATATTAACCAGATAATAGTGTTGCCCCCTCAAGAAACACCACTTGAATTCGAAATTATCGCATTCCTGCATTCCCATTATAATAAATTAATGTATATTACTATGACTGGGATCAAATTATACGCGTGAAATATATACTTTTAGCTGACATTCGTTTTCTAAAGGGGAGATGTGGCCATCCTCGCCCCTTTCAGATTTCCATACTCCTATATTATTATACTTTAATCCAGAAATTTAGGGTTGAGGAATCTTATCGCCGGTTATTAAACGATATTATGCTCTTGAAGAAAATGAAGTATTTCGAAGCCGATGAAAGTTCACAAAGCAACAACGGCGGAAGAAGGTGCAGTGGCACAACCACAGAGGGCAGGGGAGATTAGCCCTCAAACTTGTACGGAAATCAATTCTAGGAGGTAAGGAAGGCAAAAAATTGGACTATAGAAAGAAAGGTTGCAGAATCTAAGAGTAGCAAGACAAAGGGATACTGAAGATGGATTTAGTTTTCACGTCTGTCGTGCACTATTTCTTCCAGACGGTCAAGAGCACCTGCAAGGAGGCACAGAGGGGCAATTGCCCCCTCTTGATTTCTATCTTTATACAAATATAAATAAAGTTATATAAACTTGGACAGTTGCTGCTGCTTACGGTGTACGTTTTGCCCGTGTAAGGTAATAAATAGATGTATTATTAATTTTTGAAACCCCACCGTTCATTTATAAACACACTGTATATGAGTCATTGTGAATTCGAGTCAATTAAAACATTTTGCTTTGTTGGGAGATTATCTATTAGGATAAAATTTGGACATAATGAATCTAAGTAGAGAAAATGCAACTTGTATATCAAAATTGCCATGTCCAACTGATCTCCGAAAGTAGTGTTTAGCACGTCACATTTCAAGTATATTGTAATAATCTTCAATTAAGCCAAACGTTAACGAACAAAACAACTTTTATTTAACTTATAACTTCATGTTATATAAACTACATGAAATACATTTAACAAAGACAAAAGACAAAAGACAATCTCTCTCCAACTCGACTTGCTCACAGTATCTCTTCTAAAATTTTTATCTTTTATATTTTTCGTAACTTCTATCATATATGATTGATTAATTTGAGTCCACTTTATGCACAGTTAGGCTAATCGGGACTGGACCTACAGTTTAAATTGAAATCCCAATCACTTGTGTCTCCACCGGGTATCGAACCCGGGACCCCTTCATTACAAGGCGACGACGCTACCACTGCGCCATCGGGGAGGCCATTTCAAGTATAGTCCATGATTGTATCTAGTAGTATATGAACGAGATGTGTCCCTCCATTCAAACAATACGTGGCTTGTCCCTACCGAACGAAGTGTGTCACTTATAAATTAAGTTTCCGAAAGCAGGTATATTATGCATGAACAGAACAAAAAATACTCGTGAGAAATTACAAAAATTATAAGTAAGTTCGTGGCGGGAGTTATTGACGGTTTTCCCCACAACCTATCCGCTTTAGGTTCCGGGTTCGAGTCCTGGTCTGTAAATATCTTTTTTAGGTGTATCTTAATTAATTTAATCTAATTATCATCCATCTTCATAGTTTCGATTAATTATAAAAGTGACATAAAAGCGAAGCAAAATAAGAACAAATAAAAATAATTGCAAAATGATTACAATGTCAGAACTACATTTGAAAAATAAAATGCGAACAGAAGATTCATTTTCAAACAGGTATTTGGGTAGAATTGTGTAGACAGACAGCATGCTCCCGAAAGTTGCCAATCCACGTGTAGCATTACCTTCGATACTGGGGTTGTGCTTTTTCAGGAAAGTTTGCTCGACGCTCTTCAAGCGTCTTATCAAGAATGCCTCGGTGTTTGCAGCATTACCAACTTATTTTCCGTCGGGAAAATCTTTTTTCTCCTATTTAATCTGCGGTTGGCTCTACAATACATCATATTAAACGAGATACAACAACTGAATTACGGCGAAGTAGGTTAGAAACCCTGCGTGCTCAAGAGCAGCTTCGATAAGGCACCTGAATTGTTTCGAGCTGAACCAGGAAATGGGCGATGTTTATTCCCCAAGGCCATTCCGTAAAACTAATGCCACAAGAAGTTTTCTGTGTGGATTTGTGAGCATGAAATTGTAGGTTAATGATAGTGCTACAAGACGTCAAGTGGATTTATTTTTCTGTTTCGTTATTTTAGATAGCTTTCCTACCTATATAGTTTGAATAACTAATTAATCATTTGATGAGCAGACAAACACGAAGAAGCCGATCCCGTGGCAAATTGGTTAGCGTAATAAACTGCAAAGTCTAATGTCGGATTAGAGCCTGGACTAGAAAATATGTATGGGTTGGGTCATTGTCTTTATACCACTTCCATCACCTATCACATCCTTTATCATCGCGATTAACCGAAAGTGGTAGACGCGAAATAAAAATAGAACCTTTGCATGGAAGTCCGAAAGAGAGGCAAGGGAGGGGGGGGGTGCACGACCCACCTGGAAAATGAAAGTCAACCAAAAACTATATATATATCACACAATTCCATTTCAGCTGCAATAATATATGTTAATTATTGCATGAACATAACTAGCTAACTAACTAACTCTCTAGCCTTCTTAAACCCGAAGGTTCATGGCTGCAGCAACACAGGCCTTCCATCTGTCCCTATCTTGAGCAAGTTCTATATACTCTTTTCCATCCCTACCGATTTCCTTTAGGTCTATCTCAACGTTGTCCCTCCATCTTCGTCTTGGCCTTCCTAAAGTTCTCTTACCATCAGGTTTCCCAACAAGAATCCTGTAAACTCCTCTTTCCTCTCCCATTCGTGCCACATGGCCTGCCCACCTAAGTCTTCTTGATTTAATTATTCTAATTGTCTCCTCATCCCTTTTAGGTCCAAATATTTTCCTAAGGATCTTATTTTCAAATAAGATGAATATGATAACTTCAAATTAAAGCAATGTTTTTTGAGGAGCCAACACTGTTATGCACCTTGTTTGCCCCCCCCCCCCCCCAGGAAAAACTACCTTGCTTGCCCCTCTTTGGAAAAAAACTCAACAAAGTGCATTGTGAGGGAAATGCGTTACAAGTTGTCAGGCACAGTTCGAGCTCCACAAAAACTTGGTAACAGTAGATCGGAATGTTTCATGCGTGATTTTCAAAGATTTTATGGAGTTTGCACTGTGCCTGGCAACTTGAAACGCATTTCCATCACAATGCACTTTGTTGAGTTCGCCCTTCGTATCCGCAATGCCTCATATTTTCAATTACTTTGAAGCATTTTGGACCATTTTTTATTTTTATAAGCAACTGCATTAATTGATAGAATGATCTTAAACATGAAACTAATTGTTTCTTCCAATGATTAACTGTTTTCTTTGCCTTTCATTACGCTAGGTCACTCAGCCGCTATCTTCGTTGTGAGCCTAGATTAAGTGTGATTGGAGCTTATCCTATATGCTTTCTTCATACAGCATGGCTGTCGGCTACATGTTTGACATCTTAACACAACTTCTTTCAAACATCGCTCATGAAATGTATTTCACCTATCGTCCTACGGGAATCAGAGGGACGTAACTACAAAAATGCTGTTTTCAGTTTCGTGAAAAAAAATCCTCTGAAGAGTATTTGGAGTAAATCGACATTTTCCACTTCTAATGCTTATCTGTAAGGCGGAGTCACGTTTAAGAGTCATATTCCTAAGAATACATTATTTCCTCTCCTATTAATTTGATAAATTAGAGTTAAGTCGCTCTGGTTCTCACACACGCTTTCAGCTCCTATTTTCCAAAATTTGGCACGTTAGGTATTACGCCAGATGTGTCATTTGGGTACGCTACTACATTTTTATTATATGCCTGTGGAGATTCGAACAGTGTTCTCGGCTTGCGAGCCAGGTTATATCGGCGTTAGCGTCCAACGTTTGGAGCGCGTACATTCCTCTAAGCAGGATGCTCCAATGTATGCGCTCGAAACATTGGACGCTAACACCGATTTAAGCTGGCTCGCAAGCCGAGAACACTTCGTCAGGAAAGCTACACTTTTTTACCCATGAAAGTTATTGTCCGTGGCCTGCAAGCAAGGTTCTTGCAACAAACTGCCTCGAGAGAATTATGCGTAGGCTATGTGTGACTTTTCTGTTTCTCAGACCACGTGTGACTACCTACAAATTATGTGAAACAATAACATAAACAACTTCCCATCTGAGTATGAGAAACCACTTGCATTCTAGCCGGGTTCGATTCCTGGTGGAGGCACAGTGATTCGAATTCCACTTTAAACTGTAGGCCCACTCCCAATTAGCCTATCTGTGCATACAAGTGAACTTAAAACAAGACAAACTTTCATTCTAACCTCAGTCACTTATGGGAGCTGCTTAGAAGTAGTAGTGTTGACTGCCATGACTAAAATTTCTGGATCCAAGTTCACTTCGTCAGTAGACATTTGACACCAGCCACTCAAAGAATGACGATAACGAGAGAGAGAGAGCGATAAAAGAGGGGAATATAGAGAGATAGAGAGAATAAAGACAGTGAGAGATCATAGATGATGAACAGGAGAAAAAGAGAAGTGGAGAGTGAGAGATCATAGGTGAGGAACAGGAAAAGAGAATGAGAAATGAGAAAGACAGAGAGAGAGAGAGAGAGAGAGAGAGAGAGAGAGAGAGAGAGAGAGAGAGAGAGAGAGAGAGAGAGAGAGAGAGAGAGAGAGAGAGAGAGTGTGTGTGTGTGTGTGTGAGAGAGATAGATAGAGAGAGAGAGAGAGAGCGAGTTGAATAAGTGCTAGTTGATAGAAGAATATTCACACGACACAGAGAGAGAGAGAGAGAAAATAAGAAAGAGGGAGAGAGAGAAAGAAAGAGAAAAATGAGAAAGAGGGAGAGAGAGGGAGAGTTGAGTAAATGGTAATTGATGGAAGAATACTCACACAAAACATGCTTTTTTGGGAGTCGAGCCCGGTGGTCAGTTTGAAGGCGAGAACGAAACCAAAGATGATTATTGAGAATATAGGAAGAATCAGCAAGAAAGTTGATCCCCCGTGGAACTGTTGTTGTGTCCTGAATTTTTCCAAACAAGGAAATGCCCGATGTTTTCAAAATGCTAGAATAGGACTGTGACACCCTTTCTCCAGTACATTAACTGGTTTCTAACAGGAAGGTTTTTCAAAGATACCGTAATGGCACACTTTCTTGGATCTATGACCGTTCATTGACAAGAAGTGTATTTTCTATTTTGATGTTGATTGTCTGTTAATATCCTTAAGTGTTAACGGGAGACGCACTATTTCGGAAGATTGACTTCCCCAAATTTGGTGTCGTCTGATTAATAATGGGGACAAACATGGACAATGTGTTTGCGGAAAATTTTGTGCACTGATGACGTTGAAGTAGCCACTGTATCGACAACAGTATAAAATTAGATGATTGTCACCAACTTTCACATTTCCGAAAGAAGCTCAAGAAGACGCAAGCTGTATTTGCCGACTTGTATCTCTAAATTAATAACAGGTAAGACTGCAGTAAATTGTTACAATGTTTACTGATTAATATTGAATTGTGTATTTGAGATAAAAGTTTAATGCGAATTTTGTGCATTTTGTTAACTTTTTATTAGACTAATCGCGATGATGATGATGATTATGACAATTTTAATTTTAAAAATAATTTTATGTTCGGATAGCTTAATCAGGACTGTGTCTATATTTTAAATTAAGATCCGAACCAGTGCTGTTTCTAGACCGATATTTTAATATAAGACATCGGTCGCAGTGAGGGTCCACGAGTGGGAAACGCCACAAAGATGCGAACTTGGAACTTTTTGGCACTGTATTATGTTAACCAACCGCTACGATTCGGAGAATGGTAGCAAGACATCTGAATGTCTTTCAAAATAAAATTTGTTGTGATTTTATTGATTGATTGATTGATTTGTTGTTTTAAGTCCACTTTATGTACAGGAAGGCTAATCGGGATTGGACCTACAGTTTAAAGTGGGATCCGAACCACTGTGCCATGTGCCTCCACCGGGTATCGAACCCGGGACCCCTTGATTACAAGGCGACGACGTTACCACTATGCCATCGGGGAGGCCTGTTGTGTTTTAGTTTAGAGCAAAGATGAATTGAAAAATTTACCGAAAACACTAATATTATTTTTTTCTTTTCAGATTAGCACTGCAGAATCGCCCTTCTATTTTGTGTGAAGCATATTTGAAAATAAAAAATCGGTAAGTAAATTTTAAAAGAACACTATTTTATTTTAATTAATGATTCAGTGAACATTGCAATGAATATATTTATATTATTTCTATGCATTCATTACTGCTAAGTTGAAAAAACGAGTCAGTATGCAATATTTTTCTACACAGAGAATTCCTTGAATACATCGCGACGATGAGGCTGAATGTTGACAAGATTAAAACTGTTTTATTAAGTTTATTTTATGCTCGCATAGGATAATTGTGACTGGATCTATATATATATATATATTAAATGTAGATTGTATATAGCGTGTGCAATGTTTCTACACCAAGACACACAACACAACTATCACTGTATCATCGAGTATCAAGAGTCAAACATAAAATAGGATTTAAACTTAGATTCTTTTGGCATTGTAGCACGCAAACTATTTTTAACGATTTTCATTTTCATTGGTTGATTGATTTGCTTTATTTTACTTTGTGTTTTGTGCTTTTTGGTTAATTTATGATGATGGGGATGAGTGATGATGGGATGAAAAATTGATGAATGGACATTCACAAACATTTATGCCCAAGCGGGACTCCTGGCGTCGGAGCGCGATGTGTTAACCACTCGACCACGGGGTCCGACATTTTTAACGATCTTGAATTCTATGCTTTGTAGCTAACTTCCCCGCCTGGAAGAATGTTGGCAATGCATGTAAATAATTTTCAAATACAATTTGTTGCATACGATAATCTGTTTACATTTATTAGAGTTTTGATTAATTGAACAATGTGCCGAAAACACTAATATTATTTTTTCTTTTCAGATTACTCGTGCGGATCCTGTTTTCTATTTTGTTTGAAGTGCATTTGATAATACGAAGCGGTAAGTAATTTTTAAACAAGAACAATATTTTTTGTTTTATTTTTAATAGTTTCAGTTACAGCGTAGTGCGTATAATTATTTTATTACTATGAAAACTAGTGATGTTGCTTCGGAGGTTACTGCTGAGCGTATTGAGGGGCGGTGGAAAATGAAATGTGTTAATTACATTCACAATAGAACAGTTTGTATTACAGTGAGGATTTTTTCTTTACTACCCAAGAAGCTAGCGTTATTTGAAAGAGATAGGTATTTGTATTTAGCAAAACAGAGAAATTTGAAGAAAATTGCACATTTACGATTCGAACCTAAGATTATTTATTTTGATGTGTACCAAGATTTTTTTTTAAATTTCATGTTAGTTTTCTGCCACCTTTGGCTAAACGCGACGATGAGTGATGATGTGATGAAGGGACATTTACAATTATTATTTTTACCCAATTCGGGATTCGAACAAGGGACCCCTTTGGCGCGCCAGCGTTGTTAAAAAATAACTTTTGTAATTTAATGTCGTTTCTTTCTACCGTTGGGTAATCGCGACGGTGAGGATAAGTGATGATATGATGCAATTGATGAAAGAACAAAAATACAAAAACCGGGAATTGAACCCAGGATCCCTGTGCTAATCATTTCACCAAACGGCAAGATATTTGGAAATCTTGTCTTCTGGCACAAGGTTATGTGCATCGGAATATAATATTGTGTCAACCATGTAAATGTATGTACCTTCACGGAAATTTCGAAGAGGGCGCCCCCTTGCGGAAATTTTCGTGAGTATTTCTAAGCGTGTGTGGCGCTGTGGTTTCAATTTGCTTGCAAATTGAAACCATATCGCCACACACGCATCGGGCACGGATTTAATATTGCGTGGATAATTATTTTTTTGGGGGGAGGGGGTAGTTGACTAAATGCAAATTACAGTGGGGGAAAAATATTGATAGCAATTCTATTATATATAGTAAATTTATAAAATAAGAAAAAAAAAATACTTTGAGACTTATCCAGATTTCATTTTTCAGGGAAATGGCCACCAATGCAAACAATGTAATTGAGAATCCCGAGCAGGCAAGCGAGAGGCAACTTTTGGAAGCTCTGTTTCTGCTATCCAGGGCCGTGCGCGAAGAGGAGCGTGTGGGGGTCTCCCAGGAAGCGGTGAGTAACTTTTTGAAATTTATTGCCCGGAAATTCCATTCAAGACCACGTCAAGTTTTAGATCATTGTTGTTCGTCCTTGTTTATTTTAGATTTGTATATGGCTGGAATGTTTCGTGATGAGAAATATCACTTTGAAGCATTCTGGAAATATATGGAACTAAATATTGAACGGGATGAAACTAGAGACCGCCGCCGCGAAGAGGATATAGAGAAATTTAGGAACATCGGACACAATGATGATGATGATGATGATGATGAAAGGAATGGAAATGGTAACAACATGGCAGCAGCAGAGTTGTTTAACTTGGATCGCGACTTTCCAAATTTACCACCCCCACGCTCTGCTGTTGGTGCTGTGGAAAATCGAACACCAGATGCATCAGGATTTGAACCCAGGTCACCAATCTATGACATACCCTCTGACGATGAAATGTTAGAGTGGTTAAAACAAGCTGTTGTGCCACCATCTCCCATTCTGTCCGATGAAGACGATGTTTTAATCGAAGCGATGGAACTGTACGAAGGTCAATCCAACCAACGGTCGGATGCTAGATCACCTTCTCCACAGCCTGGCCCTTCCAATGTCTGTTTCAAAGTCCCGCAACACGGTTCTGGTGCCCAAACCGAGGGTGGCGAAACAGACAGTGGTAGCTTTGAAATTGTAGGTGAAGAGGCGCACTACTTTCCAAAGTTTTCTACGGAAGGTAGGATAGTAGTGGTAAAGCCGAGGAACTATCGTTTTGATGATCCTCGGGAATATGTCAATTCCCTTTTCCAATTTGTGCTCGAGGAGGTCTTAAGTGGCGTAGTCCCTGAGTCACATGTCGGTCTGCAAATTGAGTCGTCCGCCAGCATAATTCAAAGACCTCTTTTCATTCCTATGCGGAGGCTCAAGAATCTCAACACCGAGATTATGTTCAGGCACATTGAAAAAGTTCTCAATTCTAACGAGAACTTTCTTGTAGCCGACAGGGTCACCTTTAATATTTGTATTGTTGATCCTCAGTTAGGAAAAGGGAGAGCCCGTGCCTTAATAAAGTATGCGCCTTTGAATCAAATATTCGATGGTATGAAACACCAAAAGTGCTTGTTTAAGATTAAAGAGGAAGATGTATACTGTCTTCCAAGAGCTCTGGTCATAGCAAAGGCGCAGGCAGATAAAGATTTGAATTTACTTAAAAACCTTAAAAACCCAGGCAGAAAAACACAAAAGAACAGGGCCATCGAATTAAGCAGGCTTGCAGGTGTAGAGGTTGATGCGCAAAATGGTTGTACTCTGGAGGATGTGGCGAAATTTCAGACTTACTTTGCTCCAGAGTACCAAATTGTAGTGTACAAACAAAGCGAACACACAAGAACTTTTGAGATTATTTTTCAGGGAAACTATGCTCCAAAACAGTTGTTTATTCTTTTCGAGAGTAAACATTATTCTCCGATCCTGGCTATAAAGTCATTTTTAAATTTTAGATATTATTGTCCAATGTGCTTGGATGGTTACAATTCCAAAGAATCGCACAAGTGTAAGTATAATTGTACTTATTGCGAACAAATTCACGAACCACCCGTCGAAACCACAGAAAACCATTGTAGCGAGTGCAATAGAAATTTTCCTTTGTTGAAATGTTACAATCAACATAAGACTGCTTCTTCGCGTGGGAAATCTGTATGTGAGCAACTGAAACTTTGCACCGATTGTTTTGTTCTGGTAGACAAAAGAAAACGCAAGAATGTTCAACACCGATGTGATGAGCATTTTTGCAAAATGTGTTGTGTGCATGTTGGTCCAGAGCACGAATGTTTTGTCCAAAAGGAAAATTTAAAACACATTGAGAGATATCTTTATATTGTATATGATGTGGAGACAATGCTTCAACCTCCCAATGAAAAAGGAGAACGTGAGCATGTTGTCAACATGGTCATAGCGATGCAAAGATGTCATGCTTGTAAGGATTCCGATGAAATTACATTCTGTACAGAATGCAAGCAACGTACCCATGAATTTAATAGTATGGAGGGATTTATTGAATATGTTTTACAGCCGAGAGAGAAGTTTCAGAAAATTATTGTTCTCTCTCACAACGGGTCGAAATTCGACAATATATTTGCGGCTAGGGCGTTGCTCGAGAAACAAAAAATAATTCCCTCAGTTATAACACAGGGACATCAGATTGTTGAGATGAAAGCTACACCAAAAATTACTTTTAGAGATACTTATTTATTTTTAGGGGTCAAATTATCCAAACTCCCAAAAACCCTAGGCCTGAAAACATGCATGAAGAAGGGCGAGTTTCCGTATCTCTTTAATACGACCGACCATAAAGACTATGTAGGTGCGTTCCCGGATCTTGAATATTTTGATCCTGACAGTCGAAACCCCGATGATCGGGAAGAGCTTATTAAATGGCACCAAGAGTGTGTCTCACAAAACAAAGAGTTCGATTTTCAAAAAGAACTGAGGGAATATTGCAAAAACGATGTAGAAATTTTGACAGCCGCAGTTATTAAGTTTTCAAATTTGATTGAAGAGGAAACTAGCGGATTGCAACCTTTCATTGTAGCCCCCACAATTGCAAGTCTTGCAATTAGAGTTTACAGAACTCATTATTTACAGGAAAACAAAATCGCCATCATACCTCCATATGGATACAGGGAACGTGACAATGAAAGTATTAAAGCTCTTCGTTGGCTTAGCTATATGGAAAAAGTGTGTGGGCGCAATATTTCTCATAGTGCTAATGGTGGTGAAAAATGGGTCGGGCGTAACAAGGTTGACGGGTTTGAAAAAGGTACACAAAATTTGTTATCGTTTAATGGGTGCTACTTTCACGGTTGTCCGAAATGTTACAGAGAGCAACGCCATCGTTCCTTGGATGATAGTGGTGATTCCATGGAACGAAGATATGAGTGTACCATGGCCCGCAAAAAGTACTTGGAATTACGCGGGTATACCGTCAACGAGAAATGGGAATGTGATTGGGACAGAGAAGTAAAAGAGAATAAACAAATTCAGCAATTCATCAGAGACCACTGTCTAAATTTAAAAACACCTCTGATCCCAAAAGATTGTTATCGAGGTGGCAGAACTGAAGTTTTCAAATCCCTCCAAGAATGTGACAGCCATGACACTTTTATATCTTATTTGGATGTAACAAGCTTGTACCCATATGTTATGAGTACCAAACCGCTGCCTGTCAAAACCCCCAAGATACATATGGGTCCATTTCCTGATGTGGAAAACACACATGGAATTGTCAAATGCAAAGTTTTGCCTCCAACCAATCTGCATATTCCCATTCTACCACACTCAAGTAATGGGCGGCTTATGTTCGGTTTATGTCGAACCTGCATGGATGAACTGAGTGAAAACGATTGCTCGCATTCTGAGGACCAACGCGCATTGCACGGAACATTCTGCACCCCAGAGCTACATTTGGCATTGCAATTTGGGTATAAAATTATAAAAATTGAGGAATTTTGGGAATTTGAAATTCTAAAACCTGAACCTGGAGTCTCTGAGGGTCTTTTTGAAAAATATGTTAGAAATTTTCTTAGAATAAAACAAGAGAATTCAGGTTTTCCGTCTTCGTGTCAAACGGATGCGGAACGCCTAAATTACATTGCGGAATATAAGCGTCATGAACTTATCGAGCTGAGAGAAGACAAAATTCAACATAACCCTGGTTTAAGATTTATTGCAAAATTATTCTTGAATTCTTTGTATGGAAAATTTGGGCAGAGAACAGACTTAGCAAAAAGTGTTATTGTTAAAGACAGTAAAACATTTTTCAGTTACCTTTACTCTACTCAGTTCGAAGTTCAAACGGTTATACCTATCGGGCAGAGTGCACTTTTACTCACATACAAAGATATTCAAAACAAAAACACCCCAAACCAGTTTTCAAACATAATTCTAGCAGCATTTATAACATCCTGGGCTCGTGTAAAATTATGGACGCTGCTAAAGAAAATAGAGCCCGACCGCTTACTGTACACCGACACTGACAGTTTGCTTATGACGGTGGACAGAAATAGGGAGCCCCCTTTGCAATGTGGTCCCTTCCTTGGCGATCTAACCGACGAAGTTGATGCGGGGTGGGAAATTGTAAGTTTTATAGGACTTGGTCCCAAGAACTATGCCTACAAATTGCGGAATCTTACCAGCGGGGAATTGCGATATGTTTACAAAATTAGGGGGGTCTCACTAAATCACAGAGCAAGATTAATTGTCAATTATGAGCATTTTTATAATTTAGTAAAAGGCACATTGTCTAAGGAAGTCTTGGAGGAACCAAGGAAGATAGCACGACTCGATGGGTTCCGCATAGTAAGTCGCGCCGAGAAAAAAACACATCAAGTTGTGAAAAGTAAGCGGCGAAAACTGGACCCGATCGCGGAGAAGGAGTCTTGGATGACCGTGCCCTATGGATATGTGAAACAGTGAGAGAACATACAGGGTGTGTGTGTGTGTGTGTGTGTGTGTGTGTGTGTGTGTGTGTGTGTGTGAGAGATAGAGAGAGAGAGAGAGAGAGAGGTATTTGATTGGCTTGCATGAACAATTTTTGGTCGTCAGTTGTATAAAAAGGCAATGATTTTTGTTGTATTTGCTCAGTGGTTAATAATGCTTCCGTTCAATCACCCGTGTACCATTATTATCAGTGGTCCGTCCAGGGCCGGAAAAACACAATTCACACATAAGTTGTTATCAAATTGTAATTCAATGTTCACCCAAAAATTTAACGAAATTATATGGTGCTATGGTGCTGTGATTCCGAAATTAACAAACAGTCAAAATATACGGTTCCATCCAGGAATTCCCAATATGGATAGCTTTGAAATTCAAAACAATAGTCTAATTATTCTTGACGACCTCATGGGTGAAACGAACGATGATGTGGCTAATCTCTTCACAAAATACGCTCATCATAAAAGTTTAACTGTTATTTTTATTTTGCAAAATTTGTTCCCAAAAAGTAAGCGAGCAAGAGATATTAGTCTAAATGCACATTATGTTATTTGCTTCAAAAATCCTAGGGATAAATTACAAATTCAATATCTTGCCCGTCAGATTATGCCACATCTTAGCAAATCTGTGGTTCAAGCATTTGAAGATGCTACGCGTGATCCTCACACATATTTACTATTCGATATGACGCAATCTACCCCTGATGCCTTGCGAATACGCAAAAATATTTTCCCGGGAGAAACTATGCATGTATATGCCCAACAAAAAGACATGTTCAAAGCCTTTAATATTCAGTTCTAGTAAAAATGCAGAAGTTGAAACATCACTTCCATGTGCTTCGCGCACTTTGTAAATGTAAACCCAAAAAACGTAAAGTTATGCTACAACAGGCATCTGGAGATGTCATACGTACTATCTCTCAAGTTGCTAACAACACTATAAAAGGAAATGTTAAATTATCGGATCGTCAGAAACATAGATTGCGAAGACATAAAAACATCTTGCGTGCTTTAGCCAAAAAACGTGTGTCTCTGAAAAAGAAACGTAATCTATTACTGCGTAAAGGTGCTGGTTTTTTACCTTTCTTGCTTGGACCTATTATTAGCGCTATTGCAAGTGCCGTCGCCGGTGGTGGTGGTGGATCATGAGTTCGCAATTAAGGAAACTTATACTTGTACCAGAAGATGTAGTCGGTCAAGTTCAAGCTTCTGTCCAATCAGTACAAAATTTTCAATCACTTCTCGATTCTGAAATGCACCATGTATTATCTAGAAACGATATAAATATTCATGAAAAATGGAAATTGTACCAACAAGCACTGGACAAATATTTAAAATCTGTACCTCATGCACAAAAACCTTTAGAAATACCTATTGTTGAACACGAAGCGGTTGAAACAAAGGAATACCAACCTATAAAAAGCAATCCCGGTACATTACCAATTTCTGAAATTATTGAAACAGTTCCAATAATGCTTCGAAAAAATACAGAGCTATTGCTAAAAAAAGTTTTAAGTTCACACAATATATCTTGGGATACAACGGGCACCGTAACTATGTACGGTAAAATATATCCCAATTCCAATATTGTAGATTTAGTGAATGATGTGGTTAGGCAACGAAGAAATAGTCAAAATCCTGTTGGACTTGATCAGTTTGTCAGAATCCTTCGTTCAATGAACATTCCACACCAGTTTCTTGGACCTGCAGCACTATCGAAACTATCACCAAAAAGAAGGGAAGCTTTGTCACCATTATCTTTTTTTGAAAAGTGGAAAGAATATAAATATTAGTAGTAAACATGAAATTACATCAACTCTATTATGTGTATACAAATCCAGCTTCATTATCAAATGCGTCTAAATTGTATAAAGCAGCCAAAGAAAAAATTTCCAAAGCTAAAATAAAACATTGGTTACAATCTCAAGATGCTTATACCTTGCATGCTCCTGCATATAAAAAGTTTCCCAGAAAACAATATTATGCTAGTGGTCCTTTCGAAACTGTGCAAATGGATTTAGCCGATATGCAGAATGTTGCAAAATTCAATCGTGGTTATAGATATATTTTGTGTGCTATAGACATATTTTCCAGACTAGCATTTTGCATTCCGGTAAAGAACAAAACTGGTCCCGTTATAGCAAAAGCAGTGGAGAAAGCTTTGCACATGTACAAAAATGTTCCGTTAAATTGTCAGACAGATTTCGGCAAAGAGTTTTACAATAAACATGTTAAAACTATATTTAAAAAATACAATGTAAATCACTACAGTGTTTATTCGGAAATGAAAGCTGCGATATGCGAACGGTTTATTCGTACAATAAAAGAAAAAATTTATAAGTATTTTACAGCAAATCATAGTTACAAATATATTCATATTTTGCAAGATTTAGTTCAAAGTTATAATAATTCTAAACATTCAACTATCAAAGTTGCACCAGCACAAGTTAGCGATGAAAATATGAATCAAGTATGGTATACATTATACGGATCAAAGAAAAACTTTCGAAAAAGTAGCAAATTTAAGCCGGGCGATTATGTGCGAATATCAAAAACAAAACTGAAATTTGAGAAAGGTTATTTAGCAAAATGGTCTCGGGAAATTTTTATTGTAGACAAATGCATAAAATCAAATCCGGTAACATATCACATTAAAGATTGGAACGGTGAAATGGTGAAAGGTATTTTTTACGAACAAGAGTTACAGAAAATTAACGTAAATAAAAATACTGTCCATAGAATCGAGAAAATTTTACGTAGAAAAGGTAATTGGCTCTATGTAAAATGGTTCGGTTACTCAAATATCTTCAATTCTTGGGTTAAAAAGAGTGACACATTGTGTTTGTAGTTCATTAGCTTTGTGATGGAGCGTGTGAATGAATTTTATCTCTCGCTCCCGTCTAATGCAAGCTCCGATATTTTCCAAAATAACACCACGACCTGTTATACAACAAAATTAGCTCACCCTATTGATCTCACTGATTCTAAATGGGTGGTCGGTCTTGCCGAATGTAGTTGTACATGGAGTTTTTATAATGTGCCAACAGATCAACAGATTATTATCAAAGCGGTGCGCGCAGACAACTCGGAAGTTATTCAAGAAAGAGTTGAAATTCCTGCTGGTTTTTATGCATCTATTCAACATATTCTGAATTGTGTTCCAGAAAAAATGAAACAATTCATACATTATGACGAGTACATAAACCGTGTATTTGTTAAAACTGACACGTCCATTCAGCAAATCATGATAGGTGTAACACCTGCTTTAATGTGTATTTTCGGATATGCTCAAAATATACCAAAAACAGAAGAACCTGTGGTGGTTGCGGTGAATCACGAACCCTTATTTTACAAAGAAGCACCTTATGTTTGTAATTTGAATTATTTTCTCCCCCAAGAGATTAATGTTTGCGTAGACATTGTAAAACCTCAACTGCATGGTCATATATTACGAAAAATCGGAATCAATCATTATACCTATGGTCGAAATAAGAACTTTGCATTCGATATACCACGATATATCAAAGTCGAAAAACACTACTTTGACACAATCGAGATAGACTTAAAGGGACATACATGGGAAAATCTACCATTTCGGTTCGGTTCATCGTACATTAAGCTACATTTCAAGCAAACAGGAAAATGATCAGTGAAGGCACAGAAAATGATTTTTACATTACTCTTACTTCGAATGGCTCGCACAAACATTTCCCTCACAACACAACATCACATTTCGTGAATATGGTGGAAAGCGAAGTTCGTCTCAAACAGTCTGATTGGAAAATTGCATTAGCCGAAATTCAAATACCCAATACATGTTATAATATTACCGAAGATCAAAATATCATCTGGTATAATTTGCGTCTCGAAGAAAATCTCTATGAGGCCCACAAATTCAAAATTCCGTCTGGGTATTATCACACTGTAGATAGTGTGCTGGAACAAATCAATAAAAAAACAAATCTTTTTCGATTCACATATCGCAAATTATCAAACAATATACACTGTAGTCACGATTTCCGTGTAGAATCAATTAAATTTTCACCAGTTTTGAGTCTACAGTTGGGATATGAACCGTACACTAACATCACAAAATACATCAATGGATCGCGGAGTCCATACTTGAATATTGGATATCCTCAGCAGGTGTTTGTGTACACCGATATTATACAGTATCAACTGGTTGGAGACAGTAAAGTTCCATTATTGCGTATAGCCAGCATAGAAAATGTTAACTATGGTCGAACATACTCTGTTTGTTTCAATCCTATGCATTATTTACCATTGTCAAAATTTTGTTTCAATACAATAGAAATCCTTTTAAAGGACCATGCAGGTCGATATTTATCATTTCAATCTGGTACAGTGAACATAACACTTCATTTTCAACGGTCATGAAACATCGACAAACAGGTCGTGGAATACCCTATTTTGCTGGTCCTGTGTACCAACAGGGTCATGGTCTTGGGGGATTTTTTCGCGGTCTTTTTAGATATGCTCTACCTATATTAAAACCTGTTGCTAAAACTGTGGGACGTCAGGTATTGCGTACCGGAATGCAAGTTGCTGGTGACATGTTGGAAAATAAACCTATCAAGGAATCAGTTCGTGTAAGAATAAAACAGGCCAAAGAAAATTTACGTGACAAAGCAGAACAAAAAATTAACCAGTTGTTATCAGGTAATGGAAAAACAAAAAGAAAAAAAACGGTCAAAAGAAAAGCTATAAAAATAGGGCCTCCTTCGCTACAGTCACACTCGGCTAAACGTCGTAGACATAGAAAGGACATATTTGATTGAGCGACCATGTCTAACATTCATCCTTGCAGTCAACCATGTTGCACAAGCGATTTTGATTTGTTTTCAGTTCCTATGACACAAACCATAATTGAGCATACAGATAATGTAGAGTATCGACCTATATCTACTTTAACTTCAGGGGGACCTATAGAATTTCATATTCTAGGTGAAACTGGTGAATTTATTCATCCTGGATACCTTTATCTTTACGTAAAGTGTAAAATTACAAAATCTGATGGTGAGGATCTTGACGATTCAGACAATGTTGCACCTGTCAATAATTTTTTGCATTCTCTTTTCAATCAAGTTGATATTTCACTTAATGACAAACTGATCACATCGTCTTCAGGTTCATACCCCTACAGAGCATATTTTGAAACTTTATTGAATTTTTCTAATGACGCCAAAAAAACACATTTAACATCTTCGCTCTGGTTCAAAGATACACCTGGACAGTTTAACACTCTGGAAAATGGAAATACCGGATATACATCTCGTGCCCAGTTCGCTAAAAACAGTGCTACTTTTGACATGTATGGAAGAATACATGCAGATATTGTAGGACTGGACCGTGTTTTGCCCAATAAAGTGGGAATGCGCGTGAAACTTCATAGAAGTAAAGATTCCTTTTGTTTAATGAATGCTGAAAATTCGTCTTATCTTGTGCATTTAGAAGATGTGACTTTATGGGTTCGGAGAATAACTGTTTCTCCCGATATTGGAATGCAACTCAGTACTAGAATGGAGCGTGAAACAGCTAAATTACCTATCACAAGAGTAGAAACTCTTACTCACACCATTCCTCAAAATATAACTTCTTATAACATAGATAATCTATTTTTGGGTAATGTTCCAAAAGCTCTTGTTGTTGGCTTTGTTTCGAATGCTGCATACAATGGAAAAAACAACTTGAATCCATTTCATTTTGAACATTTCAACATTAACCGGCTACAGCTACAAGTCGGCTCCAAATTTTATCCCTCCACCCCTCTAACACCAAATTTTTCAAAAAATAACTACATTCAAAGCTACTATACATTGTTTTCTGGAACTGGAATGTATTATTGTAATAGTGGAAATTGTGTTGCTAGAAAAGATTATCCTCTAGGCTATACCCTCTTCGCGTTTATTCTTTCGCCTACAAACTCTTTGAATGACAATACATGGGACATGGTACGTGACTCGCCTGTTACTCTCAAAATACAATTTGCAAATTCTTTGACGTCATCTGTCACATGTGTTATTTACGCACAATTTGATTCGCTATTTCAGGTGGACAAAAACAGAAATATATATCCCGACTTTACAAAATAGATTTTAGTATCTTTGTGAGTGTTTGCCGGGATGAGATTTGTTATTCATTTCACTGCCTTCCAGGGCAATCAAAGTGAAATTATAGTCAAGGAGCTTGCACTTGTCAATATTGATAACTTTAGTTCGGACTCCTGGATATTTTTACCACCATTTCCGTACGGTGAATTAGAATCGACCTCTACCCAGTTAAACAATTATGCATCTCAAAATTCACATGGTCTTGAATGGAATCATGGGTATATAAAATACAATCAAATAGCCAACATACTGACATCCTACACAGAACATGCTACAGCGTTGTATGCTCATGGCATCGAGCGCTGTACCTTCCTGGGAGACCTTCTACATCGCACCATCATCAATTTAGAAGACTTGCTTTGTCCGAAGGCTTGCCTGCTTGGATTTCCAGCTGAAAATTGTTGTCATCCATCGCATAGATTCGTCGAATTTCGCTGTGCAGCAAAAGAGTGCAAAGTGTATGCCAAGTACATTCGTTGCTACGAACTAAGAGGGTACCAGTCAGGTGTCATTTCACCATATATACCAACGCCTAGTTTGAATAATATTTATTCAGATATACATACAGTTTGTTCCAGCGAAAAAACGCGAGAGCAAAAATATGTGGACTGACGACATAATTTATATTATACTTCAAGATTGTAAAACTGCTGTTCAATTCGTTGGTGTGTATGCTGATAACCAGTTACCGGTATCAGTAAAATTTCCAGCAGGTTTAATTATTAATACAAGCACAAGTGAAAATATTGATGGTCATTGGGTTGCTGTGTACATTAACAAAAATGGAATTGGTATATATTTCGACTCCTTTGGAGAAGCACCCTCCGAAAATGTAAAACGTTTTCTCAACAGAAATACTTACCGTTGGATTTGGAACAATCAACAGATTCAACATTCAGAATCAGTGTTTTGTGGTGTATTTTGTATAATGTTTCTTTACTACTCTACCAATAATTACACAATATTGGATTTTGTCAATTTGTTCAGTAAAACAAACTTTGTAATCAACGACAACATTGTTTTAAATCAACTGAAAATATTGTTATCTTAAAATATCTACATTTTTGTATATATTATTTTGGTGTTGTATGTACAATTGTAAATATATATATATATATAGTAGAATAATAAAAATTATACTTTATATTTTGTCTTTGTTTTCATTTCCATATGGTGCAAATATATATACAAAAATAATAAAAATTATATTTCACATATTTGTTTTTGATTTTATACTTTAAAATATTCTTGGAATGAAACAACAAAATTCACAATTAAACTTTATTTTGCATTCATTAATATATACATAAAATTCATTTGCATAAAATCTCAACATATCTGATATTTGTTATTTCATATTGAACCAAGTAACAAGTCTTTGAACATTTCTAAAAGCACAGCCTGATTGAGAAAATGGTTTGTTTGATGTATGGTAACTACAACATCCACCCTGATACATAACAAGATTTTTTAATGATGGACAGCGCCTTGTATCGAGATCGACAATATTGTCAATATTAAATACATTTTGAATCAACTTTGATTTTTCCAACCCTTTACAGTAAAATATTGTATTTTCCCTCTTTAGCTCACTAAAAAACACCTTCACATGTTTGATGTCATAACCTTTCGGTTCTGCAAATAACAAACCATGGTGGTTATATGTTAACCACTTACATTGTTTGTAATCTAAGTCAAACTTTCCAATATCAACAAAAGCATGATATACAATTGTTAAATCTGTTGAGCAAACACAAATTTCACGAATTAGAAAACTATTGTCTTTACTTCTAAAACCTTGCACATCAATTATAAAAGCCATTTTTTTTTCTTTAATGCAACTACTCACAGCAGAAATTGTCCCCGTGACGTATCTCGTTTTGATGTATACACCGAACTAAATTGTGCATCAAATCTCTCTCATCACTTAGAGTCCAAAGCAGCAAATAAGCGTCCGACTCTGTTTCAAGATCGTATTCAATCTCAGGGTGAGTATCCATAAAATGGTAGAAAATGTGATAAAAATTATCCGGCTCCCTAAGATAAGTTTTTAGGTTGGAAATCTTCCATGTAAAACAGCGTTCGCATTCGTCAGCACTTTCAGCACTATCACACTCCAAATAATGCTTACTCAAGCACTGGTGAGCCAGTTGATTTGGTGCATTCGTAAAACAACCATCACAAATAACAGCATACTTAGGTACATAAGTATGTAGTCTTTTTAACAGACAATACTTGTCAATGAAGCCAGAAAAGCATCCACAATTTTCGAAAATAATATGTTCGATATCTTCTGTGTCAGCCAGAGCTGAAGCGTTCTGTATATTCTGACTTGCCATAGTGATATAGTGGACATCTCACTTCTTTTATATATATATATACACACTAGGAACTTTCCACATAACTGTCTGTCACAAATAACTTTCCAAGAAGAGAAAATTTTCAGGTCAATAAGCTCCCAACACCGTTACAAGTTGTCACAAATAACCTCCCAACACCATTACAACCTGAACTTTACCAAAAGTTCTCATCACTTGCTCAGTTTAGAAGTGATAACCTCCACACATACATCGCGAAAAAATAGTCCCAACTCACATTTCACTCTTTCACTTAAAAATTCAACACAATTATCAAATATCGGCAGTTCATGTCGCTCTACTTGATCTTTTATATTGGTAATATCCTGACAATTATGATCATTTGAATTATTAGTACAACCATAACAAGTATCTTTAATTGATCCAACACATAATGAAATATAAGACTCGTAATATTCACGTATTTGGGTCTGATATTCACAATACATTTTAGTTATCTTAGATATGCAATCAGACAATCGTAAAAGCTCTGTCCAGGTAGTTAACATCATTGTCATTGGTATTTCCGAATCAAAAATATCCACAAACTGAATAACTTTCTTATTGTACAATTTGCCAAAAGAAAGCATGTATTTTTCACCTAGCAACGCAGGCGACAAAACCAACTCTTCTTCACTAGATAAATAATTAGATATATTTCCCCCCAACTCCATCAGTGTACACCATTCTTCCATACACAACACAATTCCTTGGCTGTTGTGGCGAGCAATACGCACACACACAGAAAAATCGTTCTCCACATCAAATCCAACAGTCGCACTCTTGAATGCAGTTTTACTCAAAGGGTAACATACCTCCAACAGGTATTGCTTCCGTGGTTTCCATGTGGAAGAGGACTGGGCACCATTTTCCTCCATGCTGGTTCCAGAGAGCTGTTTTAGCATATTTAACTGCTGCTGCACATAACTATTCCCTTGAAAATTAAGTTTTCTTTTCGCATTCCAAACCTTTCCTCCCTGTAGAGATGCAGGTGCTACAGCTGACGTTGCAGTAACTCCTCCTGAACGTGTTGTTGCAGATTTGGACACTACAGATACTTCGGCACCACCAGATCTTTGCACTCTTCTTGACTTGGCAGAACCGCTTTTCTCCATCTTGCTCTTCTCTTTCCTGCTACTTCACGATGAACACACTAACTGTACAGAACATGTGGTACTTTATATACACCAACCCACATAACTCCCATCAACGTCATAGATTTTTAAATAGCACATAACGGAACATCTTGAGCAGGAAATCTCTCTCTCTCTCTCGCTCTCGCTCTCTCTCTCTCTCTCTCTCTCTCTCTCTCTCTGTTCTCTCTTTCGTATGTCCTCTTTCTCCCTCTCTCTCTCTCTTCCTATCTCTGTCTATCTCCGTCTGTTTCTCTCTCTTCCTCTTTCTCATTTTTTCTCTTTCTCTCTCTCTCTCTCTCTCTCTCTCTCTCTCTCTCTGTGTGTGTGTGTGTGTGTGTGTGTGTGTGTGTGTGTGTGTGTGTGTGTGTGTGTGTGTTCTCTCTTTCTCATATCCTCTTTCTCTCTCTCTCTCTCTTCCCATCTCTATCTCCGTCTATTTCCCTCTCTTCCTCTTTCTCATTTTTCTCTTTCTCTCTCTCTCTCTCTCTTCTCTTTCTTTGAGTGGCTGGTGTCAAATCTCTACTTTCGTCTCAACGATTTTATTTGTTGTCCCCTTTATGCACAGTAAGGCTAATCGGGACTGGACCTACAATTTAAAGTGGGATCCGAACCACTTGTGCCTCCACCGGGTATCGAACCCGGGACCCCTCTCTCGACGATTTGACTGAGTCTGCACTCCCTGCGCTGCACTCCGCTGTCTATGCAATGTAGTTTTAAAAGTTATTAACTGAGGTATCCTAGTCACCAATTCCACCGCTGCCACCGGTTAGTCAAGGTGTGACTCATCATCAGCCAGGCTCGGACGAAACGCAACTCATTAAACCGTCGCGGACGAACTGTAGCATTTTTCTAGGAATTTCGCTTTCGGACGAAACGCTACTGAACCGTACAGCAGTCCCAGTGCCTGCTCCAAGTTGCACAGCTGCTTTCGGAGCTCTTGGTTTGGAAAGGGAGTGGGGATGAAGAAAGGGTCTTGATTTTTCATACTGAAGCTCGTTCATTTCGTTCTCCTATTTCCCTTGGTTGAATTTTCTGAGATACGGAATCTACCTCATTTTCCTTTTCATTACGTTTTATTGCGTCACCCACGGTACTCTTACATGTACTTAACATTTTCAATTTCCCTGTACCTGCACCCTTTGGTTAGGTAAAAATAAATAACTGCAGTTCGTCAAATGTTGTATTTTTGTTTTTGTTACCCATTTTTCTCGTACTTCAGTCAGGGGCAATGGAGCTACTGGTAACAGACGTAGTTAGGAAATAGCATGAATTGTTTCTTCCCCGCACTGTAGTTGACCGATAAAAGAACTATGTAAAGTCTCGTTTCTATTACCACAAATTTTACCGCGCAACATGACACGCGGCATGCGACGCTGCATGTGCCAAGCATTTGTTGAAATGGAAACTGTCTGCAACATGCCGCGGCGCAAGTGCCGGGGACAAAAATTGCCCCAAACGATTAAGACGCACAACGTGCGCGGCGACAATGGAAACAGCCTGCAGCAAGTTCCTGGGGCACGGGCATGCGCACTAGAGTAGAAACAGACGACGCGACTGCAATCTGTGGTCCAACAAGATTTAATAACAATGCAAAATCACTTGCAGTCATTCTTACAAAGTTTTCGTATCCACTTTGAAGACGTAAGTCTCTCATCAACGAGTTATATGCTCCTTCCGAATTTCTTTTCGCTAGAAAACTTCTAATCCACCATCTAGGTTGTTTTCGCCTCTTTTTTTTTTTTTTTTTAGAAATTCATGATACGCGCCTGCCATAACCACAAAACCCGCCATAGCTTTATTGTTCATCTTTACCCAAGTTAAATCACCACCAAATTATTACAATACAAGAGAAGAAACACTGACTACTCTAAAGCACTGCACAACGCTACACTGCGATCCTGCACTCCAGTGTTGTTGCGGACGTATTTTGAAGAAGTAGTTTTGAATTGGAAGCAGTACGAGTACACTAAATGACGCGCAACATGCGCCGGCACATGTTGCACCTCATGGATCTGGAACTTGTCAGAATGGAAACGTAGCTTAACAGAAACAGAAGGCTTTCACGATTTGTCTGAATATTAAAGTGATCTCTTCTTTCACACCCAAACATAAATAACTATTTTCAGATTTGAAACCGTAACAGGGGTGTAAGAGGTGACCTTCCACGTAGTACACCCAATCGTCAACTTCATTCCACGTAGTACACCCTGGACTGCTCTTTGCAGACTAACGAGGCTCTGGCGACTGACCCTATAGCCAGTATAAATCTGTGTGTTCTGTTTTTTGTCATGTGTGCTGAGTGCCCCTTTAGAGCCTCAGCTTTTAACCTAACTCAGAATATTTTAATATTTCAGTTATTCGATATTACAGTTACGTTATTTGTTATGGTAAGGGGCTGGACCCCGTATAACGTGGCGGTTGCAAAATAGCCTAAGTGCTGACGCACCCAAAATTAAAAAAGAAAAAATGTAACGGGGAATATAGCTTTAATAAATGCCTATAAATATTTCACTATCGTTTATATTTATGTACATGTTATTAATTTTGAAATATTGTGAAGAAATGCAACAAAATGCTACATCTTCGATTACTAATGTGAGCCACTGTACATGTTATGTTTATATTTCATGAACGATGCGACACCACAGGTCCCGAGTTCAGATCCCAGCCTGTGTATTGTTTTCATTATTTTCTTCGTGATGTCCTTTCATCAATTTTGTCATTGCATCACCCATCCTCGTCTTCGCGATTAGCCAAAAGTGGCAGAAAACCAAAGTTAAATATAACAAATCAAAATCAAACATTACTTTGCAAGACAAGAATGGATAGGTTATTTTGAAGCTGCTGTTATTAAAAGCAAATTGTATGTAGCTTTCCTCGACAGAAGTTTCAAACACAGAAACTGATTGATTGGATAAGGGCTGTGGATTCCTACTCGAGCAGAAAATATATATGTTTCAATTTATTACGTACAACAATAGCAGACTGATTTCCCGCTAAATCAAAGAAAACTTGCATTCACGGTTACAAATTGACGTGTTGAATGACCTTAACTACAGACTTCTCTCACTCCAATTCTGATTAATAGAACAGCACACCACAACGTGGGTCATTAAATATTTCCAACTTACTCTCGAGTTCCTCAACTAAAAATAAATCGACTGCGAGACAAAAACTCCTCTGCGATAACTATATACCACGTTATATGCAGAGTATATGTAAGTTGAAATTCCATCATAATAATTTGAATTCTTCAAGTAGTAGCTACAAATATAATTTTTCATGCATATTTTCTTAGCAAAATATGAAGTTTCTCACTTCACAAGGATAACATATATATAGTATTTCACAAGAGTTTTTAGTTCGAGCTAGTCGTAGGCCTAATATGAATATAAACGTCACTTCATTACTTAGTTTAAAAAAGTGCCAGGCAATCAAAATTCGAGGGTATGCCTGAAATTATTTGTAGTATCTCATGTATCAAGGGGGCTTTTTTAAGTAGTAATAGTAGAAACGTAATTATACTGCATGTTGCAACTGAAACCCTAGCCTCGAAGACCGAAGTCGTTGGGTGGTCCACTCATACACTCGGTACCAAACATTTCAAGTTCGAGTAGACACCTGGGCATGGCTGGTTTTTTTTGTAAGCATCCCTTCATAGATTTAATATGATCATCATTCATCTTCATCGTCGCGATTATCTACAAGTGGCAGAAAAGAGATATAAAACAAGAATAATGTATAACAAACAAAAGAGGATAAAAGGATGAACTGAGTTAATGATAGGAAGTTTTATAACATTACTGTTTCTTGAAGAATCCTGTCCTTTGTTACGATTTTATTTCTCAGTCAGACGTTGCTCAATGTTCACGTCGACTGTCGTCCTTACGTACTTGAAAATTACTTTCATGTCTGCCTATGCTCTTCTTTCAAACGTGGTAGGTGGGCGCTCTGTCTGTTTCTACACAAAAAAGTTTAATGAACCTCCTGTCCAAGAAGACAAGAATTACTGAAAGTAATTTTCAAAATTGTAAGCGGATGAGGGCCCTTGTAAATGATAAAATATACTGTCCTTTTATTCGATTAGTTTTGAGAATCACTTCCCATACAAGTCTTGCCTTCTTGAGAGTCCAATGGCCCTGTCTAGCCACAAACCAGTTGCACAAACGCGGTTTCGTTTGTTTCGTACAACAATTCCATCTAACGTTTCGTTTCTACGTAGTTTCTACTTGCTAAAAGTGCCTTTCATATCGCCCCAGGGCGTTCTCTACTCGGCTGCTTCGTGACCGAAGGTCACGTGTACAAAGTTTGAGGATTCACATTTTCCGATTTTGCGTGGTGCTGCTGCTACGAGCGAACACAAGGGAAAAAACCTTGGACGAAAAGTCCCAGCGCAGCTTCCCTTCTACTCTTCGGCTCGGCCCATAAGGAAGAACGGTCAACTCTCCCCCTCCCCTCCACGCGGTAGTACAGTGCACAGGAGTCGCGGGTCTGCACAGGTTTCTTTCCTTGTGATTCAGTTCGCCTTATCAAGGTCGTGCAGCAAGCAATTATTTTTCGTCTTCCGATAGGAAAAAGCTTGCCTCTCGCTTACGTGGATGAACGGGTAGCACAGATGATTCTTTGGTTGGTCCTTTATGTTTCGTCCTTCAGCAACTTAATCAAAGCACGAATCATTCTCATCGCCAAACACACTGTATTTTTTTAATTGATGTAACACATGTAAACTGAAAAAGAGAGAGAGAGAGAGAGAGAGAGAGAGAGAGAGAGAGAGAGAGAGAGAGAGAGAAAGAGAGAGAGAGAGAGAGAGAAAGATATACATAAACGTTTTCTTACAACAAACGTTTGTTTTCCTATCGTATAAAGTGAACGCACATGTTAAAATTCATCTTGCATAGATAATCAAATTAGAACAAATCCACGTAAAGTGATTTAGTATGCAGAAAATAAATATATTTGTGATAAATACATAGTTAATCAGTAAATTCCAATAACCAGGACTTCTGTCACGCCGAATCTTGTTTACGGATGTTTTCAAACGTTTTGTTTTACAATTTCATTTTTTCACTGACATCCAAAACGAAAATACGTATTATAATTTAATGACTTTCAAAATGTCAAAATACTGTAATGTTACTATGCTGCCGATCACAATTATGAGGCTTCTTCGAACCAGGGTTTCGGAGCGGAGCGGATCAACGCTCCAGCTGTTGCCCACGCTCAGGAGCGAGGAGCGAGATTCTAAGAAATGGTTCGCTCCGCTCCGGAGCGGAGCGATGTCTTAGCCCGCTCCGCTCCGGAGCGGAGCAGCGAGAATCGAAAAATTTCTCGCTCCGCTCCGGAGCGAGGAGCGAAGTTTTAGAAAATAGTTCACTCCGCTCCGGAGCGGAGCGCTACCTTGACACGCTCCGCTCCGGATCGGAGCAGAGGAAGTTGGAAAATTTCTCGCTCCGCTCCGGAGCGAGGAGCGAAATTTTAGAAAATGGTTCACTCCGCTCCGGAGCGGAGCGCTACCTTGACACGCTCCGCTCCGGATCGGAGCAGAGGAAGTTGGAAAATTTCTCGCTCCGCTCCGGAGCGAGGAGCGAAATTTTAGAAAATGGTTCACTCCGCTCCGGAGCGGAGCGATACCGTGTGACGCTCCGCTCCGGAGCGAGATTATAAGAACTTGCCCACTCCGCTCCGGAGCGCTCCGAGGTTGGATAATAGGAGTGTATACAGAAAACTAACGATCAAGGGTTCCGAGTACATTAGTAATTTTGTTTGTGAAATTTGTACGGCATTTGAACATCGCCTGTTATTGTTGTTATAAAACTGATTATTACTAAAGCTAACGCCACGGAAACAGTCCAGTCAAGATCACGTCACTCACCTACAGTGTTGCCAATTAGCAAGGAATAATCCTTACACAATACACCAGGGAAGGTACAATCAACCGCATACGTACAACGCGCAATGTGTCAACTGTGAAGCGTAGAAGAAGTGTGGAAAACCTGGAGAACCAGGGGTGTGTAGGAGGCAAGGGGAAGCTTTGATCTTCACTGGACTGTTTTCGTGAAGAGAGCGATATTATTATTATTATTATTATTATTACTATTATTATTATTACTATTTTCATTATCACTTTTACTACTCTACTACTACTTCTGGGGACAATATATTTCAATAGCAGGTGTGCCACCTGTGGTTTTATAAGTTGAGAGAATGGAACTCTCATTTCCTGCCACCAGGGATCGCGACTAAAACTCATTTCCGTTCGACTTCTGGTTCGGGCTAAGCACTTCGGCATATCGGTCCGACGTTACAGTCCACACCGTGGGAGAAATGAGTTATTCCGGAATATTGGTTCGAGTAACATTGGTCAAACTACTGCAGAGAATCCATTTGACCTTTCGAACGCCAGGAGCACGCAGAGGAAAGACGAAACAACGTGTACAGAGGAAGATGACAGGCAGACAGGTGTTCATGCAAAACAAAACACTCGCTGGTGCATGATTGCCATATCTAACTTTCTTTGCGCTGGTTATGATGATACTTTGAATGTAGCGAAAGATAAAAGTTTAAAGTAATTGGGAATTCAGGTTGCTAATTTTCACTGTATGTTTGTTCCGGCATAACTCTCGAACGCCTGGAACGATTTCAACCAAACTTGGAACACGTATCACTTGCAATCTCGAAAGAAATACTGTGTAAGACATCTCTGGCACCCCTAGGGGTGAGGGTGGGAAGGGTTGACATGTAAAACGACCGATATTAGTGTGGAATCAATAGTTTTCGGGGTCGCTAAGATTAATAATGACACTCTCAATGCCGTTCAATTCCAAGACACTCCTGGCACCCCTGGGGTGGGAAGGGGGTGACATGTAAAACGAGCCCGACCCTGTGGCCGAGTGGTTAGCACATCGCTCTATGACGCCAGGGGTTCCGGGTTCGAATACCGGCTGGGCATGGATGTTTGTGAGTGGCCATTCATCAAGTTCATCATATCATCACTCATTCTCATCTTCGCAAATTAGCCAAAAGTGGCACAAGAAGCGAAGTAAAATAAAGCAAATCAATCAATTAATTAGTTAGTTCTACTATAGACCTTGAATGATTACCAAGGTTTCAGATGCATGGAACTAACGATTAAAGATTTTATTTGTCGTTGTTGTACATTGTTTGCAATAATTGTAGACAGCTTATAATTCCACTAACCGAGACTGTTTCGGAAGGATCCCTCCATCCGTGTTAAAAAATATTTTAAATGCCCATAAATCAAAGTTCACAGGCACACATACTATGCACATACTTTTAGAAGAGAACACATATTTTAAAACGTCTCTTTAAGAAAGTAACAATACGCGTAAGCCAGAGTCGGTGTAGCACACTTTTAATACGATTGGCAACGCTGCATCTCCCTCGAAAAGGCAACGATCTGTCTGCCAAGTACGTACAACAGCAGAAGTCATGACGCAATGCACCTGCCAAGGAGCGAGCAAGACACTACGCGCCAGTTTCCTCCACCTTTCCTCTTGAAAGGGGAACAAGAAGGCCAATCCGCTAGCCGGTAGCACTGACGTCAGTCACCTACACAAGAAGCGCAGAACACGAAAACAAACAGGGCTGTCGTGTGGGGGAGGTAGCATAAGCAAACGTACAATCCCGCAACACTGATTGCTTGAACGGGTTCATATCCAAATTAAGATAAGGATGAGATATGATGAAATTGAAGAAGGGTCAATCACAAAGAACTCCAATTCCCAGACTGGAGTCGTGAAGCGTTGAGATAACCATTGATGTGGGGGTAGGGCCCAACACATTCCCAATCTCGCTCGGCCATTTGGAGGTGATGTGATCAGCACCACGCTCCGGCCACCTTCCCCCCCCCCCCCCCCCCCGAGGGTTTCCCCTAAAAAAAAAAAATATAGTTATCCATTTATTTGAGTCTGGGTTAGCCCAGGAGCCGCTATATGCTGGGACAAGGCCGGAATAATTTCGAAGTTAGATCATCCACCGCGGGATTCAAACCCTGGTATCCAGCGTTGCAGTCAGACGCCCTACCGACTAGACCAGCAGTTGCGGTTACACCATTCATATATAAAAATAACTATCTCACCGGATATGAGCTTGCACTTCAAATGCTCCGATTGCGGATCAGAGCACTATTGTATCTCGCCCCGCTCCGGATCGGATCGTGCATGTAAAAATAAGTAACCACTCCGCTCCGGAGCGGAGTGCTGTAGTACCATGCTCCGCTCCGGAGCGGAGTGGTATCGCACCACGCTCGGCTCCGGATCGGAGCGTGGAAGCAGAAACATCCAACCACTCCGCTCCGGAGCGGAGTGCTGTCGTCCTACGCTCCGCTCCGGATCGGAGCGTGCACGTAAAAATTACTAACCACTCCGCTCCGGATCGGAGCGTGCAAGCAAAAATATCCAACCACTCCGCTCCGGAGCGGAGTGCTGTCGTCCCACGCTCCGCTCCGGAGCGAGGAGCGGAGTAGAACTGACGCTTCGAAATCGCTCCGGAGCGCTCCTTTAGTGCGCTCCGCACTCCGCTCCGAAACCCTGCTTGGAACACGCCTTCGATAACGGTATTTGCTATTCGTAACGGATATGTGTATCACTTTTTCGAAACAGACTTTTGTGGAGGGAAAGAACTGTAACGTTACAAAAATAACGAGCACAATTATACGAGAGACCTATGTTATTCTCTCCGGAACACGGCATCGGACACGGTATTGCACATCGGAACGTCTGTATGATACCAGCTATCAATAACGTTGTTGCTTTGAAGCAAGGAGTGTAACGTTTTTACAGTCGTGGCCTCAATTAAGTTACTGGTTAATTGTAACGTTACTATCACTTTCCATACACACTAAAGTTACTAGTCAATACGTGACAAACTTGTTTCTTACCCTGTAACGTTACTGGTTGCCGGCAATGGATGTAACGTTAAAGCGTCACCGAACGACCTACTGCTTTACAGATCAGTTATGGTTCGGTACCGTTATGCACACCTGTAACGTAATGTTCATATACCTGAGGTAACGTTTCTGTTCACGAAAAAAGTTATTCTGTTTCTGGTTGTAACGTAACGGAAACCGTAATTGAAAATACCGTTCCATTTCGTTACGTTACGACTCCCTGATTTCTACCAGAAGGAGAAGGAGATATTCTTGAATGAAGCACAACAGGTCTCAACATGGCTGACATTCTCAAATGAGCAGTGTCAACCCTAGCATAGTCTGATTATTACTGGCACTGTCCAATGTTTGTCACAATGTTAGAATTAACATTGTTGTCGAGCTCTCCCTCTTAAAACATCATTTTGTGAATATGGTGGATTTTAAGCAAGTTTCCATCATGTTAAATCAATGGGACCACAACATGGAATGCCAGATGACAATCAGGCCCGAGTGTAAAACTTCAAATTTTTGCTTAAAAGCTCAACATATTTCTACAAATCTAAACTGCAAGTGATGCAACTTCAATGGAATCTTATGGACAAGGGTGATCAAAGCACAGGATAAACTTTTTGATGTAAGGGATAGGGAGTCAAGTAGTTTGCAGATCCCAAAGGCCACAACGACACTGGGGAGAATCTTGTAAGGTGGTCATACGTCCTGTTTTGACCAGTACAGTCCTGTTTCAGAGGCATGTCCTGGTCATCCCGTCGATATTATTAAAAAACACTATTTGTCCCATTTTATACAAGTCTAGGAGTTAGCTTGAAAACCAAATCTAAATTTAAGAGACATTTCTTGCTACAAAAATGTTGAAATGGAATTTTTAAGCTAGTGTCATGGCTGTCAAGAATGTTCAAGCAGATCGTTGTATTGTTTTGTGTGTGAACCATTATTTGTAGAGCAGTGAATAAGCATGGTCAAGAAGCGTACATATAGTTTCAATACGAATCCGCAACAAGAATTTTAATTCCTGCATCTTGCCACAAAAGACAAATCTCGCATTGTGTGTCAGATATTATTTTGTGGGGAGTTTTATTAATGATTGGTGAAGAATAAAGTTGATCTCAAGAAGATTAGTTCTTCTGATAAATAGTTCTGGCTTTCCTCAACTTCAGTGTAGGACTAACATCAAAGGTTGATGAGAAAGGACCAGAAAAACAATGTAGGTCATACTGACACTATAATAATTAATACCTCTTGATAACGGTTATGATGCATCATTTATGTGATCCATATTTTAATAAATAATATTAATAACAATAAGTTAATAATAACAATAATTTTATAATTAGGCCTAACAGATTTTACATGGGATGGAGGCGGGGAGTAAGCTGACCTCCTTGGGATGTCCAGTTTTTGGGTCAAAATATTATATTATTATTACCCTAGGCTTCTGGATAACCTGATTTATGCTAAAAACATCTAATATCTGCCTAGGAAATTCTATCAATCTATTATTGTCTTATGTGTGCTGCGAATTAGTAAGTTTCTAGAGATGTGCCGAAGCCGATTACAGATGTATGAATATCGGCTGAAATTGACATATCGGCATCGGTATCGGAATCGGCAAAAATCCGATATTTAAACCGGTACAGATTATACTAGAGTTTTACCTTCTAATAAGTTTTATATTTTAGTTTTGTAAGATTTATTGAAAATTTGGTTATGATTCGTTATTATTGTAGAGTTTTTGTAATAAAATTATTGCAAACTCTCATTCAGAGGTTCAACCTAACTCAAAATTGGAAATAAAACAGTACATTGCTGAACCACGATCTGTTGTTGTATTGGGAATTCAAAAATGAGTATTCAAACCTGAAGCAAGTGCTGAGAAAATACTTGAGCATACCTGCTGCATCAGTATTCAGTGATTGAGTGTTCAGTGTTGCTGAACAGATTTGCGATAAGAGAAGAAGTAGGTTACTTCCTGAAGTGCTTCCAAATCTCGTATTTCTGAAGTTGAATCTGGCAGAACAGGAATTCATTTTGCATTTAAAAGAACTGCTTGTGTACTAATGTTAAATCTCTAGGTTCCCATAACCTTTTGTAGATGCAAATGTACATTCGCATCTCTTGAGAATATATATGTATATACATACGATATGCAATAGAAATGTACATACCAAATTTATTTTTGTCATGCAGAAATTAACATCCCATTTCTGTTTAATAATTTTATGTACCGGAATTGGTTAAATATTGGCATCAGTATCGGTTCAAAAAATTATCAGTGAGTACATCGGCATCGGTAAATTTTCAGCTTCATCACATCCCTATAAGTTTCCATGCACAATATTTTCATAAATAATTTACAAACTCTGAAGCTTGTAGTTCTTATTGCAGAGCTTCCAAGATCACATTACATTCTCAAAAACCCACTCACCTAGGATTCTGGTGTGATATACTTAATTCCATTGTAATTTTCTATTTTAGGTTGGTTGGCTGTCTGGCAGAACAGAATTCAATTTAGAAAGATATGGATCAGTGCGTGCCCAAGTGAAAATTCCTTACACTCCAGGTGATGTAATAGATGATTGGAAACAATGTTTCTGAAGCTGACAGGAAGACAAACATCAATCGGAAACTAGAGGCTTTCAATGAAACATTATCATCCTTTCTTGTCCTGTATTAATCTAAACATTTTTCCCTATTGATATATTTATGATGTTCAGAGGTAAATTTTGAGTAAAAGCTTTATTCGTTTATACATTTTGTTAGCTCCAAAAAGTTGCCCATAAAAGATGGCATGTTTTCTAATCTAAAGATAGTATACCAATGCAACAACTTAGAAAACATGTAAATGTATTGAATTTTAGAAATAAATTTGTTCACGAATTGAAAGTTCAACTGTGTGTTTGTATAGGTTCATAAAAAAATAAGCGTGGAAAACTAAAAATAGTTTCTGTGGGAAAACTTTGGCATGGTGCGACATTCTTGAAACTGTACGCAATCCTATTAACAACCACATCATTGACCAGTCCCTGATCATCAACTTAAACTGCTGTAACAAGTTAAAAAATAATGAATTTTGCAATAGTATAGAGTAGTAGACTGCAAAACTGTAGCATGTTCTCTTTTCAAAATCAATTGACTGAGTTTCAAACAGAATGACAAGAAGTCTGTGCACAATTTCTCAATTTGGTGATTCACCAGGTTCATAAATAACTACACTCTTATCATGAAATTTAAAATACTAAGTAGTGCTTGCATTGCTTTGCTGTAGTAAAAAGAGTGGGGATTAATGGTGTTGGTCATCCCTTTGAAATGATGTTCAGTTCATCTGTATAATTTCTTGCAGTAAACGATTTTACCTTCAATAAGTCTTCAATCTCACAACTACAGTCATTTTTATTTGATAATGATCATTCTGCACAGGAAGACATTTCTGAAATACTGAACACAACAGTAAAAGCTCAATGTGTAAGTATGAGGGTTGGTTTGTTTAGAATGCACTCATCATGTTCTTGCTTGGGCCTCCCCGGTGGCACAGTGGTAGCGTCATCGCCCTGTAATCAAGGGGTCCCGGATTCGATACCCTGTGGAGGCATGTAGTGGTCCGGATCCCAATTTAAACTGTAGGTCCAGTCTGGATTAGCCTTACTGTGCATAAAGTGTACTTAAAACACCAACCCAACCAACGAACGTCATCCAAAAAAAAAGGAACGTTTTGGTATAAAACACAAACGAAAAATGATGTGTGCAAAAACTTTATGGTACATAAACTAAATACCTTAACTCTACTCTTCCACATATTCGCCATACCCATTCAAGCACTTATCAGAGCGTGATACCGTCATTGTACTCGGTTGCTGCCAATGTATTCAACCTTCTAGTGACAGTATCTTTGAGTTTTTCAAACATGGCAAAGAGCTTTCCAAAAATTTCTCGATTGCCACAGGCGATGAGAGGAGGGATGGGTGAATTTTTTAAAAAAATGGGATAGAACAGAAGATCTTAAGATAGGATTCCATGTTACTCCGGAAGTGGTCCGTGCAGTTGAGGTGGAACGAGAGTTTGAGTTGGATTGGTGATGCAAGTAGGGGAAGAACAGCGTAGGAGGGGAAAATAACCTTTACGACTTCTCGAACGGGAGTAGACTGTCAGAGCAAGCAGAGCAACGGACTGTGGTTAGTCAGTTTAATAGGATCCCGGGAAAAGAGGCCTTACGGAGGATGGGCAACACCTTAAAGCAGGATTTTTAACTGGGGGTTTTAAAGGAATTGTGACCTGTTTTTATCAAGTTTTTTTAACCAAACCTTTTAACCTAATCCTTTTAACACTCTTGACGCAGCATAAAATGATTTGTGCCTAGAGGAAAAAGAACCTGAGGAAGGGGGCAGTCGAACCCTGAAACGTAGTTTCGAAATTCTATACTCACTCACGTAAGTGAGACTATTTTATACAAATTTTGTATAGATTATATTATACAGTGAGTAACTTGCACAATATGTAACCCAGTACCCCTTGATTACATGGTGACGATGCTACCACTGAACCATCGGGGAGGCCAATTTTTCAGTTTTAAAAAATATTTTTTAAGGATTTCTTAGATACAAAATTCCCAAACTTGTAATCAATAATAAACAATACATTTCTTACCACATGTATTTTCAGTCATATATTTCTCAAAGAAGCCAATTTTTCTTAAAATTTCAGATATAGTCAAAATATACTTCTGGAACTCTCAACTCTTTGAAATTATTCTGAACCAGTACCAAACCTTTTACAGACTAAGAAATTTATTTATTTCATCACTACATTGTGCTGACATTAATGAAAATACTCTCAACATTGTGGCCACGGTGGCTCAGTCGGTAACACGTCTGACTACCATGCTAAAGGTACCAGGTTCGATCCCCGGCAGGTTCAAATCCGGCAACTTTTCTAACATTGGAAGCAGCCCCAGCGCCCACCCAGCGTCGAATGACATGGGAAACCCTGGGGGGTAAATGAGGTCAGGGGTGGACCACTTGATCCACTCACGACCGAATCAAGAAATTTTTGGGCGTTACCCCCACACCTCCTATATGCCTTCATGGCATGGTGCTAAGCACAGGGGAGCACTTTACCTTTTTTTATTTTACCTTTACTCTCAACATTTGCATTATTAACTGGAATGACAAACAAATATTCAGAAATTAACATAACTTGAAATATATGAAACAGAATGTCCTTAAGATCCTTGAAATGGTTCCAGAAGTTTCATTTGCGTGATTTATGGTTCAATAAATTTGTAGAATTTTAATAATAACACTGTTGAACCTTGTTTCCATGCTTAATAACGCACTAAACATGCTGACCAAGGTAGAAATTTATTTTAAAAAACACACTATAGATGTGACATTTCAACCTTGTAGCAAGGTCTAGAAATGTCAAGTGTATAGTGTGTTTTTAAATAAATTTCTGGCTTGGTTAGCATTTTTATTGTGTTATTAATAATTTTAATGTATGAAGTTTCTTTTGATTACTCTTTTTTTTTTTTTTTTTTTAACAAAGCACATATTTTCTTAATTTAAATTATGTGATGCTCAAAATGTAGGACATTTGTCATTTTCTTTTCAAATTCCTCCCAGACGCCAGACATTAGGCTAAAATGTAGGACATGTTCGGGAAAAAGAGAACATCTGCTAACCCTAGTACTGTATGATTTTTTTCTGCTAATGAAGAGTGTGTGTTCTCTATTCGTAAACAGCATATCTATCAGACTATAATAACCTTAAGTCAGTTTATAAGAAGGAAAATGTTCTTGTTGGTATTATTAAGTGATAGGTACTAGCAAAATTAGGATTAGCAATTAAAACTGAGAAATATTGTATCAAAGCTAGAACACGTAAAGTTTTACTGTAACAATAATAGAAAATAATGACTGGAGTTGAATTCAAAATGAAGTTTACCTTGACATTTTGTGTCATCTGGAATAAATCCCTTCTTGCACTGGCAATCTGCTACTGAGGTGGAGCCAGGGAATGATACGTGGTTAGGGTCGGTGCATGGGGTGCACACTGTAACATCACCTGGACGCTGGCCATCATGATATGTTCCAGCAGGACATGCTACAGCAGGAAGAAAATTCAAACGCATACAATAGACAATTTTAAAATGGGACTTAAATCGTTTAAAAATGTTTTGTTCTATGGACTAAGTAACTATTCTCCGTACACTTTAAGAACAACATCAGTATAAACAAATGTGCATGGCTTGTGAGAAATCCTATTTGTTAATCTTGCATGCAGAAATATAGCGCATACTGCTCAACATAACTACTACAGGGAAGTTATCGAAGCTTATATCATGAGCTGTAAGGCTATGACAAACATATATCCAGTCAAGATAACACCAGAACTAGCAACTCAGAAGACATGTAATTTTGTTTACATTACCTTCATTCTTAGAGTGCATGTAGAATAACACTATTTGTGAGTCTTGAGTAAAATGCATGAGAAATTAATAAAATAATACAAATAAAATATAATTGCAGCTACTAAGGATGAACAAATGCATAGTACATTTTTTATATATCTCTTGAATACTGTAAAGTCAATCTTAAAATTGCCATTCTTTACAAATTTGATGGTGGAGGTAGTCTTGGTTAGATTGTGGATCATTGGTGTGAAGTCCCTTCCCTTCAATAATATATCTCTGAAGTTATGTGACTAGGAACTGTACAGATAAAAGACAAGATCAGACTCTGCAGACTCATCTCTAAGGAATGAGGAAGTCTGTCTTGCTCTCAGTCTCATCTCAATGGCACGAAAAAAGGGGAGTATATTTGGTCTAAAGAAAACATATTTAACCCCCCACACCATCGTTTTGTAACACTATTTGATACTTGGCCTTTATTGAATTACTATATTCTGAGAGGTAACTAAATAATTCATATCCTCTATTTTGAAATCTCTAAACACTTGTGGAAGCTTTACAAATTGGATATAAAGCCAATGAAGAATCTTATTGACAAGAAATATAAGCATGCTGCCCAATCGACACATCTACATCCTACCACCCCCTCCCAGCAACCAAGAAAAACGTTTTATACCAAATATGCAATTTTGTATGGTATATTAAATATGACTGCCACCCCAGAAAAAATCCCCTGCAGCCTCCCCAAGTATTTTTTTTTCCTGGAACAGTCACTGATAACTGAAAACCATATACTCACGGTGACAATCGTTTCTTAGCCCAGTTCCATAATATCCAGCTTCACATAGGCAAGAAAAGTAGCCTGTGTGGGTCCCACAAGTGCACTGAGCCTGTGAATCACAACAATCTTCACCAGCCACACAGAGAGTATCACATGCAGTGGAATTCTGGGGGAAGTAGCTTCCAATGTGCAAATCTGGAAAGGAAAAACACATCAAGTGCACAGTTGCGCAGCAGCTGCTCTTGCAACCTCCGCAATGCAGGGGAGGCCCTGAGGTGGGCCCTGCAATGTTCTCTCTCTCTCTATGTTCCTGAAACTTTATATAATTCCAGAAATTCAATAGATAGTGTCGCTTATGAAAAATACATTAACGAGACAGAAATCAAGTTCCTAGTAACATATAAGACGATGTCTATGATACAAAGCAAGGGCATAGCCTACTGGCTCATCCAGAAGGACCTGGGCAATTTGTCATGTGGGTAGTCTCCAAAATGCAGAATTAACTTACTTGCTCGTAAATGGCCATTGATAGGTAAAAAGAAATCATCTCATGACACATGATACATATACATGGTTTATTGCAAATGTATAGTGCGTAAATTGTCTACAGTTAGGAATCCAGTAGAAAGATTCAGTTGCTCACCCAGGAGATGCCTTATTTATACAATAAACAAATAAACTTGGCAATTCATAAACTTTTAGCACTAATATTAGTTTTACGTGTCGTGCTTAAAATATAACTTCAAACCACGGGGACCAACAAGCCTTTTCATATTCAAATAAAAACCGAGATTAATTTCTCACATCGTCCACACCTATTACGTGTTTCTTCAAAGGGACTCAAAACTCAGTAGAAGCTGGGGCCAAAGGGGGTAATTATCCCCTTGACCTAAGGGCCAGTGCCCCATCTTCTGTTATGCAGAGTACACAGGAAATGTACGAGTTAAATGTCACCATTATTTGGGGGGAATTTTTTGAAGTTCAAATTTTGTGGGCATTTCTGTCGAGCAAATTCTTTTCCAGTGTGTTATGATTTTATTATTATCTACAGTGCTCGAAGAAAAAATTCCTAGCTGATCGAGTTTGGGATAGAAGGGAGGATTCTTTCATGGATCAACATGGAGGCAATGAAGTGAGTGTGGGATACTTGTGCAAATTAACCTAGCTGGAAAAGGGGGTCCTGTATGAAAATGTTCTTAAATGGAGATATCATTCCCCTTCTTCCCCTCCTGCACACACACTTCCAGCACTGATCTATTAACAAAACTGGTCTTGTTTCATGAAAAAAAAAGTCCAGTTGTGTATATCGGAAAAAGAAAATTATGAATCGTAAAATATCGTTAATATTGAACTTAATCCATGCGGCAACAACCTTTTGGGGGTCAAGTCCTTCTGATCCATCTTTCAATAAGTGACACATTTTCATTGAATAGAAACTTGATCGCTGCTCTATTACCTGACTGGAGACCGCGTAATTTCTTTAGAGTAGAATTCAATTGACCTTGTGATGCTGGGTGAGCACCAGCAATTCAGAGGTTCCAGTTCAAGCCCCAAAACTGAAATGGTACGTTTACTTGAACAAATTACTTGCTATTAGTATTAGAAGGCGAATGTGAGCAACTCTTCCATTGAATATTGGCCTGGCACATTCAAGGAATGCATTTTGGGGCTGAAGGTGCACCCACCTCAAAGTCCAAAAGAAGAGCTTTTTCTACCCTTTAAACAATAGGGAGATAAGAGGGAGTGGGGCAACGCAGCCAATATAACAATATCAGTCACGTGCAAAATGTATAATTATGACAAAAGTTGGTCTATGTGGGCCGGAACCAGTGATGGCATCATAGTGGGGCATAAGGGTGGGCATCCCAGTTCTCATCCGAATGAGTGCACGTAATAGCCAGATTTGGCTCCAATAGAGCTAAGTTGGCACACTGCCATGGACAGAAGAGCTTGGGAAGAGTCCCGCGGAGACTGTATTGCATGCCCTTAAGTGCCACTTTAACAGTATTTAAAATATAGGCCTGTGGTACTCTCTAGCTGACTTTTAGAGCATTATGAGTGACATGATCACATTCTATTGACATAAACGGCAGTATGAGAGAGACAATTGTTGAGGAAAGAGTGTTAAGACTGAAGGCAGAGCTCACTCATGACCGATTACGTTACTTTTTGTTAGTGCTGAGAGCTGTTTACTTCAACGATGCATTTTTCTGTGTAAAAACAAATATGCATTTTGAAACAAAAATGTAATAAAAAGAAGGGAAACAATAAACAGATCACTAGAAGTACAGAAAATAAATTTAAAAAAATAAAATGCAGTAAAATATGCCTTAAAAGCAAGGTTGAGCACCATGCTCACCCGTGACTGACAACATGATTCAAGCAAGCATGACCAATCATGGGTTAATTATCTGAAACGTCAAACATCTGCAAACTTCTTAGCAATAAGGTAAGTTGAAAGTTTATTTAATTCTAAATTAACAATTAATGTGGTAACATGGACACCTTCAAAGAATTTTAGTTACATACAAATAAATATATCTTGCCGTATTCATAATTGTTCAGAACCCAGATCTGACATAAACAGTACAATCTCACCTTCATGCAGAGCTCGTCTTGCAAGAGCTTCAAATTCCTCAAAGCTGTCGAGGATGTAAGAATGTTCTTCGGCTGGCTCAGAAGCCATTTCATACAACTCTCGGACATTTCCATTTCGAATGCCAAAGGTAAAGAACTCCACCCCTTGCCTTTGAAGAGCATATGCTACTGGCCTCGGGTCCCCTCCATTGGAGTAGCCATCTGTTATTAGGAACACAGCCTGCACTGCTTCTGGTCGAGCAGATCTTAGCACTTTCTGAAATTAGAATGATGTTTTTAAGTGACTGGGAAAACACTAGTTAACCAACTTGAACAGACATTAACTAAATTCAAGTGATACTTTGAAAATATCTTAATTAGCAGTGTTCGGTGACCTGGAGTAACATTCCTGGGAGATGGATATATGAGGGGCAGTCAAATGAAAACCGAACACCCACCATAAAACACATTCCTCGCAAAAGTTGGCAACACTGTTGTTACGTATCGATACTGCCATCTGTAGGGTAGGAGAAATGCATAGTGAAAACGCACAGGTCCACACAGTTGCTTCGTCATTGCTCAGGAGGTGAGCGTAGTGAAAAGTGTGTTTGTCCAGCATTGGAAATGGAGGCAAGCAAAGAAGAGCAGAGAGGTGTGGTTCGTTTCTTGGTGGCTGAGGGTGCTGGAACACGTGAAATTCATCGTCGCATGTCTGCAGTGTATGGCGAACACTACATGTCCCTGACAAGTGTGCTCGAGTGGCAGAAGAGATTCCGCGAAGGATGCACATCACTGCAAGACGATCCGCACCCGGGACAGGCCCATCAAGCCATTATGCCTGATGTGATTGCGAGGATCGATGGTCTGATCCGGGAAGACCAACGAATCACAGAGGAAGAAATTCATGTTCAGGTTGGCATTAGTCATGGCTCTGTGCATGCCATTATCAAAGATCACCTGCAGTTCCGAAAAATTTGAGCGCAGTGGGTTCCGCATCAACTGACGAAGGGACAAAAGATTGACAGAATGACTGCATGTCTGAGTAATTTGCAGTGGTACCACGAGGAAGAGTATGTGTTTCTGTCATGTATCGTCACAGGGGACGAAACATAGTGCCACCATTTTGAGCCCGAGAGCAAACGGCAAAGCCAACAGTGGAAACACGTCAATTCACCCACCAAAGAAATCCAAAGCTGTCCATACGAGTTCTGGTAAGGTCATGATGAGCTGCTTCTTCGACTGCAAGGGCCCTCTGCTTGTCTACTTCCTAGAGCATGGAGCCACCATCAATGCGCATCGCTATGCAGACACGTTGCAGAAACTGCGACGCATGATAAAGTCAAAATGCCCTGGAATGCTGTCGGACAGAATCATCCTTTTGCATGATAACACCCATCCCCATACTGCCAATCTGGTGAGGGATAAGCTTCAGACATTTGGTTGGGAAACGCTTGAACATCCTTCATATAGCCCTGATATTTCCCCTTGTGACTTCCACATTTTTGGTGACCTGAAGAAAGACATTTGTGGACGTCGGTTTCATTCGGACGAGGAAGTGCAACAGTGGGTGAGGTTGTGGATCTGTCAGCAACCTACCTCTTTCTACAAGACTGGAATTGATCGTCTCGTCTTCCAGTGGGATAAATGTCTTAACACTTGTGGCAATTACTTTTGAATAAAACAAATTCCATTGTCACTTTGTAGCGGGTGTTCAGTTTTCATTTGACTGCCCCTCATAATATTATCATGAGGAATGTGCAGTACCAACATCTATGTGGCAACTAAGAGTTTGTAAAAGTTTGCTTGTAGGATTAACATTTGAAGGGGAGGATTCACAAAAATGGTGACAAGAAGTGGTGGGAGTGGTCATAGTTGGAGCGTGAATTGAGGCCGTGGAAAATCCAACCTAGTCTGTACAACAGCCTTAGGTAGAAACCTATGACACACGGTCAACACACCATCACAATACAATTCCACACACACACAAAAATCAAATTGCTTCAACAAATAATTGTCAAGGTATGCTCAACTGGATAAACACATTAGGCATACACTCAATAATGCATAAATCGCTTGTTAACAAGACCAATTATACTATCATAGTTAATTATACTCAAGATAAAACTTATAACTATGCTCAATTCTTTCAATGTTCAAAATGAGGGGTAAAATCACACAGGCAACAAGCTTTTAATTTTCAAATACAACAAGTGGTACCCTTGACCCTCGGTACGCCCTGGAAAAAGTGAAATATTTTGCATGGTTTATAAAGATTTTGTTGTTTATGAACTTTTTCAGTTGATTCTTGCTTGCAAAAATTTGTTCTTGTGAAGTAAAGTTAAGTCTGTTACTTTAGTGGGTTACTTTACCGTGTAGCAGAACTAGGGTTACCAGATCGCTATAAGGGAAAAGTAGGACATAATGTCCCAAAATGGTATTGCTTGCAATCTTATCCTCTTGTCACGTTTAATTAAGTCAAAATGTAGGACACAGAACATTCGCAATAAATAAAACATATTTCTACGGAACACATTAGAAAGTTATTTAAAATTGACACTTTTCAACTTAGAAAGAAAAGATTTCTTATAATGAATCCTTAAATGCAAAATTTCCAAATCTCCATTTGTCCTCTAGCAGGATAAACTTTTAATTTCTTTTTGGGCAATGGCTGAATCAAAGATGGAGTAGTTGCTGTTTTAAGTCCACTTTATGCATAGTAAGGCTAACTGAATCAAAGAAATTTCACTACAGTAACCCCCCGACTTACGTAATACGAGACTTAAGTAAATTTGCAGTTACATAATAAATCTCAAAAATTACAACTACCAGCGTGTATGAACATGTTTGGGGCTTTTGCATCTGAAATCCATTGCAGTATGCAACGACATAATATTAACTAGACTCTGCATTCACATTTTATATATTTTTCATACTTTTAAACTTTATATCCAAGTAAATACTGTCATTTATAAAATAATACTATGTAAATAATATACACATATATACATACATATAATAATAAATATTGCAGTTTGTTACGAAGTTACACTCAAGCAATGTACAAATTCGACTTACGTAAAGGTTTACGAAATGCATTACTTATGTAACTCAGGGGGTTACTGTATTGAGTTTGAGAGAGCAGTCCATAGACTTGTATGATTTCTCTTTGTTCAACTGAAACATGTATTTTCATTTTCCTAATTAATATTATGTGATGCTCAAGCTTTACTAATGCTGGAATCACTTTTACATTACTTAAAACATTGAAATCTGTCGATTAAAAAATCGACGTAATCCTCGAGGGGGTACAGTGGGTAAACGACCCACTTTAAATATGTACTTGGATTAACAGTTAACTTAAAATGGTATTATGATTCAAACAATAACACGAGATCCAACACCTTTAAGGTTTCAATAATTCTTGTAATCAATATCTGAATCGAGTAAATTTATGCACTACAACTACAGACTAGAAATGAACCTTGTTGATTCCTCTGATCAGTTAAGGTTAGATTCATGGCACTAAACTTGCAATTTCAATTGTATACACAAGGTCTCTGAATGAAGTGACAATGTTTGGATTTTTTTTTATTTTTTTTGTAGATGCAACAATCTTCAGTTAATGATGCCGCACATGCTTTAGCTTACCTTAAAGTTCACATTTTCATATAAACAACGTTGACATTCATTAGAAGGCTATAAAGGCAAAAAAAAATTATTTTCTCAAAATTTCGGATGAGCTGTAGCCCCTTTATCTCTTCCTGGGGTGCACCAGTGCACCTCCCCCCACACACATACATGTGTGTGTAGGTGTGTTGAATTTTGTACCCCCCCAATTAAAAACGTTCCTGCGCCACTGGCTGTTGACTTTTGACACAGATTCAGAAGGAATTTGCATGACGACATCAGTGTCACAGATTTCTGTCTTAGTAGGAGGTCGCAAAAGGGGCAGCGAAGGTACAGATAAAGAAGCTGCCCTGTGAAGGAACCTTCCAGAGTCTAGAGAAGAGAATCTTCTAAATACTTGCCACTACTTATACTTCTCCTTACTAAAAAGATCAAGAAATGTGTTAGCTGTTGTTCATGTTCTGTGAATTTATCCTTCACCAAAGTTGCGAGTAAAATAATATCTGCTGTCTACCTTTTCACTCTTCACTGTAAACAAATTACAGAAAATAGTTTTGCCTATGTCAAGGGAGCTGAAGACAGTGTGGGGGGGGGGGGGGAGGGGGCTGACTGCAGTTCCAGGGGGCTCAGCTCTCCCACTGGATCCTGCCTGGCTACTGGCCTGTAACGAGGATTGCTGTAAACTTTGTATTATAAGTGATATGGTGCTTTTTCCACTACTTAGACCTTCAACTACATGGGACTCACTCCTTTGCTATAGATACTCTATATTCAATGTGATTGATTTGAAATGGGAATACAGGGTTGTTCGCTTTATATCCGACCATTTTTGATGGGTACTCACCTTAAGAGATACTGCGCCATCACCACCAATCATGTTCTATTGGACCCCCAGCATTGTGGATTATCGCCTGGCATTGCAGTTTCCATTGCAGCAAGCTCCGGCGCAGGACAGGCATGGGAATTCTGTCCCACTCCTCCATGCAAGCTTTCCATAGACCATCCAGGGTGCACAGGCGGCGATGTTGAAGAAGTAGTTTCAGCAGTCCAAATGCGCAAAAATCCATTGGACTGGCATCGAGGCTTTTCACAGGAATGTCTTCAAATGGAATGACACAAATTCCAAATTCCTCTGCCATTTTCTGATAAAAAATGTAGTGATGTTCTGGCGGTATGACTCAAAGCCTTGTCCATATGGTTCGCGTTAATTCCATACAATTGTGGGATGTCTCTCCGATAGATAGGTGTCAGAATGGAGTCTTGGAAGTATCTGGCATTCACCTTCACAGTTTTGTCCACCTTGCGTATCATCAACTTACCCTCTTGCCGTCAATGTCACGGTATGTGATCACCCGAATGTGACCACCAGCAGTGACACTTTGCCTGCAGCCCTTCTCCTGGTGATTTTCGTGGGTGAATGTTTCGCAAGGAGAGCCTGATGTGTGTAACGGGCCACAATAGCTTCCGCAGTAGTCACCCCGAGTGTTAACCCATTCTCCCGACACTGTTTCATAATGCGTACGTATGAAAACTTAGCATGGAAAGGGCCATTAAGTAACCCTCCCAATACCGGTTGATTTTCGGTGGCATTTGATAACATTCACTACCAACACTCACACACCTACAAGGTCAGACACAACACTGCTCCCACCAGGAGACCCATAGTTTCAGCATGATACACCAGGTGGCAGCACCGAATCAAAAATGGTCAGATATAAAGCGAACAACCTTCTGTAATGGGAAAGATAGATTATTGATTGATTTGGTGTCTTAAGTCCACTTTATCCACAGTAAAGTTAATTGAAAATGGACCTACAGTTTAAAGTGGGATCCAAACACTATGAGCCTCCACCGGGTATCAAACCCGGGACTCCTTGATTACAAGGTGACAACGCTACCACTGTGCCATCGGGGAGGACCCAATATGGGCACTATTCACCCGATGTTTATATTTCTGTGCTTCCTTGGTGCGGGCGGGGACTGCACTTCCGGTTTTGAAAATAATAACATGGAATTCAAAGATGTAAAGGCAGTGTCTTCGGAAAAGTCGACAATATTTGTGTGGCTTTTGGATTCAACATGAGGTAGAGGAAAAATAATTGATCTCAGATATCTATCCATAGTTTTCAGAGACCCGATACAGAACAATCAGTGGATTTTGGTAGTAAAGCAAAAGGATTGAACACAAACATGAGGGAGTAGGCTCTGTAGTCAGCAATTCATCAAATCAAATGAAAATATTTTACGTGTTTCGAAAATTATAATTGTCTAACGCACATGTGTTGACTAAATTTAAAAGTTGGATATATATATATATAATCATATTATTACACATTTGCATTTTGGTTGTTGATAAGCGCTCTCTCCATGGGAGTCGGAGGACGTGTCGAGCAGGTCAGTCAACCCCCCACCTGGAAATTGGCATCGATCATTTCAAGTTGCGAAAAAGCAGAAAGTTTGTTATTTTTATTGCTAATAACAGAAATAAAGTTCACTTGGTTTGTATTCGAACAGAGTACTCAATGTAAAATATGCATTAGATCGAAAAAATGAGTGAAAATTACAGGAACCAGGTTAAATTTTTATATTCTACTATTTAATCCAAAGAATAAATGGTTCCACAGTTTTGAGAATTTGAAAAATTATAATTTTAGATGATATAAATTTTGCGATTACTTTTTCTAACTTCTAAAGTCCCTTCTTTAACAAAAGTTAATAACAAAACACAAAACTGTGCATTTCAGTATAAGTAACTATGAACTGGATATTCACTCTGCTTGTAGAAATGTAGATCGAATAGCATGATAATAATAAACAACAATAATACATTTCGAATAAAATTTATTTAATTAGGTTATATTATTAGTGTATAACAATAATTTTAAGCATAGTAATTATTATTTTTTATACTGTTGTATTCGAAGAATTTTAATGTTTATAATTAATGTAAGCTTCATTTCAACCTGGAGAAGTCTTTCCAAAAACGAAACTGTTGGTAGAAGATCAACATTGCCTTGGAAAATATTAGTATTGTCCCTTATATGTATCTGCATCCAAAAGATCCGGGAACTTCCCAAATTTTTCGAGGTACTTTTGTTTTTCTATATCACTTACAAATTTTAAGTGATCCAATTTGTATCCGATCTTTTATAACAAAATAAACAGGAAGACAACCTGTGTTCCACTTGTTTACATTGGGAACTTGGCCAAACTGGAAGTTCCATCCCTGCCATTGACAATCGAATTGTCAGATCGGTGTTCTTTTTGTTTACTCAGGAACATCCCCCATAAGGGAGAGAATTTTAGTTTTATATCGCTCTCTAAATTATTTTGGAAGTCTTAGTCATGTTCGGTATGGGGCAACCACGATGAAAGTTTCGCCAGGCGTTATGGCAGGGGTTCCCACGGGCAGGTTGGAGGATGCAGGTTGCGTCCACCTAACTTTTGGGGGATTTTTTTTTTTGTGATGAAAAAATGACTGAATAAAAATTTTAACATTGAACAGAAGTTGAACTTCGTTAACATGTAATAATCACTTTGTATGCTGCTAATAACGGGTAAGTCAAAGTGATGGACCCGATTACAGAAATTTATTCTGTGAAATCTAATAAATATATGTTATTGTGAGACATGCGCTTCGAAATGTTAACTTTCAAAGTTTAGTTTCCACACAGTGTTTCCGCTTTCTACCGCTAGGAGTCAGCAGCGAGCAGGGAAATGGCATTGACTGGAGAACAGAGATCTTTCTGTGTGCTTGATTATCATGTGAACAAGTCTGTGATTAGTGTGCAACGGCATTTCCATACCAAATATCGGAGAGAACCACCTACGGGGAAAGTCATTCGTAAGTGGTATGAACATTTCAGAGATTCGGGCTGCATCTGTAAACGAAAATCGACTGGCCGTCCGTCGACTGGGGAAGAGACAGTGGAACGAGTGAGCACATGTTTCGTGCGGAGTCCACAAAAGTCCACCTAACGGGCAGCAAGAGAACTTCAACTTCTACAGAAAACTGTCTGGTGGGTTCTGCGGAAACGTTCACAAATGAAACCCTACCGCTTGCACTGATTATGCTTTGCGCGCGTCCTTCTGTGCTGATTTCCTCGCATTAATGGAAACGGATAGGTTCTCTGAGAGGTTAATTTACAGTGATGAAGCAACTTTTCACCTTTCAGGGAAAGTGAATAGACACAACGTAAGGATTTGGGGAACTGCTAACCCCCATGAATTTGTGGAACACGAACGAGATTCTCCCAAAGTCAATGCCTTTTGTGCCATTTCCCATGAAAAGATTTATGGGCCCTTTTTCTTCCATGAACGTACTGTGACAGGACTTATTTCCCTTGATATGTTACAACTATGGCTCCTTCCACAGCTTGTAGAGGATAGCACAGATTTCATTCTCCAATTGGATGGTGCCCCTGCCCATTACCATGGCAGCGTTCGGGACCATCTCAATGGGGCATTGGAACAACGTTGGATAGGCCATGCATCTCCGGAGGATCGACCTCTCCTTCATTGGCCACCTCGTTCCCCCGACTTGTCCCCATGTGATTTCTTCATGTGGGGGTTTTGTCAAGGATCATGTTTATGTACCACCACTTCCAACAACATTGGATGACCTGCGTGCCCGCATCACAGCAGCCATTGCTTATATTGACCGCAACATGCTACACAAGGTTTGGTAGGAAATAGATTATCGGCTTGATGTGTGCCGTGTTACGCGAGGTGCTCACATAGGACACTTGTGATTTGTTTGAAAAAAACTTTGACAGTTTACCTTTCTTAGCACATGTCTCAAAATAACATTTGTTTATTATATTTCACAAAATAAATGTCTGAAATCGGGTCCATCATTTTGACTTACCCTGTATATTGCTAATGGATGGGTAATAAGTATTAATTGGAGGGTGGGGACAGTGTCCAGTTCCTATTAAGTTTTAAATTGTCAGGTGAATTCTGCATTTTTTTGGGAAGGGAACACTATAAAACTCTTGACTATCAATGTTAAGTCTTATATTATCACGTAAATTCTTCTAGGGGGTAAATTGACCATTACATTGGGGGGGGGGACTCTTGAAGAGGGAATATTCAGATTTTGGATATCAACATTAGTAACACCATGAAGCCTTGTTTCCATGATTATGAAAAAATATAAATATGCTGACCAAGGCAGTAATTTATTTTATTAAAAACATAAACTAAACGTAACGTTTCAACCTTCTAGCAAGGTCTTCATCAGACTCTGTATCAAGTACAAAAGTAACAAGATACACAAAAAGGGCATTATATATACACAAACTTTACTCCATCCAGACTATTAGAAAGTTGTTAGGAACTTTCTAGCAGGTGCCTTTCACTTTCCAACTGTACTTTCACCTAAAAGGCTAAACATAATTACTTTCATATAGAATGTGAAGAGATATTCATATAGAATATCTCACGCCCTTTTTCCCTCCTCCTCTCCTCTTTCTCTCTTGTCCTTTCCACTCTTTCTAACACTTTCTTCCATTCTTTGTTTAACTTCAGTCCCCCATTCCAGTTCATTGTGTCTTCTTCACCTTTCTTCTCTATTTCCTTGGCTTCCTTCCATTTTCTCACTAGCATTCTCTTCTCCCTTCCTATCTGCTTAGCCTCATCCCACTCTATGTCATGTCCTGTTTCTCTCGTGTGTTTAAATATCGCATTTCTCTCTCTCTTAAGTCGTACATCATCCCTATGTTGTTTCAACCTATCTTTCAGTCTCTTTTTTGTTTCTCCTATGTACACACTCTGACATTCTTTACATTTTACTTCGTAGATAATCCCTTCCTCTTCCTCTTCTCTGTTTTCCTTTTTCTTGTTTCCATTCTTCGCTATTCCTAAGATGCTTCTTCCTCCCTTCCTGTAAGTTTTAATGCCCGCTTTCCTAAGCACTTTGCATATCTTTTCCGTGGTCTTCCCCATACTCCTTATTCCAAACCTTCTCTCTTTTTCTTTCTCTTCATCATTTTCTTTCTCTTCCAATTCTCCCCTTCCTCTTTTCTTCCTTCTTCTGTTTATGTCTAGTCTATCCTGCTTCTCATAGCCATTCTTTTCCAGCTGTTTCCATAGGCTATTTATTTTGCCTTCTTTTTCACATTCCTTCGTGCATATTTTCGTTATTCTGTCCTCCATATTCTTTATGAAATTTCTTTTTGTCACCTCACTTACATCACTTCTTTTGTGGCAGAAAACCCCTGCTGCACACTTCTTCTGATGCCAAGCGGTTTCAATTTCTTCTCCTCTCTTCCTTTTCATCAATATATCAAGGTAGCTTAACTTGCCTTCTTCTTCTATTACAAGTTCCAATAAAATCCCTCTTTCTTCATCTTGTATTTCTTTGGCAAAAATGTCGAGCTGCCTCTTTGTTCCCTTCCATATGCCAAAACAATCATCCACATATCTGCAAAACAGAATTATTTTGTCACCTCCTTTTTCTATCACTTTCTTTTCCCATTCATTCATAACCAATTCAGCCAATGCTGGGCTTAGGCTAGAACCTATATTCAGTCCTTCACTCATTAACATTATTTTATCTCCCATTATACTGTAACCGTTATTCCAAATGGTTTCCAGCGCCTTCACTACCCTTTCACTATCCCATTCTCCTATAATTTCCTTTCCCATTATCTTTTTAATAATGTCCAAAACGTGTCCCCTCTTGATGCTTGGGAACATACTTTTTACATCTAAGCTAAACATTGTCGACTTCATCTCATTTAACTTAAGTCCTTTTATGAGGTCTACTACTTGCTCACTGTTCTTAACTGCTCTGCTTTCTTGCTGTGTTACTAACACTTCAATAACTTTCTTTAATTTCTTTTCCAAGGGTTCCAAAATATTGTTTCTGCAATTCATTACTGGTCTTAACTTTATCTCCTCTTTGTTTATCTTTGGAAAGCCTTTCAAACTTGGTAGTCTTCAACATTAGGTCTTAGATTGGCCCAAAATTTGCATAGTAAGGGGGAACCGAACTTTGAAGTTGGGGGGGAGGGCATATTTGTTGCTTTGGTATAAAATTCATACGATCATTATTTAGGCTGTCATTTTTCTGTATCATTTGGAAGTCCTATGGTATCAAGTGGATTTGACTCTTATTATTTTCTAAGCGGAGTGGCGGTGGGTGTCATAAACATTGTTCCTTCACTCGTAAAACAAACACCGGATACATTAAAAAGCAGTGAAGTAAAATATAACACCGACTACTAACCAAAGAGTTCACGGGTAACTATTTGTTATTTTAAGTCTCTTTTCTGCCACTTTAGAATAATGAGGATGAGTGATTATAGCATTAGCTGCAGGGGAAGGCAAAGGGGCGGCACAAGCCCAGAGGCAAAGTGGGTGCTGAACAAGCAAAAATAAAAAAAAATGGAAGGAGTAAAAGTCACGGCTCCTTGTGACAATATTGACTGGTATTAATATTACTGCCAGTTTGGAAATAAATGCCGTAAAAATTTTCTCACTTGCTTCGCTTGAAGTGTACAAGGGGGGAGAAAATGGCGCTGGAAAGTAAGCTCTCCTGAAAATATGTATTACTTTTTACAGATAACGGTAGATAAAATTCATGGTTCACAATTTGTGATAATATATACGAAAAGGTAATTAAGAGTTTTTTATTGTCTTACCATTTATTTGATAGTGTACCAATCCCATTATTTAGTGATACGATTTTTCGATTTTTGGCACCAAATTAAATATTATTTTAAGTTTGCAAAGAAATACTAGTAAATATAATTTATTTTGTGCTCGCTTCGCTCTCAATTATCCATGTTTGGCATCTTTATACGATGATTGTGAAGGATTATACTGTAGCTACGTTATGATTTGATTTTTCCTATGTAGCGTCGCTTTTCTGTCACTTTGGGCTGATCGCAACAACGAAAACGAGTGATGACATGATGAAATTGATGAAGGGACACTTCAAAAAGAACACCTATGCCCAGCGCAGGATTCGATCCCGAGATCCCTGGCATCGTAGCGTGCAGTGATAACCACTCCACCACAAAGGTCAGCAGCTGCATTACGCAACAAGAACAATATTCTTCATGTTCATTAATAACATCAGTTTTGTAAAAATACAATAATCCTTAGTGTTTATATAATACTATACGAGGGTTGTTTGGGTATTTTAGTAAATTTTCAGAATATGATGCCGCAGTTCATTAGGTGAATAGATTACTTTCCCAACAGCCCAAAAAGTGCTTCTTCCAACGGTAAAACGCGCCGTCCCACAAATCGAGCGTCGCAATGGGAAAATTGTAGAAATTTTGCTTCGAAATTATTCCCCACGCGGCCTATTCACAGGACTTGTTGGCCCGTGTGATTTCTTCCTGCAGGTGCATCATTCTAACGATGATGTTCTATTAGAAATACTACTGTATTAAAATTTTACTAATAACTAATAAATAATGTAACTTGTCGCAGGAAGTGAATTTTGCACTTGGCATACAATCCAGAAAATATTGACTATGAAATACTCCAAGCATAGGAGGAGAATTTGTTACAGTACGCGCCAAACTCTGTTTTCACTGTCTACAGACTCTGCGTATGAAACAATAATTGAATCAGTCAAATGAACAAACTAGTTTTGGTTAAGACAACTGTAGTAAGAACATTTGGTGTGCCTCACTGGGGTACTCAGGGTTTGGGGAAGGGCGAGCTGATTGTGCTGCAGATCCTGAATTTTTTACAAAAATCAAAGAACTCGGGAAAAGGCTAAATGATAAATGCAAACTCCCCTTTAAACGAACCCCGATTACCATTTTTGTGTTTGAACAACTATTAAAACGAAGCCCCCCCACCCCCCAATGCTATTTACGAAATATTTTGTACTGTATCCAGTCTCCTCCCAGGAAGCGGCAATGTAATATTTACCTTTGTAATTCCAGCCCCCTCGAAAAAAATCCTGTGTACGCCAGTGGTATGCTCAGCTTGATTTTTCTATCTTGTCGTTAAGTTTCAGGCTTTTTAACATTTATTTCTCGTCAAAATACACTGTTTGTACTGTATTTCATTTTCTGACATTCTAAATTATCTAACCAATCAATGTGCTAGCTTTCTGCGTGTCGAAAATTTACATTTTAAGATAAAACTGTCGACCATTTGACAGGCTATTGCATTCAAATTAAAATCAGTTACTAGTTATCAAAATTATTTGGGGGAGGTTATGATGAACGAATTTGAGGGGGATTGCGTCCAATGTCTTGGAGGGGACGGACACCCCTGCGTTAGGGACACTTTTGAACAAATTAAGTCAAAACGCACACAATCTAACAGTGGACGTTCAGAAGCAGTTGTTAAACAAATACAGGGAACACTTAATTTGTTAAACTTAAATGTAATTTTGAATTACTTTATGATAAATCAGATTTCATTTCATTTCAACATACGCAGCCTTTGAGAGTTCATCAATTAAAATCGAGCATTCCCTGACATTCGCTACGAGGCTCGGCGGCAAGCGGCCCGGCATCAGGGCTTGTCTTTCCCGGTGAACGGGTCAGCGACAGTCGCTCGCTAGTCTGTTTTTTTCGCTCTCCCTGCCTTCGCTCTCTTTCCTTTTCTGTTGACGTTGCAGACTGACGCCAGTATAATCCTCCCTCGGAAGTTGTGTTGTGTCCGTGCGTTGAAGATTGTGGTTTAATATGGCACCACAGAAGTTTACATTACAACAAAGGATTTATCATGTCGAGTGTTACTTCGGAAAGAGGAATTGTGGAGAAGTGCGACGACGTTTTGCAACGAAATTTCCTGTTCCCGTTCCACATAGGGCCACTATATTAAACCTCGTAAAAAACGTTTAGAGTAACAGGGTCAGTTCTGAATAAAAGTGGAAAGAAAAATGGGGAAATAAAGTATACAAAGACAATCCGCACACCATCCGTGAGTTAAAAGAGAGTATTGTACGAGAAATCGGGAGAATTACAGTAGACGCACTTGCACGTGTAAATGCCAATTTCCTTCGGAGATGCCAGGAATGTGTTGCAGCAGAGGGACATCATTTTCAACACCTTCTGTAGTCAAGGTTAGTACACAATATGAAAACTGTAATTTTAATAGCAGACTCTAGCGACTGTCGCTGATCCGTTCACCGGAAAAAACAAGCGCTGATGCCGGGCAGCTTGCCGCCGAGTCTCGTAGCGAATGTCAGGGAATGCTCTGTAGTATAGTTCAGTTGTTTTTTTTGGTTTTTTTTGTTTGTTTTTTTTACTGTGGGTAGTCACACTTACACGAGATAATTGGGCAAAGTCAAATCTAATTTACCACTTGCAAACTTGTGCACATACCTGTAATTTCGAGGACTAGGTGGATTGCTCAGTTCTAAGGACAGCAAGCAGCACAAAGGTGAATCGCAGTCTGCACGAAGATTTACCTCTTTTTAATCCGCGTGTCGAATGTTGCTGTCGTCGTGAAGAACAAACCACCGTTCTCCCACATCGGCATTTCTGGTAGTATACGAAGATACAGGTCTCTCATACTACTGTACTTCGCGACGAAAATGCGTAGTCCCCGTTGAACTTGACACTGAGGTTCCTTCACACAAAGCACGTGCACTAGTATAATTTCGTATAAGTACGAAAAGGACGCTTTTCACAACCAACTATAGGTCCCGTAGATTTCGTATGATGACGCTAAGCGTAGGTATATCGGGTTCTCATGCCTTATTTGCTTCTGGCGCGTTGCGATTAGGCGATCAGGACGAGTAGCTCAAGGCATGTTTGTAGAGCGAGCATCGGAGCGCCTATGTGTTGCTGATGGCTGCGGTTTTTCAACCTATGGGGCACAGGCGTGGCCCCCACTGCTGGGTCCTTAGGGGGAGTTTGGTGTGTCGCGAAGTCGGGCTCGAAAATTTATTTACTGTCTTAAAAACCTATTATTACTAAGTCTTTTAAATGACGCATTTGCTTTTCTAGAATGAAGTATGTGTAATGTTTGTGCATGTATGAGAGAGAAGAAGAAAGCTGTTGTATCGGCCTGCGAAAGTTTATGCGATATGTTGCTTACACAAAGTATTTCGACGCTCGAAACAGGCTTTTGTAGCTGGAATACTCATTAAAACACCTGTTCGGTATCTTTGTCTACAGCTCGAGAGGAAGCCGAACAGACGCGTATCTTGTTTCGAGCCAGCGCCTGTTCTTCTGAGAAGCGCTGTTGCCACTATTACCTGCAGTGTTTAGATATCAATTCATTCACTAGGACGTTATACTCCCAAGGTCTCCACATTTTACATAAAAAAGCACAGCAAATTAACACAACCTAGCAAGGATAACGCAACCGTAACCTCTAAAGAAAATGTACTGGCAACATCTCATTTACTCCACGTGGACTTGACAAGAGCTTTCATTCCTTGACGCTATTGGGTGGAAAAGGTTTCAGGGAAGGATATACTGCGCTCCACGCGGACGTGACGGAAAGTTGTTTACTTCTGTAACAGAGGGCATGGGCGTAACTTGGGATTTAACTTTGAGGGGGTAGGTACGAACTTGAAGCTTAAGTTTTGGGGGAGCAGAGTGGAACAGTTTTTCAACACACAAAAATAGTGTCCAGGATTATTTGCTAAATAACTGTTACATTTGCGAAATCACCAATATTATTATATATTTCTTAGCTCCTCAGGCTTGTCCCCGCCAAGTTACGCCTATCTTTCGGAACTTTCTTTGAAGTAAAGTGGTGTTCGAATCATGGATTCAACTCGAAAGAAGAACGAGACGAGACAAAACGAGAGACTGCCAATTCTCGTCTCGTCTCGATACCATCCCTGAGCGTGCCACAGGGCGAAAGGGGAAGCGGTGCTGGACTTATGCTAATATACAGTACTGCTAAGGGATGGGTAATAAGTATTATTTGGGGGGTGACAGTGCCCAGTTCTTATTAAGTTTTAAATTATCAGGCGAATTCTTGTAGAGATAATAAGCATTTATTTGGGGGGGGGGGTGAACTCAATAAAACTATGGACATTTTCACGGAATTCTACTAGGGGGATTGAGCACTAAATTTGGGGGGGGACTCTCGAGGGAGGATATCCAGATAATGGATATCAATGTTAAGTCTTAGATTGGCACAGAATTTCTAAAGTAAGGGGGAATCGAACTTTAAAGTACGACGGGGGGAAGGTATTTAGAGCTTTGGTATAAAATGCGTATGATGATCACTATTCAGGTTGTCATTACCATTTGGAAGTTGCATCCTATCAAGTGAATTTTACTCTGAATAATTCGCTAAGAGGGATAGGGTGGGTGTCATAACCATCCGCCTTTGTTCCTTCACTCCTAAAACAAATATCTGATACATGAAAACATAGTGAAGTAAAATATAGCACCGACTACTACACAAGAAGTACATGGGTAAATATTCGTTATTTTACGTCACTTTTCTGCCACAATGAGAATGAGTGATTTTAGACACAGCGTTAACTACGGGGAAGGGCGAAGGGGCGCCAAAAGCCCAGAGGCAAAATTGGTGCTGAAGGAGCAAAACGAGAAAAATTTGGAAGGAGTATAAAGGTCGCGGCCTCTTGTGACAATATTAACTAGTATTAGTATTATTGTCAGTTTCGAAATAAATACCCTAAAAATTTTATTGCTCGCTTTTTTACAGATAACGGTAGATAATTTTCATGTTCACATTTTGTGAGAATATTATATACGACAAAGTAATTAAAAGTTTTTGATTGTCTTAACCATTTACTTGATATTGTCCCATTTTCCACACCATTTCTTAGTGATGCGCCCTTTTTGCTTTTGGCGCCCTGTGAAAGTATTGACGCCAAATCAAATATTCTTGAAAGTTTGCAAAGAAATAGATATAAAAAATTTCCTGCTCGCTTCTCTCGCAATTCTCCGTGTTTGACGTCTTGATAAGATGATTTTGAAGGATTATACTACAGCTGCATTACGATTTGAGTTCATTTTTGTTATTTACCGTAGCTTTTCTTCCACTTTTGGCTGATCGCGACAATGAGAATGAGTGGTGATATGATTAAATTGATGAAGGGACACTTTACAAAGAACACCATGGCCCAGCCCGGGATTCGAACCCGGGACCCCCTGCCATGGCCGTATTTAGAGGGGGGGTTTCTAGGGTTCAACCCCCCCCGAAACTTCCGACATGTTGGATTAATGGAAGTTCAGAAACCAAAATGTGTAACAAATTTTCAATTTTTTTCCGAAACATCACAAAAATACAAGGAGACAATGTTGAAACGATAGAGCTAGAATTTTCATACATTTGGAATTCTGAAAGTTGAGTGAAACAGGATTTATTCTCAGAATCTTAGCCCACCCGCGACCCCTCCATTTTCACTTCTGTTGTCATCTTTCCAGTGTTGCTCCTGCGTCACAAGGAATATAGACTGAAGATTCCCTTATGATTGTCCAAAAATTCCCTTTCTAGCTTTTAAATTCCCTGTCCGAAAAAGTCGAAAATCCCCCTTGATAGGAGTTCAAACCTAGGATCTCCAGTTTCTTAGCGCATTACGTTCGCGATTGAGGTTACAATCCATGCGCCAGGCTAAGTTTTTAAAAAGAATAACTGGTTCCACACTTTTCAAAAATCCAAAAATTTAATTTTAAAGTCAAACAACAAAAACTTTATCATTAAAATTTCCATCTAACATTTAAAGCTTTTTCTTGAAGGTATCTAAAGTTTAAAGACGAAGTATAATAATTGTGCATTTCAGTACACACTGTACGAAACGTAAAAAAAAAAAAAAGAAACTTGTGCTGGATATTCACTCATCTGCTGGATTGAGTAAACCCCCTCAAGGATATGACAATAATATAATAATTATTATTATTAGTATTATTATTATGAAATTTTAATTATTATTGTACAATTATTGTTATTATTTCTTATTCAAATTTCTGGCGACGCCCATGGGAACAATTATGATTGAACCCCCCCGAAATTTTTTCCTGCCTACGGCCATGCCCCCTGCCGTCGTAGTGATCTGTGCTAACCAGTCCGCCAAGAAGATGGGGCTGCTACATTACGAGACATGAACAAATCCTTGACGTCGATCAATAACACCAGTTTTAAAAATATAATTCTTACAGTGCAGTGCCGTACTAACCGTGTGCAATCACAGCGCAGAGCGGTTATTTTGACAAAATTCTGTTTCCCCACTGGTTGCTTTGGGGAAGGAAGATTTTTAATGTTGTCGCTTCTTGGTTGTTTGACCGCGAGTTCCTGCAAACGCAGAAACAGAGGGTTACTGCTATAAAGGCGGTCTCCGCGCTGGTTCCTGACCAGGCGGTTTCTACACTACTATACGAGGGTAATTTGAATATTCTAGATAATTTTCAGGAGATGATGCCGCAGTTCATAAGGTGAATAGATCACTTTCCCAAACAACACAAAAAGTGCTTCTTCAACAGGGAAACACATCCCACCGTCCCACAAATCGAGCGTCGCAATGACGACATTGCACGAATTTTGCTTCGAATTTATTCCCCATCTAGCCTATTCACAGGACTTGGCTCGCGCGATTTCTTCCTGCAGATGCTTCATTTTAATGATGTTCAATGAGAAATGCTACTGTATTGTCTATTCCCTGTACTGCAATAATTTTACTAAATATTCTACATAGCAAGCATTGTAAATTACCAGATACAACAGAAAAATAAATAATGTCGCAGGAAGTGATATTTGCACTTGAGAAGCAATCCAGAAAATTTCGACTATGCAATACTCTAAGCATAGGAGGAGAATTTTTTAAAGGAGGCACCAAATTCTATTTTCACTGTTTACTGATCTGTGTATGAAACAATAATTGAATTAGTCAAACGAACAAACCAGTTTTGGTTAATACAACTCCAGTACGAATATGTGCCACACTAGCGTACGCAGCATTTGGGGAAGGTTGGAGCTGATGGTGTTGCAGTTCTTGAATGTTTTAGAAAATCTAATTTTTCAAATGAAAGTAGTAAAGAACTTGGGAAAAGGCAAAATAATAAATGCAAACTCCTCTTCCAACGACACCCGATTACCATTTTTTTCTTTGAAAAATTTTTAGGATGAAGGTAAAAATGATATTTACGAATTTATACTGTATCCCGTCCCCTCACAGAATGCAGCTATATAATATCTAGCTTTACAATTCCCGCCCCTCCGAAAAAAAAAGTTTCTGCGTACGCCAGTGGAGTGCCCAGCTAGATTGATTGATTGATTTAGTTTATTTTACTTCGCGTTTTGTTCCTCTTAGCTAATTTGCAAAGATGGGGATGAGTGATGAAACTGATGAATGGACATTCACAAACAACCAAGCCTGAGCGGGATTCGAACCCGGGACCCTTGGCGTCGCAGCGCGATGTGCTAACCACTTGGCCACAGGGTCCGGCTGCCCAGTTAGATTTTTCTATCTTATCATTAAGTTGCAGGCTTTTAAACATTTATTCCCCGTCCAAAAACACTGTTTAGACATAATTCATTTTCTGACATTTCAAATTATCTAACCAAACAATGTGCTAGCTTTCTGCACGTCAAAAGTTTACATTTTAAGATAAAAGTGTCGACCACTTGACAGGCTATTGCATTCTAATTAAAAAAAAGTTACTATGTATTTATCAAAATTATTTGGGGGGGGGATTATGATGAACGAATTTGGGGGGATTGCGTCCAGGGTATTTGGGGGGGATGGGTACCCCTGCTTCAGACTGTGTTCTAAAACAACGACAACAAGTAAATGAGACACTTACTTGAGCTTCTAGCATGGCTCCCAAAGTGTAGGTCCCACCTCCTGTATATGTTATGCTCGGCAGTTCCAATTCCAGCAAGCGACATTTGTGATTGTCAAAACTGGCGGCAGTCAGATGATCAATATGGCGGACCACGCGATTCTTGGAGGAAAACGTGACAACGCACACCCGCGTCGTGTCGTAGGAAACGGTAAAATCTGCCAGGAGCTTCTTCACAAACTTCAACTCGTTGAAGAAATTCTCAGCTCCAACACTCGCGGAAGAATCCACCAGGAAAAGTAAATCCACTTTCTTGTTGGCTGTCGCCTTCAGCCGCTGCACATGCTTCTTCAACACTTGGCCGAGAACCTCAACCTTTGGCTTCAAAATGGCGTTTTCTAGATTTCCGGAATCCTTTACGCGCTTCTCCACACCGACGTTGAAGAAAATGGGTTCGTACTTTGTGCTTCTGTCTTCCTTGAAGTCGGCAAGGAGTGGGGTAAAGCAGCAGAGCAACAACGCGAGAACTCTTCCATTAATTGCGCACATTGTCACTAGATGTCATTATCCACACCGCCGCAAGAGCCTCATCTTTACGATAATCTGTGATAAATCTCACGCATAGTTAGACGATTACACTCGACAGTCGATACATCCGAATCAGAACATGAGCACTGACAATTGAACGTCGTTCTTGACCTTGTTGAACTTGGCAGCCTAACCTCTGAGTTTAAGCAAATAGAAAGAAACGTATCGAGAGCCTGATTTTTCTACTATTCCCGCTATTCATAGCAGCACATGCAACAGTTTAACCAACAACGAGACGGGGAAAAAAGTTGAAGCAGGAGACAGCTGTCTGCGTCAATTAGGATAATCGTCTTTCCAGCACTTGTTTGATCCACATTCTCATGAATCACACCACTTGCTACGCTTTAAAAAACAAAAAAGAATCCGAAGCGGCTGTAAAAAAAATGTAGCAGCTGTGAAATTTAGGTCTTTGGTTTTTGAGGGCAACATGTACACCTACACATACAAGGGCTTGGATTGCTTTTCTTTAAGGAATCTACGTAGTATTTTAACTAAATAACTCGAGATATAAGGGCTTCACTGTTGTGACCAAGGGGCCCCGGGGTCAATTCCGGGTAGAGTCGCATTGCGCAGTGGGTTCGGATTCTATTTTAAACTGTAGGTTCAGTTCCGATTAGACTATCTGAGTATAAAATGGGCTTAAAACAAACTTTGTGTCTTCTTTTTACTTTTTCTTCCCAAAAGAACATTATTTCATACATTCATATTACGAGTACTTTGATTGTTCGATTCACAACCTCGCTGTAGAGATTATGGATTCGATGTCCCGGCAGGATGTGGATTGTGGACGTTCCATTCGATTTCTCTTTCATCCATTCAGTGCTCGAAGTAAGGAGTAGCATCACCCCAGCTAACCGCAAGGCTCGACCAACCCCCTCCCCCCCCCCCCCGCTAAGATTTCACCACTTCAAGCGCTGCATCTATTTAATTTTCACTAAAGACGCGATCCGTGCAGTACAAGAATTAATTAATTAAAATTTTTGGGTGCGTCGGAACCTTTCAAAATTACGAGGAAAAATTCCCTTATCTAAATCGTTTACCTTAAAGTTTAAAAAAAGGGTGAAAAGAATCCCTTGAGAAAGGTTAAAGGGCAAGGTTGTAAGGGACTTGCAGAGGACGTACACAACACATTAAAAAGGAAAGGACAGACTAAAAACCTCCTCAGAACCAGTATAAGAGACCTGCTCTTCTCAAAAGGGTAGAAACATAACACTGTAATGATCTCCCAACTTACTCGTATGTTGTACCGACCGACTTAAATATACGCGTTAAATGTGAAATGTATCTCCTCGGCAAGGATAACTGACGCAGCCCTTCACAAGGATGAACCAAACATTCCTCACTTAGAAATTTTCACTAGGAGCACGAAAACATTAAGAAATAAACTGCCGAAATAAATGTATTTACGGATTATTCTATCACTTCTGAAACATTATATCGTTATATGGAAAAAATTTCGTCGTCTGCCTGAGCTTCAATCAGAGGCGAATACGAGTGCCCTTTTTTATTGTAGGAATCTGATTGTCTACGTTGGCTGCCCCAGCAATTGAAGAATGGGCGAGGTTTAAGAGCCCCCCTCCCCAATGTTTTATATTTACTATTTGAATTTGGTATAATTTTGACATCTATAAAAGAAAGGGTTTATATCATTAAGTCTACTAAAATTAAAACTACACTCCGTGATCATGTCAAAACAGCCCTTTCAGGCCAGGCTTTTCATTGGTGATGGCTGAACAGAGAATCGATTCCCTTCGCCGTTTTATACCTGTCTCTCGCCTGGGGGGGTGCAAGACTGGGGTTTGATACTATTTATTTCTAGTAGATCCCAATTGACCTCACGGCACTGGGTAGACACTGAGAATTTGAAGCTCTACCTGGGATAGAAACCACGATCGCTCAAATCAAGTGTGAGAACGCTAACCACTTCGTTAAGTGGAGAGGCTGGATGATTTAGTAGAAAAAATAAACGTGCCGAAGATTTTTTTTTAAAACTTCATCACCCAGACTTAAATAGTAAATTTGCTTATACGAAAATGTGAGTGACTCTCCGTTGAAACATGGGCGCAGCAAAGGGGGTGATTTTGAGACAGAAGTCTGCCCAAAAGATGAGAGTTTACTATTCTTAAAATAGTTTTCCAAAACAGTATATTTTTACATGTCTGTGTATGTATGTGCCTAGCCTAATTGTTAAAATAACAATAAATGCATAAAACAAAAATTTTCAAAAGTTCATCTGCTAAATATCTGGCCTTACTACATAAATTTCGTTCCCCACCCCCAAGAAAGAATCCCTGTTGCGCCACTGCGTTACAGAAAAAGATTGTCTTCAATTTCATCTTCCAGTTATTTGTGGAGAAATTCATATAATCTTGAGGGGTGTAAGGGGTGACCCGTTCGGGAGGCCCTCAAATGTCAATATCACTGCCACGCAGTGCACCCTATGCACTGCATTTTGCAGACAAACGAGGTTTTGGCGCCTGGACCTGCAGCCAGGATAATCCTCTGTAGGATTTGCGTCTTGTCGTCCACATGTGTTTGTTATTGTTCCTTCATCCATCTCATCGTATCCCTCAGCTTCAGAATTACCCAAAAGTGGCAGAAACGCGAAGTAAAATAAGCCATTCATTCATTCATATAATCTTGACTTAATTTGAGAACCTATAAAAAGTAACCGCGGAAGCAGTTGGAATAAGGAAATAGTTGCTTACTTGTTCCTTCATTCCGTTTTCATTGTAACTCTCTTTTTCTTCTAGCTTTCCGGCTCCCTTTCTCAAGTCTCAATATTCCTTTGTTTGTGCTTACTACTTCTCTACCTGATCATTTCTATTTGTGTCCTTTTCCTTCTTTCTTTGTAATCTTTTTCCTCTTTCATCTAGCTTTCCATCTCCCTTTCTCAAGCCTCAGTATTCCTTTGTTTGTGCTTACTACTTCTCTACCTCATCATTTCTATTTGTGTCTTTTTCCTCCTTCTTTCTTTGTAACTCTTTTCTCTTCCATCTAGCTTTCCATCTCCCTTTCTCAAGTCTCAGTATTCCTTTGTTTGTGCTTACTACTTCTCTACCTCATCATTTCTATTTGTGTTTTTTTCCTTCCCATTATCTGTCTCATTTCCTCCTTCATTCTCTCTGTCTCCTTTATATATTTCTCTTTTCCACTCCCTTTTTCGTCTATTTCTTCTTGTGCCGAATTTTTCTTTTCTCTCTCCATTTTGCTGATTTCTTTCTCTTCTCTTTCCCCTTTTCTATGCCCTTGTATCTTACTTTTCTTCGTTCTCTCAGTCTCTACATTGCAAGGCCTACACCTTTCATATATCTTCTCTTCTCCCTTTCTTAAAACTTATTTCTTCTTCCTTCTGATGACACGTTAACATTACTTCACCGTATTCCACAGAACCAAAGTTCCCGATTTAACCCTTTCCATAACAAAACTTTAATGCCAATGCCCATGGGAAGGTGGAATATATTTTTGCTTGGGGAGGGGAATGTTTGCTAACCACTTAATATCTGCCCAGCCCTCGGCATAATCAGGGCTTTCGTAGGTTATAAAATTCTCGACGATATTTCACTAAAGAATTCCGCATGCTTGACCTGTGGGTGGCGGAGGCTAACAGAAGACTGCGCTACGCCATTGCATAGTTCACAATGTCTATACGTGGAATGTTGACAGCGGCGTGTCCAAGGGGCTAGTGGGGACAATTATGCCTCCCTTTGGTCCAACATTCTCCACCCAGACAACGCTAAATGCAGAAAACTGTAGTCTAATATATAAAAATGGATGTATGTTTGTGTGTTTGTTCCGGCATAACTCTCGAACGCCGGGAGCAATTTCAACCAAACTTAGTACACATATCACTTGCAATATGGAAAGAAATACTGTGGGGGTAAGACACACCTGGCACCCTTATGGGTTGGGTGGAAAGGGGTGACATGTAAAAATAATCGAGAACCACCGATATTAAATTCCGCACAAACAGACATCCGTGACTATGCAATCCGCACAACGATAGTGTTTCTCGGGTTGTCCGAGTCTGTGTTGCGAATAGAATCCATAGTTTTCGTGACACTCCCAATGCGGTTCAACTCCAAGTTCATCACCTATCGGCATCGGGGGTGAGAGGGGGTGAAAAATAAAATGCCACAAATGACCTAGATTAATGTCGAATCCATAGTTTTCGGAGTCGCTAAACTAATTGGTGACATTCACGATCACATTTAAAATTAGTTACATTTTACACTATAGTTAGAATTCATTATTTTCCTGTCTAATACAAGATTGGGATAAACAAATACCCGGGCAACGCCGGGTAATCAGCTAGTTATAATATAAGACTGACTGCTAAAAATAGGAAGAAGAGAGAAAAAAACTCTCTTTTTACAGTCATTTCGGCCCTACGAAAATCCTGGGCACGCCTCTTAATGCACCACTGCATTCGACCACTACGACAGAGCGGCAGAGAAATTATGGCAATAAAGGGTAAATACGATCACTTTTAAAGTCCAGTAGCTGATAACCTTCGCTGACTTTCATACGAGGAAAGATAATATGAGGAAATAAACGAGAATACAGCCGTGCTATTGGGTTATCGCACTTCAAAAATACTTCTGAGAGTGGATGCTGGGCCTGGGGCATACAATATTCTGTGGGGCCTATAACCAAAGTTTTCAGAGGTTTGCAAAAAAATCAGGGATTTTGATTTCTTAGTCTGAACTATTAGGCGCATTCAGAAAGTAAGTTTCCCTGGGGTCGTGCACAAAAAGAAAACATTATTTCATTTAATGATTTATTGCCACAGATACAGCACTTGTTCAGTTACTTGTCAACATAATTCCCGCCGGAATTCAAGCAATTGTCATAACGTGGGACCAACTTCTGTATACCTGCGTCGTAGAAGTACGCCGCCTGGGAGCCGAACCACTGTGTGACAGCCGTCTGAACCTCTTCGTCGCTGTGAAAATGTTGACCGGACAGGAACTTTTTCAGGTGCAAGAACAGGTGGTAATCACTGGGAGCGAGATCCGGGCTGTACGATGGATGATCGAACACCTCCCAACCGAAACTGTCTAGAAGGGCTGCAGTGCGCCTAGCCATATGCGGCTCCGCATTGTCGTGCAGCAAGATCACCCCGGCACTGAGCTTACCGCGTCGCTTATTCTGAATGGCTCGTCGCAATGTCCCCACTGTTTCACAGTAACTGTTAGCGTTCACAGTCTCACCTCTGGGCAGAAACTCGATGAGCAGAATGCCTTGTCTCTCCCAGAACACCGTGCACATCACTTTTCGCGCCGACACAGTCTGTTTGAACTTCGTCCTGCATGGAGATTCACTGTGACACCAATGCATGGACTGCTGCTTGCTTTCTGGGGTATGCAACCCCCGTTTCATCCCGTGATGATCCGGTTGAGAAAATCGTCATCATCATGGTAACGCTGCAGAAATGTCAGCACGGGCCCCATGCGTCGTCGTCATGCACATTTTGCCGGCCTTCAGTAAATGTCCTGCACCAACGACGCACCATCTGCTTTCTCATGACGTCTGGCCCATACACCTGGCACAGCTGACGATGAATTTCGAACGGCTGTATGTTTTGTGCGTTCAAGAACTTGATCACCGAACGAACCTCGCACGCGGCGGGAGATGGAATAAGAGCCGCCATGTTTCATCGCTGCCGCGACGCTAAGGGGACTTTCGAGAGGCGTCTTTAGGACATTCACTAGTCAGGGCATGTGCCTCTCACACATGCGCAAAGCAAAACCGGTTTCAATACGCATGGCCTGCCACCTGTGGGCGAGTGGGAAACTTACTTTCTGGATATATGATCACAATATAAACATAATACAATTAATAAACAATTGATTTATATATTTCGTACTATTATCTAAGAGGAAATCTCAGAACGTGAATGTTAAAAAACCAAGAATTATGAGAGGCTAATAAAAGTTTCAAAATAAGTGTTTCTTTTAATTTCCGATGTACCACAGGTGCGATGTTCATTATGTTTAATTACAAAACTGGATGTATTTAATATCAAACTATTACATTCCCTATCAAAGTGGCAATTTTTAATATTACCCAATAACATTCCATCATTATCCTCATTGAATTTCGACGCTGTGGTGAATTTAAATTGTTTCATATAAAATAATTTTTTCACTACATTATTTCATTCTATAATTAAATGAATATTGCATAGTAACTATTTTTGTTTGAAATATTTAAACACACTTTTTGTAGTACTTTGTTTAGAATATGACGTCAGTAATTTTAGATATTTTTAAGCATGTCAAAGCAAATCTGGAAAATCATATTAGTTGCTTAATCGGAAGCACCAGATTCTACACACTCCTAATAAACGGAATCCAAAGAATTACTTTTATCTGGCTCGGGGTACCCTGAAGCGCGCGGCCTCGGGCGAGTTGCTTCTCCCTGGGGGTGTCTCTCGTCCCAAAGCATAAAAACACACACGTCTCTCCACGCTGGACGCATTTATGGATGTAAACTCCAGTGATTTATCCACACGCTCCTACCAGCCTCCAAATTCACTCAACATACCCAAATTGTTTCACAAAGGCCAAATTTATGGTCATTTCGGCTCTAAATGTACCCTTACACCCCGTAAATATGAACATATACCCTCCAGAGGGAAAATTCTGGATGAACCACTAATCAAACCCGGAACCCCCTGGCGTCGTAGCGCTCAGGCAAGTAACGCACAAGGCGCGCTTTGGAAGAATATAAGAAAGGGAGAAAGTTGAGAGCAAGCAAGCAATGGAATGAGCCTTTTTGTGGACTCTATGAGTAGTGGGATGGCTCGGGAAAGGGGATTTGATGAGTCATCGTACCCCACCCTCTTTTGGCCTAACATTCCTAAATAAAAAGAACGTCAAATACAGGAAGACATGGCTTAATATGGGACTGAACAAAAAAACGATCATATACAGGGTATACACAAAAGAATATCGGAGTTTTAAATTTGTGTAATTTCTCTTATCTGGTTCACAATAATAAACCATATATAAGATGGAAGAATACATCTACAAGATTATACAACACCTATTACATGCACTCCACACACATTACAAATGCCCAATGATAGGCTTACCATATTTTTTTTGGTCCAATTCAGGACATATTCGCGATCAACTCGTTACTGCTGAATTTCAGGTTTTTTTAAAAATTGAAATAACTTAAGAGCCTTAACATTTTATTGGAACATTAAACTACAAATTGCACAAGAAAAAATATTAACATTATTTTCAAAAATCAATCAATTAATTTTCAAATGTTTAATTGAATAATACATTTTCTGATGCTTAGGAGACCTTTCTGTTCTAGGTAGCATTTATCTGTTAGTTGACCCATTTGTACTTTGCACTAGACATGACTTTTTTTCAAAAATGACTTGTGTTTTAATAATATTCACAACATGAAAGTTCTGAATTAATTTTAACATTCAGCAGATGTTTAACAGTGGGTACTAGAAGTCTACCTTTTTCTGCAGACCAAATATTCCCCGTAATTGAAAATACTCTCTCAACTGGAGCAGATGTTCCAGGCAAAGACATAGGAAACTCAACCATTTTAGAAATGTTGGTACATGAAATATCAGTCTTTTGAAACACCTTAAAAATGTACGGAAACGGAACCGCTCGGAAGTCGATATCTCGAAGAAAGAAGAGGTACAATTATAATCGATCGATCCTTGCCGGTCGTGAATATTCAATACTGGTAGCTATTTTCAAGTTCAGATTCTCAAAACCCCGGACATTACCCCGGACAGCACAAAAACAGAACTGTCCGGGCTAATCCCAGACTTATGGTAAGCCTACCCAATGTGGGCATCTATTTTTACACGAAACACATCCATCCGCTAGTCAATTTATTCCTACATTCTGGTCGGTGTATGTGGTGCAATGCATGAAACAGCCTGTGCAATTATAGGTATCAAATCCCAGGGGGATCAATTCCAAATTTGTGTCTTATCGCCCGCTGAGCTGCAACGAGTAAATTGCATTTCGCAAACTGAAGTACGTAAAAAGATTTCTGTTGAGTAGTCGCCACCTTTAACACTTGCGCTGTCACGCGGTTGGGTGAGAAAACAGCTTTTCATTGTGGCCCGACAAAATTACCACAGTTCTTATTTTGTTACATTTAAGCTACACTTGACAAGTTTAAAAACAAGACGCTGCAATCCATTGTTTGCGCACCTCACATCACATTTCCCCACTCCATTGTTTGCGGCGACGTTCATTCGCAGTGTTGCAAACTGGAGGGAGCTGAATCCTCTGAGAATTTTCAACGAAATTTGAATGTGAAAGGCATGAATTAGTATCCCGTCACCTACGCTACCTATTGATTGCGCTAAATTCTAAATACATTTTGATATTTTCCCTTTAAACCTTAAATGAATTAAGTTAGAGTAAGGTGGGGTAAGACTGCGCGGCGGGTAAGACTGCGCACCGGTTTTTCGATGTGAAAATCACACACAGTTGGCACCACTGCGCCACCGTTACTTCGTCCAAGATGGTAGCTAGCTGTGGACAGTGGTGAAGATACGTTTGAAATTCGTTGTGCTGAGAGAGGTAAGTGAAAAGATTTTGAGGGTGTTTGCTATTTATTTTGGTACTTCGTGTTTTGAGTACTACGTCACTGTGAATGTATACAATATTACGATTTTCATGGATAGAAGAAGCTGTGTTAATGCCGAGCCCACCTGTGTATTAGTTTCCATTGCTTTGTGCAATGGCTGGGCAGCATCACGTGATTTGTTCAGGAAAGCAGCACGGGGCAAGACTGCGCACGTGCACAATTTTACCCCACAAGTGTGTGGCTTGCAGGTGCAAGTGTGTGGCTTGCAAGGCCCAGCCATTAGATCATTTTTTGGTCCACTGAAGTCGTTTCATTCATCTGAGTGTGATAAGTGGATGAGTAACCATCCGGGTCGCCCAATCACAGTTTTCCAAGTGGCATCCATTATTACAAAGGAATATGGGAAGGCAGATACAGTTGGGAATGCCATGAAGGACTTTGAAGTGACTGAATTATGCCCATTCAATCAAGACATCTTCACTGAGGACGAGTTTCTTCCCTCTACTGTGACAAATGTATCAGCTCCAACTCCATTTGAGCAGCCTTCAACAAGTGGGGTTAACAATACTGGATCATACGGGCACATTTCCGTTAACCAGATATCACCACTTCCACGTGCAGAGCAAATTCAGCACCGCCGACGAAAGGGAAGGCAGTCTCAGGTGTTAGAGTGCCACACACGTAAATTTGCCGTTGCGTAGAAACGAATTTTCGTTTCGTCTCCCTCTCTCTTAGCATCACGTGTTCTACCCTGCTCGAAAACCTTCGCTATTGTTGCCATATTGTCATTCCATTCCTGGACACACTCGCGCAAACATCATTGAAAACAATTGAATAGCGCTCCAGCTCGCGGTTCCCACCTTTCGGCAGGGACGCTAATGTGGCAATATAGCACGGCGTAGTGCTTGCTTCTTTTATGCAGTGCATATTCATTGGCTAGCTAGTAACTAGTGTTGCCAACTGTAATAATGAAGCACTATTTCTGTCACGGAAGGGGAAAAGGCAGGTAAAGTGGCGTTTTGTTGGATTGGAAGCACCATATTTTTATTTTATACTAAGTATTTGACCGGTTTGACGTTGTGTGCGTGTATTGCGTGTGTGTATGTAAAAGTGTGTGTTTGCTAATGAACGTTAAATTCCATAATGCCTCCAGTTCTGCCGAAGTTGAAATCAAAAACCTTGCATAGCCAAGCTCGGGAAATTCTAAGCAACGTGCACGAGTTCATGAAGGAGGAAGCCAGTCATGGTGTTAGCATCCCAATAAAGCATTTTGGCAAGAGAGCAGCTAACAGCAGCAACAAATTGCTCATATTTCATAATTTTGGAATTATTCAAAATAAATAAATTATGTGGCTCCAACATCATTTCAACTCTGGCTCCGGCACGTGTTCTTGTAGAAATTGCATAGAGGAGGCTGTCATTTTTGCTGCTTAATGCGATACATATTGTTTTCTGTGTTAAAATTGCCATGCTTTGATGGGTGACCAAGTTCATAGCAGGGCCGGCGGAAGGGGAGGGCGTACCGTGCCATCGAAAGAGCGGCAAAATTTGAAGAGAAGAAAAAAATAAGCCTATTGAAAACTGTGATCGAGCGAGATATTCTTTTGCGCTGAATAGTATTGAAATAGCATAAGAAGTCTCATTATTTATTTTATATTTTGATGTTTTAGTTAGGAATATATTGATTTTCAATTTTCCGTTGCTGCGTAATGACCGGGGGGGGGGTCGAATAGAGCCAACACCTCCCAGGGAGGCAAAATGACTAGCGCCGGCCCTGGTTCATAACAAAAGAAAAAGCCGCGCAGCTTATCGTCTAGTGGCAGTATATGTACTTGTTATTGTTGTGGAAGCCGGCATCCTTTGTAAATGTACAACAAAGGCAACCGACTGTCGCCGATCTCAGAGAGGAAATAATAATACTGCTTGAGGAGGAGTGTTATGGTGCAATTGTAGCGGTTTAACACGTTGGCATGTTATTATCTGCCGTTGCAGTTCCATACCAGTGTATACGGGTTTGGGGAGTGAAAAGTTAGAACGCCACCAGTGCATTAATGCAATGAAAAATAATATATATATATATATTTATTTTGTTTGAAATCACTCAAATAAGGAATCGTATGAAGAAGTCTTCTTTGCAGCATTTTTGGTAATTTTACTTATGTGTTAGTTCATATTTTGCGAATTTTTAGTCCATATGTATGTAGCTACATACAAAGCCACTTGTTAGTACATATTAATCCTAGTCCTGGTATAATGCATGACGTTTAAAACTCAACGTTAAATAGACCTGAATTCTCTAATTTTATTGTTGTACGTAACAGCTGTGCATCGGCGCACTGCAGCGATTTTTCTATCTGCTCCATTAGCAACACTGCTTCTTTAGTTGTTTCGCGCATCGCACGGCAGAAATATCTGCGCTGGACTCTAACTGGATCTCCATTCAAAGTCAACTTGGAAGCCTCTGACTGAATGACTCGTTTTCGAGACGAGACACGAGACGGGACGAGACAGCTGCTGAAAAGTCTCGTCTCGTCTCGAAAGTCTCGAAAATATATAAACAAAATAACTAATCAATTGCAAATATTTATTTATTCGGAATAAAGCATTTTCTTTGAAAACCTAAAACAGCTTTTATTACAGGAACCTTCCCCCTCGGAAAATCCTAATTCGTCACACGTTGTCCGTAACGAATTTGCCCAGACTTTAGCCTCGTGTCCTTGCATCTTCCTACTGAAATGTCCTCAGAATACCTTAAATATGGCAACTTACCCAAAGAGCTCTCTTCCATTCACCCTTGCGCAAAACGATCCGGAGGTAGTCACTGCCATTGTTATCTACGGCCTTGTTCCAGCCATACTGGCGACAATTAGTCATACAATTTCTCGCCCAAACAGACCCTTCTTTCATTTGCGACCCTCTTCTCAAAATCCACAGCACCCTCGAGTGCTGGCTGCAAACTTCAAAGATTTCGCACTAATAACCTAGGTAAAGGTAAAGTTCCAAGTGCATATAACACAGTGCCATGAAGGCACATTTACGGGATGTGGGGGAAAGGTCATTTTGGAGGCGAAGTGATCAGCATCACACTCCGGCCGCTTTTGCCCTCCAGGATTGCCCCCATGCACCCATTGATATGAGGCTGTTGAGCCCCGGAGCTACTTTATGCGGGGACAATGCGGAATAATTCCGACCTATATTCACCCACTCCGGGATTCGAACCCGGGTCTCCCGCCTGACAGTCAGACGCCCTAACAACTACACCACCGCGGCTCTAAAAAGCTAGTGCAATTAGATACTCTGCTTTGACGTAACGAACTTAAAATTGCCTGAAGTCATAGGAGTAATAAGCGACAGAAACAAGTGTCGCTTGGAAATGAACCCACAGTAATAAATGCAACCTTCCGAACGGAAGCGACTAGACCGGCAAGCGGCACGTGTTGCTTTGTCGCTTGCGTGTCGTTCGGACTGGGCCGTTTTTTAATAGCTTGCATTGTGTGGCCTCTGTCTGTTGGTAGTGAATTCACAGTGAAAGCTTGCTTATAGACTAAGGGAGATTTCACATCGAAGCGACACGCGACCCGTAACACGTGTCGCTTCAGGATTTCACCAATCGAACACAGGTTTGTGCTGCCTACCATGCAGCTGTGAAACGTTGCTGTTGATTGGATCGTTCCAAAGCAACATGTGTCACGTGTCGCTTGTCGCTCCGGTCTGAGATCTCCCTAAAGGAGCGTGTCGCTCGTTGCTTTGGCGTGAAAACCCTGTGTCGCTTGTCGCCTGTCGCTTCAACCTGAAAGCTGTCTTGTGGAAATTTCACACCGAAGCGACAAGCGACATGTGTAATTCACACCCAAGCGACAAGCGACACAATCCTCTTCAGTCTGAAGGAAAACATTCACCCCGCATCCTTGAACAACGGACCGAGGCTACAAGAGACACGTGCAGCTTTTCGTGTGTCTTCTGTTCGAAAGGTTGCATTGACTACTGAAAGTTCGCTTCCAAGCGACTCGTGTCGCTTGTCGCCTGTAACTTTGGTGTGAAGAAATCTTGCTCACAGCAAACTCTTCGAACCGAAGTTCTGCTTAGGCCGTTTTCTGGATACCGTATAGACAGTATAGTCGCGAGGGTTGTTATACGCGCATGCGCGATGAATGCTTGCTTATAAACTGAAGTGTCCCAGTCGTTTGTTGCTTCAGTGTGATACTTCCGTGTCGCTTGTCACATTGAACAAGTCACAGGAGAGAAGCGACAAGCAATATGTTTCGCTTGGATACGAACCCTCAGTAAACGTAGAGTAAGGTGGGGTAAGACTGCGCGGCGGGTAAGACTGCGCACCGGTTTCTCGAGGTGAAAATCACACACAGTTGGCACCACTGCGCCACCGTTACTTCGTCCAAGATGGTAGCTAGCTATGGACAATGGTGAAGATACGTTTGAAATTCGTTGTGCTGAGAGAGGTAAGTGAAAAGATTTTGAGGGTGTTTGCTATTTATTTTGGTACTACGTGTTTTGAGTACTACGTCACTGTGAATGTATACAATATTACGATGTTGATGGATAGAAGAAGCTGTGTTAATGCCGAGTCCACCTGTGTATTAGTTTCCATTGCTTTGTGCAATGGCTGGGCAGCATCACGTGATTTGTTCAGGAATGCAGCACGGGGCACGACTGCGCACGTGCGCAGTTTTACCCCACAAGTGTGTGGTTTGCAGGTGCAAGTGTGTGACTTGTAAGGCCCAGCCATTAAATAGATCATTTTTTGGTCCACTGAAGTCGTTTTATTCATCTGAGTGTGATAAGTGGATGAGTAACCATCCGGGTCGCCCAATCAAAGTTTTCCAAGTGACATCCATTATTACAAAGGAATATGGGAAGGCAGATACAGTTGGGAATGCCATGAAGGGCTTTGAAGTGACTGAATTATGCCCATTCAATCAAGACATCTTCACTGAGGACGAGTTTCTTCCCTCTACTGTGACAAATGTATCAGCTCCAACTCCATTTGAGCAGCCTTCAACAAGTGGGGTTAACAATACTGGATCATACGGGCACATTTCCGTTAACCAGATATCACCACTTCCACGTGCAGAGCATATTCAGCACCGCCGACGAAAGGGAAGGCAGTCTCAGGTGTTAACTGGATCTCCATTCAAAGTCAACTTGGAAGCCTCCTTGGCTGAGAAGAGTAAGAAGAAAGTTCAGGGGAAACAGAAACGGAACATCATTGTTGAAGCAATGTAGCAAGCAGAAAGCGCCAGAAGAAAGAGTACAATTGCCCAGGTTGTAATGAGAAGTACAGCGATCCTCCAGTAGAGGATTGGATCCAGTGTTCCACATGTGACGAGTGGTGGCATGAAAATTGCACCTCGTATGAAACAGGAACCTTTATTTGTGATTTGTGTTAGCGATTCCTAACCCAAGTGAAAGACGGAATTCACTGTGCCTACTGTGAGAATGCCACGAGAAATGTATCCCGTATGATAGAAGAACTTTTTTAGGTGATTTGTGTTTCTTTTTATACAAATGTGACTCTGTGTAGAAAGTGCGCATTCTTACCCCAACTTGATCGCAGTCTTACCCCGCGGTGCGGGTAAGACTGCGCATTTGCATGGTCACGGTTTTGTAATTGTTTCATGCAGAAATATTGTTCATTCAGCTTTCGGAAATTTACTGTGAGTCAGCAAAAGATGAAAAGATGAGAATTAACATTAGGATGTTGCATAAAGGTTGGTTAAATATTTTAAAGATGTGTTCGGTACTGTCGTCACTCTGTTACGCGATTGTTGAACCTAACTTATCAAATTTCCGGGAGAGTAAACAATTGAATTGCTGATAATGTCCTGTCAAAGCCACGGGGGGATGAGACAAGAAAACAAGCAACTTAGTGCTAATTTTAAGCTAATCCAGCATTTTTCCTGCGCATAGGCTAATCATAGAATCATGGCGCAATCTAGATTTATCTACCCCGATATTCTCGAAACTATCCAGTTTCAAGGTAACACTCACGAGGATGTATTAAAATTCATTGACAAATTTGAAAGTTTAGCTATTCTTAATGAGTGGAATGACTTAAAGAAAAGGCAAATGCTACCGGCATTTTTGAGTGATTCAGCATTGGAATGGTTCAATACTTGGAGTCGAACTCAGGAAGCACAGGATATAGATTTTGTAACTTTAAAAACTAAAATTGTGGAAGAATTTACGGAACCGGGGGACACTTTTCAATTAGAGGAACAAATCAGATTACGCTTCCATCAGGAAAATGAACCTGTTTCAAAATATGTGAGAGAAAAACAGTTATTGTTATTAAAATTAGATCCTGCCATGGAAACTAGTGAGCAAATTAAGCAAATAAGTGGGGGTTTACAACCTAACTTTATGAAAGAAGTTTATAACAGGGAATATGATTCAGTGCATGAAATGTTACGAGACCTGAAAAATGTTGAACAATTCAAATATCTTGTGCAAAAACGTAAAATCCTAGAAACTGAATGTGAGACAATGAAAGCTCTGTCGTGTTCTGAATCGAGTCGAGCCTACATGCCGACTCAGCAAGCTATCACGTTGCAGCGCACGGTCAATGGTCATGTTGACATAAGTTATTCTCAGGCTAATCGGGAGATCGAGGAAAGATTAAATGCACTGCAACAAGACCTTGATCAATTACAGTCGAACATGGGACTCCATGAGTCAGATTTAGTTTCGCAATTTCAGAATCTTGAGGCTAAAGTAAATGCACTTGCAGAACATCGGAAAAAACATTCATTCACTGAGTCATCATTCTCATATCCAGTTAGAGAATATGAACATAGAGATAGAAACAATAGAAGAACCTATTATCATAATAGTAATCATAGAGCTCAGAATAGAAATACTTGGCATAATAACCACAATAATAATCTCGAGACACAGTCGCAAAGCTCGCATAGGGGGCGATGCCGCAATGGCGGTAACCCTCGATTTCAGAGCTCGCATTTTTCATCTTCATCGCCGCGAACATTTTTGGAGCAACAACAGGGACGCGAAGATCCAAATAACCATACTAATCAGGTTGTAAATACAAATCATTCTACTTTTCGTCAGAACAGAAGCAATTTTAAACGGGTAAGACCTGCATATGACGGGGACCTAGGTGCAGGGCCTTCGGGGAAAACTCTAACGGTCTCTACTTTTCCTTCTGAAGATCTGATTTACATCAATGTGAAAGTAGATGGGGAAATTCGACAGTTCATCCTGGATAGTGGAAGTCAAATTTCGGTAACTGGAGATAAGAACATACCAGTCAATGCCAAGCGATTTAATATAAATACCGCGATTAGAGGGGTCACTAATAGTCAACTGACAGTTAAGGAAATTGTGTTGCTACCATTTTCTATACATAACCAAACATTTGTTCATCCATTTAGAATCGTTAAGGATTTTAATCAAGTTACTATATTAGGAAATGATTTCTTGAAGGGACAAAAGGCTAAGTTAGATTTTGAGGAAAATAAGCTTACATTGCATAGATTTGGCACACCTCCTAGAAACCAAATTAAAAATGAGAATAAGAAAGCTTTTGACGTGTCAATCAAAGTTTCCCATTTGTTACAGCATGTTTTGCAACCAGAATTTGTAGCTGCTAAAAAGATAAAAGTGAAACCCAGGACACATTTGTGCATTCCACTGAAATTGGCTAATTCATATGACAAAGATAGAACACTCTTGGAACCGGACCTACAGTTTCAAGAGAAAACGGGATTGATGGTTGCCAGAGCAATTATTAATCCGGATTCGAATCTCATTTGGATCACAAATCCTTTAAATTATAATGTTACAATTAAGAAAAGGATATTACTTGCCTTACAAATATATGAAGATTGTTCCCACGCTTGTCCTCTCAACTATCACTTGTCTCTTGTCACACACCATCGTCCAATAATCGTTCCCCACTTTGCTCCTCTCTCACAGTCCGTAGTCCTTACTCTCTCTCCTATTCTCGCCAACTGATCACACCTCCTGACAATTCCAACACTCTTGCCACATACGACTTCCAAGTCAATCACCCGACCTTTACCTGATTACTTACTCAGCATTCCTTTCCCTGCTATCTGCTAATCTAAGACTTTACTTTGTACCCAATACCTTGGGTACGATACGAAAGGATAGTGCAATGTGTATTGCATTTTTCATGTGTGTCTGTAGTTTCATAGCTTGAATATAAAATTATGAACTCAAACTGCGCAGTCTTGCCCCACCTTATTCTATATTAGGGATATTTCTTACCAGCATAAGAAATGTATGAAATAAAACGATAGAAAAATGAAAAATATATAAACGATAGATCTGAGCTCACCTTCTAAATGTTTTCCAGTTCTCCTTCATCAGTTTCACTCTCCCACTCTTCCTAGTCTGTGTCTACCGATGAATCTGTGTCCGTGTCTGAATCGGCTTCACCAAGTCTAATTATCAGTTCATCTACACACTCGTCCATAAGTCCATCTCTTTCAAAGTAAGAATCTTGCAGCCAAGAGTAAAGAGCATGAACATTTCAATGCTTTAGAAAAGAACACAGGCAAGCGTGTTATCAGATTGCCTTCTCGTGGTGATTGTTGTACGATAAACAAACAAACCACCACCCCACTCGGTTTTTAAAAATAATAATAATAATAATAATAAAAAAAACTGGACACTGCTCGATGCCGCATTCAGAAAATGAAGTCATTAGCCCTGTAGTTTCTCTTCGTTATTAACCTTAACGCACGTGCGTAATACTACAGTTTACGATCGGCGCACCGCACGCATTTTCAAAGGCCGGATTAAATAAAATGAACTACTGATATAATAGGAGCCTGCATGCACCGTCACGCTAAACAGTGAAAATTGTTTGTCATATTTGTTTTAGCTTAATTTTGCTGAGTTGGCACCACTGGTATTCTCAACGCCAGACCAGTGAGTAGAAGAGTGGTGGGGAGGATGACGTAATACGAAGTGCTCCGCAGCGATCTGCGCATTTCGGGACTTAACTTGTCAGGCTCATACGAACTACTTCTAAGCAGGGTTGTTAAAGGTCCAGGAATTTTAAATAAATTCAATTCCGGTCCAGGAGAGAAAATCAGCAAGCGTAAATTAGTTCTGGACCGTAAAGAACCTTTTTATCTGTAAAGAATTTCAATTCGGTCCAGGAACATTTTTCCACGATGAATTTAAATACGGTCCGGGAACCTTTTTTCTGAAGAAATTCAAATACGGTCCAGGAACCATTTTTCCGGATGAATTTAAATACGGTCCAGGAACCTTTTTCTGAATGGATTTAAATTCGGTCCAGGAACATTTATTCCAGGATCAATTTAAATACGGTCCAGGACTCGTTTTTCAGAATCAGTTTAAATAGGGTCCAAGTTCCGTATTGAAATGAAACAATACGCAACTTGGATCGAATACAGACCTGACGATAAACATTAAACAATTATCCACTTGTGAGCATGAAAGACTAAATCCAGGTGCTGGCTGTATCGAGAATCTAAGGTACAAGGTAGAAACTGGCGAAACTCAAACGCTGCAGCTGCAGTCATGTTACCCGTTTACATGTAGTCCCATTCTATCGCGCGCGTTCCCTCCCTTGGTTGTAGCAACACTTTCCGTCCCTGTTGTGATATCTGCTGGTAACACAGCAGTTTCACGTTACCTCATCGACGGCTCCTATTGGCTGCGGTTCCTGGATTGGATGCCAGAGCAACACGTGACGGGTTTGCTTAACTCAATGTGACACCACACTAATATAGTCCATTACGTTATTTGCAATGTACAGTAACTCTTCGACAAGAGAGTTTTTGAACGTGGTCCATGACAGAACAACAGCGTTATGATTTATTTCCTGCGATACGGTTTCTACAACCGCAGTGTGAGATTCCAGTGTAAACGTACTCGCGGACATTTTTAGAAGGCAACTTTTAATCGGTCAATCCTGGTCAACCGATTTGTAAATAAATTCAATCCCTGACTAGAACAGAAAATCAGCAAACGTAAATGAGTTCTAGACTGTGTATAACCTTTTCATATTTAAAGCATTTCAATTCGGTCCATGAACCATTTTTCCGGATCAACTTAAATACGGTCCAGGAACTTTTTTCTGGATGAATTTAAATTCGGTCCAGGAACCTTTTTCACCGCATCAAATTAAATACGGTCCAGGAACCTTTTTCAGGGACAATCAAAATACGGTCCAGGAACCTTTTTTCAACGTAACAATACGCAACTTGTACCGAATTTAAATTGTGCGAGAAAAAAATTCCGGTCCTGCAGCAGAACCCAATAGAACCCATTAGAATTTATGGGTTCTTGACCTGTAACAACCCTGCTTCTAAGTCCGATAATCTTTTGTGTACCCCCTGTATTACCAAGTCCGGTCACGGGCACATCTGGGTTGTAATGATCCCATTGAAGTCAATGGAGTTGTCACAACCCAGAAGTGTACATGACTGTACAAAAATCCTGGGCATGCCATCAGTGACTGCAATTTTGGCATTCAAAGTATTCCCCTGTGTTATAGTGTTTATGCACTTTTTTGATTTGTCTTCCGTTCACTGACATCTACCGAGAATTTTATCGAAATGAACATGTGAGCCAGAATGACTATATAGCACCATCTCGTGGCGTAGAGGTTAACTTGCAGCTCACGAAAGAAAGAAACCCTGTAAAGATGTTTGCGGAAGCTTCATTTTCTCGATTTAACTGCCAGTCGAAACAGTGACGTGCCCAAGGGAGTTGGTTGATGGAAGTCACAATCCCCTTTTTGGCCTAGTATTCCTAAACAAATGAACGTCAGAGACAGAAAAATAGGGCAAAATGAGCACTGGCTAATAAAAATATTATACATAACCCCCTTTTCGAAAATCCTGGGCACACCACAGTCGAAAGGCTCCCAATCAGCTAAGTCTATTTGTACCTTCAACAGACAAGGAAGAAAATCTTATTAATTAAATTACTTTTCCTCTTCAAATATGAATTTTCCATATCATACCGGTATTTAAAATAAAATATGATTGCATGTTCCTTGTAAATAAATCCGCCTCCCGCCCCGGGATCACGAGTTCGAATCCCGGCCTGGGCATGGATGTTTTTGTCAATGCCCTTTCATCAATTTCATCATATCATCACTCATCCTCACCTTCGCGATTAACCAAAAGTGGAAGAAATGCGAAGTAAAATAAAGCCAATGTCAGGAATGTAGATTGAGGGAACACGAACGCTGCGTTAATGTCTTTGAGCGCGTGGAATGTGAATGTGCAAACAACAAAATAGCAGCGTTCCCCGATTTACTCCAGCAATGATCCGGTTTACCCCGTATCACTGGGGAAAATCGGGTCACAACTGACTTTTGTTCAGCATGTGTTACAATGGGTTAGAAAGTAATGAAAGTTGTGTGATAAATGTTGTTTAGATGCTTCAAAATATGTTTTTTTTATGGACTATATAGTTCTACAAGAAATTACAAGCATTACTGAAACAAACAGTTGCTTTGAAAAAGTAACCCGATTTCACCCGATGTATACCATAATGATTACTTTTCCGAATTTCTTGTTGAAAATGTTTACTCGAGTATATCATTACCTATAAGAAGCGGTGTGTGTACTTCTTTAATCAACTTTTAAAGATTTGTTGTTTTCGTTTTAATAACGATAACCAGAATAGGTAATTTTAATGTTTTATTGGGGTGTGCGGGATCCCAAAAAGTAGGGACCGGGATCGGGATCGGGAAAAAAAATTACTTCCAGACTTTTCGGGATCCAGAGCAGTCGGGAAATACCGAATGGTCATTTTTAAAACTCGTTAATTCTCGACGTTTTCAATGTGTCTGGAACTTATCGGAAATTATTAGTTTTTATGCCAGAAATGCAAAAACAATCACCTAAGGTGAAAATGACTTGTAGAATTCGAGATTTCCAGAGCTTAGGGAAATTCCTAACATTTCCCGTCCCGAAAATTTCCCGACTCGAGAAATTGCGAAATTTTCCCGTCCCGACCAAAATAATTCTGTCCCGGCCTAATAGTTCTTCGGTGAAATGTCGGATTCAGTGTGACAGTTATTGAGGACGTGTGAAAGGTAACAGAGTTTTAGAAATTTTGCAGAAAAACGTGCTATGAAACAAACAGGCAGACCAACCCGTGTCTCGCTATTGCTGTTCGTGTTGTGCAGAGACAGGAATCGAGAATACACGAGGCATTTCCGTGCTCCCAATTAAATGGGAAACACAGATGACTAACAAGGTGTAAGTTAAACAAACTTTTCTGTTGCCCCTGTCTCCTCTTGGCAAGAAAAATTTCAGTAGCATCACTGTTCTGACGCATTAACTGAACAGATACGAAAAGTAAAAAGAGTCACATATCCTGTGCCTTTTCTCTTTGTACATTTGGTTAAGATGCATTCATCTATAATTGAATGCTCAGAAACACATTGAAGTCTTTGAACATGAAAAAAATAGAAACTTCTTCAAGAAAGTAAGGAGAAGGGAATTCATCTACAAATAGATTTGAGGCACAAAGAGTGCTGATAATGAGGGCCGGGGATGGGATCCCCCCCATAGCAAAATTTTCGCAAAGCAGCTGATTCGTTGTCACCATGTTAAGTCATAGTATCATCCCCCCAGTTAACAGACTAGACCAAACATCCCCCAGATAACATTTTTCACTCCAAGCGCTGGACACAAATCAAGTTGCAGGCGAAAGGTGCAAAAATAAGATACATTTTTCTTTAAACGTGGATTAATTGCTGTGAGAATTGCTCTATAATAATAGCAATTATAATGCATTACTTTTAAGGGGAGAGTCGTAGGACTTAGAGCTAAGAAAATCTTGTGTAGTGGCTATCCTAATGTTACAATAATAACGATCATAATTATTACAATAAAAATCTACTGGCGATAAAACAATAGGTTATAATGTTAGTAATTATCATTATCATCATTGTACTATTACATTTAATGTCAGGGTCAGGTCAGACATCCCTATAAAAATTTTCCTTAGGAGCCTGAGTTCAAATCTTTTTCAAGGTTATAATAATAGTAAAAATTAGCGATAAAAGAATCGTTTGTTATTGGTTAGAAATAATAATCATCATCGCTGTACTGTTCAATATTATGTCACGGTGTGATCACACGTACAAAATTTTTTGACGACGCCTGGTTATGCTATTCATTGCAATTTGCAATCATTTCATTATATAGGCCTTGCCATTCGTTCTGACAAGGCGTATATCAAATCGCCAGTTTGAGTGCACGCTTTCATTGTAGGGTCATGAAAAGTTCGTGTTTTTTTTTTTTTTAACTTCATACTCGAAACAAAATGAAAGTTACAAATATATGTTACAAGTGTATTTCGTGATTTGAAAGAAATATAGACATATTCCGTTTTTTTTAAATGGGTCTCTCTGACATGCCCCCCCCCCCTTAAACCACCAATTTGCTTGCTTTGTTATTGTAAAGAGAGAGGGAGAGAGAGAGAGAGAGAGAGTAAATTAGAAATGATACGATAAACCGGAACAGATTTTTAGGATGCGTCACTGACACTGACCTAGAAAAATCCTCCACCCTGCCTCTCAGGATAAATGTGCTTATATCTCCACCATTTCTGACCATGTAAGGAACGTTTTATTTTATTTTATCTTCTTTACTTCTGGTCTTTCTATTCCTTCCCTTCTGTGTGTGTGTGGGTGGGATAGGGTGTTAATTCCATTTCATAATTCCGTTTCTTTAATATATCTCCTTTCCCCCTTCCACAAAAAACGTTTCATAGTTATGAATATGATGAGACACAATCATAACGTCAATACACTGACCTCCCCCATTCTGCTAAACAGTCTGCGGACGAATTGTGCGATTCTGTTTTCTGTGACAGCCTGCATATATAAATGTTATGTTAGGGATATTTCCGTGTTCATGTTAGAAACATCTGGAAGTTAAAAACAAAAAACCCTGCTTGTTTACTCATATCTGCCACTGAACATTAGACCACAGAGTGATAGCAGCAACAAACTTACTTGATCCGGGGTGACCTGCAGCCTGTCGCTTTTGCAACAATCCACACGAATCATCCAAAACGTGAGTTGGAGTTCTAAGTCTGAAGAAGTGGCGGATCCAGAAAAGTTTCAAAGGAGGGGACATGGACGTACGCAGAATTTTTTTCAGGGAGGGGCAAGGAAGGTATTTTTTTCCAGGGGGCAAACAAGGCACATTTTCACCAAAAATAGTGTTGTTCCCTAAAAAACATTGCTTAAATTTGAATTTATGGTGTTCATGCAATAATTAACACATATTATTGTGGCTAAAATGAAATTATATGTGTGAAATACATAATTTTTGGTTGACTTCATTTGCCCGGGGGGGATTTTATCCGCATATCGGATATTATATCCGGATATATGAATTGTCCGGATTATCAGGATATTCTATCCGAATTATCCGTTTTACGGGCTATTCATACATGTATTCTTCTATTCGTCATTTTCGTATTTCACTGTACGGATTTTCTACAAATCCTTCATCAAATTTGTTCTATCCGGATTATCCTTTGTATCCGGAACGGATATCGGTTAAATTGAAATCCGAATATCCGTTATTTGGATCTTGTGGATATCCCTAGTAAAAATGTCTCACTCTATTAGATCCTCAATGGTAAAAAAAATATACGTAGTATATTTCAATTGCTTCTTAGAATTTTATTCGGGGCTCCGCTAGCGAATTGCCGCAGTTACGGATAGTATACCTATTGAAAACCATGACGATTGATTGATTAACTAATTCAGTTTATTTTACTTCGCTTTCTGTCACTTTTGGTAAATCACGAAGATGAGGATAAGTGATGAATGATAATGATATGAAAAACTCAATATGCTGACCAAGGCAAAAATTTATTGTATTATAAAACATAAACTAAACGTAACGTTTCAACCTTCTAGCAAGGTCTTTGTGTATATACATATCGTCCTGTTTTGTACCTTGTTTCATTTGTACTTGGTGCAGGGTCTGTAGAAGACCTTGCTAGAAGGTTGAAAAGTTAAGTTTAGTTTATGTTTTATAATAAAATAAATTTCTGCCTTGGTCAGCATATTGAGTTTTTCATATCATGGAAACAAGGCGTAATAGTGTTATAATTATAATAATGATGATTGATTGATTTGCTTTATTTTACCTCGCTTTTTGTGCCACTTTTGGCTAATTTGCGAAGATGGGGATGAGTGATGACATGATGAAATTGATGAATGGATACTCACAAACATCCATGTCCAGGCCGGGATTCGAACCCGTGACCCCTGGCGTCGTAGCGCGAAGTGCTAACCACTCCGCCACGGGGGGCGGCTGAATGATGATAATGCTGAACGGACACTTATAAAGGACACCCATATCCAGGATGGGATTCGTAGGGTGCTGTGGTAACCACTCCGACACGGAGAACGAGGAAGACCTTTGTAAAATCGAGATGAAAACGATACTTTGTGTTCGAGATGCTATCTCTCTTTCTTTCTATTTCGATTTATTTACGTCTCATTTTACATCATCGGTGAATCGCGACGATGAGGATGAATGATGAACCGCATTATGGGGACAAACAAAATGGTACATCCATGCCTTAACCAGTGTTCGAACTCGGGGCCTCTGGATTCGTAGCGTGTTACGCTGACCACTTTGCCACGGAGGCTGGCGACACTCTCGATCTCTCATTAGAGACTTTGGTAAGCTATAAAGTAAACCAAAATTACTCTCATATGCTACTACGTCATCCATAACAAACAGACCGTCCCTAATTGCGGGAAATGATGAGAATAATGAACAGCGCCATCATTTAAAATAAAGAGAAGCTCACTGCAGGTACACTGCATATATGCAGACCCTTCAGTAGTTATATTTGTTTGTAATTTCTCCCTAAAGCAAAAGCTTAGCATTGTGCGCCGTACAAATGGAGTCAACGTAAAGCGTTATCTTTTGCACTGTAGTCTTGTTCACGGTTCTCACATGAATAAACTTGTACAATGTCAAAAATGAGTGAACACTCCAAAGGCAAGAAGGTATCACCAGAGCTGACCCTTGAGCATTGTACCGTGCCACCAAGGCACATAGATGTTGAGATTTACGGGTCTGCACTCTCTCGATCTCCGTCAGAATGCCATGACTAGCACCATCCTAAAACGGCCTTTACCCCAATGGTTGTCCCCAGGTACCCATTTATGAGAGGCTGTGTGTGCCGCAGAGCGGCTTATGAAGAGACATTGACGGAAAAATTCCCACCTGGGAATCGAACCCACGGTTTGTTATTCAAACATTGGTATTTTTCATTTGTAACTGAGGTATACTTTTGTGACTGCAATGTCAAAAAATGTTAACGTGACGCAGACAATGGTCCCAGGATGTCCGTGCCTCATTGGTACGGACAGAAAAACAGAACATGCTTGAAATCAACACCATTCTAAGGCAACTGATGTGGTGTGGACTTCATAGAACCTCTGTCAGTATCGCTTTAATACGTGTAAGTTTTCACTATGGCGACTAAATTTAAGGCATCAGGCTGTCTAAATATCAAGGCCCAGTTTCGAACACTACCAATCAATCAGTCAGTCATTCACTGCAGCACGTTCTCTCACACCCAGCAAAACACTTGACATCTCTACCTTCTAACTCACCACCATTGTGCGCAAACTAAGCCGTCACGTGACCTCAGTCCAGACAGTGGACTTGGCAATTGTGCAGTAAAACCATCATCGAACAATCAGCTGCAAACATAGGACGAGAGGACGGGCATAATTGTCGCACAGATATCGCTCAGTTCGTCGAATTGATTTAATCTTCTTCGTAAGTCTGCTTGGAGTCAGTCAGAGGTCAGATCAATCATGCACCGCCATTCGCCGTCCCACTGGCAACGCCACTATCAGGTTATTGAGAGCCGAGGAGACAAAGTTCGTGTCAGTCGCAAGCTGCTTTCACACAACTCAGTGAGGCTTCCACAACTGTTATCCCTAAGGCCAATCGGTAAGTAAATATTGACCAGGACTCGTCCATCATTCTTTCGATAAACTTATATTACAATGTGCTGAATAAGCTACAACTGGTCGGTCCTATGTTTGAATTCTGGATATTGTAGGCTCGCCAATTTGAAAAATTGAAAAGCCAGGATGCGGTAGGCTATATTCTTTTTCTTTGGCTGTTCAGTTTGACTATCATATTCATAACTATCACTGCACTGTCACTGCTATACTAAACATTTTGACAAAATATTATTCTGGTTTTTCATTTTCGTAACACACAAAACAGTATTCAGGTCTTGAAGTGAGCGGGAACGCACCGGAGCTCCGTTCCGGCAAATCAGTGTGGTGCCGGAAATCAGTTTCTGCTACATTGGACGTCCTTTTTATTTATTTAACACACGAAACAAAAGTTCATCCTTTGTTACATTACTTATTTTAAACAATAGATGAAGAGGAAAAGATAAAGCTCTTGTACGTACAAAATTTGTCTCCTGCCAGTGGATGGTCCGGAAATTAAGGAAAAAATAATACACTCCTCACAAAAAGTTAGGAATATTGTTATATTAGGCATCAGGTGATAGGCACAGCCTTGTAATGCAAAAACACATGGTATCTGTCTGTCTGCTGGGCGTTCTTGTGTTTTCCCTGACATATGCCACCATGCCTATTACCTATTGCCTAATATAACAATATTCTAAACTTTTTGTGAGGAGTGTATATTTTGGGAAGTGCTATTCGTTCAAATTCAAGATGTAAATGAAAATCAAATTTCCTGAAATGATAAGACGTGATAGATATTGTGTTTATATACTTACTTTGGAAATAATAATACATTTGTGGTTGGTGTTCCGGCTATTGACTGAAATCACTTTAAACACTGACAGCATTCATAGCCAGTGACGTGGTGTGACATTCTCTGTACCTATACGCAATCCCATAAATAATACCACGATTGATCAGTGCCTGCTAAGCAGTTTCAACTGCCACCAGTTCAAAAATAATGAATTTAAAAAAGAAGCAAAATAGTATGGATCATTGCACAAATTTACCTGAAAATAGTAGAGGAGAAGGTCTAATTATGGGCGAAGGTTTAAATATGGGTTTTGGAGTTATCAGCGCTACCGGGTGCTGCAGCCTGGCAGAGACAATGGGAACTGGTTATCTGTCAAGGACAAAGGTTGCGGCGCCAATTCGCAAGAGAAAGTGGTGGTTAGTTTCGGCCTTGGACACTGTTATAGAATTGCGACCTCCGAAAACTTTTTGCAGGTATGTTTTAACTCAGCGTTTTCTGAATTCTCATCTGCTTTGTATAGGTTATGATAAAAGTATTAGTGGTACATAAAACAAATGTGGGCTTTTATAATGCCATGATTTGTTTGTGAAATATGTACCACAGGGAGCGAAAATAAATTGAAGAGAAATAGCATGATGGTCTAAATATGGGCTATGACATGATGTCTAATGTTGAGATCACATTTTCAAGAAATATTTAAATGTTTTTCTCAATTTCGATTTTTCCCATTCCGCGTGATTTTCAAAACAACAGATTATTCATAAATATAAATTTTATAATGTTTTAGCGATAAATGACTGTTTTTTAAAAATTTTAATTGCTTTTTGTGATATTGCCACTAGTAGCCCATATTTAGACCACAATTTTGAAATACATCATTTTACCATTTTTTTTTGGAAATTGCTTTTTTATTAAAAAGATGGAGACCTATACTTTAGCATGCTATTACATTTAAGTATATATTTCATAGATATGCATTTTAAAGGCAGGTGCTTGATATATTATTTTTTCCCCTCCGGAAATGACAACATAAAAAGGGAGCCCATATTTAGACCTTTTCCTCTACTAGGGACGTTCAATATATAAGTTTCCCTGTGCTATAAAATATTGTATAAAGCAATGCCATTAAAAAGAAGCACATGGTTGACAAGCGCCATCCTTCGTCTACAAGGAACAACAATCGATTCGTTATCAGACGTGCAGGCGCATGCGTTCAAGGGCGAAAAGTAAATGCTTGTTCCGAAAACGCGGGCTCGCGTCATAAGGAGTTCAGAAGCATGAATGCTAAGGGCGTTCTGCTTATGGACTTTTTGGAACGAGGAAGAACAATTAATGCTGACCGTTATTGTCAAACATTGGATAAACTTAAAAACGCAATTCGACATAAGCGACCAGGTCTCCTGTCATCTGGTGTCATTCTTCTTGACGATAACGCTCGCCCCCACTCAGCAGTGCAAACACAACACGAAATTGAAGGATTGGGGTGGGAACGGCTGCCCCACCCTCAATACAGCACCAATTTAGCGCGGAGTGATTTCCATCTTTTTCCGGTGTTAAAGTCTGAATTGCAAGGTTACCGTTTTGAAACAGATGAAGAAGTGAAGCGGAATGTGAGAATAGTGCTCAATAGCCAGAGCCCTGATTTTCTTGCAAAGGGTATGGACAAATTGGTGCAACGGTGGGACAAATGCCTTAATTTCTATGGGGATTATGTGGAGAAGTGAGGAAGGATCCTCCTACACATGTATGTATAGTTTTCTAATGTATCTTAGAAATATATATTTTTTTTACAGCATACGGAAACTTATATATTGAACGACCCACGTATATAAGGCGGCAAAGCTGTAGCAGAGCGTATAGAAGGAATAGTGTGTGCACTCCCTGAGTTGCCGTGGTCCACCGCCTAGATGGCAGTGGTGACGTTTGAGACTGCGCGCAAGATGCTCGCGTTGCTTACATAGCTAACTACATAAGAAACAAAAATGCTTGTTACTTACGTTTGGAGAAGAGCTCAGCAGCTGGATAGTTTGAAGAATTTCGGAGATGATTTTGCTATCTTCGAGGCACTTAATTCCTTTCTTATCTCCTTGGTGCGTAAGAAAATTCGACATTTCAGATAGTGAAATACGAGTTTAGGTAGCGTACGCAGCACATGATCTTCACAGAATCCTAATTGCGAAGTTTTTACAGCAATTATATTTAAATTGTCCAAACACTCAAAAAATATATCACCCCATAAACTATTAGCACATGATAATTTCTCTGCAACAACATCTTCCACTCGTAACAGCACATCATAAACACTTTTCGATGTATAGGTAAGGTAATTACAGCCGTCGCCCGAACCATAGTCTTGGACAGGGGCGCCGACTTGTCAAAATTATTGGGGGGGGGGGGGGCTCTGATCACTGAAATAAATTAATGAATGAATCACTCTCCCTTTTTTAAGTTTTGGCCTCAGTGTTCGGAATCTCATAAAAGCCCATGAATTCCTCAAAAATATCAATTTTAGCAATACTCATCATACTTAGTATATAATAATAAGTCATGTGTTTTGCTGTCTCTGGTCATAGCCCCCCCCCCCCCAAAGTTGATGGTTTAGCGGTCTCAGCCCCCCAAAGTTGATGGTCTAGAACATTTCAAATGTGAATTTAAAGTTAAGTTCATGTGGCACAATTCAGCCCCATGGAGTCGGCGCCTATGGTCTTGGATTAGCGTAAGTGAGGCAGGTACGTTAGTTGGTTCCCCGTGCAGAAAAGTTGTACACAGTTTACAATGCGTCACTTTTGAAATATACCGCACTGTGTATCCTGCCAAACGATACACCAAGTATTCTTTACCAACACTTTGTTCATTTAAGTACTGTATGTTGTTTTCCCAGTCCGGTATTTGAATTTCATCTTCAACAATGGAAATTTTTTCCCTTATTTTATTTTCGGGTTGCTTCTTCACCGAAAGATTTTTATTTTCGGTTGCTCTTGCCAGAGTTCGCATTTCATTAACAAAAGACGTCAGAGGAGATTCAGTTCTGTATTCACAGTTTCCGCCCGAAAATAAAGCAAGTTTTGCTCGTACGTAAATTGATTGCACATATGTAAGTGCAGAAAATCCACAGTGGAGGGATGATCATCACAAGTGAACAACCGCAATATACCAAAATGGCGTTCTAGAGGATCTTGATTAAATTTTCCTGTCAAAACGTACTTGTAATTGTTCTTCCACAAATATTCGGACACTTCTAAAGTAATTTCTAAAGTAACTCTTAAGGACTCTAGCGTTTTGTTTTTTTTCTGAAGCGAAGGAATTTCGATTATCTCTAAGGACAGAACGAAGGAATTTCGATTATCTCTAAGGACAGCATTCCATTTTATTAAAGTTGTATGTGCTTCTGATCCTTTATATATTGCCTGTGCAGGAGTCATATCCAGATCTACAGCCGGGTACGAAACACGTAGGCATCTTGTAGTTTTCGCTCGCTGCTGTCTCAAACACAATAATAATGCGTTGAACACAACACAAACTAGTCACAACGGATCAATCACAAATCTAACGACACTAAACTGAATAACGTAACAACGTTGTTATTAATAAAAGTACACAATGTTATTCTAGCACAACAAAACACAACGCTCTACATAATGCGTGGCCGCACTGCAAGCAGAAGACGCTCGTCGCAAGCGAAGGTGCTGCCAGTGTTTCGGTGGGGCACCGCTCTATTCACTTGGCTTACGGGAAGAAACCGAAGTGCGCACACTTCCTCTTCTATACGCTCTGGCTGTAGCATGTATTCCTTTAACAATCGCCTGACTTCGATTCAAATAAAATTGATTGATTGATTTAGTTTGTTATTTCGTAATTCTGTCACTTTGGGCTAATCGCGATGATGCGGATGAATGGTGATAAGATGAAATGTTGAAGGGACAATCGTAAACATATAGGGACAACATAACACAAGCCCCCGCAGAGGATTGTTTATACTGGCTGAGTCCAGAAGCCAGAGCTTCGAGTCGCATAAGAATGTTAAGCCGTGCACTATATGCACAATTTCTCAGTCGGTTATTCACCGGGCCCTTCAGTACAGGTAGTTACATAAGTAACTGTAGACACGTATCACAAAATTTAAAACAGTAATGTACTTAAGCACCTGGAATATTTATTACGTTTACTCCCGTTTCGCCGAATGTCCCAGAGACAAATATCTCACCCAAGCCAAATCCTCTCTCGCCGAACATTTTCAAGAGAGGGAAATTTTCTCTCCACTGGAAGATTTCAGAAACTGCAGTGAGAGAATCTCAACGAAGTCAGAAACTTATTGTACACCTCTGTTCACATAAAGTGACCCCTTCGTTTGGTGTCGATGCACCCGAAGTAAAGTAAATGTTAGAGAAACAGCGCCCTGCAGTGTTGTTTACTAGAAAAGTTCATGCTTTCTCCAGATCAACTAATGATAGGTATAGTACTTCCTTTCTCTACTTATATTTTTTTACAAGTTCTTAAATATTATTTTTTGGTTGTTTACAAAAATTAAAGCGGTGCACTTTGGCCTCGAACTCCTGAAATTTCCCAACGGACGGAAAATTCTCATCCTTCAAAATATTCGGCGAAAGAGGATTCGGCAAAACGGAAATTACCCTTTCTCCTGCGTTTGATTGGTGAAATCCTCAAGCAACACGTGTCGCCTGTCGCTTGGTGTGAACTCTCCTCAGAGTGGTACTAAAGGAGCGCTCTGGAGCGACTTGAAGAGTCGCTCCTATTGCGCTTCTCGCTCTGGAATGGGGCGATTATATTTTTTGACATGCAAGCCCCGATCCGGAGCAATAGTTATTTTTATATACGAATGCTGCAACACAATTATAAACAATAGGAATGTGCAAGCTTATCTGGGAATGCTAAAAGTGACACGTATTTCAGATTTAAACACTGGAAGGCCACGCGTAGTGGCAGGGTGTGAAGCACGTACTATTGCAGCCTGATTCTCATTTATGAAAAATGTGCGATTTTGACATTTTTTTTCAATATCTTGGTAACTTTAAATTACAATATTTCAGGACATCTATAGAAGTGATTCAGAGAGTACTGGAAAGGTCTTGAAGAGTTCTTTTGCATGCTTATGTCAGGGTAAAACACAATTGGTGGTGGTGTAAAGAAAATTTCGGTGTCCATTTTCTCAAAAACGGGTATTCTATTTAAAATATATATGTCATACATACACTGCTAGTCAATAAATGTACAAAATTTTAAAATGGGATCAGGAGTTATATTTAGGTTAGGTTAGGTTAGGGAAGGATATGGTAAGTTAAGTAATGCATGGTAAGGGTAACATATTTTGATAGACAAAATTTCTGCAATTCAAAAGTAAAAGTCTAACAGAAATGAAATCAATATAAACACAATATTGTTTGAATTAAGGTACATGAAGCTGATGTTTACGTTCCGAGTTATTACAAATACAGGGTGATTCAAAAGTCTGGTCCCATAGGCACACAGCGAAAAATTGAAAGAGAGAAAAGTTGTTGGAAATAGGTGACTTTCAATCTAACACACACTTTTTACCACTTTTGCCCCAGCACTATGCTAAACCTTATCTACCAAGCAGTGAAAGCGCCAGCCTGAAATAAGTTGGGGGGGGGGGGCTAAAGATTTCGGAGTCAAATTCTCGGGGGCTAACTTTACCAGCTAAAAGGTATGTACGTAAAACTTTTCTACGGGATATTTTAATCAGTGACATATTTTACAGTTAGATCCAAAGATAAGTCACTGCATTTTGTTGCATCACACACAAAAGTACTTTTAGGCACGGATCTTTCGTGTCAAGTAAAATGCAATAATTCTATTGTTGTCTCTTCCAAAGCCATTTTTGAGTGGAATAATATCACAGAGTTACTAATTACTATTCATATAAACAGTACAAAATACGTCATAAAAGTTACGTATAAACATAACACTATTTCTCTGTAAAGAGTTTGAGTACTTTTTTCTTTTTTGCTAAAACGAGAAAATGAACCACATCAAGAAATACTATAAGATACGTATATTTTCAAGAGCAGCTACAACCTTGTTTAAATCCAAAGATTTTGCAAGCTCTTTCTCAAAGAGAGAATAGATGGAACACTCAACCTCTCGTTACAAATTCGATTACGAAGATAACACCTGATTTTCTGCAAGCAGCCGTTGATGGGGTATGCACATTTCAATAACACAAAGCTTGTAAAGTTCGTAAAAGGCAGTTTTTAATGTTTCAACCATTGCAAGGAGGTGCTGAAGGGTCTACATTTTTAGTTCCTTTCTACCTCATAGTGTGCCATAACTCTAAATTGTCCAAATCAGAAGAAAATGGAGCGGCAAAAGATTGTAGCTTTTCGTGTTTCAGAAAAGTGGCACTAACTTAATAAAGTAGGCATGAAATAAACAACACCACCCCTGAATAGAAAATGCGTTAATGATATTATTTTCTCTTCTGTCATGATGAAATATCTTACGTTTTCTTGTTGAACGACTGGAATTCAGAACTTAGGGCTAAATATGGGGAGGATACGAGAAATACCGTCAACATAGGAGGTGCTACTCTCAAGGAACAAACATATTTTCACTACAAATTCACCTCCTTAGGAGACAAATATATTGACATAAAAGCAATTAATAGAGTTGCAACCCCTGCACCGAGCAATTTGATTAGTGAAAATAACTGCTGAAGATTATAATTTTATTTCAGAATATATTATGCATACATACTGATCCGAATTGGATCAAAGATTGATTCTCCTGCACGGATACCACTATGACGGTACTGCAGAAATTGCTTTCGAACCTCACAAATGATAATTAATTAAGATGTAGGACTAAGACTGTGAGCAATAAAATTGCCCAAGAATGATGATTTTCTCACCGTATTGCAATGATTAGTTCATTGGATTTGTATTAAGGTTCACAATATGCACAGAGAGCTACAGTATGAATGAGAGCTTCAGTATCTAGTGAAATCCGAACCGCTTAATGAAATGTTACCTCCACTGGGAATGGAACCCGGGACGGGACACCTTGATATCAGGTTTATCGCTAGACTATCGGGGCTGGGAGCCCAATTTTATTGTTAGCATTTACGAATCAGGTAGTTTGTGTACTCTTTGATTCTTTATCATCATATTTGTCCCTCTCGAACATTTGCAGCGATAAGAATAGATATGACGACGAAACCAATGAGAGAACATCGCTAACACTCGTGCAATTGTACTCACTCCAATGAGGAACTAACAAACACAAAATAAACACCATTAAGCCTTGTTTCCATGATTATGAAAAAAATATAAATATGCTGACCAAGGCAGTAATTTATTTTATTAAAGTTAAATATGGAGGACAGAATAACGAAAATATGCACGAAGGAATGTGAAAAAGAAGGCAAAATAAATAGCCTATGGAAACAGCTGGAAAAGAATGGCTATGAGAAGCAGGATAGACTAGACATAAACAGAAGAAGGAAGAAAAGAGGAAGGGGAGAATTGGAAGAGAAAGAAAAAGATGAAGAGAAAGAAAAAGAGAGAAGGTTTGGAATAAGGACTATGGGGAAGACCACGGAAAAGATATGCAAAGTGCTTAGAAAAGCGGGCATTAAAACTTACAGGAAGGGAGGAAGAAGCATCTTAGGAATAGCGAAGAATGCAAACAAGAAAAAGGAAAACAGAGAAGAGGAAGAAGAAGGGATTATCTACGAAGTAAAATGTAAAGAATGTCAGAGTGTGTACATAGGAGAAACAAAAAAGAGACTAAAAGATAGGTTGAAACAACATAGGGATGATGTACGACTTAAGAGAGAGAGAAATGCGATATTTAAACACACGAGAGAAACAGGACATGACATAGAGTGGGATGAGGCTAAGCAGATAGGAAGGGAGAAGAGAATGCTAGTGAGAAAATGGAAGGAAGCCAAGGAAATAGAGAAGAAAGGTGAAGAAGACACAATGAACTGGAATGGGGGACTGAAGTTAAACAAAGAATGGAAGAAAGTGTTAGAAAGAGTGGAAAGGACAAGAGAGAAAGAGGAAAGGAGAAGGGAGAAAAATGAAGGAAAAAGAGCGTGAGATATTCATTATGCATATCTCTTCACATTCTATATGAAAGTAATTATGTCTAGCCTTTTAGGTGAAAGTACAGTTGGAAAGTGAAAGCCACCTGCTAGAAAGTTCCTAACAACTTTCTAATAGTCTGGAGGGAGTAAAGTTTGTGTATATATAATGCCCTTTTTGTGTATTTTGTTACTTTTGTACTTGATACAGAGTCTGATGAAGACCTTGCTAGAAGGTTGAAACGTTACGTTTAGTTTATGTTTTTAATAAAATAAATTACTGCCTTGGTCAGCATATTTATATTTTTTACAAAATAAACATAACGCTTCTTTAGATTTTGAACGTTGTCCTACTTATTCGTAAAATGCATTTGTCACACCTGGTAGACCTATTCAGAAACTGTATATGCCAACAATCAAAGAACAATCTCACAGTCACTGAATACGTTCACGTACCAGTCACCCGATTTCGTAGCAAGTTTGGCGACTCGATTGGCCAATAACTTAGTATCAAATAAATGATCAGTGGCCACTGTTATTTAGGCATATCTGCAGCTGTTCTCCCCCTATTTAATTTTACAACACAACATAAATAAGGTAACCTTGCGATCTAAGCGAACTAAAAAATATATTTGAACATTGTACTTGCCCCAGTGGGAGTTTAACTTTTCGATCGAAATGCATCTACCGTATTACAAAAATCTAGGGGGCTACAGGGGGGGCTGAGCCCCCCTGTAGCACCATCCCTGCTACCAAGGAAAATAAACTGTCCTTGCCGTCCAGTTTTGGAACCCAATCGCCGCCACTGGTTAAGGACGTTGTTGATTTGACAGGATGTTCAGGATTTACAGAGTGCAGTAGGTGAATTAAGTAATAAGTGAATAAACCACCCGTTCATAAATTAACCAATACTAATTATGTTTTTTTAAAAAAATATGCCAAGGGGAATAAAGGTAGCGTTTTAGTGTTGCTCATTGATAAGTTAACAGTCAGGAGCATTTAAACGATTAAAGTTGTTGAGTAGAAATATGAGACACATGCCACCGGGGTTAGGCACGTATCCAGGAATTACTTGGGGGGGGGGGGCTGAACAACATCTTTTAAAGGGCTAAAGATAGGTCATCACAATTGTATATTTAAGACAGGGACGTCGGAACCAGGGGGCAGGGGGGTGACTTGCCCTCGCTCATGATCGAGGGGGGGAAAATAGTATCCCCCCTCGCGTGCTAAAAATGAGACTATATTTTTTTTCCAACTTGTTTCGTTTTGAAAAAAAATGAAAAATATTTATGCACTAGTTAAATGAACGTGGACTCAAGTTTCGATACCAGAAAGAAGTACGTGACAGAAAGATCAATGTCAGATAAGAATCGCAGCCACCTCTCTGCAAATCAAGTGTAAGGTGGAATTATCCCCTTAGAAATTCGCTGCTTCGATTTTACGGACAGATGCGGTCGGTGTGAAACAATAAACCCCGCGTACCCCGATGGGAAGGGGGCAGAGAGCAGCATAATTTTGAATCTCTTCTTTTCCATCTGCAACTACATTCCATGGATGCAAGGCCTCCGAACCAGGGGGACAGGTGGAGCTTGAGCCTTCTAGGTAAAAAAGTGAAGGTGGGGAAAAATTCAAGACGATGCGCTGGTCTAGGGCGTCTGACTGCCACGCGGAGACTCGGGTTCAATTTCCGTAGTGGGTGATCTGAGGTTGGAATTTTTCCGGCCTTATCCCGGCAAAAATCGGCTCCCGGGCTCACACAGCCTAAAATTAATGGGTACCTGGGGTCAACCGGAGCATGGTGCTGATCACATCTACCTCCAAAATGTCCTAGATCGAAAAAGTGTGGGCCCTACTCCCACATCCCTTAAATGTGCTTGCATGGCAAGGTGCTATTAGCACGGGTTAAAAAACAAAATCACATGTGAACATAAGAATGAATGGTGTTACCTCTCTCTCTCTAAGGCTTAAAACTAAGCCATCAACCCTGAACATGACGTTTTAAACAAACAGTAAACTTTTAATAAATCTAAATGGCCAAGAAATAAAAGTTCCTCCCTTGGTTGTTTCGCCTCTACCCACAAGTGCTTTCAGTATTGCCTGATGTAAAGAAGCCACAGAGGAGGAGAAAGATTGTCTTTTTGCTCCCCCTCCCCACAGTCACACCCTAAAAAATTAGACTACATATATTTCAACTTATCTTGGTTGTGAAGAATATTTGGAAAAATATTCTTGCACTAGATATGTTAACAACAAGAAGCATGTGACATCGCAGTTAGGTCTCTGCAAATCAAGTATGCCCGGGGAGGGGCACAGCGGACAGCTTAACTTTTAAATCTTCCGGTGCACTTTCTGAACACGAGCTTTCTTTAGAGACCCCTTTCTGTCAAAAAGGTAATCGGCCATGATATAAAAAGAAAGAATGTCAAGGATAGGAAAAGATGGCTAAATGAGGACTGACCACCAAAAATAGTATGCGTAACCCCTCTCTCTCCCTTCCGAAAATCCTGGGCACGCCACTCTTTATCTCGGACACATTTTTTTTTTTTTTTAATCAACTAACCAGAAGTTTTTATCATTTCATATTGGAGACTGAAGTAAGATGCGTTCTTCCTGTAGGTTTGGATATTATCCTTTAGGGTGCTGTCGCCTGCCTTCGCACCTAACCTTAACGAAGCCCTAATTTTCCATCCTTGTGACTTGAATCTTCAAGACTTAGGAAGATTTCAGACCGAAGGGACACGCAATACATGTCGTTTGGAATGAGCCTATAAACAGCAACGTTTCACAAAAGGCCGCACAAACCTACGTTTGACTTGTGAAATGCTCAGGCGACACGGTGTGAAATCTCCCATAGTAGGCCACTGTCATCGTCACCTCGAAGCGACAGCTCGTGTTGACTACAGAAGTAAAATATATCCTCAACCGTTGGGAATATCCCTCAATTTTCTCATTTCTTCTTTATTCTGTGCTTGTTATTTAAACAGGCAACATCTTACGATTTGACATACGTAGCACGACATATTAGCGAAAAATCAGTCGAAGTCAAGGGTGACTCGGTGGCTCAGTTGGTAGAGCAATGGCAAGGTATGCCAGAGCCCGATTCGGGTCCTGGTACAGCCTGCAATTTCCGCCTAAAATGTCTACATATGCAACATCTTCTTGCTTTCTCTTCTCGACATTCATAAAATTTTCGGCTCTCTTTATATTAGTTAATTGTGAGTGTGTGTCAAATCCAGTAGACTTAATCAAAAGTATTCCTTATGTCATGAAATTCTCGGACTGCATACACGAAATTCGGTTTCGGCACAACTAAATCATCACTCAAAACTTTGATTTTCAGTCCTCCATTGTCCTTGAAGGCATTTCATCCTCCTATCTCGCTCCATACTCTTCCATCTCTCCATTCTTCTTGGAGGCTTGGCAGTTGATCTGTGCTGCTTATTTTTTTTTTTTTAATAAACTGCTCCAATGCCCGGTACTGCTGAAATATTTACTTTAGAGAGACACCTTCGATCTCTTCGGCTCTCGACCAGAACTAGCACTACACTGAGACTCCGAAGTTCCGCTGTCGTCAATGTCTTCAGCTTTGGATCCGAACAGGAACTAGTAGTAGACTTCGTTACTTTATGGTATTTAGTCCTTTTCATTTTCGAATCACTAGATTATATAAAGTTGCCAATGGGCACTGACTGATCACTAATCGACTGCATCAACTGTCACACTTACTCCTGGAGTCTCATTAACCAATTCTGTTGTACAAATAAACCGGGAAATTGAAGCCGCGTTCTTCAACATGTCATCGTCACCTTTATTTAGTGCCAAGTATTTGCATCAACAGGAAGGGGAAAGTCTTTACACAGTGAAAGTAGACCCAATGTTTAACTTTGTTAAAGTTTTTGACAGTGCAACAAAGGAGAGAAGCTGTCCATATGGCAACACAGAGGCACTCAGGCAAGGAGAGAAAATAAATGGCTATCCACTTTACAGTGGAACCACATGCAAAGCACCTGGGCAGACCCGTGACTACTGTGCATCCAACTTCCACGTGGAGGGGAGGGGCAGAGTGGAGCATGCTTTCTTGTGGCCCAAGTTGAATGGATGAAGGGGAAGGTGCGCCAAGGATTATGGCCAGAGGTTTTTTTGTTTGTGGTGGTTCTATATTTCGCCGCAGTTCTTCTCATCTTGGTTGAATTGTACTTGAATAAATTTGTTGTTATTTTCCTGTGATGGCAGTTCACTGATGAAGGAAGAATACAATAATGCAGAAAGGAGGAACTTGGTCAAATTTTCAGATGGACGAAACCATAGGTATATGCACACCCTCTCATTGGGATGGGGGGGGGGGGCACAACCCATGATGAAAGTTCAGTACAGGGAAATAAAAACTATTATGAATCTCACTGTTTGGCGAACAATGATGTGTACAAAACAGAGGTGCATTTAGAGTGGGTCCAGGCTCCACAAAAATCCCATTACTGTGTAATTACAAGCTGAATTATGTACATGCCATACCTGTGATGCGAAAATGGAACTCTTATTTACCCCAAGTAAAGGAAAGCAGAGTCCCATACCGTGGCCGTGTAGCCTAAGGCATCATGCTCTGGGCTCCAGCTACAGGAGACGCACAGGTTCGAGTCTCCTGGGGGAAGCATAACAACATTTCTCCTAAGATTTCGGCCTGTGTATGGGACCGGTGGCCACTCACCACAGTGAGGAAATTGGGGAGCTACGAATGAGTAGCGTAACCCGGTCATGAAAACCTACGACAACGACTGGGGGTTCGTCGTGCTGACCACATCACACTGTAACTGGTTGGATGATCTTCTCCCACCTTGAGTGAGTAGGCTCGGAACCTCAATGGGCTGTTGCACCACTTATTATTATTATTATTATTATTATTATTATTATTAAAGGAAAGCCGAATGCAAACAAAATTCACAGGTCTACTCAAACTGAAACTTTCACTAGACACACACTTGCAAATTGAATGCACATATATTTACATATAGCCAGTGGCAGGGGGGCAAAGACAGTTTACTTTCCCTTGTTAGATAAGGTTTAGCATAATGCGTGAGCAAAAGTGGCAAAAAGTGGGGGCTACTACCCCTTTGCCCCCCATCCTGCCTAATCGCCACCACTGTGGAGAGCATATGAAACACCGTTAATCCGACATTAGAATGAACTTCTCCAGTGTTATGAAAAGGCTATATCCAATTATTTAGTTCTTGTTAAGCTTGTACAGCATTCACAAATAGTTTCAGGACAATGACATTTTATACTAGGCAACCCTATTTACAGAGTAAAGAGTAGGTGTACTTTTACTGTTGCCAAGTACATAATAAATGTCTTAAATTCAACAGAATAATAGGAAGCCGTTATATGTTTAAAATACAAACATTTTCATATTATATCGCAGAATATAAAATACTTCGTGAAGAGTAGAGGAGGTTATATTCTTTTTTTTTTAAATCATCATAATTTCACATTTCTCTCATTGGTGTTAATCATATAGTTTCTACTAATTAATTCACTCTGTCCAAGAATGACATGTAAGGAAAAATCAACAAAAAAGTGTTTTCCCACTCCCTTGCCTGCCAAAAGAACACAGAACAAGCTTCTAGAGACGGTACCTAGATGCCCTTGTACAGTCCTGTTCACATAAGGTGGCACATTTTATAAGGTTGGGCAGTTGTACGTGTGCCACTTTATCTGAACAGGAATGTACAAACTGAAATGATTTGGCACACACAGGGGGGTGTACATCTGTCAAACTGCAAGTTAATTTAAAACTCTACGCTGCAACAAACTAGGCACCTTCGACGTCATCAGTGTTTCAAAGGCAACATATTACATTGCAGTAATACTGACAGACACAATTCCACACAGGCAAAACACTAATAGCAAAAGGTCAGAAGAAATCAGGGTTGGCTTGATAGCTCAACTAGTAGAGCAATGACACTGTATACCAGGGAGCAGGGTTCCATTCATGGTAGAGCTTGCATTTTCTGTTGAAATTTCTACTTACAAGTTAGTACATCTCCTGTGAGTGCCAAATAATGAGGTAATGTGGATTATGTTTCCTGAATAATAAGGTGTGTGTGTACAAAAATTAGTGCAGTGAGGGCAATGTCAATATATCTCCAGAGGCAATGAGATTTTCGTTGGTACATGTAGTAAAATTTGATATCATTCAGTGGCGAAACGTGCTGTCTCGGGAAGGGTAGGCACAGGACGGAGCAGGGTTTGGGGGGAGTGGAAGATGTGATTTTTTTTAACAGTAGTATGTTAAAATATAGCCCCTAGAAAATAAAAGATAACATATTGCCTGAATCTCGTCTACTTAAGTCGGATAGTGATTGTAAAGGATAATGTAGTGATTAACGGTCTCGCCTTATAATCAAGAAGTAGAAGGTTCGATTCCTCCTGGAGGCATTGGTACAGATTCTACTTTAATCTAGTCTCGATTTGATATCTGAGAATAAAGGCGCTTCTGTCTCGAAGGTCAGAAAAAAGTGACAATGAGACTTGATGTTCTGACCACGCGTCACCTAATGAAAAAGCCGTTCTGTCAGGCCCTAGCCATCTTACATTTGTTAGATTAAAGCTGCTCGTAAAAATTATTTGCTACTTCAATAACAGTATTGTAAATGTTTCTCGCATTACAGAAATGGTTGGTTCACTTGATCGTCACTTAGCGTTTATTTCTTTATAATGCTGACCTCCGCGGCAGATTGGTTATAACAGCGTGCTACGACAAGGGGCTCAAGTTCGAATTCCCACCTGCGCATAGGTGTTCTTCGTGAGTGTCCCTTCATCAATGTCATCATATTATCGCTCATTCTCATCTTCCCAATTAGCCAAAAATGACAGAAAGCCAAGTAAAATAAACTAAATCTATCAATCAATTATTTCTTTTTAACTTTTTTATGCATATAATTCTTCTTCAACAGGCGACTTTTTAAAAAAAATTATAATATGATTTAGAAAATGATGAAATGCTAAATGAGAACACGGACTGTGTAACACACCGACCAGAAATTTTCTCTATACATTTGCATTGTACGTACTTTGCCCCACTTTTTTAGCGCGTTTTCAGTTATGTCACTAATCATGAAAGAAAATTTCGTCTCAATATCCCTTTCCTCAAAGAAATAAAATACTTTCCCTCTCTGATTGGTGTGGGGCACATCCAGCAGCTAACACTTCGCGAAAAGCGGTTCCTCAAAAGAGCTGAAAGCACCAAACTTAACACTGGTAACCAACTTGCATGCATTATTTGCAGTTAGAATTCTAATAATGCCTACTTTGATAGGTTAGGAGGTCAGGCTTAGAGGTGTTAGCAACACATTTTCGCTACATGTTAGCAGCTGGGTGTGCTCCGCTCCCGGCACAGCTCTGAATCTTACATGGAAACACTGCTTCAACAAGCTCTGTACGTTCACTGCCTGCTTCGTCACGCGCTCGTACACGATCAGCACTCTTCGGAAGTCAGGGAGAGAGGGTGAGAGAGAGAAAAGAGGCCAGCCTCTCAGGTTACATTACAGGCGAACGTACCCCTGCAATTATGCTTTCCTGCACGAATCACATAGGTTGTTATGGGACCAGCTGAGGCACTCTCGGGCGGGCCTCGCTGAATGCTCAGATACGGTTCCAGGCAGGGTTGCAAACTTGCGATAATTATTGGAAGACCAAGAATTTCAGTTATTGACAAATATATTAGGGCAGGCCTGGCCTCCGGGCCTCATAGGCAGGGACGGCGCCAGGGGTGGGCACGGGTGGGCAAGGGCCCACCCGATTGCCCACCCAATCAAATTCAATAAGTACATATATTCAGGGATATATGAATGATTAAATATTTAAGTGTATCCTGGTGTTCATAACATGTATATTTTACTTGCGAATATTATCTATGCTGTAAATGTTCACACATTATCAACCCATAAAAAGTCACTTTTGTCATTGTTGAAACAAAAACTGTGATCAAATTAATACTTCCATGTTTAAAAGCAGCTAGTAGGCTTAGGAGGCTCAAAATTATGCAGGGTATGATCAAGATTAAATAAGAATTGAGGGTGAACTTGAGGACTCCACTACGTACATATATTCCGGCCTGGCTATGGTTAAAATAATCTCCAAATAAACAAATCTAAACATCATCTTAGCGTTAATTCCTCCAGCAACACAATAAATTATTTCGACTTTTTAATTAGGCCTAATATTAGAATAATTTAATGAAGAAGACTTAGTTAGATGGGCAGGCCATGTGATACGAATGGTAGAGGAAAGAATAGTTTACAGGATTCTTGTTGGGAAACCTGATGGTAAGGGATCAGTAGGAAGGCTAAGACGAGGATGGAGGGATAACGTTGAGATGGACCTAAAATAAATCGGTAAGGATGGGAAATTGATTGATTGATTGATTTTAGTTTATTTTACTTCGCGTTTTGTGCCTCTTGGCTAATTTGCGAAGATGGGGATGAGTGATGAAATGATGAAATTGATGAATGGACATTCACAAACAACCAAGCCCGACCGGGATTCGAACCCGGGACCCTTGGCGTCGCAGCGCGATGTGCTAACCACTCGGCCACAGGGTCGGGCGGTAAGGATGGGAAAGATTGGATTGATCTTGCCCAGGATAGGGACAGATGGAAGGCTTGTGTTTTTGCAGCCATAAACCTTTGGGTTTAAGTATGCTATAGATCAGGCATGTCCAACGCGTCGATCGCGATTGACCGGTCTATCGCGGGGCGTTTGTTGGTCGGTTGCAGTTATCTATTTTAATTATACGAATATACGTTATTTGAATTCAACTACTATAATGTATAATGGCTGAGTAGGTACAACTTTTTGCAAAGATTAACGATTAATAGTAGCTCACTGCCTGTTGTGACAATAAAAAGTAGATCACTGGTTCATTGAAGTTGGACATGCCTGCTATAGAGTATAATATAATTTTAATTAGCTCTGCATTGAAATTCCAGAAGTGGCCGGGGTGTCTCAGTCGAGTCGACCTCTGTGGCTGAGTGGTTAGCAAAGCGCGCTACAACGCCAGGGGCTCCGGGTTCGAGTCCCGGGTAAGGCATGGGTATTTGTGTTTGTTCAGATGATAAGAAACTGAGAAACTGTAAGAATTGAAAAGTGAGAAAAGTGTGAATGGTGGGGGATACCTCCGCGTAGGGGGTATTTCCTTTAAATAAAAAAAGTCTGTAACGCGTCTGACTACCATGCTAAAGGTCCCGGGTTCGATCCCCTGTTCAAATCCGGGAACTTTTCTAACGTTGGAAGCGGCCCCGGCACCCACCCAGTGTCGAATAACATGGGCACCTGGGACACAAGCTTAAACCTAATTCACATTTATTTCACTGTATTAGCATGCACGAAAGAATGTGATTAGAATGTATGGCTGGTGTATGGCTGCGCATGTGTAAACACTTCCTTGAAATAATTGTGTCCATCAGAGACAAAACGAAACGAAATGGAACAAGATGCGAGAACAGATTAGAAAATAATAAAGAGGAAAACAAGGAAAGGGAAAAGAAGCAAGAGGAAAATCTGGAGTGTAAGAGAGGGAGATACATATACGTCATACGTGCACATATATGTGGTCTTAAATTTATTCTGCCCACCCTAATCTATCACTATGGAGCTTCTGCCCACCCGGTCGAAAATTTCTGGCGCCGCCCCTGCTCATAGGACGCTTCGCCACTGATATCATTGAAATACATATGGAATTTCCACCACCTGTTCATACTTAAAATGCAACTTATACCTTTTTAGATGTATTCTGAAGTATTTCAAATTGTTACTATGATAAGTCTCAGTATGAACTGAAATTCGTAGAGTACCAGTTTAACAATGTGTGTTGGTTCAAAGTGGTATCAGCTAAGCCATAATCATAGGGATTTCTAAAAACTTGTTATTCTCAAGTCAAAAAATATTCCTGTATCATTAGCCTGGTGCACTTGTCTGCATGCAGTTAGTTTTACAGGATAAAATATGAATAGCTAAATTCTAGCATTCATGATATTTTCTTTACCATGACATGTTCAGAAGGTAAATTCTCATCAATGTACTATGACAACAGAAAAATTGAATATATGATTGTAGCTGTCATAAATTAACAGCAATTTGAAATACTGTCAAGAAAGGTGATATAAGAATACACACGTAAAGTTGAAAAGTAAAATAAAGTGCTCCCATGTGTTTTGCACCATGCCATGAATGTATACAGGGGGTGTGGAGTTAGGGCCCCACACTTTCTTGATCACGGCCGAAAGTGGGTGTGATGTGATCAACATCACGTCCCTGGCCACCTTTATCCCCCAGTTACCTCCAGGTACCTAATTTGTATGGTGCTGGGTGGGTGCCAGAGATGATTGAACAGGTGGAAAAAATCCTGGTTCTCCCCCACTGGGGGTCGAACCCGGGTCTCTCGAATGGTAGTCAGACACCCTAATGACTGAGCCACCACAGCTACCACATGTACAGTTGAACCTGAGTTATATGCATGTCAAGGTGAAGAGAAAATAATACGTACAACTGAGAATTACTTACAAATCAGATTTCGATACCAAGTTATATCATTATTTAAGTACTGTAATTGTATCTTTTCTGAGGAACAAGATATATTCCATGTGATCAAAAGTATCCGGACACACCGTGAAACGTGTCTGAGGAACTCACGGACTTTCAACGTGGTCAGGTGGTTGGGTGCTACTTGTGTAAGAAGTCTGTGTGTGAGATTTCCACCCTCCTAAACATCACTAGGTCTACTGTTTCCAATGGCATAGTGAAGTGGAAACGTGAAGGGACATGTACAACCCAAAGCTTGCAGGCCGACCTCCCATGTTGACCTCCAGAGACCGTCGAGTGTTGAAGAGGGTCATACAGCGTAATCGCCAATCATCCATCGCCAGGAGTACTGAACTGCATCAGGATCTATTCGAAGCACCATCTGTCCGGCGCGAGGTGCAGCAACTTGGTTTCCATGGCCAAGCAGCTGCCCATAAGCCAAATATCACACAGGCAAATGCCAAATGCCATCTTGCGTGGTGCAAAGTGCATCGAAACTGGACCATAGAAGAGTGGAAAACCGTTGTGTGGGGTGATGAATCACGGTATACAATTTTGCAATCCGATGTTAAGGTGTGGGTGTGGTGAATGCCTGGTGAACCACATCTACCAGCCTGTATAGTGCCGACACTGAAATTTGGGGGTGGCGGGGTTACAGTGTGGTATGTTTCTTCTGGAGGGAGGGGGGCTTGGCCCCCTTGTTGCTTTACATGGTAATGTCATGGCACAAGCTTACATTGACATTTTAACCACTTTCATGCTGCCTACCAATGAGGACCAGTTTGGGGATGACCATTGTGGCTTTCAACATGACCAAGCACCCGTCCATACTGCAGGGCTTGTGGGAGAGTGGTTTGACGACAATAACGTCCCACTAATGAACTAGCCTGTGCATACTCCTGATTCGAATACCACAGAACATCTCTGGGAAGTTTTGGAATGCCGACTACATGCTAGACCACACCGACCCACATCGATACCTCTTCTCATTTCGGCGTGAGGAATGGGCTGAACCTTCCGTCACCTGATGGAAAGTATGCCTGCGAGAGTGAAGGCTGTCATCAAGGCTAAGGGTGGGTCAACACTATACTGACTGCCAGTGTTCCCGATGGAGGGCGGCCCAAACTTGTACTTCATTTTCAGGTGGGTGTCTGGATACTTCTGATCACATAGAGTGCGTAATACTGATTATTTCTGTCATAAAGTGGTAAATTAATGAATCTAAAAGTTTGATTCTTAAATACATTGCATTTTCCACTTTATTAGTGAACACTTTGATACTGAATTACTAGACACTATAGTTTTAGTGAACTGGAAGATTTCATACATTCGTCTAAAATAGCATTTCTTTTACTAATGACTGTGCAAAGTGTGGTATAAGCAATGCCTAAATCTGCAGCTATTTCAGTTTTAGTTATATGTGGATTAGCATCCACTTCCCATATAAATTTTACTTTCTGGTCAAGCATGTAACTTTTCCTCTTTCTATTCTCCATGGTCGACCAGTAGCAGGCGCATATATTCTAGGCTAGCTAGGCTATGTCCGAAGCCCAGATTAAATACATGAAATAATCGACTAGCAAATGTGACTGATGCTTCACTCTTACATAACACCCACGGGGAAAAATTATAGTTTCCTGGGAACCTTTACTTTAGACCATCACCAGTACAGACTAAATCACCAGGCTTCATCCTGCAGATTCTATCTTCCAACAACCGCCTGAGGCGGTGGGGTTTACAGTCGCTGAAGACTCCTGTCTTCATTCTTCCCAGTGGTAGAAACTCACAGCGATGTCAACTGTACAAAACTCGCTAACCAGCATGGGATTTTCCCAGGAAAGGGAATTTTTGAAATGAAACTACTATTAAAGGAATGGGAAAAGAGTGACACGTGATAGGGAATTTTTCCTCTGGACCAAAACAACACTGTCCCATCGAACACATGCAGAAGCGACAGGCCGATGACCTTCAACCAACCATGCTTTACAATGGTGAGAATGATTTCAACCCATCTGCTGCTTTGTTTTTGACTGAGGTAGACTGACTGGCCAGGGATGACAAAGGGCAGGTCATTTCATGAGTGGAAATTGCATTGAAGGAAGTTTAAGAAAATTAGGTTTCTTACTGCTTAGATTTTATTTAGTGTATTGGGTGAATTAATTATGTATGTTTTGAATGATCTGTGCTGCACCATGTAGTGAACGTAAATGAGTGACATCATTAACAAACTATTGACGAAACAATTTATTCGGCTCTTGCATGAGGATAAGCTTCAAATCGTGAAGATATGCAAGCCTTTGGCATTCCAAAGAAGAGAAGAATGGATTTGATTTGTTATTTAGTGTTGCTTTTCTGCCACTTTAGCTAATCACGACAATGAGGATGAGTGACAATACAATGAAATTGATGAAGGGACATTCACATAGAATACCCATGTCCATGCCTGGATTTGAACCCGGGATCCCTGGTGCCATAGTACGCTTTGCTAATAAATATTTTAAGACAGAGGTTGTGAAGAGAAGAACGGAGTTCTTAATTATTCAAAGTAAGAAGTTTATTATATATTTTATTCTCGCATGTAGGCCTACATAAATATTTCACGGTAACAGTTTCATAGATTGGAGACACATTAAAATCGGATATTTTGTGTATCGCATGGTTCGTACTTACCAATTGTGTATTGCGGAACATAGTTCAAGGTGCCATTATGCTTTTTACATGAAAACAAACACTTTTACTACTAAAATAACGCATTTTTCTAAGTGCTACCGAATGCACATAACAGTGCGATATCACTTACTTTGCGAATGATATCGCTTCTTTTGTTTTCGAATATCATTGTTTCCAACCTTCTTCACCGAAAAATACCTACTATCGTGTTAGTCACATGTGCAAATTGTACATTATGCATGGGTAGCTGACGGATAGCCCCACGAACAATTTCCAATAAGGTTAGGTTAGGTTTGATTAGGTTAGGCAAGCATAGTTTAAAAAAAGATATGGGAAACACTGACATGATTTCCCGGTCAAATACATACCACGATGAAAGAAAATACCTCGACTAACGTTGGAAACCATAGAGAAACTCATTTCCGTAAGTAGTTTCATCTGTAAAAATGAAGAAATGTGTCTCCGATGTATGAAACTATTACCTATTTCACAATATGGGCCTCTATATATTTTTAAATAACCGCAAAATATTTTAAATCCGTTCCTTACTGTTTCTATATTAATGAAAGTGAAATTTTTATTATTATTTGTAGATTGTAATGTATGTATTTTTAATCACAATGTCACATTACTTCAAAATCCAAGGGACTGAACAAAAAAGAGCCTCCCATCTGAACATTATGATATGAAGAGATAGCCCAGGTTTTGAACCCATCATATGCCACTGACCAGTAGCAACTGAAAATGTTCAATAACAGGAACAGCTGATATATTTTTGTTATGGAACATGGCAAACGTCAGCTATTGGCATCTTTTTAACGTTTGTACTTTCGTATTGAGATTATGTACAAAAGAAAATGCGTCTCATGTTCTGAACAACTGCAGCAAATCTTTCTCCTCTGATTTCATGCCATGTTCCACACTAGCAGTGGCGAAGCGTGCAGTCTCTGGAAGGAGCAAGGATTGGGGGGATGGGAGGGGAAGATGTGATTTTTTTTTAACAGTAGTATATTAAAATATAGCCCATAGAAAATAAAATATAACATATTGCCTGAATCTCGTCTACTGCTGTTCGAAAAAGTCGGGATAGTGATTGTAAAGGATAATGTAGTGATTAAGCCTCTCGCCTTATAATCAAGAAGTAGAAGGTTCGATTTCCCCTGAAGGCATTGGTTCAGATTCTACTTTAATCTGGTCTTGATTAGATATCTGAGAATAAAGGCCCTTCTGTCTCGAAGGTCAGAAAACAGTGACGATGGGACTCGATGTTCTGACCACGCGTCACCCAATGAAAAAGCCGTTCTGTCAGGCCCTAGCCCTCTTACATTTGTTATATTAAAGCTCCTTATAAAAATTATTTGCTACTTCAATAAAAGTATTGTAAATGTTTATCGCATTACAGAAATGGATAACTTGATCGTCACTTAGTGTTTATTTCTTTTTAATGCTGACCTCCGCGGTGGATTGGTTATAACAGCGTGCTACGACAAGGGCCTCAGGTTCGAATCCCCACATGGGCATAGGTGTTCTTTGTGAGTGTCCCTTCGTCAATGTCATCATATTATTGCTCATTCTCATCTTCCCAATTAGCCAAAAATGGCAGAAAGCCAAGTAAATAAACTAAATCTATCAATCAATTAATTCTTTTCAACTCTTTTATGTATATAATTCTTCTTCAACACGCGACTTTTTTTAAAAATTATAATATGATTTAGAAAATGATGAAATGCTAAATGAGAACACGGACACCTTTCTGTGTAACACACCAACCAGAAAATTTCAGTAACATGGATTTTCTCTATACGTTTGCATTGTACTTTGCCCCATTTTAAAAGTAGGGCGTTTTCAGTTATGTCACTAATCATGAAAGGAAATTTCGCCTCAATATTCCTTTCCTCAAAGAAATAAAATACTTTCCCTCTCTGAATCAAGATTGGTGTGGGGCACATCCAGCAGCTAACACTTCACGAGAAGGGGTTCCTCAAAAGAGCTGAAAGCACCAAACTTAACATTTTCCATGACATTGTTGTAACTTGCATGCATTATTCGCAGTTAGAATTCTAATAATGCCTACTTTGATAGGTTAGGAGGTCAGGCTTAGAGGTGTTAGCAACACATTTTCGCTACATGTTAGCAGCTGGTTGTGCTCCGCTCCCAGCACAGGTCTGAATCTTCCATGGAAACGCTGCATCAACAAGCTCTGTGCGTCCACTGCCTGCTTCGTCACGTGCTCGTACACGATCGGCACTCTTCGGAAGTCAGGGAGAGAGGGTGAGAGAGAGAAAAGAGGCCGGCCTCTCAGTTTACGTTACAGGCGAACGTGCCCCTGAAATTATGTTTTCCCGCATGAATCACATAGGTTGTTATGGGACCAGCTGAGGCACTCTCAGGTGGGCCTCACTGAATGCGCAGATACAGTTTCAGGCAGGGTTGCAAACTTGCGGTAATTATCGGAAGACCTAGAATTTCATAATAATAATAGACAAATATATTAGGGTAGGCCCAGCCTCCGGGCCTCTCGGATGCTTCGCCACTGCACACTAGTCTTTCTTGCAACTTGAAACTGACCACTGTCATGCCCACCTATCCTGTTTTGTTTTTGTAACAATAAGAAATGTATACTTCCGTGACATTGTTGTAGCTTGGTTATGTACAAATCAACTGTATTTTATGCAAATTAGTACATACAACACCGAATTACATATAAATGCATTATGTATAAAGGGATTTAATTAACATGTTTATAAATTATATTTTGCTGGGACCTACAGTAATTTACATATAAAACAGAATTACGCAGAACTTAGTTATGTATAAAGCAGTCTCAGCTGTATTTCTAAGTCTCTAAAAAGTGTGTTCAGATGTGGCTGTAAAATAGTGACTGAATAAAAGAAATGTCCTTGTTTTATTGTTTTTAAGATTGCAAACACAAATTGGATTTAATTTACATCTACAGGTAAACAATGAAGTTGACACTAGGAATTATTTTAGTTGCTCTGTTTGCAAGCACCAAGTCTCAGAGAGAATGCCAAATGCCACCACACTGGACAATCAATGGTGAGGACCTTCTGGCTGACAGAAGGGAAAATGTGACACTCCTTGCATTCTTGGATGCTGGGTGTGGGTTCTGTCTCAAGCAAGCAGCCATGTGAGTAGCAAAGGAGAATTGCGAGGGCATGCTAGATATAACTTTTATGCAACAATAAGAAGCTTTTGTTGAGTGATTTAGGCCATTTTGCAAATTAATCTTTAGGTTTGGAGAATTCAAGTGTAAACAGTAAATGCATTACCCATATTTGACAAGGAAATTCTATATCCCCTTGGAAGGGAGAAAAATGCACACTATTAAGAACAATAATTTCAAGAAAATAGTAAAATAATATCAAAACTAAAAATGAATCAATCATTTCCTCACACATGTATATTTTCCAAGAATTCAGGGTGTAAGGGATGACCTTATCAAAAGGAACCTAGATATCGTCACTTCCACATAGTACACCCTCAGCATACATCTTCGAGACTAACGAGGTTCTGACTTTTGGGCCTTCACCTTTATAATGTTTTGTGTGGCTTCTGTTGCATCTTTTTTGTGCCCTTGATTTTCTTTTCGGCAGTTTCAGCTTATCACTATTCTTTCTCATTTGTAATTGACAAAAAGTGGCAGAGAAGTGAAGTAAAATAAATCAAATCAATCAATCAATTTCCAAAGTTTCATTGCTCCACCATACACCCTATTCATATTTTGATTTCTTCCTTGTTCTACCACAAATTTAGGTATTTCTTAAACATAATTCATATGATCTAAAAACAGTTAAAAATCTGTTCTTCTTTGCAAGGATTTAATGTGAAATAACAAAAATAGTTCCCTTACAATTATCCTATTCTAGGAACTTTTTGCATCAGATTTATTATTACACCCAACACTAACAACAAATACTTAAAATATTGTTTAGTATCTTTAAAATAACCACATATTTCAGTTTTTCAATAGTCAGATAAGATATCAATTATTTTACTTGATGTTGGAAACCGTATGAACAAGTTTGCATTTGAGCATTGCATTTTTGTTATTTTACTTCACATTTCTGCCACTCTTGGCTAATTGGCTAATGATGAGAATGAGTGATGATTATATGAACTCTGTGAAGGGACACTCACAAAGAACACCCATGGCAGGCCAGAACTTGAACCTGAAAACTTTGGTAGAGAGATTTAAAGTCAACCATTCTAAGAGCTCAGATACAAAGCTGGCAAGGTTTACAGTTGACAATCTAATACAAATACAGGGTGATCCACTGTAAATTACATAAACTGAATTTGAGTTTTACTTTCTTGTTATTACAATGTATACAGGAATCATGAACACCAGTGTTGTAGATGACCAGCAGAGTTGCTGTTGTAACACAAATTCCAAAATGCCTCCAACTCCACAACAACAAGCACAGTGTGTTCAGTGGTTCTTCAGTGGCCCAAAGATGACATGAAAGATGGCATCATCTCTGAAAACCCATCTAATGAGGTAGCATTCACCTTCCTTCAACTTTTCACACCAAAGTTGTGAAGGCACAATGAACCCTTTCTTGTAGAACTTGCGTACATTGGATGTGATGCGGATACATGTGAAGACACTGTTGCACTATGCATTGGCAAGAGCTGTGCAGCACACCCAGTTCTTTCGACAAACACTTTATAGACTTGTTGTATACCTGTTGCACATTAACTTCATCATGCTATCATGAACCAGTTTCCTCAGGCACTGCAGACCATCTCCTGATGTTTTTGGTACAATGCAGGTTTAAAAACACTATACACTCTTCTTTATGCACATTGTACCTATACAACACTTTCAAACTGTATGTACCACTTGGCACACTGTGAATGTTGTTGCAGATTTGGAGACATTTTGGAATTTGTATTACAACATCACCTGTGCTGGTCATCTACAACACTGATACTGATGTCAATAAACTTCCATGATTACTCTATACGTCCATAAAGACAAGAAAAGAAACTTGTTACCACAGCTTTATGGAGCCACATTGGTCTAGTCAGTAGGACATCTGACTGCCATGTGGAAGACCAGGGTTCAATTCATAGTTGGTGTAATCCAAGGTCACAATTTTTCCAGCCTTGTACCTGCACAAAGCAGCTCTATAAACCTCAACTGTAATTACCAAAAAGTATCATATTGCTTACATGTTTTTTTTGTTTTTTAAGAAATTGGTGTCTTGGTGACCAAATTTCAGACGTTAACTCAAAGTTTCTGCAAAAGTCTGTTTCAAATAAATGTGTACCTGGGAACAATCCTGGGGAGAAAATGTGGGCAGAGCATGGTGCTGATATCACTCCCATAAATGTCTGAGATCAAGAATGTGTGGGACCCTACTTCCACATCCTTGTGGCACTGTGCATGGACACTTTACCTTTTTACCTTCCCATAACTTTTCAACATAATTTTCATTTTATGCCATTTCCACCAGATCACACTATATTTCTGTTAAACATACGACAATTAAGATGTGGACAAACTCATCCCTAGCAGGGGGGGGGGATCCCTTCCATGCCACCTATTAATTTGCACCCCTAATTTAGACTCTAATATGCAGAGAAAAGGTAAACAAATACAATTCTTTAAAGAATGGTAACTGTACTATTAAAAAATCTTAATATTTCAGGCTTGACTTGTTGAAGACATGTTTCCAAGATGGAGGATACCCAGATATAAACTTCCTGATAGTTAACACAGAGTTCTCCAGTGAAGAGGAACTGGCATCTGGCTTGAAAGAAAAGGCAGGCAGCATTCCCTTCTACCAGGAACATGCAGATGAACATGTGTGGACGACAATGAAAGCAATTAAGGATGATATGATCGTATTTGACAGGTAAATTTTAACACAGTTTTATCGGTGTGAGGAGTGCATGAGGTAGTGCAACAATTGGTCAAACAAAACAGCAGTGTTTTCTTCCTTTTTTCCATTATAGCAATGTACATGAATGATGATTAACTGATAAAGGGACAAACAACAATGTCCAGGCTAAGGCTAGGATATCCAGAAATTTCAGTCATGGAATTGTTATTCAATCACTAACAAACTCTACCATTTTCTCCATGAGCACAAAGATGGAATATGATATACACGTAAAGTATAAATCTGAACTGTATTTGCCAATCAGTAACATATTGATTGATTTGCTGTTTTAAGTCCACTTTATGCACAGTAAGGTTAATTGGGACTGGACCTACAGTTAAAAGTGGAATCCGAACCACTATGTGCCTCCACCGAGTATCGAACCTGGAACCCCTTGATTACAAGGCAACGATGCTACCACTTCGCCATCCGGGAGGCCTATATATTGCTCACATGGTTCTGATTGTTTTGTAATTGTCATCATTGCTTGTCGAGTTTCAAATACAATTTTTCCTTTAGAAAAGACAGGACTTAAAATTTCTTAAGCCAAATTTCAGATGTTATCTCAAAGTTTATATGAAACTAGTTCAATGCATATTCTAATAAAAACCGGTTGATGTAAAACAAATATAACAAATAATTAGGACATTTCTCTTACAAATTACCATAATGGGAAAATGTACTGAACAAATTTTGTTTTTGTTGTAACAATACTAAAACAAAAATTCAAATGTGCTGACTAGTTCAACAGGCAAACATTCAATCTAGTTTACCAAGTTGCTCATCTATATACCAGTGAATCATTTGAACTGTGTAATTTCAATGTTTGAAGGCATGTAGTGTAACTTAAGTGTACAATAATTTGTCAACTCCAACATGAATGAACTCCATGACACCTACAGCCATAATGTCAACAAATTGTGTTCATTCAGAACTTCTGTTATTATCATTATACTTATTCAAGGTGCAAATTGTTACTTACAAATATTAATTAAACATGTTATTTTCAGAACTGGTAGACTTGTCTACCACTTGACAATGCCTTGGAGTGTTCTTCACTATCCATATGTGAAAGCAGCCATACTATCAGCATATCTCGATAACCCATGCTCAACCCTCAATATAACAAATAGTACAGAGCTCGAGGTAAGTTCTAGTACGACAACTTTACTATTTCACAAACTGCTCCATAAATAAATAAAAAATAAAGAAATGAAAATTTTAGAGATGTGACAGATTTAGAGTTACCAGTCAAAGTCAAGTTCGTTTTAACTCCACTTCATGTTTAGACAGGCTAATCGGGACTGGGCCTACAATTGAAAGTGGGATCCAACAACTGAGCAATGTGCCTCCACTGGGTATTGAACCCAGGACCCCTATGCCATCAGGGAGGCCCACTTAGGGTTACCAGACATTCTCTTTTACCCAGTGTCCTATATTTTAGTTATGTCTGTTATCTCGGAGGACTGAACAAAAAGTTGTAACTGTCCAACATTTTGATCATCACATAATTTGCATTAAGAAATTATTCATCTCCTGAGGGAATAATTTATCATCTGATATAAGTAGTGTACAGCAGCTGAAGCAGATGCTCTACAATAATTTTCTCATGTATTCTGTGTAACGGTGATGACGTAAATCTGTTATTTCTAAGTCTCGCTTTGCGTCATCCCATTACATTGAGTGAAAATTTCCCACCCGGGAAATTTCATTCTATAAAAATCCCCATGAGGTTATTTTTCCTCACTACCAAGTTATACCGATAGATGTCTCTCCTGTTACTTTTCACCTGTTTCTTCTTCGCTAGCTGCGGAGGTAGGAAAAACACACTTCGTCGCACGACAATCAAGGTTCAACGTCGCTTGGTATTTTATTCAAAAAACTGGGGCAAGTTTTATTGTATAGTGTGCAACCACATATCGTAAGTTGGGACTTTAGAACTTTCGTCATTCATTTTTAAGTTTACGTGTTGCCGTTTGAACTTACATTGCTTCTTTGCAACATCGTGTCCCGTCACAAAAAACTTGTAAGGAATAGTGCTTTGGACTTATTTTCTTTCGTGAACCAATTTTCAGCATATACGTAAAACTTGCGTTAGTCATTTTTGTGGTAATTGTCACGCCCAGTATTTTAATTTGTGGTAACCATTTTTACGCATATATATATTTGCACGACTAGTATTTGTTTTACGAAGTAATTAACCAAGAAGTATTTAATGTCAGCATGAACTTGAGTCGGAACATAGACATTGAACCTTGAAATGACTAGAACCAATACAATTTGCTGCAGTATCCACAAGCACACATGGCATCAAGGAAGTAACGGCATAAAATCTATTACGTAACAGAACACTTGGATTTGACTGCATCAATTCGACTACTTTGGATGTTGCGAACAGCCGGTCTAATTTGGCAACTAGAACATTTATGAAGGTACGTAAGATTACGTGTGTTATAGTGAACTGGAACTTGTGTAACAAACTTAAATTCATACTTGCCAATTGTTGATTTTCGCATTGCAAATAAGACGTGATAAAAGATGGGCTTTGAATGTGTCATGTGCATGAAATCTGATCACGAGTAAGAAAATAGATACGTACAGGTGCGTGTACCAAGTACTAGTGTAAAACATCGCCGCAACAGTAACCCAAATGTGCAACCGATACGCATGTGACCCAAGAACGTAATTTTTATAGATAATCATTCAACCTCAAAAAACCTCATAACGAAAGCCCTTTATACAACTAATAACAAAACGAGACAAATCTTAACCGACTGAGTAGTAGGAATTAATGAGCATCTAATTCTCGTACAAAAAAATAAAAATAGGCAGAAGTTTTTTATTATTACTAAAATTTTAAAAAGTATAATTTTAGGTATTTATAAATTAGTAGAATTTGTCCGTTAAATGTTGGACTGTTACGAACTTTTAAAAATGAAGTAAATTTTATCTGTATTATTGCCGAAAAAGGCGTACCATTTATTTGCATTGTTATTTTTATTGTAAATTATTCTGATCAAAAAGAATGCTAAGAATGAGAATTGTCGGTCGTACGTAAACTGGAATTTGTTGTGAAGCTTAGTAAAAAATAGAAGGAAATATTGAAAGAATGTTGCCGCAAATTTAAATTTGTTAAATAAACGTCTATAGTGAATGTACTACCTTTTTTAATTGGTGTGAGTTGCGATTGGTGACGTGATTGAGGTAATGCTTGTTGTATAACTTGCTGAATTTTTGGAAAGGGTAAAGAAGGGTGAGGAATTTACACACACTTATTCAAACTGTTGTTATTGTGGGAATCATTTCCATATAAGTATTCGGTTAACCCCATAACAAGCAAAAATTGTAATTGCGGTTCCTCGATTTATATTATCCACACTCTATATACCTCTGCGAGTATAGGTCACCTTTGTTCATGCTTCCCATTTTAACCGACATCGAGGAACGGCGTTACATCTGTAAGAAGTTTTGTACATTTTTGAATATATTTAGTTATTCAAAGTTTTAAAATTATAGTTTAACTTAAACTTGTATAAAAAAGATGTTAAAAAAATTACTTACATATGCGAGTATGTTGTTCCTATTTTCCTTTCTTTAGAGAATGACGAGTTTTTGTTTTTTTTGGAGAACGATGAGTTTTTCTGTTTTTTTTTAGAGAATGACGAGTTTTTTAAATATGTCTAGAGAGGGGATATAATATCTTAAATGTATCCACACCAACCCTTGTCCACTATCCTTTTATTACATTTTGACGTGGTACCATGATAAGTACCTAGTTTTTTATATGAACCTGAAGAAGGGGATAGTTTGTCCCCGAAACGTAGTTCTAAAGAAAGGAAAATAGGAACAACATACTCACATACGTAAGTACAGTTTTTAACATTAATTTTTTTAACGTCTTTTTTATATTCTGAAATTGTGAGTAATATGCACCAAACCTACAAAATGCTAACTTAAACTTATATATTGAAAAAACAATTGGCTCCTCAGAGGATTATATTTCAAAACAAACATGTTAGGTGTTGTTGATTATAAGTTTGGGAATTTTGTACCTTGCTGAGCATGTGAATGCCGAAGTGCAAGAGTGCCTTTCAATGGTGTAGTGATATCATTGTCACCTTGTAATCAAGGGGGTCCCAGGTTCATTACCCAGCAAAGCACATAGTGTTTACACTGCAGATCCAGACCTGATTAGCCTACCTTACACTTAAAACAAAACTCAACGCAAAACTGAAAGAAAATCATCACTGTTGCCATGACAACATTGTTATGAATTGTTATGAACACATTGGGCTTTCAGAAGAAACTGTATGAATGAAAGTGAGATGTTAAAAATGGCAGTGATGGACTGGTTGAAGTCCCAGGCGCACTCAAAATCTTGTTCCATGGTACCAAAAGTGCTTGCTAAATAATGGTAACTACGAACAAAAATGAAGTGGATATGCAGGCATTTATAGCCACAAAAACATTTTTGTTACACTACTTTTGTTATTTTTATAACCAATTGACCCTTACTTTTGAAATGAACACCATATCATTATTTACAATTATTTATCGAAATAATCTGTTTCTTTTGATCTTGTTTGGAATAACTTGTATCTAAATCATCAATATCATTTTTCAGACTAAAATAAACACTACAGAAGCAACATTCCCTGACGAGGTGGTACATGATGTTAACAACACTTTAAGGACACAAGTGGAACAACGAAGCCAATTTGATGATAATGAGGCTGCCACAAGCAGTGTGAACAAGACTGCAGATCCTGTTGAAATAGCCAAAAATACAACGCCAGATGCAAGCATTAGCTCAGAAGCAACAAACACCACAGATGACGGCAACAATGATATCCCTGGTGACTCTGAAGACCCTATCCCTACAGAAGGTGGTTACACTAATGGCAATGAGACTGACGATATTATATCTTCATTCTTTAATGAATCAAATGACACCAACCCATATATTGAAGAAGGCATACAAGCAGGCAAAAGCATTTATGAGAACACTAAAAATGTACTTCAAAGTGGACAAAGTATTTTCGATAATGCCATAAGCACATTTCAAAACAGTACAAATCAAGATGATAATCCTCAAAGTGTTTTCGATAATGCCATAAGCACATTTCAAAACAGTACAAATCAAGACTATAATCCTCAAAGTGTTTTCGATAATGCCATAAGCTCATTTCAAAACAGCACAAATCAAGACGACAAGCCTCAAAGTATTTTCAACACATTTTCTAATCCTGCTAAGAACTTGACTGGTGGCAATCGTTTCACAGGAAGCATGTTCAGTTTCCCCGGGCTACGCAGCAACTTTGTACCACAAAACGATGAACCCAACAACGTTACAGATCATGAACAGGCTAATAATGTAACACATGTAGCGAACAACACTGAGAATGTCAACGAGTCAAATTCAGAGTCGTTAAATGTCATTGCTCCACCAACGCCCTCTACTGATACTAACGTTATGGAGGACAACACAACATCTTTAAAACCCAATTCCACTCTGATTCCACCGGTATATGCTGTAATGTTTGCCCCACATTACCATTACCATGGGGGGCTCTTACTTTACCACACACACATTGTATACAAGATAGGAGAACCGTCTACTCATAAGCACAGAATCGAAGACTTCAATGACTCCGCTGACAGTGAAAGTAATCTAAACGTCACAACCCAGGAGGAAAATGACAGTAACAATGTCAGATCTCACCAAGGTAGGGCTCTTGGTACAAGTAGTGAAGAATCATCCCACAAGCAGGAGGAAACTGTGCATCAACATACAAGCAGAGAGGAAAGCAATTCTACCAATAACACTACCAGACATGAAATGCACTCGCACTCACACGCTCACGGTCACCATCACCGCCATCAACATCATCTTCCGCATCAGCATGAAAAGAACTTCAATGCATCCCAACCGGCATATGAGGATGTGGAGAATGCTGCAGAAACAGAAAATGCCGCCAGTGCAAGCACAGACTCTGTTGTGGATGTTACACCAACAAAACCAGCTCTTCCACATATTGAAGAAGAACTTAAGAATCATTACCATAAGATACTTACATGGTTAGATTACAAACTGCTTTGTTAATATAAGAAGTGGGAGAATGGACAAATATCTTTCAAATAACCTCAGCCAATTTCCATAGCATTAATGAATGCAAGTGTACCACAACCTGTTCCTCAGTGATGGAGAGAGATTGATTCAATATTTTAGCAAATGAAACCGAAAAACTTAAGTCACAAACAGTATGCAAAGAATACATAAAATGAAATACACATTCCTATTCTATCAAAGCAAAGAAATGTTTACAAATATAACATTTGTACAGGAAAATAAATAACAACCCAATTATATTATGAACCCCTATATGTTGTAATAAATGTTAATATTCTGAGCAAATGTTGTTTATGTAATAAAACATATTGTATAACAACAATTTTAAGAGGCCTAAAAATAAACACATACATACAGAGTGTTTCAATTAATTCTGCTAAAAAATAATATAAGAGTAATTGTAAGTAAATCCCGGTCATGGAAACCTACAACAACAACTGAGGGTGCGTCATACTGATCACACTTCCGATGATCGCACACCTCCACTGAGGGATGCAAGAGTGAGGCCGGCAGTCGGTAGGTAGTCTCTGGCCCTCAGGGCTGTTGTGCTACAGGTTATGATTATTATATTATACTAATTGTAAGTATACATATTGTTCTTCCTACAATGTGCAAAGTATACATTATTTATGATATTTTGCTTTCAGGAAAGAACAGTGTAAAATAATCCCATGCTTTTTATGCCTTTCATGAACACTTCATTTTGTAAATGATCAACTCCAACTACGAAGCACGTGAAGTAACAAACATTTGAAAATAAGTTTTATGTTGGTGAGGAACACTAATATTATACATAAAGTTAGATCAGGGGTTGGGAATAATACATTATCTAGAGTAAAGATAATGGTGAGGAGGGAGAAGAGGGTTCCTATGGGGTCCAGTTGGAAAAAAGGACAGCCTGTACAAATGTAGTACACTAAATAAGTATGTTTTTGGAGCTGATACTCTGATTTTGACTACTTTTTAATTCAATTTAATAATATTTTGAACAAAATAATCATAGATAGATATGGCATAGTTTTAATATAATAATTATATTCTGGCATATTTGAAATGTAATAATTATATTTTTAACTACTTTGAACAATTGTTAAAATGCTACCATGTTCAAGTACAAATGTTGGTGTCGACAGGTATTAGTAACATTAGAATTAATATTGGTTCAACTGAGGTAGGATTGGCCCTATAGCGCACAACAGCAGTGAACCCCCAGTAATGTATGGTATTCACTTCGAAAATACCTTTTCTACAATTTTTCATTAAAATTTCTGCACAATGTATTTGTGGCTCCAACATGACAAATTCAATTTTTGCTTAGAAAGAGAAATTGGGAGTCAGTTGCACTGGTGTAGTTTCTTGTTTTAACTCCCACAGGACAACTCCTGCCATGGTGAAAGCATCAGGCAGCAGGCAGGAGCTCGAGGAGGGTATAGGACAAAATACATGCAAATGGATACTGATGATAAACCTTAATATCCAAAAAGTGGACATGTGCAGTTCATACTCTCACAGAAGCTGCAGCATAATGCTGCATCCTTTCAAGTTTGAACTTCAAACATTACATATCCAATCTTTCATTGTATCACTTTTGTGCCACATTTCTCAAAATAATTGCAAGATTGTCACAGAGATGCATGAGTAGCAATGAATGAAAGCTTGAATTAGAGACAATGAATTAAAATAAAAGATATACAGTCCCCTGCTAAAGAGATAGGTTTGGAAGTTAACAAAGGGAAAACTAAATATATGCTTACAGGCCGAAACCAAGTTTTAGGTAATAATCAAAATATAATTATTGACAGTAGCGTAGCATCCTAATACGCCCATATGCCCGGCGTTCCCTGATTTAAAATTTTAAAAATGCGTAAATGCTGTAAATATAAAGTAAAACGTGACTAATTATATACATGTTTGAGTATAATGGCATTATAAAAGCTATTTTTCGCGATCCGTCTACAACGCTCCACTAACAGCTCTCCTTGTAGCATTTCTCTAATGTCTTTGCTTGCCGGACGCTGGCTGGGTTTGGCGTACAGGACCATGCCTGCCTGTAGGCAGAGAGAAGGAGGGAAAGCTTGTGGCTTGGAGCACGGGCGAAATGCTCTCGCCATACGCGGGCGTACGGAGACCTGATTGGTTCTAGGGGCCATGTGACCTTTCCTGCCTTCCGATTCAAGGCGCTGTACTTCCGATGCAGACGACAGAAATAGAATTCCTACCCAGTTTTAGCGCTCGTGCCTCTGCTCATGCTGTGTGATGCTACAATAAGCAATATTGACTGACGTATCTTTCTTTAATGACAACTGCATCGTGTAATTTATCGCAAAGAACAGTGAAGTGCATTAAAAACTAAAAGAACAAAAAGGTTTTTGTCAAACAAGTTGATAAAGTCCTCGTGGTAGAAGTTCAGCCTGTGGCTGCTCTACCACCTAACCCACAAAACTATTTATTTAAAAAAATATTTTTTTGTTAGTATCTAACTGCCTAATATTGTGCCAGTGGAAATGTTTAGTATTCGTTTCAAAACTCTTAACATTGTATGATCTCTTGACAAAATTATTTTAAAATGTTTATCAGCATTCTCAAGATACAATAAACAGTGGTCTGAAACTCTGCATTACTACTAATAGGCACTGTTACGTCAGTAGAGCGTACGATTGTTGGATCATCCACCCCCCCTTCGTGTCGGTTTGTTTTGCACATAGCGAGAGGTTTCCGGTTCGAATCCCGAGCCTACGCATGTTTGTTCTTTGTGAGTGTCTCTTCATCAACTTCATCAATATCATCACTCATATTCATATTTGCGATTAGCCAAAAGTGATAGAAAGCGAAGTAAAATAAACCAAATCATTCAATAGTTGTATCATCAACAACAATGAAGTCTACTGTTGTTCTAAAGGCGCTTGTGATTGAGGTAGGGTTTTTAATTACTTGCGTCATGCCGAAAGGTTTCCTTGATTATAAAATACTGTTTTGCTACACATGTGTTACGTGTGGAGCAAAATACTCCGAATGGTGTGCGGTGTTTCTGACTTGAGCAATCTAATTAAAAATGGTATAGAACAACAGTGCTCCAAGCATTTATTGCACACTGAGGCATCTTATTTTCTACATAAAACAAGCATGGATCATGTTTTATCGGAACCTGGCTGACTTAATGTAATAAACACAATGAGATTGTGATTTTAAATAGACAATACATATGTCGGCTAATTCCATAAGTAAACTCTTAAGCAAAAAAAAAGGCCTACCCTTCCTTCTAACTTGGAGTAGATCACAAATGTGCATCCCACGACAATTCTGATTTCTTGACCAAACGACCGCCAAAAGCTCAAAAACTCACTTTCTCTCCCCGTTCCGCGCCTCATTTATTGCGCTGACGATGTTTCACGGCGCAGAAAAGCAGTGATGAGTGAAAGATGCACTCTCATCCTCTCATCCTTCAAGGATGAATGCACCTTATCGTAATTTTCCAAGTCCCGGGGGGGGGGGGGGAATGTTTATATATATCGTGACCCTTTGTAAACCTCTCTCGGGGGAACACGATGTGCCACACACGCGCGCGCGCGTGCGTGCCTCTCATTATTTCCGTATTGTGACGCAAGCAAACAAACAAATAATAATAATTATTGTTGTTTTTTTTAGGATTCCTGGCCCCTATAACCTCGCCAGGGTGCGTGGTGGCGGCGAAATCATCACGAGTTTGGATTTGTATTGCGAATGTTGCCAAAAATTTAACCAACGTTGTTCGTTCTCGATGTTGGAATCTTACGTAGATTATACCATGAAACGTAAATCGATAATCCTATGCGAAGGCCCCCAAAGCACATTCACGCAAATTTCTGATGTTCGTGTGGATAGCGACGCTTGGTAGAACTAAATCTTTTCCGGTCCCCGTGGAGAAATTGTGTTTCGTCGCTCAATGTAATATTTTCATCACGGACCAAACACTTTTTCAAACCGATCCAAAAAAATTCATGCGAGTTTGTAATTATCGAATGTCGTTCGAGAGTGGCGTGTGGAAAAATTGAAATCAATTTTCGATTCGGTGAGAGCATCACCACAAACGTTAGTAACCATTCAAGCTCTTGCCCGGCAAGAAACATCTAAAATAAAATTGTTTCCGCGCAACGTGCGCAATATATTGCAAGCGTTTCCGAAACTAACATCGTACGAGGACGCAATTTTGGAAAAAGCGATATGCGCAGGTGGTGGTAGTGGTTGTGCGGAAATCCCAAACGTTCATCGTGGCTTCGAAACCTCACTCATTTTTTTTTGCTCCGAGCCCGCATATTGGGACGATTCGCAATTCCGCTCGCAAGTTTTATCTTTCTTGAAAACGTGTGCTCGATTGGGAAATAACGTCATGTTGTTTTCGAAAGAATTGCAAGCACAAGAAGTAATCGCTATGTTACGCGCTTCGACGAAAAAAAAACCCTCGCCGCTGCCGTCGCCGCCGCAACAACAACAACCGCAACCCCTCCTCCCCGAACCCATTCAGCTTGCATCCTCTATTCCGCCCCGAAGAGATTCTATTTTTTCAGCTTTCCCACGGTCCTGAACGAAGAATCCACCACATCCCCCTATAACAATCGAATGAGAAGCGGATGCGGCGGAAGCGAGCACAGCAGCATCTTCCGCTTTGGAAATTTATCTATCCACAATTAGGCTCGACCGACAACAAAGCTGTATTGTTGCACGTGGAATTTTTCAACCTTTTCGCGTATTATTTTTATGGAATCACAAGCACGAAACAAAGCGTCCACCGTTTTCGTTTCAGGCATGGTTGAGTTTTTGTGTGCTGGTTCTCACAGAGCTGGTGGGGGATCGCCCGTTTCACACACCACACACCCTGACGGGGCGTGTGGAATATAGAGACCGAGGAAATGATCGACAACAATGCATGGGTGGAACTGTCAACGCCCGTTTCATTTGCTATTTGTCCCCCACAGGATATTGTGCGCATCGAAAAGTCTTTTGTTGAAAAAAAAAGTATAGCATTGTTCGTTTGTACCACATGCATGAGTGAATCGGTCAACGGGGGGGGGGGTTATTGCTAGGACATTGACTATAGCGCTCATTGTGTTTTCACCAAAGGAGAGGGGGGGTCGCGTGGGTTGGGGGTTCCTATATAACGTAGCAGTTTCTTCTTTTGTACATCATTATCATAGTGAACGTCAATCGTGGCAGTTCAGTATTCTTTAATTTGTTTGTCTGGCAGTATATACATACATACATATCATCGTGGAAGTTCTTTTTAGTGAGCTACAAGTTTTATTTTGAAGTCTCTCTCTATCTCTCTTGAAAGGTGAACGTCAATCGTGGCAGTTCAGTATTCTTTAATTTTGTTTTGTCTGGCAGTATACATATATATATCATCGTGGAAGTTTTTTTATGAGCTACAAGTTTTTTGAAGTCTCTCTCTATCTCTCTTGAAAGGTAAGTTTTTATTTTTTTCATGATATATTTATATTTTGTTTTGCGTCTGACAGACATATTCAGAGGAGTCATAAAAAATTGACACACACACACTTACATGTCGCATATTTTTTACCTCCTACAACAGTGCACACACACACACACACACACACACATACTGTTCGCGTCTAATATATATATATATATATATATATATATATATATATGTGTGGAAGGAAAAAAATGTCTAGCATTTTTCAACTTTTTTTTCCTTCTGTTTCAGTGCGCTTTCCCCTACCACCACCACCACCACAACCCCCCCAAAAAATTTCTCTGTATATATAAATAACAGAGGAAAAATATGGAATCGCAACCAGGTCCCTCCGGTCTTTGCGGGAAAGTGGCATGTCGTAACTGTGGAAAATTAATTTCGAAACCTAATATTGCTAGGCATTTGAAAAAATGTCGTCTACCGGAACATGATGTCGTAGTCCCCCCGGCAAAGAAATCTCGCATTGATGCGCATGAAGGCGGCGGTGCTTTGAATAAAAGTGCACGCATCATGACGTATAAATCTGGAGGTGACGAAAAATGTGACTCGAGCACCTTCCTCGACAATGTGAAATCCCTTGTAGTCGATCAATTACGGGATTGCATCGTTAATGTTGCAATTAAAATTCATCTCGTCTTGACCCTGCTGTATGAGAAAGTTGTCTCGTCCGAGTCGAGCACTTTCAGCTTTTACGTAGGGTGTGAAGGCTTACACGAAGGCAATCACGACGATTTGGAGGAAATTGTGACACGGCTATTTGAGCACCTGACACAAAAACAAGAAGAGTTTGAATATCGTGGAAGTGGATGGAGTCTTTGCGGTCGCAGCCACATGTTAGAGCTTCGAGTCTGCAATTTAAAACCCTTACGCAGCGCTCAAAAAGAAACAAACAAAAAAAAGCAAACTGTTGCACGAGACATTAAAAAAAAAAAGCCGTGTTGAACATAAAAAGTAATGATGCGAAGAGTTTCCTATGGTCTGTCATCGCCGCATTACACCCAGCTAATAATGAACACCCCGAACGCCTGTCCAATTACAGACGATACGAGGGGAGATACGAGAATGTCATGAGAGGAATTTCCTATCCTGTGCCCCTGAATAAGATCAATCAATTTTTAAAAAACTATAGAGAGGAAAAAGGAGAAGATATCGATATTTCTGTGTTTGGGGTTGACGATTGTGGCAATATTCGTGTGTTAAGACCTGCGAGAAGCCAGAATAATGTAATTCGACTCTTGCTTGTAGATGGTCGTTACAGTTTGATACGGAATTTCTCACGATTACTCGGAAGACAGATGAGCAAGAATCACGATAAAATTGAAATTTGCGATCGATGCTTGAGAATTTTTCGCGTGGGAAAGAAGACGAAAGAACAGCACAAGTGTTTTGGCTCCGTGAATGCAGAACCCGTAGATGTCATGCCGGAACCCGGAACCAAGATGAAATTTCAGAAACACCAGGCTCTTCTCCACCATCCCGTCGTCCTTTATGCCGACTTTGAAAGCTTCCAAGTTCCCATGACGTCTTGCAACCCTGATCCCTCTACCTCAAGCACAATGTAAATTTTTCACCACGAGCCTTGCAGTTTCTCCATCTACGGAGAAAAATTGAATGATGTCATCTTGTATTGCGGACCTGATGCGGCAAAACATTTTGTTAAGAAGATAGCGGAATGCGCGAGAGAACTTGCACCCAGCCTGAAAGGTTCTTACGTTTCTCCACCTGCTCTCACGACGGAACAACAGCGGAGACATGACACGGCGACAAGATGCGCGGAGTGTAAACCAGGCTTTCACCCCCGAAAATCACAAGGTCGTACACCATGACCATCAGAATGGATTATTCCTGAGCACCATCTGTAATTCGTGCAATCTTAAGATTAAGGAGTCGCATTTCGTTGCCGTGTTTCTGCACTACACGGAGAAGTACGATACGCATCTCTTCGTCAAAGAGCTCTACAACATAACTTCTCGAATCAGGATCATTCCGAGAACGAGCGAGAAGTATATTGCGGTGAGAGTGTGGATCCCTCTCGAAGAAGGAGGAAGTGTGGAAGTTAGAATCCTGGACTCTTACAATTTCCTGTCCTCCAGCCTGGCCACCCTTGCAGCTCAACTTGGCGACGAAGATCTTGTGGCCACCAAGCAAAAATGTTTTTCGGGGAGAGATGAAAATTTGAATCTGTTGCGTCGCAAGGGCGTCTACCCCTACGAGTACGTCAACGATTTTGACAAATTTGACGAGACGGAACTTCCACCCCGAGAGGCATTTTATTCTCATCTCACGGAGGACGTCTGTTCCGAAGAGGACTACGAACACGCTCGTAGTGTGTGGACGGCCTTCAATTGCCAAACTTTTCGTGATTATCATGATCTGTATTTGAAATTGGACGTGACACTTCTCATGGACATTTTCGAGTCGTTTCGCAAGAGATGCATCTCGATCTACAAGTTGGATCCTGCGTATTTCTTCACGACGCCGGGATTGACTTGGGAATCGATGATGAAATACACCAACGTGGAACTGGGGCTCATCGCAGAGAAGGAACAGTATGCCTTCATGGAGAGTGCGATACGCGGTGGCATCGTCCAATGTCCCCGAAGGCATGCTCAGGCAAACAATCCTCCTACGCCTGGTTACGATGCATCGAAGTCCAACACTTACATCGTCTACTGGGATGTCAACAACCTGTATGGCCACTCCATGTCCCAGTGTCTTCCCATCAGCGACTACGCGTGGATGACCGAAGAGGAACTCTCCTGCGAGGATTTTTTTCTCAACTGGAGCGAAGATAACGAATGGGGCTGTTTCTTGGAAGTGGATCTCGATTACCCCGAAACGCTTCACGAGAAACATCACGGATTGGCCCTGGCCCCCACCAAAGAGAAGCCACCTGGAGGATCATCGGAGCCAAAACTCATACTAAGCATGGAGAACAAGACGAATTACGTTTTGCACTACCGGCTCCTCCAATTCTACGTGCGTCACGGCTTGCAGCTGAAGAAAGTACATAGAGGATTGAAGTTCCGACAGAGCAGGTGACAGGTGACATAGCCGAGAACACGCGACGCAGAGCGCAATCGACATCGCCTGCAGACAAGGATCTGTACAAACTGTTCAATAACGCCATCTACGGCAAGACGATGGAGAACGTGCGGAATTACATCGACGCAACGTTGGTCACGGACGAAAAGAAATTCGAAAAGATCGTCGCGTCACCCTACTTCAAAAACTTCACCATTTTCGACGAGAATCTGGTATTCGTCGAGAAGAACAAGAAGCAAGTGATGCTCAACAAGCCGATTGCCATAGGTGCCACAGTCCTTGAACTCTCTAAATTGCACATGTACCAATCGTACTACGATCAGTTTCAACCTTTTTACGGAGATAACATCCAAATATGTTACATTGACACGGATAGCTTCATTTTTCTAATCCAAACACCCAGCCTCGAACATGATCTGACTAAGATGAAGCATCTTTTTGATTTTAGCAACTTACCATCAGGCCATCACTTGCATTCGACGGAAAATAAAATGACCATAGGAAAGTTCAAAGACGAAGCGGCTGGTAATTACATCAGCGAATTTGCGGGGCTTCGTGCCAAAATGTACTGCGTCAAGATTGCAGAAGAAAAAGAGATCAAGAAAGCGAAAGGGGTAGGAAAAATAAGTACCAGCAAATTCAACATGCAAGACTACAAAGAATGCCTGTTTCAAGGTAAAAGAAAACTCAGCACAGATCATCGCATTGCGAATAAATTACACGAACTATACACGACGCGCGTAACCAAGGTCGCACTGGATGGCAGAGACAACAAGTTACATGTTCTCGATTGTCAAATCCACACGAGAGAGTGGGGCAACTGCAATGGAAGCGATAAATGTGACGTGTGTTAACTGTAACCCCATAGCCATGAAGTCCGCTGTGTCTTTTGCCATTCTTCAAAAACAGACGGAGGAAAAGAGGGGCCCTCGGGCGATGAAAAGTGCAAGTTGTAATTATGTCGTTAAGGCTCGCTCTAAACACGAGGCTCATTAAATTCAACTCTTACTTTTTTCTTCTTCCTCGTAATATAATGACATAATTACATGTTAGAGAGTCTTTTGAATTGCATCGCCGCAGATAAAATCTTCTCTTCTCTTCTCTTTTCTTTATTCGATCTACGAAGGGGCACAGCGTGTAGAAATTTAAATAACTAACAGGAAACAATGAATCTTTTTGGTTTTCGCAAACAGACCATCATGGAAAGTGCACCACCAAATTCCAATAACCTCTTACCTTCCGTGTTATCTAAACTCAATGGTCTCTTGATAGTACACCTCAACAGTATCTGGACGAAACTGAATGACGATGTGGGCAAGATGTTTTACGTTTTTAATAACAATTTACATTTCTACGAAATTCCGATCGACGGGAAACTTCAAATCACCGTGAATCCGGAGAACGAAGGGCAAAATATTAAAATTTCTAGCGGCAAGAACATTTTTCGAATGAAGCACGACAAGGTACTTTCTAACATGTCGTACGATGTTTCTGCAGGAGATTGTCTTTACGTGGAACTCCTAGGAGATTACGACAAACTCGTTCCTCTCTTCGTAGAATTACGAATCGTCTATCCTATTATAAATAACCGTTAACCAAAAAATGCCTAACGACATTTTCGGCAACACCAAGCGTGTAGACCACGCAGAAGAGATTGTCATGTTGGATGTCCGAATTAAAAAGTTGAGGAGCGATTTGATCGCTTTGCAGGAGACCTTAAACAAAAGTTTAGAGTCGGAGATCGCTACGCTCCAAACGCAATGTCTCGACCCCATTCTGAAAATCGATTCCGAACTGAAAACGCTCATAAAAAATTATGTTGACGTACCTTCTTACGACAACGTTCAAAATATACAGTTGAGCGTGGATTCGCTTCAAAATGATTTGGCCAAATTACAGCAATTTCAATCGAAAAATGAAGATTTGGAAAAATTGAAACTCGAAATCGAAGAACGAACTTCCGCAATAGAAAAAGAATTTCTCTGAACTTCAAACCGTCGTGAATGATATAGATGTAGAACGCTTGCATGTCGTCGTTTCCAAATTACAAGAAGAATTCACCGGCACGTTGGAAGAAATTAAATCCAAGTTACAGACTTTGGAAGATACCATGACGAACCTACCATCGTCAGACGAACTGCAGGTCATCGGTAAAAGCGTCGCGAACATAAAAATTCAATTGGAGGCTTATCAAGATTTCGAACACATTCAAACCACCATCGCTACGCTTCAGGCGTCTCTGGAGTTGATCAACGAAGAAATTAAAAATATTCACGCTGAAGCGAGCGCGTTGACGAGCATTCAAGACACGTTGAGTACGGTTCAGCAGAAGATGGAATATTTAGAAAATTTGAACGTCGAAACGAATCTTGCTCATTTTCATCACGTGCTGGACAACATACAGGGTGACTTGGAATCGTTACGGACGAGCATGCCTTCGAGCGAAGATTTGGAAAAATTGAAAATGGCGGTGACGGCACTATCCGAATCGAGCGACGTCAAAAGTTCGTTGAGCGATCTCGAGAGTAGGGTGGCCAATCTCCCCACCTCCAAAGAATTACACGTTTTGAAAAGGAACATATCACGTATGCTGAAACGACTGGAAACGGAAACGGCGAACGTGGAACAGATTCGAGACGAAATTAGTTCGCTGGTGTCGACGCTGCCCACTTCGCAGAGCGTCGCCGACCTTCACACGCAGTTTACCGAGATGCGAAGCATCGTGAACGATCTTACCGAGAAAAGTTCGAAATTGAATCAAGTCGAGAACCTTCAGAACATTGTCGTCAACATCAGAGATCAAGTTGGAGTGCTGGAATCCACGCAGGAATCGACGCTGGCCTCTTTCGGTGCCAAGTTGCAAGAACTCAACGAAAACTACAAGCAGTTGAACGTGGAAGTGAAAATCAAACCGTCATTTTCTACCGTAACGGATACCATCGTCGAATATACACTGGGACAGCTTCACAGCAACCTCGTTAGCGTCGATACTAAATTCGCTAAACTGCATTCTCTGCAAGCCATCGAAATCAACAGCGTACCCAATCAACAGAGAATCTCCACGTTCGTCGAAGGTAACAAACTGTACATGTTGCATCCTTATCATCCGTACTACAAGTTTCTCCTCGATGGCACGATTCAGATAAACGAATTTTCGTACTGGTCTCACGGCAGAAAAGCCAGCGTTCCCACCATGACCTTAATATCGAATCGTGGTGTCCAGAAAGCAGGAAACATTCCTCTGGCACGTTGGAACGAAACGCGCAACATATATGAAATACACGAAGACGAAGATCTTACCGTTTTCGACGTGAGTGCCGGCGATAAGCTGATCGTTCAAAACACGAGCGAGGTGCCACCCTCTTTGAATCCCATCACGCTGGTGCTTCTCTTCAAACGTAATCTCTAAAAATGTCTAGGCAAGCCATCGTCCAAGAATTGCATAAACCTGCACGCCGCAACTACGAACGTTTGGCGGTGGTAACCAAGGGCATCGACGACCTCTGGGAAAGCGACCTCGTGGAGATGAGTAGTGGCAAGTTACAAAACGTGCATAAATTGAACAAGGGCAACAAGTACCTCCTCACAGTCATAGACACATTTTCGAAATTCGCATGGGCTCTACCTTTGAAGGCGAAAACAGGAACGTGCGTCACGGAAGCATTCAAGACAATTTTTCGCGAAAGCGGCGGCAGACGACCTCGGTTTCTGCACACGGACAAGGGGAAGGAATTTTACAATGCCGTATTCCAAAAGTTTATTCGGAAACACGACGTTCGACATTACTCGACCTTCAGTGACGTCAAGGCCAGCATCGTGGAAAGATTCAATCGCACTCTGAAATCGCGCATGTGGTCACGCTTCAGGGAAACTACAAGTGGGTCACCATTCTTCCGGAACTCGTTAACGACTATAATCACACGGTGCACGGAACGATAGGCATGAAGCCAGCTGACGTTACCAAGTCTGACGAGCAGCGATTAATTTCCAGCGTTTACTGTCCAAAGTACACGCCCACGACAAAAAAACCTAAATACAAAATTGGAGAGCAGGTGAGGGTCAGTAAATTGAAGCGAACGTTCGACAGGGGTTTCACACGAAACTGGAGCACGGAACATTTTACCGTGGTTCGAGTTCTACCCGGGAACCGTCACACGTATATAATAAAGGACAGTGGCGGTGAAATTTTATTGGGGCGCTTCTACGAGGAGGAACTCTCTAAAACTAAATACCCCGACACGTACCTTATCGAAAAAGTTTTGCGCAAGAGAGGCGACAAACGTTTGGTGAAATGGCTGGGACTTCCGGACACGAGTTGGATCGATTCAAATGAAGTGATTCTATGAGTGCGTGGAATGTCGTGAAACGTCTACCTGATTCGGAAAATCGAACGAAGAAAAGGAACGGCGAATTGCTCCCCGACAGCATACGGTGTCTGATCGTAGGACCTTCGGGTTGCGGAAAGACGACGCTCCTCATTGATAATTTTATCCTCGCACCCAATTGGTTAGACTGGGAAAACAGACACCTCTACGTATTTTCGAAAAGTCTCGAACAACCGAAATACCAGCAACTTATGAAACTGTACGAGGGACTGGGCATTGCAACTTTCGCAACTGAAATCATTCCACTGGACGATTGTCTCGAGAATTCCGTTGTGGTGTTCGACGACATGATCTTGGAAAATCAAAAGGAGATTCGTAATTTTTTCACTCGAGGTCGTCACAAAGGAATGGATTGTTTCTACCTGGCACAAACTTTTTCCAAGGTTCCGAAACAACTGCTACGCGACAACACTAATTTCATTTGCTTGTTTCGACAAGACCACACCAATTTAAAACACGCACACGATGATTACGTAGGGGCTGACATGAATTACAATCTATTTTCTAAATTCTGCTCCCACTGTTGGAACAGTGACGATTTCGGATTCGTGACCATCGACATGACTCGAAAAGCAAACCATGGAAAATATAGGAATAAAATAAACGTTTATCTAGACGTCTCAAAGGCTAACAAGAGGAAAATTTCAGATTTGCAACATGAAGAAAATCCCAAAAAAAAAAATCAAAAGGTCATGAGAATCTAAAAAAAAAATAATTTGAAAAACGTTCTTTTTTCAAACGTCTGACAAGCATATATAAATAACCATTACAACAAAAAGTGAGTGTTAGAAAAAGTGGATAGTCTCAAGCGGGTGACAGTAGAAAACTACGAGAACCGAACGTATAGGCTGAGAATTCAACGTTTCAGAAACGTTTCAACGTATATAGAAAAATGTCAAAACGTCAATTTCAAGAAGACGAAAGGAAAATATAGGAATAAAATAAACGTTTATCTAGACGTCTCAAAGGCTAACAAGAGGACAATTTCAGTTTTGCAACAAGAAGAAAAAAAATCCAAAAAAAAACAACGTTTTTTTTTTCAAACGTCTGACAAGCATATATAAAATAACCATTACAACAAAAAGTGAGTGTTAGAAAAAGTGGATAGTCTCAAGCGGGTGACAGCAGAAAACTAGGAGAACCGAACGTATAGGCTGAGAATTCGACGTTTCAAAAACGTTTCAACGTATATAGCACAATGTCAAAACGTCAATTTCAAGAAGACGAAAATCTCAAGTTGCGGGAATACCTCGTGAAACGCTTCAAAGGTTGGAAATCCGAGAATCGCGGATCCTACGAAGAGAAGAAACGTCAAGATAAACCTGTGATCGACGCCATCAGCGGTCTAGGTAAAGAAATTAAAAGCGTCACGGAACAAAATAAAAATTTGATCAACGAACTCGTGCCACTCGCAGCTAAAAGTTACACTGTGCCCACGCCCATTTCGAGCATTCCTTCGACGCCGTTCGAACTGAAGGACGTACCGGCACGACGTCGAGCCATAGGTAGCACGTCGTCGTCGTCTTTGGATAAGATCGAATTGGGACCTTTGGCACGAGACTACCTGAGCACGGGGAAATTCGACAAGGACGAAGTGTTCGGATTGTATCCGAGCATGGAGAGCAACGAAGGCGGCGGTGTGGTTTGGAAGATTGGAAAATCGAAGGTGACCTTCGAAGGCAACGACATTAAAGTCAATTTAGGCGATAAGGATAGTTGGACGAGGTATCCGGGTACGGTGGGACTGTGGGAACTCGTTGCCAAAAAGCAGCCGAAAGATTACACCGACGAAGATTACCAAAGTTACAAGGAAATTTTGATCATGACGGATGCCTTGTACCAAAACAACGACGCTACGCAGAATCGCGTCAAATCCAGCAGCGGCGAAAAATACAAGAACCTCATCAAGCCGATATGGAACCAGGTCAAAACAGGCAGCGGCGTCAAACTCTACAACACCCTGCCCAAAGAGTTTGTGTGCGTGGACGACGTGCGCAAGCTCATAGACAGGTTGTTGGTTATTGCAGGAGAGGAGAATGCAGGCAATCGTAATTTCTACAACGAGAAGGTTGGCATCGTGGACATGATCAGCGCCAAACTTTCCAACTTCATCGTGAACGACGACAAGGGCATAGGTTACCTCATTAAAATCATCAACACGCTGCCTCCGAGATTCTGGAACGTGGCCGAAGGAAAGGGACTCGTGTACGACATCATCAACAAGCTACCTTTCGAGATGCATTTACCTGGCTACCAGTACTGCGGACCGGGTACCAAACTCGAGAAAAGATTGGAGAGAGGAGACAAGGGTGTGAATCCGTTGGACGCGGCATGCAAAGATCACGACATCGCTTACAACACCACTCGCACGGATCTGGATGCACGTCACGAAGCAGACAGAAAGTTAGAGCACGCAGCTTTCGAAAGATTCGTCAGCAGAGACGCATCGTTGGGAGAAAGAGTTGCAGCACTGGGCACCACCATCGCCATGAACACGAAACAAAAATTTGGGTGGGGTGTGTAAATAAATAACATACAGTAAAAAAACATCATGTCTCGTATAACTAATTTGCCACACGAACTGTTGTGTATTATATTTAAACACGCAGTAAACGGAGATTGTGAGGATATAGGGAAACTTTTGATCATAGCAAAAACGACGCCGGAATTTCGCATCCCTTGTGAAATGGCTGTCAAGGACCGTCTTCGGGAGATCAGTGGCATGAGTTGCGGTGATCTCGACACTCTTCTTTCGGCTGCAGGGGAAAAATTAAACAAGAGAATGGACGAACTGCACGAGGCGAGGCAGGGGAGAAGACGACACACGGATGATTGGCATAAGTCGAAACAAGAGACGGAAGATATCATCACGCACATCATCGCGTTTTCCGAAGCACGGACTTTCTTCCTCTGTTAAAAAAAATAAATAATAATATATATACGTGTCAAAACTTGATATATAAATAACACGCATCGTGAAAAAAAAAAGAAATCTTCGGTGTGTATATAAATAACACACATTGTGAAAAAAAATTAAATTTCTCTAACACACACTGAAATTTTTTCTCTTCGATATGAGTGAAAAAAAAATGAGTGATCTCCAAGCATTAAAACAAATGCTAAATTTGTCAGTCGAGTATGTAAAAATTCAGGAATTGGAAGTCGACAAACCTTACACGATAACTTCCGGTTCAATCGTTTCTACCCAGTATGGTCCCAAGGTGCGTCTGTTGCTCAACGGACAATACAGTCTATTTTTACCAGATCGATACGCTAACATGTTATCCGACGAGAAGCTATCTATTTTAATCGAGAACAAAACTCGAATCGTGTACAAGGGTACAAAGGAACTTCTTGGTAAGAAAACAAAGCACGTAATAGAATTTGTTTAACGACTGCGCGGAGTATATATAAAATAACATACCTTGAAAAAAAAAATTACACGAAACAAAAAAAAAATCTCGGAACATACATATATATAAATAACATACCTTGAAAAAAAATTACACGAAACAAAAAAAAAAATCTCAGAACATTTATATATATAAATAACACCGTGAAAAAAAAATATATATATAGAGCATCAACATGAAGCCCAAGGGTGTCGTGTACCAGATACCATACTCCAATCTAAAAAATCTAGGTGCCCTGGATGGGTTACTCACCAAGAAACAACGCGAGAAGAAACGTTCTTGCTTGACCAAAGGACACGGAATGAAATTACTTCTCAGCACACCTCAATTGAGACGCTTGCAGCGTTCGCGGAAACAGCAAAAGATCGGAGGTTTCATATTCAGCATCCCGGCCATCCTGGCAGCATTGGGGGCCGTTGGAAGTTTGGCCGGCGGAAGCGCCGCCATCGCGAAAACCGTCATCGACTCGAAGAAGAACAAGGTCGAGTTGGAAGAACAGAAACGTCACAACCTGGCCATGGAGAAGAAAGGGGGGAAGGGCGTGATGAAAAAGTTTAAAAAAAGAAACAGCAGCACTCACCAACCGAGACATTGAATCTCTGATCGAACCATTACAAATCAAACACTTCAGAGGCGTTTTCATGTCCGACTCGTTACCTTCAACCGTTAAAAGAAGAGAATGCGGCGTAGTCAACTTGGACGGTCAAGAAAATCCAGGCACGCATTGGATATGTTACCACAAAAATAATGATAAAGCATTCGTTTTCGATTCTTTCGGAGGCGTTCCACCTACAAATTTAGTTCATTATCTGAAAACGAACAAAACCTCTATATACTACAACGACGAACGCATTCAAAATTTCGGAGACGTGAACTGCGGTCATCTCTGTCTCTCCATGCTCGCGTTTCTCTCTAAAATAAATAAGCCACAGGTGGAAGATTTCCAGAAAGCATTGTGGAACCTTAAACACGATGGGCGTGTTCCATCTCACGAGCGAATCTTCGATCTTGAAACTCACGCTGCACGACGACATAGTCTATCCTAAATCCGTAGCTCTGCGTGCATTCTACAGCATGTACCTCATACCTAACGTCACGCAGCACAACAACAAAATTAGCGTCGGAAGCGAACATATCGTCGTCACGCCAGGCCAATACAATCTTTCCACTTTGCAAGCTCAATTACCCAAAGGCACGTACCTTTCTCAAAATTCGGTCACGCACAGAGTGGAAATCGTATCGGCGACGGAGACCGTGGACCTGGGCACCATGGGAGAACTTTTAGGTTTCGAGAACGACACAAAACTCGAAGCTGGCATCAAGCACGTAGCAACCAACATTCCTAAATTCTTGGCCATAGAGACTCTGAACGTACACTGCAACGTAGCGGAAGGCATGATCACGAAATCTTCGGACGGGGGGTTGCTGGGAAGTCACAAGCAGACGGGAATCATAGCCACTTTCAAACCAAGTTCCGAGTTCATGGAACCGATCATCTACACACCCTCTTCGCCGATCTATTTTCCAGTATGTCGCAACCGCATAGACGACATAGAGTTGGTGGTGACGAACGAGAAAGGAGAGGTGGTGGATTTCGCAGGTGCAACGACCACGGCCGTCGTGAAGATCAACGTATAATAAATAACACGCATAGTGAAAAAAAAAATGGAGCAAATCGAAAGTTACGAATTGCAATCTTTCCCTCCCAACCGTCGCACGTTCGCCAATCTCAACGAAGCGAACCGGGAGATCGAATACGACGTGGACGTCGGGGATGGGTTCGTTCATCCTCACAGAGCGGACCTCTACCTTCAATTCGACGTGGTGAAGAAGGAAAGCGGAGACGCGTTCCCCGCAGCAGCAAATTTGATACTCGTGGACAACTTCGTGCCTCACCTGTTCTCGCAGGTAGAGGTGAGGAAACACGGTACCGTCATCGACAGAATCGATTATCCAGGCATCACGTCGACGGCAGTGGGAACATTGAAATTATCCAAAACGGACGCAGCGTACTATCAGGCGGGAGGATTCGAAGCGGGGACGAAAATATCGACGAGAAGTCACACGGTGCTCTTTCCCATGCGTCTGCTTCCGGGATTCTTCTCGGACTACAAGGAGATCATGTGGAAGGGAGGACTGAGGATCACGTTTCGAAGAGCGGCCAACGACAACGACGCACTGATGCGATACGCTACTTTGGGTCCGGACGGCACCACGCCGCTGCCCAACACTTTACCCGAAGCAGCCAAGTGCGTCATCCGGAGCATGGAGTTGAGAATGCCGATCGTGGAATACGAAACGAACTACGCCCTCAAGTACAAAGCGGAGATCTTGAAAAGTCCGCAGGTGGCGATTCACTTTCACGGTTACCAGTGCGTGCAGAAGTTGGCGTCGGGAAGTCACATGGAATTCGACGTCACGACTCAGTTCAACAACATACAGTTCGACATGCCAGATTTCGTCATTGTACTTTTTCAGACCGGGCGCGATAAGAACCAGGAAAAAGATTCCAGCAAGTTCGACGACTGCAAGATCAAGAACGTTTATCTGAAGAACGGTAGGAACGAAGTGTTCCCGCGCGAGAATTACAACCTCGACATGACCAAAGACGATTACCTAAAACTTTACGAAGCTTACACCTCTTTCAAACGCGTGACCGAGGGAAGCGTGGACATGTACTACACGCCCAGCGAATTCAAAACCCACAGACCCATGTCCGTCATCAATACCACGAAAAGAAAGCAGGTGGTGGTCAACGATCGAACCAACATCAAGGTCGTCTGCGAGTTCAACAGTCCGTTGCCCGAGGATACTCTATGCAGTGTCATCCTGGTCGCAGAGAAGTCCTTCGTCCACGACGTGAAGAACGAGAGGGTCACAGAGCAGTTTTAACAGGTTTAACATCTTTTCTTGCACAATAAGGAATTTTTTGTACTAGCACAATCAGTTACAATGGCACAATACGAATTTCACTAGTTCAGATCAGTTACAATGTCAATTTCATCAGTTATCAGTTACAATATTTTTTTTTTCATCAGTTTTTTTGCACTATAGCACGAGACAATCAGAATTTGCACAAAAATTTGTTGTTATTTTTTTACACGAGAAAATTAACAATAAAATTCTTTCTTTTTTTTATCGTTTCAGATGCTGTCGAAACATCAAAAAACACATACACATACACACACACTAGAAAAAAAAAAGCATGCAACTTTATTTGTAACACACACATACATTCTCCATCTTCATCAAGAAAATATTATAATAAACATAATTATTTTTTATCTATCTCACAATAAAACTCTATATCCAAAAATATTACAACATCAAAATAACACTAGAGTCGTTAGTATACGTTGCATGCATTACGGAGGTCCTCTGTAGAGTTTCATGGAAGTTTGAGAGAGAAAAAAAAAGAAACACGTGAAACTCTATAGAGGTGTGGTTATCTACAACCGCAGCCGTTAGAGAACCTTTTACTTTTTTGGTTGGGCACCACGCACCCTGGCGAGGTTATAGGGGCCAGGAATCCTAAAAAAAAAAACAATTATTATTATTTGTTTGTTTGCTTGCGTCACAATACGGAAATAATGAGAGGCACGCGCGCGCACGTGTGTGGCACATCGTGTTCCCCCGAGAGAGGTTTACAAAGGGTCATGATATATATAAACATTGCCCCCCCCCCCCCCCCGGGACTTGGAAAATTACGATAAGGTGCATTCATCCTTGAAGGATGAGAGGATGAGAGTGCATCTTTCACTCATCACTGCTTTTCTGCACCATGAAACATCGTCAGCGCAATAAATGAGGCGCGGAATGGGGAGAGAAAGTGAGTTTTTGAGCTTTTGGCGGTCGTTTGGTCAAGAAATCAGAATTGTCGTGGGATGCACATTTGTGATCTACTACTTGGCGTTCCCATCCGAAATGCTCATGCTACGCCACTGATTATTGATAACAACTCGTTTGAACCAGTTTCCAAATTCAAATACTTAGGAGTAATATTAACAAATGAAAATTATATTAAAGAGGAAATAAAAAGTAGGCTTAATTCAGGAAATGCATGTTACTTCTCTCTTCGTAAACTTTTGTCTTCTCGTTTAATATCTAAGAAACTAAAAGTTGAATTATACAAAACAGTAATTTTGCCTGTAGTATTATATGGGTGTGAAACTTGGTCCCTTACATTGAAAGAGGAACATAAATTGAGAGTATTTGAAAATAAGATCCTTAGGAAAATATTTGGACCTAAAAGGGATGAGGAGACAGGTGAGTGGAGAAGGTTACATAATTTGGAACTACATAATTTGTATTCATGTCCAGATATTATTAGAATAATTAAATCAAAAACACTTAGGTGGGCAGGCCATGTGGCACGAATGGGAGAGGAAAGAGGAGTTCACAGGATTCTTGTTGGGAAACCTGATGGTAAGAGACCTCTAGGAAGGCCAAGACGAAAATGGAGGGACAACGTTGAGATGGACCTAAAGGAAATCAGTAGAGATGGAAAAGAGTATATAGATCTTGCTCAAAATAGGCACAGATGGAAGGCCTGTGTTGTTTCAGCCATGAACCTTCGGGTTTAAGAAGGCTAGAGAGAGAGTCAAAAGTCCCTGACCACCACTTATAAAATGAAAGGGAGTGTAGATTGCAGCAATTGGTCATGGTAGTAATATGTTAGGCCTAGGGGGAAACTTTTTGGTGCATGTCTTGACAACGTCCGTCATCTTGGATCCAACTTCATTTCTTTAAATGGGAAGGGGTGCATGTGGATTATGGTTTTGGGCTAGAATTTCACCAGGAATTCAGTGGTGAAGTCAGATTTATGAAAACTTTAATGATAAGGAAGTTATGGGCATATGAAAGTTACGCAATGAAAGTTACACAATGTATTCAATATGCTGTCCTTCTTGTGCTATGCACATGTTGAGACGGTTCTCATATGCTGTGTGGAAAAAATCAGTGGGTCAAATCTGGTGATCGGGAAGGCCATTCCACTGGCTCACGTCGACCGATCCATCGACCAGGGAACTGGAGGTCCAGATAGTGACGAACCTGTTGCCCATAATGAGGTGGTGCCCATCCTCCTTCAAAACTGACGGTAAAATGTGTTCTTGTAACAACTGCAAGTAGCCCTCTGCATTTAAATTGTCATGAATGAAGAATGGGCCAACGATACGTGTCCTCCAGATCCCGGCCCACACCATAACCTTCCCAGCACCAACCATATTGATTGGATATCTTCACAATGGGTTTTCGGAGGACCAATACCGCATGTTCTGTTTATTCACTTTTCCATTCACATAAAAATTTGCTTCATCAGAATGCAGAATATGCAGTGCAAAGTGTGGGTCCTGGCGAATTTGCGCCACAGCCCATTTATAAAACTGTATTCTCCTATCCGGGTCGTCCTCTGAGACATGGTGCTGCAGCTGCAGCTTATACGGGTGCCACTTAACCATCTTTAACACCCTGCAAATGGAACTCAGGCAGGTACACCACATTGCACAGACATTCGACGTGTGCTGCGCTGCAGAGACTTGGCAAACGATGCTAGCACTGCCATAGCTGTTCCTTCGTCAGTGGCAGTTCTGGGTCTACCAGATCGTGATCTGTCCTGGACTGTACCACTCTCTTTAAACCTGGTCAGCAATTGGGACACTGTAACATGAGACACTGGGTTCCGTTCGTTGAAATCACAAGCTACAGCACAGGCATTTTATAATGAGTGGCCAGGGACTTTTGACTCAACCTGTACATTATCAAAATACACTCATGTATTCATTCAGAGGTTTGCTCTTGTATATGGAAACACTTCAGGAAAACAAAAGTGAAAGGTGTGATCTTGGACAAGAAAGTAAAACATGACTAACCCTATCTTTGAATCAAGTTTGTTAGTTTTTGAAGTGCTTGGTTAGTTTTTGGAAAGCAGGAACGGCTGGCTCATGGTGAATCCAACTGGAGGGGCGATATTCTGTCGACAAGTTTAGATAACAGATTTTTTTCTTTAACAGCCCATGTGAAAAGAAATTGTGATATTTGTTTTTATCTAATAGTACCTAATATTTAACAGTAATACAAAGATCATGAAAGATGGAAGAAGAAGAAATACAGAAGGGAAGTTGCCAGACAACTTTGCTGCTTTTTCAGGAATTTTTAGTAATGTGCTAATCTAAACATGCACTTTAGATCTACATGATTGTAATCCAAAAGTACTTTGCACTGAACACACAGAAAATATAAACAATGCATGTGTGTGATAACTCTGCAAGTAACAAGAATCTGTAGCTGACCTCCATGGTGGAGTGGTTATCACAGTGTACTACGACACCAGGGGTCCTGGGTTCGAATTTCAGCCTGGGAATGAGAGTTCTTTCTGAGTGGCCAATTTCATCATATCATCATTCATCCTTATCATTCTGATAACTCAAAAATAACAAAAATCAAACAAGAGTCTGTATTTTTTTTTCAGTTACTACTAATTTATTTTCTCATTGGAACCTATGATATTTATTATTCTACGCTTATGTCATAAGTGAATAAGATTATGGAATACAGAATGATTTTTTCCAACAGTTGGTATTTTTTTTTCTTATGTTAACGTACTTGCTTCTTCCAATTCTTCATTGTTTACAATTCTCCAGGCAGATAGTCCATATGGATAGGGGTTTGGGTTTAAGACAACAAAACGATCGTCCTCCCATGCATGTTATTCTCCCCATCTGCCTCGCCTAACCTCACCAGAGAGAATGCTGGCAGGCACAAGTTATATGCTCGTAAAGTGCATGCGCATCGGAGGACAGCAGCCCTTCAGCTATTTATAAATATGCAATTACCAACTTAATTATTAACATTTGTAATAAAGAAAACGGATAAATAAAATAATTCCAACAAAATTACAAGTTACTACTGCAGACTATGGGCTAAATTATGTGACAATAATTCAGGCTTGCAAGCTCTGGCATGGAGATTTTTTAACACATTGGGGTCTCACGACGGGCATAGCCCGCAGTGCATGTAAAGTCAATGTGGACGAACGACGGGCATAGCCCGTCGTGCGGTATGCAATCGCTTTGCCAATTGAACGACGGGCTATGCTCGCACTTCGTCTCATGCGCGTGTTCATTCAAGCCCCTCTGTTGAAATTCCGACCACTAGGTGACTCATGTGCTATTTTTATCTCGCACCTGTGACTGTTTGTTGTCGTGTTGATGTACTGTGCATTGTTTAGAATGGCGTCGTTACATCCAGACTGCATAGAGGATTCCGCCTCAGAGTTTGAAGTTAGCGACGATTTTGATGATGCAGATGAATTTGAAGATTTGGAAGGTAGGTTATATTCGTAATAATTATTGTCGACAATATAAACAGTGTTGCAAACTCTAGTATTTTATGAATGAAGTGAGAAGATGTCATTTTTTTGGGTCTATTCATCTTGCCTCTTGCTTGATTCTCCTACATGCACTGATGTATTTTTAGTTTTTCCATTTATTATTTTGTATAGTGTATGTAAAATGAAAATGTATTTTATTTATTTAGTATATTTATTTATTTCTTTAATTTTTACAGATGACGCAGAACCAACTGATACATCGTCTGGTCCTGTCCTGCAGCCACTTTTTCATACAAAAGATAATTACTTGTAATTTGTAATTAGTTTTTGTTATGTGCACATAAGAAGTATTCTTATGCAAGATTCTAAAGGTTTATTGATAGTTTATGTAGTTAATTATTGAAATTTCCATATTACGAACTTAAAATATCTCTATATTAACATTTGTTACAATGTTGTACTTTTTTCTTCTTCACAAAACATTGCTGAAAAAATATTAAAAAACGTCTGAAAATGAAAATAAAATTTAACAAATTTTTGTTCATTGAAAAGAGGAAGTTTTGTAGATTTAAGAAATATGTGGTTTAATAAAAACAAATTACACATATTTTTTCTATGATTTTTTGAAAAACAACCAAAAACCGCAGACCAGAGGTAACAATGCTGTATTATGAGGCCAGACCCGAATGTGTTAAAGGGACTCCACAAAATAAACATTGTATATTTGTTATTTTGTATTTTCCTCATTTTTGTGAAACCTTTCTGCTTCATTAGGATAACTGCACTGGATGAAGATGAGTAATTGGTGAAAATGTCTCACCAAGTACACTCACAAATGAATAGCCATGCCCGGGCCAGGATTTGAACTTTCAACCTTTGGTGGCACAATTGTTATCTGATCATCCATCCATTGCACTCAGGAAATATAATTCTTGATGGTGCGCATTGCTTGTAACTTGATTAAGAGTCAAGTACATTGCAAGTACAGGGTGATTTTTCCACTGCAGGTCTCTAAAAAATGTGAATATATCTGTTCGTTGAAAATGTACAAATATGAAATATGTGGTAAAAAGAACCTTATACATTGATAAAGGAAGGAAATAAAGTCAGTTGATGGTGAGTAGCCATGTGCAGCCATAAAAGTGAGTAGCAATGTAGCACCGTGACAATGACCTGCCACATTATTGCCACTTCCGCTCTTCCTTTCAACTGTAGTTAGCACTCGCTCGCTATGGTATAGTTGGCTTCTCTGGAGTACATGGAGGAGTGCACAGTTACTGGCACACAGGTTTGTTTCTTTTCAAACTTTGCTTGGTGTATAGAGGTTAATGCAGAGGAATGGGTTACACAGTAGAAGAGTATATGTTGATTGCAAATATGCAGCATCGAGTGCAACTCTGGCTGGACAGCGGTGGTGCAGTTTCAATGCCTTCTGTATTGTGGATATGATTATCATGAATTAAGCATAGCCTTTGAGATGAAAGAATCACCCTGTATAACAAGCAGATAATATGTTTTTAACCAGCCAGCCATGGTGTGCGGAATGGTGAAGCGAGAGCTGACACCTCAGCATTTTGGACCTGAAACATTTTTTCTTCTTCCTGCTGTTCCTGAAGCACTTACATTTTCCACAATGTTTGGCTGACAATCTCGAATATCTTACCAAACGGAAGACTATGATGTAAATCATCTGTGAGAAATTTAGAAATCCGTAGAATAAAATGAAAAGTAAATGCACTGAAAAGTCACAATTTTTTATTTCGCATGAGTATCAGGGGTGTCATGGAAAAATCATATCTGATACTACATTCTGCCAATAAATATATATATATTTTACAACAAATACACTACTACTATATTAGTCCAATAGCCACATGATAACTCCTAAGACAGTCAGCATGTAAATAAAAATGACACATCAGTGCAGAGTTGCGTGAAGAGGGGCACCATGTGTGGAAAGGACCCAACACGAAAAAAGTGGCAGGAAATTCTTGCATCTGTGGTTTCAGGAATAGTGTCTCACAATGAGGCGATGCTGAAAAGTACTGAAGAGGGTGAGTTCTAGCATGCCCGGACAATGATTGATTTCACTTTATTTCAGCATCAGGTGCAATTCATCATGTACCACCTTCGGAGGGCAAATGGAAATGTATGAGTTTTGCTCGCAGAACTTTGTTTAGAGGTCTAAACCTCTATGTAAATGGACCTGTTGATTTCGGACGGTAAGTTCAAAATTTTGGTATTGTCCCAATTTCATCAGTCTAGAAAGCTTGATAATAGCAGCTTTGAGGCTTGACCCGCTCCAACATACAAGGTAACCAAAAAACTTCTTGCCGTTCTAGAGCAGTGATAAACAAATAGCAATACAGTGGATGGTACATACCTTTAGGTTTCAAAGTAATCTCCATCAGCATCCAACACCTTTTGCCAATGTTCCTGCAGCTGCACAATACCCTGGTGATAAAACTCGGCAGCCTTGGATGCAAAGAAGTCCGTGAGTGCGTTCCGCAGGTCTCCCTCCTTTGATAAGCATCTCCCACGGAGGTGGTAATCTGTTGGTGCAAGTTCCAGTGAATATGGTGGATGGCACAGTGTCTCCCAGGCAAGTTGCTGAAGGGTCTCCCGGGTCCTCTTTGCCACATGTGGCTTGGCATTGTCGTGCAGGAACAGCACACCCTTGCGATTCACCAATGCTGGCTCCTTCTGCCGCAATGCAGTGCACCCTTTGCAACTGCTGAGAGTAGAGGTCAGCAGTGATGGTCTGACCAGGTGGAAGGAGCTCGTATTGCACCACTTGCCGACATTTCCCCCATACAGAGAGCATAACCTTTCGTGGGTGCAGAGGTGGTCTTGAGGTGTGAGGAACAGGGTCACGTGGCGACAACCAATGTCTGGTACGCTTGGGAGTGTCATAGAGGACCCACTTTTCGTCACCAGTGAGCAAGCGATCAAATATGGTTGTGTTCAGGTGCCGAGTGAGCAAGGACAAACAGGCTGTCACTCATTGTTCCTTGTTGGCTGCCGACAATGTGTGGGGTACCCACTTGCTTAACTTGTATGACTTCCCTATCCCATGCAGGTGCAGTCTGACTGTTTCAGCAGAAACATGGAACCTTTCTGCAAGTTCATCACACGTTAGACCACTGTCCTCCTCGATGGCTGCTTTCAGGTCCTTGTCAACCAACACATGTGGTCATCAACTGCGAGGTTTATCCGAAAGGCTCACATCTCCCGACCGGAATTTCTGGAACCAATGCCTGGCAGTGTGTTTGTTCAAGGCATTCTCCCCAAATGCGGCAAATTGATGCGGCAGCTGACAGGCCCACTTTAAAGTCATACAACAAACAGATACCTCCATTTCTCTTTGACACTGGACGAGCTATGACTGCTGTGTGTGTACGCAACGTGCCTGTATTACTGACAGTTGATGGTCAGACTAACTCCCCATCGCTTGGCAGGCACGTGCGTCATTTTGTTTCCTCTCTGTGAGCGCATTATTAATGGGACGTCAAAAATGGCAAGAACTTTTTTGGTTACCTTGTATTATTTGTAATTAGCTGAATTATAGTGAAAGAGACAGTCTTAGGGAGTTTAAGACCGAAGTGACAAATTGAAAATGAGCATTCAAAAACAAATGTAACCTTTTGTATCGAAGTGACACATGAAGCTGCACATGTTACTTGTCTTCCCCTCGAAGTGAGCCATTTTCTCAAGCACATGCATCGTGTCACCTCAGTCTGTTTGTCATGCATACACAATTAATGCTTTTCTACACCTTGAATGGGGCTGTTGTAACTTGTCACTTCAGTGTAAATCCCTCTGTCACTTGTCACTGTGGTCTGAAAGCTGCCTTTGTGCTGTGAAATTTTACACAGTGCATTAGATCTTCATTGCCATTCCACAAACATCTTGCTTGCATCTTCAGGCTGAGGGGAAAATATGACACAATAGATATAACCTAGCTAAAGTGTTCATTTTTCTCTCATTTTGTCTCGAGATATTGGCAAAGGTTTGTGAAACCTCACTGTTTTTGTGTGTGTATAAACGTATGTGTATTATTATATTCAGTTAAGAGTTAATATAACCAGGAATTTATGAAGTGATTATTTTTCACCTTAAAGTTTGTACATTACATGTCCATTTTGTGCTCATGTAGGCTAATCAGGAGTGGATCTACTATTTAAATTGGGACACAAACCACTGTACAATGTTCCTCCACTAGAAATCAAATCTAAGACCCATTGATTACAAGGTGGCAGTGTTTTTTCCATTAGTATACCAAGGAGGTCATTTTCCATCTTTCTCTCTAGAAAATATATTCTTATCGGAGGCAATAAAGGATCTACTAGATACGCATTTGACTTTCCAATGCATTTACTACATTAATTATAGACAGTGGTGTGCCCAGAAATTTCATACTGTCTGAAAGTTCACGCTGTTAATTTTTGGAAACCAGCCATTACTGCTGTCCTTTTGGAAGTTCATACTTCAGTGATATCACGTAGACAAATTACTCAAAACAATTAAATGAACAAAAAACACAGGAATAGGGAAATTATATTTTTATTTCTTCTCTGTGTACATCACATAAAATAAAATACAGTGCATTACAAAATATAATAAAAAATTCTCAACATTTATAGCATAAAAATGTTACTTTGTACAGTCATTGGTTCCATACATCACAGAAATAATGTATCATGGAAGCTATACTATTATCTACAGCATTATACAAAAATTACTAGCTGGATTATAAAAAGCTTTAAACACGTATGAAGTTATGCACTATATGTGACTTCTTTTACCTGTCTTATAATTACAACAAAGCATCATACGTTTGGGGCAACATTCATTAATACAGAAACATACTTGTGAGATTTCATTGAAATACATGGTTTTGTAAACATATAAATGTAAACATCTGCCACACTGAGTGAATACTTTGAACAAAATTTCCTATTTGATTCTGTCAATGGCAGAAACAATTGTAACAAAACATTAAGGTGTATAATCGGTTAAGGATTGCACCAACAAAGTTGTTTTAGAAAACTCCCTCTCCTTTTGAAAAAGGATATTACAAATTTGGAAAAATTACATCTGTTTAGAATTCTTTCTAGAGCATTCACGTGAATATTCATGAGATTTGATTTTGTACTTATCTAGATATCTGATAGAAAATTGGCTTACAATGTCATAAAACTAATGTAAATAACTCGATAAAAGTGAAAAGAAACCACAGAAACATTCACCTGAATCTAAAGTAACACAATACTGAACTGCATAATCTACATCCATCTCCAGATATTATCAGAATAGTTAGATCAAGAAGACTTTGGTTCTGTCCATGGGAGAGAATAGAAAAGTTTACAGGATCCTTGATGGGAAACCTGATGGTCAGGGACTTGTAGAAGCACCAATGGGAATGGGTGAAAGTAGGTTTGCTAACTTTCATCTGGACTCAGCTCAGACTCAGATCGGCCATGAAGAAGATTCTGGGGTGGAGAATGCTACACTTTTAGATAAGTTTGTTAATGAAGAACATTTTCAGCCTACGTACCGGAATTTTAAATATTTATTATTCATTTATTCAAATCAATGTGTTGCCTGTATCTAGAAACTAAACACATCAATATTTGCGTGTGTTTGGTATCTGCTAAGTTCCACGTATGTAATGGATAGTAAGGAACATATTCAGTTTAGTCTTCATAGTAGGAAAAATTCCAAAATCTGCAATTTAACATTAGGAGACCCTTACCTGCTACTATCAAATAACTAAGCCACTACTACAAAAGATGCATTCAATGCAACATGAAGGAACACCAAAAAAGCTTCAATTTGTCAAGTGATGATTCAATTTGTCAAGTGATATATTAAAAGTTAACGTTTTTTAAAAATACATATATTACATCACAGAGAAGCAATTTGTATGTTAACCTTAGGTACATGGAATGCATAACACTTCAATGGTTTATGAGAAGTGGACCAGATTCAGTGTTGTTTACTTGAAATGATAGGGATTTTTCTTCAAGAATCATTAGTGAACATGTCATTGTTAAATTATGAATTGATGCACTGAACAATTTTGCATTTGTAGTTGGCTTATTTTGTGCATATTTCAGCCTATTTATGCTAATTGTAATAATAAATAAATTATTATTACGGGACAAAGGAATATCCAAGTCCACTCAGGACTTAAAAAAGAAACTTGCCCTGGCAATATTGAGAGTCACTCACTCAATGGTCTCAACCACTTAAGTGGTCATTAGCAGTTTCATATAGCTAGTTAAGTTTGAAGTTCACAGGATATTTTCACATCTTTTTACCTGATGTTGAAGGCAAGAATAAGTAACAGAAAAAAGCACTTGGAAGTTTAATGACTTGCCAGTTCCAAATCTTTCCCTTCTCATTAAGATTAATAAAAGAAAATTCTGAATGAGGAAGAAAGAGTATGCCATGAGATGAAGTATATGGAGAATAAGAAATAAATTAATTGACAATAAGAATCTACATTAGTGTTAAGGAGGATGGAAGCTAGCTCTGATTTTTTGACAAAGATATTGAAAGTGCTATTCTTTCCATGGGCACTTCATATTGCTATTTTAAAGTCTTAAAAGTGTTCAGTACAAGATAAATCACAGTCTGCCTGCAACAGAATATACATAAAAGCAAAATACCACACTATGGTATCACAGAAAATATTGGAAGACTTCACAAGGTATTTACAAAGCCTAGGAAAGAGTCTTGAGATATGTACAAATATATATATACATTTGATATTCATCATTGAATAATATGAACAACTTAAGTGAACATAGTCACCTTGGAACTCAAGCAGGGCAGACCAATAGGTGATATTCTCATCTGATTGGCTGTTCCATCCACCTGCTGTGACATGTGGAAAACACACCCCTGCAAGAGCCAACCATGGTATCTAACTTCTCCATAAATTAATGGTTCCACAGCTTAAGCAGGTGCAGACAGAGCTGCAAGGGAGGTGTCACACTAGAAATTTCAGCGATGGCACTGACATAATTTTGCATGAAATTATTATCAGAACCTTGTCGAGGCTCTTACTTAAACATTATTCAAACAATTAATGTTTGAACTTACATTGATAAGCAAAGAAAAAAACTTTGAATCTCTACGTAGCTCACACAGCTGGGCAGACATAACTATTCTATGAAGTGCTATTGTTAACCACTTGTACTGGTATTTGATAAATGACTAAATATACACCATTTTTTAAAAGCACAATGAATAAGCTCATTTCATTTGAGTTGTGTTTAATCACTCTGTATCAGAGTTCCCACTTAATTCTGCCAGAACATATTTTGTGACATTTTTACACAAAACGAATTCTGTGAACTAATTAATCTCATTAATTACCGTCAAAAGGAGCAGAAACTAGAAATGGGGACAGATTACCAGTTAATATAGGCATCCTGTGTGGTAAAACTGCTGATACATAATTTTATCACTTCAATATTTCTATAAAATGGCTTGTAATTGAGTACAATTCTGTCAACTTGTTTTTGTAAGTGATGGACAAATATGAAAATTTAACCATACCGATAAAGTACTGATAAATAATTTGTCAACCGATATGACCTGAAAGAACATAAATAGTTCATTAAGTTGTTTACTTAATGTACAAAGGCTGTCGCAGAGAAGGTGAGACAGATTTTTTCCTGGCTTGGCAACACTGCCTATGGTTTCGGCACTAGTCGCGTCATGTAGGATGACTCATTCTGTTTCCGTAGCAAGTTGTCACATCTTGCAAAACCACGTTAGTGAGCAGCTGTGTTGATTTACATGGAACGTGTTTCATTTACCTCTCCAGGTTTTTGTGTATAACATTGCTTTTCGCGATGAGTATTCAAGATGAACAGTGACATGCCATAAAATTTTGTTGGGGTTTAGGGAAAAGTGCTGCAGAAACATATGCAATGTTTCAACAGGCATATGCCGATCAAGACAGACTGAGTAGAGCCACAGTGTACCGATGGCACAAGTTGTTCGAAGATGGGCGCGAATCAGGCGCTTTGCTTCCGCATCCTGGACAAAGACTGTCCGTGATTAATGAGACGCACGCCCCGCATACCGCACGGGGTTTTCAGGATTACGCGGCGAAGAGAAAAATAGAGATTTTCCTGCATCCAGCATACAGCCCAGACCTTGCACCCTGCGACTTTTGGCTAATTCCACTTTTAAAGGCCGCTTTAAGTGGTCATCATTTCATGACGAACAAAGAAGTGATCACCGCAGCGCAAGTTTTCTTCAGTTCGCTACCTGACGACGAATTTTCAAAGACATTCACAAAGTGGCAGGAGCGTATGGACGCTTGCTTAGCTGTCAATGGTGCCTATTTTGAAAAAGATGTACGTCTACTCGATATAGCTGATTCTGAATAAAAATTTGGTGTTTGTAATTTTTTGGTTTCATTTTAATGATTCTTGGAGGGGTCCATGTACATGCTTGTCTTTTAACTGCTATGCAGTCACGACTTTTTGACCTATTGTGCTCATTTTGGTCTCAATCGGCAGCTAATGAACCAAATTTTCACCCTAGTACATTTGCTAGCCAATGGAGGTCCCTGTTTTCCTATACAGGAATTAGTCTCACCTTCTCTGCGACAGCCTTTGTATGTAGTTAGGTGATGCAAAGAAAAAGTATGTTTAGACATTTGCTTTACAAAATCAGGGTATATTTTATATTCATTCTAAACCGTAATGAAAATGGCAGAATTACTCACCAAATTACAGGCTACTTATAAATATGTCAGATCAATCTAATTATTGATAATTTTACCAATCCAACAATATGCCTCTATCAGCCAATACCGTTAAAAGTACCGATTAACTATCACATCCCTGTTTGGTTGTTTTTTTTAAATAAATTTTCTAATTGTACACTATCCGTATTGGTTAAAATTCCATATTGATCCATCAATAACGAAGTGTGTGTGTGGCTTCACTCTGGGTTAACTGTGTCATGAATGCCAGGAAATACTGGGTCAAATTTAATTGCCGATACTAGCTGGTACTTTTCTATACTATGCCTATCTCGCACAATTCCCAAATGCTACACAACACTTTCATGGAGACCAATTATCCTGGAAATTACAAAGAAATTTAAAATTTTCAATCTATTTTGCACCAGAATTCGTATCAGCATTTGTTCAAAGTGGCAGCCCTCAACAAAAACAAACAAGAGCAGACAAACCAATGTACAAAATTTCTTGCTCTGGCTCGCATGCAAGACACTATAAACTTTATTCTGCAAACAATGCAAGTACATCAGCAACAGCATTCAAGTGACATTGCACTCAATGGCACAAACAGCACAGAGAAGAGCCAAACACCATATATGGTAAAATAATAAACGTTTCCACTCTACGTCTAGCAAAATACAGTTATAACTGTTCATAATTTTGTACTGTATTGTCTTCAGAATAAAAAAAAAAATAATCACCTGATTATTCCGTCATCCCTGTAACTTGCAATTTTCTGCATCAAAAATTTTTTGACCATCTAAGAAATCATTGACTGAGTATTAGATCACTAGTACTAGATTACTTATAATTAGCCATTAGTTCAGTGCAGAAATACATATGTACACTCTTTAGTTGAGTGAACCACTGCCTGAACATTTTTTTTAGTTATAACAAATTTAGACAATTTTCTTATCAAAGAGATTAAAAGAATACCTTTAACAATATTCATGATTGGGAAAAGAGAGACGCGGTAGTATATAAATACGGAGAAACTAGTACTCACTTTTATCCGCGAAGCTGTTTTTTCTTCTTTTTCGATTAATTTCAGTGGCCACTGCCACCATCCTCGTTGGAACTTGCTGCGCTGTTGCTTGGCGTGCGTCTTTTGTTCGTAGTTCTCTGGTTGCCGTTAGGTGCGCTGTGCGTCTTGGTACGTCGTCTGCTATTTCCGGGCGATAACTGCTGCAGTAGTGGAATCCAAGTATGGTGCGCTTGCCCGCTATCGATGTTTAGTTCGTGCGGGAAGTGCATTATGGCATGCGTTTCCTTGATTTTGGTGTCTATGAGCGTGTGGGCAGTGTGTTTGACTCGAACCTTTTGAATTTTATGGCTATTGTATTTGATATGTCTAGCAAGACCGGCACCTAGCAGATGCGAAAAAAGCCCAACCCACTACCGGTCTTGCTAGACATATCAAATACAATAGCCATAAAATTCAAAAGGTTCGAGTCAAACACACTGCCCACACGCTCATAGACACCAAAATCAAGGAAACGCATGCCATAATGCACTTCCCGCACGAACTAAACATCGATAGCGGGCAAGCGCACCATACTTGGATTCCACTACTGCAGCAGTTATCGCCCGGAAATAGCAGACGACGTACCAAGACGCACAGCGCACCTAACGGCAACCAGAGAACTACGAACAAAAGACGCACGCCAAGCAACAGCGCAGCAAGTTCCAACGAGGATGGTGGCAGTGGCCACTGAAATTAATCGAAAAAGAAGAAAAAACAGCTTCGCGGATAAAAGTGAGTACTAGTTTCTCCGTATTTAACAATATTGTGTTTAACTTCATGTTAAAATAGTCTTCACAAAAACGTAAAAAACGATAACTCTCAAGTTAAAAAGATCATTCTACGAGGGTTGTTCAACAAACACTGAGACTGATTTTTTTTCTTTTAAGTTCCATTGTATTTTATAACTACCATGTAACGACCCCAAATTATGTCGTAGCAAAAGATTTTATTATTTCATTGCTTAATTTATGTACATGTTCGTTTGACCTAATGTTATTCGTTCATTATATAACACGGGCCTGTGTGGTCAAAGATTTCTAGCGTCATCACACAATTAGGTATGATAATTTTCTGTGCAAGGTTTGCAACTCCACAAAAATAAGCGGGTTGGTAACAATGGAAAAAAAATAAAGATTTTTTTTTCTTTCTGTTTTGGTTATCAAAAAATATGGAAGATGACATTAATGTAAGTTGAAGTTTGTGTTTATCCAAGACTTATTGGTAAGTAATCTTGTGATTATCTACTATTTTCTAATCTGCTGCAAATAGAAGTTGGAATTTAAATGAAGGATTCGACTTTGAAAGGCATGTGCATTGTAATATTCTTAGTGGAAGCGTCCTTAAACGTGTTGAGTCACGAGTGCTAACTAGTTTCTAGTTAGGTCAATTGCGGTTAATAAAGTGTGAAATATAGTAACTGAGACTATTAATTAAAACCAGCAAGCCCTGGGTGTAGAAGAGTTCTCATACTCCTAGCTGGGGACGTAGCAACCATATTTGAAAAGAGTGGGGTTTCGTACAAAATACCTGTAACTGGCAGCAGCATGTGTATCTTCAGTTGGTAGCACTGTTCCTTTATTTGATAGTTGTTTGGGTTTTGCCTCACAAAAATGGAGGTGATGCAAGACGAGCAGTATGCAGAAATAAAATTCTGTTTCCTTTTGAAGCACACATCGTGAAAATTTGCAAAAAGCTTAAGCAAGCCTATGGTGAATGTGCACTACTTTGTTCTACTGCCTTTAGATGGTTCATGACCCAGAGGGCAAACAAGCCAGAACTCTATGGAAATCACCATCTCTAACTCCAAGTTGTTCCATCTGCTGGGAAGGTAATGGTGATTACTTTCATTGACTGTAAAGGATCTACCAACATGAAGTTCCATCACATACTACAATTACAGGAGAGTATTTTACGCCATGTGTTTGAGGACTGGCAGAATTGTTGCCATAAGTGCATTGAAATGGGTGGGGACCACTTTGAAAAAGATCAGAAACACATTAATAAATAGTTGGAGAAAAAAAAAAATCAGTCTTTGTTGAACAGCCCTCGTAATTTCTGATGATTCTTCCAAGTTTTTGGAAATGTCCATATTTCACCGGCATACAAGTTGGTTTCCTCTGTTCTTCCAGGTCTTGTAAGTGGGAACCCTGAGCAGATAGTTGTATCTTCTAACATGGCACATTAGCAGAATTAGCATTTTTGTTTCAACTACGGTCACTTTGCCCTTCCTCTTCCGATGAATCAGTTAAGTCATCCGAGTCCAAAGATGTTTCTGGATCAGTATCATCATCACTGTCACTTGTGGAATCGCTGGAATCACTATTGTGTTTCTCATTTTCCTTGCACTTTGCCTCGGAAACAGAGAGTTGCGACATCTGACTTGTGACACATGACAGTTCGTCATTTCCTTCTGTCTGGTCATTTGATTCCTCTTCCTCTCTCTGAACGTCCAATGCAGCAGATTCCAGATCCTCCAAATCAAACCCCATGTCCCTCTTCCTTGGCTGCAGCTGAAAGAGAATAGTGTGTTTTATGAAGTTGCATCCATTTTTTGATTTGGAAATCATGCTGAATGTAATGTTAATGTAATGCTGAATAATAACAATCCATGTGCAACAGCCCTTGAGGGCCAGGGCCTGCCTACGGACTGCCGGCTTCACTCCCACCTACCTCAGCAGAGGTGTGAGATCATCCAAACAGTTACAGGGTGATGTGTGGTCAGCATGACGAACCCCCAGTCGTCGTCGTAGGTTTCCGTGACTGGGTTATGCTACTCTTCGTAGCTCACCAATTTCCTCACGATGATGGACGGCCACCGGTCCCATACACAGGCCGAAATCTCAAAAGAAAAGTTGTTACGCTTACCCCAGGAGACTTGAACATGTGCGCATCCAGAAGCCGGAGCCGGATGCATGTTGTGTATATATTACGGATGGGACCGATTAATCAGAACTCTATTGTTATTGGCCAATATAACCATATCGGCAAATCGGTAAAATCGTTAATAATTTTACCGATCCAATAAATCTAAAAATATCTTATAATTCATGGCAAAATTTTGCCATTTTGTTATGATTTTTATTGGTATAAACATCATAATCTACATGCTCTAATTTTAAAAAAAAAGTAAATTTCTAAATTTGCATTGGAGTTAAACTGGAAGCACACATTTATTAAGGAGGTTAATGAACCATTCAGGTTCTTCAAGGGCCATTTATATAAGATAGATAGAATATTGGTTCAGCCAAAATATCATATCGGTCCATCCCTAGTATATATGGATGGGAAAGAAACTGGACCTGTGTAGACTGAATTGTTCACACTAACAGAACTTGCAGAAGATGCACATTTCTTTGTAGTCCACAACTGGGTTCAAAATCAGCAATCACATGTTTACTTATAATGGAAAATCTGCCTCTTATCTACAGTTATCTATAATATTTTTATTACAAAAACCTGGAATATTTTATATTTTCTGTTAATTTGGAAGGGGCTAAATTCATTCACACAATTTCACTTGCTTAGTCATGGTCATTGATGCTTCAAAAATTCACCCTTTTTGTTTTAAAGGGACAGTTCTAGTGGCTGGTAGTTACATGTGCAAAAGTGTGTGCACACAGGTGAAGCAACAGTGAGAGATAGTTAATTGTACTTTTATCAGTTTTAACGTGAACACTTGAAATCAATATCTGTACAATACTGTTCTGGGGTTGCACCATGTTGGAAGTTTTACCATAGTGCTGGATCTTACAGACACAGCAACACGATTGTTTTTTAAAAAAATCCTTTAATGTTGTTAACTGACCATAACACAAACTTATGAATTGCACATGCCTAAATCCAAGTAGGCTGAATACAATGAAGTATTTCTCTCACTGCTGCGAGCTGACATGCACAGGCAACATTGACATCACTCTCAAAGGGTTATGTTCTCTCGAAGTAGTTCCCAGCGGGAGGAAAATAAAAACAAATGAGAAGCAGAAAGCGAATCACATTCAATCTTAAACATTATCTAAGAACTGTGACAACTTGAGAAAGAAAATATGAATTTTAGAGACATCAGCAACAACGCATTTTTGAAGTTCCAGTATTGTTTTTATTTGGTATTTGTTAGCTATCTCCGATTACAAAATTAGATATTGGAAATACAAAGAGATTGACTTGGAGATTGATTGAAAGAAAATCACTGATACAAATGAAGTCACACATTGTTATGCAATTATCTTGCTCTTCTGGCTTCATCAGGTGTGAAACATCTTAACAGCTTCCCTTGAAAAGTGCAAAAGATGAAGTTGTGGTGCTGTACACCTGGATTCTTCATTTTAATCTGGATGTCATGTTACCATGGTGTGTGGCATTTTTTAAGCTGTAAGACCGGAATGTAGGACATCTTTCAGAGGGCTTATAATCTTTATGGGATTGCAATCAAGTGATCCTAGGTTTGAATCATGAAGCCTCATATTTCAGTGGTTAGAATTCCCACTTTTAACACTTTCATTGGCATGGTACCCATATGCTGGAGAGCAACCCTGTTCTATTACCATGTCATAGTATCTGATCATAAAGACACAAGTTTAGCCTTGGTGTCAAACGTATTGGTGTCCCATAAATGTGGGTTAAGTATACAAAAATGAATACATATATCTCAGCCGTTATAAGGTTTATTAATTATTTTTTTTTATTATTACACAAAGTAAATAGTCAAGTTTTGATGGAGGTCAATGAATTTCAATATGAACACCTTTTGTAACTAGACAGACATCGAAACGATACTCGAGCTCTCTCCAAGCTTTCCATCTCTCTTAGAGTTTAGTCAAACTGAAGAATGGATTTGTATGTGGAAGGATCTACATTCCATTCTCTTCATGCATGCCATCACTGACTTCAACTCTGCTAAGCAGAGCATGCACAGAACCTCCCACCATGGCATCCACATCTTTCCTGAGGCAATAGCTGTTCAAATGCCATTTTTCTGCTATTTTCATGCATGCATGACTACTGGTGACCTCGAAAGCATGACAAAACAAATCTTGGGAAATATTTTCTGTTGACCATGTATTAGATTGTGAATGTACCAGGGTGAGTCAAAGGTGAGACATCAGACTTATTCGGCAAAGTATAGACCATTCTGTTGTATGGTCTTCTGCCAACGTTCCATGAGAGCCACAATCCCACGACGATACCATTCGGCTGGTTTCGAGGCCAAAAACTCGTGCACCCCTGTTTCCACAGCATCCAATGTGTCAAACTGTCATCCTTGCAGGAAATGCGCAAGAGAGCGAAACAAATTGTAATTGGATGGCATGAGATCAGGGCTGTATGGGGGATGAGGAAACACTTCAATTCCCTCCAAGTTCTGCAGTTTCAGGGTAACAATTTGTGACCAGTGATATGGGGCATTGTCAACCTGCAACTTGGCTCTCTTCCAACGCATCAATGTTGGGTACTTCTGGAGCATAGCATCATGGACCCACTGCAGTTATACGAGTACCATGAAAATGTTCCCATTGACAGCATGACCATCTGGTACGAGCTCCCAGTACACTGGACCATCGATATTCCACCATATGCACAACATCCTTCGGCAACCACTGCTACCACCAGCAGAATATCGTCGAAAGATACACTTTTTGTCAGCTGTGATAATTCGATGCCAAAACCTGTCGTCCTGTGGATTTTTAAGCAAATGTTGACAGATGAAGACTCGTCGTTCAGCCTGTTGTGGTGTCAACTTGTGGGAAACAAGTCGAGGCCGTCGAGAGACAAAACACATTTGGTGCACAGAGCAAACCACGGTGCTTTGGAACAATCCAACCTGTCGTGCCAGTTGCCGTGTACTGACGCTTGCATCGACTGTTGCATGCTGTAACAGGGCATCTGCATACATGGCACCTAGTCTGCCACATCAGGGTTCATCTTCCACACTCATGTCCCCAGACTAGAACTGCTTGAAAAATTTCTGGGCTGTCCTAATGTTCACTGTGGCCTCACCTTCCACCACACAAATTTCCCTCGCAGCACTCACAGCTTTTACCCCTTTTTTCCAATAAGGTCGTAACAAGATATGCATAGTCAATTTGTTGACCTCCATGATGGACTACCATAATTTCACTGTGCCTTGTCGAATGTAAGTACCTAGTGGCATTAACACCATTTGCCCACCGCAAGGTGCTCATTTGGCTTTCCAAACTTTTTCTCTGGCTTCACAGTTTCCCACATGAAAAAACGAACAAACTTTTAACTCAACCTGGTATAGCGAGTGGTTATCTCAATACGTTTCCCTATTCTTGGATACCTCTAGGTGGGACACCCTATACAATTACGCACAAATGATGGGGTAGCCTGGTAGCATAAACACCTGTGATCAATCTGAAAATACTTCTAATTTATAAACACTAAGTTGCTGACCAAATGATTTTTTAGTTTAGTTCTTCATCTGAGGAAGACCCTGATACAGGGTTGAAACATTTAAGTGTTAAGTGTTTTTTATCTTAATAAACTGCCTTGGTCAGCAACTTAGTTTTAAATATGGAAACAAGGCTTAATTATATTCTAATTTATTTATACCAGGGTATCTAAAGCTGAAAAAAATCCAGTACTTTTCCACGCTTTCCAGACAAGATTATTAGAATTATTCGTGTGCAGCCATGAGTGATAAAAAGAGCCCAACCTAGAAAATTTTCAATTACACAAGTACGATGTGACAACATAGAGCAGCAGTGTAGCAAATCTCACATTCAAAAGAGTTACAGCATGACGTATTATGAAGTTGCCCGAAAATAAAATATGTACTTCTTTTTAAATAAATACATATAATATTTTTTATGTGGTTACATTTCACAACATCTACTTTCCTCTAGCTTCATTCTTCAAAAATTTTATTGATGTAAATGAATTGAAGGATGTGATCTTTTTTGAAAATATTAAACGAGAATAGTATGTTTAATCAAAAAAAATATTAAAACAAATTCATGTACTTGTTGAATTTTAAAATAAGGTAAAGGTATTCCCAAAATGTTTATATCGTTAGAACTTAGAAAAATAACACTAAGTTTTCAGATGCATAAAAAACATGTTTGTTCCTCATGAATACACATCCTGCTGACAATGACAATCGTAAGTGAGAGATCTTCACAGTTTGTAATGCAGCCAACCTCAGTGGCACAGTCGTTAGCACACCATGCTGCGATGCAGGATGTCCCCGGTTCGAATCCCGATCTGGACATGAGTGTTATTTGTGAGTGTCCCATCATCAATTTCATTATCTCATCACTCATCCTCATCTTCATGATTAGCCAAAAGTGCAGAAAAACGAACTAAAATAAACCAAATCAAATCAAAGTTTGTAATGCTGCCAGCATTGGGGATAAAATCATGACATTTTCACGCAATTGTGATTTTAGCTTTTGGGATGTTTAGAAAGCAGCTGCTGCTTATATTTCCAAAAAAATAATAAGTTTACAACTTTCAAAATTCATGACAACAAAGTATAATGGGAAAATTATTATACTCTATCATCATATCTTGAAATGTGACGTTACACGTTGGTAAGTATCCAAATCTGAATTGGCCAGAACAGTGTGCTCAATGAAGAAAAATGTAGTAGTCAATAACAACAGCCAGGTTTGAACAAGGAACCTTCAATAGTGAAATTGTGAGTCAACAGCTCAATGTGCTTGGTCACCAAGGTGGCTTACCTGAACTATTTATCACATCAACCATATCTTCTGTACTTGTTTTCTGCCTCTCTCAAAGCAACTCAGTTTTAATGGAGATAAAATTGTTTGTGTGAGACACATGGTTTGTTTTTCTTCTGTGGTTTTGTCAGGTCAGTGTAGATTTTTAGAATGCAATGTAAGAACATTGTACACAATCAAAAATTTTGCTAATGATACTTGGAGGCACATAGAAGTTCAAATACCATTTTAAACTGTAGGTCCAGTTCCGATTAGCATATCTGTGCAGCAACTCCACTGTGTTTCAATCCTGTCCTCTTCTTCTAACATTCTTCACTCTTTTCCAATGAAATCTTGGTTTTTCCCTTTAACGCTTAAAGGACGGGATGTGACACGAGTGGAACAGTAGGTATTTCCCTTAAGGACGGCTTGTGACACCGGTGTCACAAGCAGCTTTTTCTCGTAGTATGTTACTTCTGTAACTTGGACAATGATCTGAAATACATGTCTTGACTTCTGCATGAGTCTAGAGGTATGTAACGTGATGGCAATCATAGCTACAAATTACGCTATTTACGTCATCACGATACACGTTATTCAATTTTTCCCTTTGATAAAAATTCCCACCTCAATATTTCTCTCGAGGTTAATTTTGATTTTGGTTTCCGAATTCTCCCGACAGATGGTGATGCCATCATTTTTAGACTTATCATTCTGTTAAAATTTGCAATTAATTTCTTCACCAACATCGCCCTCCGTAACATACACTCTTTTATTTCCTTTTATATATTCTGTATAAGAAATACACTGATTTTTCATCTTTTAGAACATCGTATAACTTTTTATCTTTGATCTTAACGTGTTTAATTCAGTGAATCGAGTGTATTCATCATGGTGTTTTACGGCGAACTTTCTAAATTTTAAATTGCATAAAACTTATACTGTTTTTGAAGTAATACTATATATATTGTTATAATTATTTGCTACGTACTTTACACAGTAATAACGAAGTAACTAAATCAACGGATGGCTATTTACGTGCTGGATAGAAATGGATTTTGTTATGCACGTGTAAGAATTTTCAAAGCGTATCAGTCGCCATGTCGAAATACGTCTTTATCAACTTGGAACTAAACAAGTGAAAATACGACGAAACCACAAGATCATTATATTACTGGATTTATCGTGAATATTGAAGCCTGCGCTTGTGTTTTTAAAGGTGCGCACAAATGGATTTGACAAGGTACGTAAATGTGTGATATTGCGATAAATAGTGTGTACTTTTTGGTAACAAGTGAAAGAAGGTTACTCTTAAGCAAAATCCCTTTTGCAAGTACAAATGTAACGGTTGATTCCTCGCCATAATTAATCATCACGGTATTTGTCCTCTGCATGCATGGTAGCCCAGTACACTTGTTTGTTATTTTTTTTATTTCTGAGTATGCCAAGGAACGATGTTACAAACAATTAGTAAATATAAAATAAAATATATGAAATAAAAAAAAAATCATTTAGAAGCATGCAGAATTTCAAATTTCCCGCTGAAAACAGGCTTGACATTAGTGCATTAATTTTTCTTTCTCCAAAAGTATTAGCAATAAGAGCGTAATTTTTTCCACATCAATGGCAAACATACCAGGTATTATACAGGTACCTTTTGTAGATTCACATCCTGGCGTAGCCTGCATGGGGGTTAGCTGAATTTCAAATTTTGTGTAAAAAAATAGTTACTTTCCCCTTTTTTTTCTTCTTCTAACTGGTTACGGAATTTTTTCTTTCCATCAGGATTATAGCCCAAAGTATACTGAACAAAACGAGGTTTCATTTGTACCTCTAACGTTCTTAGTCCCGGAAATATAACATTTCTTTTAGAAGCATGCAGAATTTCAAATTTCCCGCTGAAAACACGTTCGGCATTAGTGCAAATACCTGACAATGAGCCTTGGTGTATAAGGGTTAATAATTTACTTCCTGGCTGTTCTATTAGGAACAAATTCTACCATATATGCTGTTCTTCCTTGGAACTGATCAATGGTAGTGGATTCAAGTCAATTTTTTTTTACCTCTAACAACTGTGCTTGGAATAGTATACTCACACCAAGTTCAATATACAATAGCAGCAGTCTTATATAATAAAATACTGCAGAAAAAACAAATATCTTGATTCTTGGCAACATTTTGTTCTAGTTCCACAGAACTCTTTCATGCTAATACTACCAATACATATACAGGGTGGGCCATGGGAAATACTGCAAAAAAATGCAGATAATAAAAAATGTGGGGTACATTCACAAAATATATTGATGGGTATGCCGTACAGACACCAAACACTATATTTAAAGCACAGAAGGAAAAAGAAAACACTCACCATGTGGTAGAAAAGTCAAATTTTTGCACACACAGGATGCAGTCAGGAGAAGAAGAAAAGGTGGAACTGGAAGTTAGAGACCTGCAGAGTTGCCAGGTCTGGATCGAAGTACGGAAAAACACTGTTCTGTCACTAGGCTCGTCAAAACTGTAAGTGGTGGGATTAGGTGGGGGCAGGAGGAAGGTTGGGTGGGGGCAGGAGGAAGGTTGGGTGGGGGTTGGGATGCGGTGGGAAAGTTACTGGGTGGCCTTGTTTAGGCCAGGCGGTGAAGCTGCACTCATGGTTGATATATAGGCCCTCTCCCATCCTTTGCGAACTGAGGTGTTGGCAGATTGGGGTAAGAGATGGATGATCACTACCTGGAAGCAGTCGTTGAAAGGGTTGGTACAGACGGGGACAGTGAAGTCCAGGTTGTGGGTGGAGGTTGGATGACCTCCCACCTCGGCAGGTGGGAGTGAGGCCGGCAGTCAGTAGGTAGGCCTTGGCAATCACGGTCTGTTGCGCCATGGGTTATTAATAGCAGTTAGTGCAGAAGAGTGAATCAATTAGCTGAGAGTACTTATATCTTTGTAGGAATTTTATATTTTGTTTATTGTCATCTGGTAAATGATGACAAATACAAGCTACTCTGCAGTGAAAGTGAGATGTGCTGTTAGGTATTTCGTAGCGTTCCATCATGAACGCGGGGATCTTAAATAGGGATGTAACTTGCCCCTCCCGATTAGTACTATTGATGGTAGAGACAGCCCTGAACGGGACAGGTACAAATATCTAACTTAACATTAATATAGACTCATGATTAGGCTTTATACTGAACTGAGCAATGCGAATGGCAGATAAGGTTGTAGGATAGCTTACCCTGATAGGATTTGAAAACAGACCAATAGCTCCTGCTTCTCCGATGATTCCAAGTAAAAAGCCCTCATGTCGCTCTCATGCGCACCTATTTAAGCCTTTGCTTGGCCTCCCGTCAACTCTAGCCAAAGGCCAGTGTTCTTACCATTTCCTGTAAAAGGCTTATCCTGCACATTTCTGAGCAGGAGCTGGCAAGGTCTGCCAGGGTCAATATTTCTTAAACCGAGCGGATATGCTACGATCTCCCTCTTGCAAAACAATTTCCCAAATTGAAAATGTAATCATTAAAATTTTAAATTGAACCATCTGCCATTCACCAAAATTTAAAAGGTATTTTATTACATGAGGAGAAAAAAAAGGTTACATAACATAAAATAATAATGTCGGAAACCCTTCACCTAAAAATTAAATTGAACAAAATTGAAGCTCAAAGCTTGACTGCAGAAAAAAAGTATTTTGTTTTCATTAGCCACACGCTGGAAGAGTCTTGTGTAATCAACAATGCTGACGTTTGGTCAACATGCGATAGCAAGTGTTGTTCGCAGGTCTGCAGAGTCAGCGGAAAGTTCAACACATTGTATCGTAACTCGAAACATGCGAATGGATTCTGCGTTTCGCATAACAACTCGGAGAGATAAGTAATGGCATCTGAACAAGTGCTAACTAAGCGCCGAACGTAAGCCGTGAGAAACCTTGAGGCCGAATGCTCGTGGTCTTCCGCCTTGTCAGGATGACAGTTCAAGAGGCGAGAGAATAAGACCATGGTAAACACCAATCTCCTCTTGGACTGCTTGGCATTGAAATGGATGCACTGAAGCCAATAAAATAAACAACACACTCAGTATTGGCTACCCACAACCACACGAAGATAAGAAGATAGTTGAAGAATAAATTTTCACTTGTCATTGACGTTCGTAGCACACTATATTTAGGATATCGGGAAACAAGATTCCTCGCTGCACAACATGTGAAGTCGGAAGGAAGGGAAATCCAGACACATGCGAACCCCGGAGTCCTGGGGAACGATACACTGTTCCGGGAGATGCACGGTCCTTGACCGATCACAATTGAACTGGGGGACCGGGTTCGAATCGTGGTGTGGAAAGGTCATGAATACAGTTCAGCACATGAAAACACGTTGGCAGTGGGGTGGGCGAACACAGGGTAGTCCATGGAGAGCCTCTCCAAGTAGCGTTTGCAAGCCCCAAAATATGCGTTGTCCGATGGCGATCGCTGGGGGGTTATGACAGGCCCCCGAAAGTTCAAAGCACATGCCATTCCATATTTCCAGCACACATCTTATGCGGACACTGGAGAGAGAGAAAATGTTGCTGGTTGCATACGAGAACTGAGCTGTACGGTGCCGTTGCACACAGTATGCAAGGTGACCAGGGGTTGCGATGCCTCAGCCACTCCAAGAAGGGGAACACTAAACATGGCCACTGATAGGGTAAAACTGTTCATAGGTGGCCTGGCAGGTTGCATATCCACAGGGGTGGGGTCTCAACACATTGGGGTCTTTGACTGCACCCAGAAAGTTCCAACATGTCGCAAAGATATGCTGCCTAGGAGGACAGAGCAAAAGAGGGAGGAAGTACAGGAAAGATGCTCATGTTTCTTCTTAAGGGGGTTTTGCTCTGTAAGATGAAATTTCTTCTGATGTTTTTGACTATGTTCCGATCCTGGGATGTCACATGGGGTAGGATTTTCATTGCTGCTTCGCTGGTCCCAATTGTTGGTAGATAATAGGAACAGGGGTGGAGAAGACCAAAAGGGGATAGGTCATTCTGATTGCCGTCTTGAAAATGCATAACAGCAGCAGGGGCGTCTTGAGGGAAAAATCCCCGGCAATTTCAGCACTCACACCGGTGACATACACTGCTGGAATCCAAAAGAGGCAGTGGAGCTCTAAAGCTATCAGGAATGAGGCGTTTTTCTTCCGTCCTCATAAAGAGTCGCTGGACTACTTTTGAAATTCTTGGAACTTGTAGAATTTCCGAACAGAGTAGGAAACAGGTAGGACATTGGAAGGACTACATTGCTCTCAGTCAGTGAATATTTAAAATATATTAAATTATGTGTAAAGTAATCGTCATTTTATAGGCAAGTGAAAATCATGAGTAAAGTAAAATAAACTAAACTGCCCAATAAGTGATATAAATTATAAAACAAAATTGGAATGAAGGCAAAATAAAATAAAAGGCAGAAAATGTACTTTGACGCATGAACCCTGGAACACTATGAAAATGAAAATATGACTTCTTGAAAATGAATAAACATATATTGACTAAATTATATAGCCCCTGGCTTCTCCCAAAAATATAGTATAATGTGCAAAATAAAACTAAAGTGATGGCATGGAACTAAATGCCGTTTGTTGGCATATGATCAATATACAATAAAGAAGGGACAATAAAATAAACGAAAATATCTAGGATTAATTATTGATAAATATATAGAAAGTAATATATAGATGGTATAAAATATAACCCGTGGTATCAGAACAGTAACACGACGATATCCATTATCATCATGTCAGAACATGTAAAAATAAGGAACTGACGGAAAAAAAAAATTAACCCAAAATTTGGTAACGTCACTACTGTTAAAGCGGACCAAGCCAAAAAAAGTAAGTTCTGGATCCTTAAGATATAGTAAATAGTAGATGACATGGCTCCAATGAAGTTAGGATCATTATTGACGAAGTATACATAATAAAATGTATGAATAAATCAAGGCAGCAACATAGTGACGCATTTTTAACTCTCACTAGTCAAGGTTGGTTTGCACCTGCATACTCCTTACGTATAGCGTAAATAAACGGTTCAAACGAAGTTCCAAATTAGTAATATGATAACAGTAACGGGAAAATGGGACAAAAATATTTCATGAAATTTTGGTCCGTTCGCGATCTACTGATTCGATTTTTCCATGGCCAGACAAAGGTCAGACCAATCAGGAAGAATTACATTTGAAAAATTCACAGAGGTATTAAAAAGGGGAGACATTGCACGGATAGCTATTTCTGTATCTAAAGCCCTACGAATATGGATAATTTCATCATCAAAAATCAATTGATCAAAATTCTTATAATTACAGTCAACTCTCGATTCTACGACCCCGGGTATAACGACCCTCTCGAGGTAACGACCCTTTTCCCGGGAACCGTGAAAAATTTAGAAAAAGATAGAAAAATTTGAAAAAAAAAAGTTGAAAAATTGAAGGAAATCGGCCGAAAAATGCGTTGTTTTTTTCCCCACTTATTTCCTTCACGAGCGCTCTACCGCTCACAATTGGGTCTGAACTAAAAATAAACACCACCACACCATGCTTGAGTGATATCCAATAGCACTTGACCTCTGCCCTCCCCTCCCTCAAGCGCACCAATGTTACCCCGCACCCGACGGCCGCTACCAAACGCGCCAGGCTTGTTTTGCCACGCTTTCTCTTGGATACGCGAGAAGAGAAGATCGAATGTGCTTGGATGTTATTTTAAATCGACCTTTTGTTTCCTTGTCCTAAGAGCTGCTGAAAACTCGCGGGGGAGGGTGGGAGCAGCCCGAAATGACTGCTGGACTTGCAGTCTTTGCCAATGTGTATGGCAGGTCAAGCTCTTTCATCGATAAATACACCACCTTGAGAGATAAGATCGCAGGAATGTTCGAAAATACAGATGTGTGGCGCCTGGAAGTCTGGCCCATCTGTCCAGTTCAGCAGGTTCCCGTGAGTGAGCAACTCTCGGCCTTGTAGCCGACAACTTCCGGTAACCGCTTTCATTCAAAATGTGTTATTTGTTCCCTGTAACACTTCATAAAAAAGCGAAACTGTTAGAGATAATCAAAACCACATAGGTGAACTAAAGATCGTCAACCCGCTTAATGCGTTGACATCCAGGTTTCCACAAAAGTTTACTTCGATCTTACGTGCATCATAACTCCCGTTTCCCACTTCATATGTTTTCCTAATTGTGTCGATGTCGTAATATCTGCTAAAAAAAGTGTTCCGTTGGCTTACTGACTTCTCCCTCTTTTCCTGTCAGGAAACGTAGGGGGGGGGGGGGGGGTGCGATGCAGATTGTTTCAGCCACGATTTTCTTGCTGATGCGGGCTGATTACAGGCGAGGGTGGAAAAGGACCCATCCCTCTTCCTTTCCTTTGACGTCTAAAATGGGGCAACCAGTTCTGGATATATTCTTGAAAACGAACAAAAACCATAGAACAAGTAAAACAAAAAGGGACCACCCCCTTTCCCCAGCTCATTCTCCGCCACTGGTGTGCACGGCAATGTTGATAATTGCAGAATTCAGTTGTTTTTTTAAATTTATTTATTTATTATATATTTTTTTTAATGCTGTTGTCTGCATAGGAAATATTGCCCGTATTATTGTCTGTTGCGTGGTAAAACGTAAAGCAAGGGTCATTTCTTTCTTCTTTACACTGCTGTTAAAAGTTCCGTCTTCCACAGTTGCGTTATCTTTAAAATGCTGGGACTTTTCTCTTCCGCCACCTGTTGCTCGAACTTCCAGCCGCCGGTCTCTTTGTTTTTACGATGCAGCTGGCGCCAGTGTTTTGTCTAGCGTCGCGTCTGCTAAGCTCTTGCTTGCAGATAACAGCGATGACTCATCCAGCGGAAGAAAAAAGTTTTTTGAATCTCGCAAAGCTGTTTTGATTTGACGATAACGAAATTCGATCTCCAGAAAGCAAAACAAGAGTTAAAATAACTTCATGTTCTGCGCCTTCTGATAAGCACAACTGTAAATTTAATTTACCTTTCTTCAGAACCATTCATGTGGAGGAAAAAAAAAAGTGTGTTCAATGTAGGAATGGTCGCTGAGACTGATTAAAAAGACATTATTCAAGGTTAAAACGTTTGGAGGGGTGGGTGTTTGACATCGAGAATACTCCTAAATCCAACATTAAACTGTCCATTAACGTGAGAGTAAATAACGATCTACCATTTTGATATGTGAAAATGCGCAGTTTCATAAAGCTTGTTTTCAGTTCATTTTATGCTGATGGGCTAATCGGGACTAAATATACAGTTTAAAGTGAAATTCAATTCCAAACCCGAATGATTATCAACTGCCACGTTGTTTAATGACCTGTCCTACAATACGCTTTGGGTGAAAATAGATCGCAAGTTGCGCATTTCCTTTTTCACGCTGGATTACAATGCAAGTCAAGGAAGGAGTTTGGACTGCTCCCTTGAATGGGGAAGGAGGGTGAATGAAGTTGGTTGAAGCAAAGAAAAGTGACTTTTTTTTACGATGTATTTTACACAGCCGAACCAGAATGAAAATTACAGCCCTGCCTTTATTTTTTTTGTCTGGTACCTAGAGAGGTTGTGTTGTTTCTCCCGAGAGATCTAATCTTACCAGTTAATCTTGTAACAGACAATGCTCCAGTAAACCGGAATAAAATCCAACATTCATTCTGCCCGATTATCTCCCGACTTTTGCTGGCACCAGTCTGACTGGTGTCAAGATTCTTCGAGTTTCACTTGCAATAAGCGAGAGATTGTTTTCCTTTCCATAGGTCTCAGTGGAAACGGGTTTCTCATTAACTAGAATTGTAAGAATTTCCTGGAAAAGCAACGACTGTGTACAATTGAAACAAAGTAACATTATTTTAAATTCTCTTTTGTGAAAACTTTTTCATGTTCTATTTTCCTTCTCACAACACGCATCCTGTGCATAACAGGTTGTATAACTACCAGGATAAATGGTGTTACCATCTCCTAGGCATCTTTGTGTCCGTTTGAGCTCTCTTTAAGCTGAAAATTGGTGCAAATTCCAATAACGACCCCTTCGAAATAACGACCCTTTTCCCGGGAACTGTGAAAGGTCGTTGAATCGAGAGTTGACTGTACAGAAAAAAGATGTTCCTTCAGACACTGTTATTGTACTGTGTGTATTTAAATTGCCATTTAAAGTTTGTGATTGGAGGAATTTTCCTGTGCCGGAAACTATCACTCCTGTTCGAGTTCGAACTTTCAAGAGGTGGCCCCCGATGTTGGATTTTATTTCTGTGGATCAGGAAATAGTGGAATTATGAAATAGAATATTTGTTAAGCATTTGATATTATTGTGAATTGAGAGCTCCGTATGAATAAAAAGTAAATAAAGAAATTAAATTTGAAATGACTATCAAGAATTTCTATGATTTGAGTTAGACCATTATGTTCCATTTTATACGATAATTGGGGAACCTTAACCCGGAACCATTTATTGTCAACAAAAGTGCCAACATTGATAGTCCGAAAAATGGGAGAAATAGCGTTAAGAGGTAAATTTGGAGTTTTGAACAAAATATGAAAAGAATGAGTGGATAAATTATAATTGACAAGTTATACATTGGTCAGGGCATAAAAGAGACCAATATCCGTCAGGTATAGGGTGTCCTTAAAGTCAGAATGAAGACTCAGAAAAACACGGAGCCAATCGGGAGAAATCATATGATAAGATAGTTTATTCGTTGATAGATCGGTGACCATAAAATCAATACGGGTAAATAATTCTGAAGCGTGTAGAAGTGCCATTAGGTGCCTTTCCTCCGTATAGATTTCACAAAATTTCGAAACTAAATCCGCTTTAAGAGCAATAAGAGAATGTTTGAAGATTAAGCCTGAATTTAGTCTTTTTTTTAATTTCCTGTAATTCTGTATTTTTTAGAGCTTGAACAGAGGAGCTAAGGTGATGAATTGAAAAGGAGTTATAAATTGAAAGGCCCACCGAAAATAAATTCATTAAATTAAAGAAAATCAATCTTTTCCCTTGGTTGCTCCCAGACACATTTTTCCATATCCCATGGCTATCGCTGGTTTTAAAACAAGGGAGGTAAAGTGAAATTTCACGCAAGTATGTTTGAATACGACCATGGGTATCATTTTGAATAGCTGACCACTTAACACAGCCTGAGTGGTTACCGGTCCGAATGTAATATCAATATGAATATTGGCAGTTGTATATATGTAATTGGAACTGTGAACCATAAGGCCTTGTTGTTCGTAAAATAAACCCAACCCACTTACAAAAATATCCTCATTTTCATTTGCAACTGTATATTGGAAGGTGGGAAGGATTGCACGGTGTCAGCCATGCTTGGTATCTGGAAGGGAGAGAAAAAAAAATGTTGGTGATGTAAACAAATTGTGCTAAATAGGTGGAGAAAAATGAAAAAAAGGAAAACAAAATGATAAAAAATTATAACAAAAAGAAAATCAAATTAAAATTGCTCAAAGCAAACCATAAACATCCCGGGTGTGACCCTAGGAGGTTGCCTTGGCCGGTCTTAAAACCGTTGGCAAAATAGGGGTGGGGGTGCATTTGTCTCTCTTAGGTAAAATGTAAATTCAAAGGTGAAACTAATCTGGGTTAATTATTTAGAAAACATTTCTTGGCTATCTTTGAAGTAAATTTACGGATCTGAGAACAAAAGGAAAAAATATAAGGCATTGCGTTAAACAGAAAAGAGGAAAAAGCTACTGTACGTCATGCTATTGCACGCCGTGTATTTTCTTTTCACTTAGCATAAATGCTTGCCGCGTAAGAGATTACACTTGACCCATGACAGCTGTAGGCATCTAGATCCAGTCTTTTGAGTTTTTAGCCCAACAGGGTAAACAAAAAAATACTACTCTTTATGGTCGCCTTGGGAATTCAAAATATATAAATGGAACCTTAAACAAAACATAATGATGCCGGGCCGGGAGAAAAGGTATAGGATTTGGTATGGGCAGTCACAATTAGCCAGGTTTATGTTATGCGATGATTTCCTCACCCCTACAAATAACCTGGGAAACCTTCCTTTCGTATGATATGCTTTCAACTAGATTCTATGACGTGTGGGAGATTAAAATATAGTCACAATTATTCGCTATTACCTACTTTACGAAAATTAACATGGAATTAATCTGTAAGAAGTAATTAATTTCATTCATGAAACTTTTGAAAATTCTGAAGGAACGAGAAAAAAAATGCATAAATAGGCACCCTTGAAGAGGCTTTTATTAGCACCTCCGTTTGAGGCTAGAAATTCAGTGTCGAAGCCACCTGAGTTTAAAGTTCATCTGCAGCAAATTCCTTGCCTGTGCAAGATAAATCCATCCCGACACTTGATAAAAGGAACGGTGTCATCAAATTCTCTCTCGGAGACTGAAATAGGATATACTTCTTCCGCTAGCGCGAAGCTGAAGTATAAACTGAGTACCGAAGTGGCCTCGATGATGAGAACTGCAAGGGTAATGCAATTCAGCATAAAATTTTAACTCGAGGAGTCTAGCTAAAAAACATCTTTCAATTCTGCTGGAAGCTTCATCTGAAGCGGAGGGAAAGAGGGGCAGGGGGAAAAGGTATATGGCGGCCGTTCACGATGGGCGGAGCTCCCGTGAGTGATGACCAATAGCAGGAATGTGTTCTTCCTCTGCGAGGAACAAGACGATAGAAAATTAAGACTGTTAACGAGGGAGGCGGTGCCAAGGAGTAAATAGGAAGAGGAAGAGAGTACCTTTCATGAACTTTTGTTTCTTGATGTACCTGGATTTCCGCGAGATATAAAGAGGAGAGAAATAAAAAAAAAAAAATAAAAGGGGTATGTGATCTGCGCCCCAAGCTGCTACGAACTTGGTTGCATAACTGCTAGGGGAGTGCATGGAAAAGCAGCTTGATATAGGTCGTCATAAAACATGTTTTGAATGAAAGGGACAATTGGTTCAGAATGGTATTGGGGGTCCTCGGTTCGAGACGCATATACATTTTGTGTTTTCACCGTAACTCCTTTAACTTTCTTTACTTTAGCAGGGTTAGTTTGAACAGAGCGGGATGAGGTTTTAGCATCTAACTTTAGAAGTTTGACATGCGACATTAAATGTATCTAAACGGATGGGGGGGAATTTCAAGTGGCAAAATTTCGTTTGGAGTACCTGCTTCATCATAAAATGGGTCTTGAAAAGTAAAAACTGACTCAAGATTTCGACATATAATGGGTTGGTTGGGACCACTGTGCCAAGAGTCACTATCTGACTGGGAGATATTTAAAAATTGTACACTTGAATGCATATTTACTTGTTCCATCTCCCTTGGGCAATTATTTTCCAAAACTTTTTACATCTTCGCTGACAACAAATAAAGGCAATAATTAAAATACAAATAAAAACTAGTGTTAACATTATTACTGAACAAATGATGTACGGGTATTGGAAAGATCTTACGACCACTTCCTTGAAGGATAGGGAATTTACGTAAGAGATAAAAGCAATTAAAATTAATAAATATCGGAATAACTGCATCTTGTTTAATTAGGTAGCAATTATTGAAAAAAATGAACTACTTTTCGGCCACTAAATGTCAAATCAATAAAATTGATAAATCACATATTTTTACACAGAATAAATTAAAATTAAAATTTCTCGGTGCTTTAAGTTAGTTTTAGAAACAACTAAATTAGTGCAATGCAAATAGAAACTTTTCAAGGAGGGGTCAAGTAGATAATAGTCAAACTGCCAGCCGGGAATAATTTTAACTGAAAATATATAAAAAATAAAATATCTCGTCAAATGCATGAAACTTCACACCTTGCTTATTACTAGCACAAATTACATGTTCTAAATGAGAACTTGGTTCTCTGCTTCATTTTAGTCGGCTTACGCAGACTTCATTCTTCATTTAAGACTAAATGTCATGGCGACTCTAACATTTCTTACGTTATTAACTATAATAACAGGTCTTTTCACACAACTACCGGTAGTTTTCATATACACATGCAATTGCCTAACAAAATAGTTTTACATCTACGAGAGAAAACAACAATGGTGCGTACATCTTGTTTTATACGTTTGGCGAGAAAACAAATTAACCTATTGATACTTTAGGGAGATGGAACGAAAAATAAAATAAAAAGAAAAAAAATAGGATCCACACAGAAAGCAAACAATTATGACATGTGCTTTGGGCTATTTATGGGTGGTCACTGGTTCGAAATCTTCCTCTTGAAGAGATAAAATATTCGTTCTTTCCTCACCCCCCGAAGGGCAGTGATAGCATTTTAACCTTTGTACCGTGACTAAATTGGACACAATCTGGCCCCGTTTATTTTCGTATTCCACTAAATAGGAATTGTTATTTTCCTTTCTTACTATTACCGTGGGCCCAGAATAAACACCTGAAAAGCACTTAGCCGTATTTACCTTCTGAGTGGGGTTATATATTGAAACCAATTCACCAGGAGCGTAACTTGTTGCTTGATGAAGCCTGTCATAATACTTCTTTCGGGACTCAAATCGTTTACGTAAATTTACTTGAGCCGCGTCTCGTGCCTTGTATAGCCTTTCAAGTTTGTCTGTGTTTGCGCTATTTTCGCAGGGATACTTTCCCATGGCAGACGGCCTTTGAATCCATGCATGAGGTAAAACGGACTAAATTTCATCGAATCCCTGCATGTAACATTATACATAAACACTGCTGGCTGTAGATAGGTAATCCAGTCATCATGTTTTGGGGTTACAAAATGCTTTAATTATACTCTGGATGATCCCGAGACCTCTCTCTTCTAAGCCTAAGGTGTTGTGATGATACGCAGTAATAAATTTTAACTGAATACCGAGTTTAGCACTAAGTTATTTAAATACAGAGGAATTAAATGAACCACCCCTATCAGAGTTTAAAATTTTTGGGCAACCAAATCTTAATATTATATGCTCGTAGAGAAAGTCGGCAGCTATTTGGGCAGTGGTATCGAGAACAGGAGCAGCAAGCATATAGCATATCCATGCAGGATAAAATGTATTTACATTTATTGGGCCACTGGGAGGGAAAGGACCCGCGAAATCTATAGCTAGGCATTCAAAAGGGCGACAGCTCGGAAAGGTCTGGAGCTCGCCTTGTGGCAATCCCATAGGGTGCTTGTTTGTTTGACAAGATAGGCACTGGCGACATTTGTCCTGTATTAAGCATTTCATATAGAGAAAATATATGCGATTGATCGCATTGTAATATGTTTTAGTAAACCCTAAATGACCACCACCAAATGGGTGAGAATGTAATTGTTCTACTACAGTATGTCGTAAGGACTTAGGTATACAAAGTAATTTCTTACTTCCCCCATCCATCTTATGGTTCCTGTATAAAAGACCATTTTCCAGCACATAATAAAAAGTCTGTTGTTCGAAGGGGGGTTGGGCGTCATCTGCCACTTCCAAAACTTTTATGATCTCTGGAAAAAATGAGTCGTCACGCTGGTGTTTTCCCACATCTATCGATTCATCCTGGAGAAGAAATATACGAGGCTCTCGTTGTCCGGGGGGGGGGTTTGGTTGACTCCCTGCTAATAGCGCCGGAAATATTTTGTGTAGATCTACAATGAACGACCGTGAAATCGTGTGAATCAAGCTCTGTTCTCCACCGCGAGAGCTTCAAACTCAAATTACGGGTGGTACGCAAATAGCTGACTGCTTTATTGTCTGTGTAAAGTTCGAAGTGTTTCCCAATTAAATAGAACCTAAAGGTTTTGAAGGCATACAGAACCACTGATAGTTCTAGTTCCATAATGGACAATTTTTCTTCACCTTTTTTGAGTGTTCTACTTGCATATGCTACAGGAAGGAAATCATTATTTGCATTTGGCTGTGTGAAAATAGCACCAAGAGCTTTCAGACTTGCGTCACAGTAAACGCGTATTTCTTTTGAAGGGTCAAAGGGTAGCAAAACTGGGGCAGTTATTAAAGCGTGTTTTCAGTTTGTAAAAGCTGTGCTGTTTCTTGGTCCTCCCCCATACAATTTTTTTGCCTTTGCCCAAGAGGAACTGGAGAGGTTCGGCCTTCTCTAAAAAAGATGGGACGTATCTACGGACATATGAACATAAACCTAAAAATCTTTTAACTTGTTTTGTGGTGGAGGGGGTGCGGTAATTCTTAATAGAGGAAATTATACGGTCACTCAAGCGTAGGCCATAACGCCCCACCATATGCCTGAGGACTAGAATCTCAAAATAACCAAATTTGCATTTCTGTGGAGAGATTTTTAAGCCAGTGTTCCAGTGTTGTCAACATTTCATTAAAGGTATGGCCCCAGGTAAATAAATCATCCATATAAAAGACGAAGTTATCACTTTGCATGCCGCTACATACGAGCTGAATGGTTCTGTTCATTGCTGCAGGGGATGTACGAGGCGCATCCAGAAAGTAAGTTTCCCTATTTTTTTTCCCGTGAAAGTAAACATAATGAGCCGTGTAAATTGCGCATGCGCAGCAGAGCTAAGACGTATCAATCATATGCCAGGCGGACAGATCCCGCCCGGTGCCAATAGCGAGGCAGCAGTGGTCCGAAGTGGAAGCTCGTATTCCTTCTCCCGCTGCATACCAGTAGTGAGGCAGCAGTGGTCCGAAATGGAAGCTCGTATTCCTTCTCCCGTCGCATGCGAGGTTCGGTCGGTGATAAAGTTCCTGAATGCACAAAGCATTGCGCCAATTGACATTCATCGTCAGCTCTGTGAGGTCTATGGGCCGAACATTATGAGTAAGCAGATAGTGCGTCGCTGGTGTCGGCAGTTTTCGGAAGGTCATCAAAGTGTCCATGATGAAGAGTGCAGTGGGCATCCGTCCCTCATCACTGATGATCTGGTTGAGCTGGTGCGGCAGAACATCGTATAGAACCGTCGCTTCACGATTACAGAGTTGAGTAGCCTTTTTCCGCAGATATCGCGACCCGTGTTGCATGAGATTGTCATGCAGCGCCTGCTGTTCAAAAAATTGTGTGCCAGGTGGGTGCCGAAAAACCTGACACCCGAACACAAAATGAAACGTTCAGGAGCAGCACTGACATTCCTGCAATGGTACCATGATGACGGCGATGATTTCCTCGACAGGATCGTCACGGGCGATGAGACGTGGATTTCGCACTTCACCCCGGAAACCAAGCAGCAGTCAATGCATTGGCGGCATAGTGGATCTCCGGTCAAGAAGAAATTCAAACAGATGCTGTCGGTACAGAAAGTGATGTGCACCGTGTTTTGGGACAGGAAGGGCATTTTGCTCATTGACTTCCTCCCCAGAGGTGAAACGGTGAACGCTGACCATTACTGTGAAACACTAAGGAAATTGCGATGTGCCATTCAAAACAAGAGGCGTGGCATGCTTACTGCAGGTGTTGTGCTCCTCCATGACAATGCTCGTCCACATACGGCTCGGCGCACAGCAGCTGTTTTGACGGAATTTGGCTGGGAGTTGTTTGATCATCCACCTTACAGTCCTGATCTGGCTCCCAGCGATTTTCACGTTTTCTTGCACCTCAAGAAATTCCTGTCCTCCGGTGAGCGTTTTGGCAACGACGAAGAGCTGAAGACGTCTGTCACACGCTGGTTCCATTCACAGGCGGCAGAGTTCTAAGACAGTGGGATCCAAAAGTTGATACCACGATACGACAAGTGTCTCAATTCTGGTGGTTGCTATGTTGAAAAATAGCTGAACCTTTGCTGTACCTGTTGCCAATAAATGGTTTCCTGAAACTGTGATGTTTTTTTTTTTAAAAAAATAGGGAAACTTACTTTCTGGGTGCACCTCGTAATATGACCCTGACTTAAAACATTAAATTCAAAATGACCTAGGTTGGGAATAGAGAATGCTGTGTACTGTTTACTGTCTTCTGTTAGTGGAATCTGGAAAAATCCGGAATGTAAATCAGCGCTAGAGTAATATTGCTTTCCACCCATGTCGTGCAAGATAGACTGGATGGAAGGCATGGCCATCGCATCGAACCCAGAACTCTTGTTTAAAAAGCGACCATCTTGAATAAAGCAGTAACTTACGTCATGCTTTTTCAAGAGACTAACTGGCGAGTTATAAGGACTTGTACTATCCCGGATTATTCCCCGTTTTTCAAAGTCTCAATTTGTTTCTTTATCTCTGTTCGCAAATGTACCGGGATCGTATATTGCTGCGTATGGAATGGCGTAGGATCATAGAGCTTTATCCTATGTTTGTAATTTGTGGCAAGGCCCATGTCATTCTCGGACCAACTGAAAACATTTTTGTATTTTAACAAAAGCTCTAAAAGTTGATTTTTCTCATGTTCCGCCAATTGTGGATTAATGTCAAATTTGGATATAGCCACTTGTGGGATATCGCTGTTTTATAATTTTTCTTTTGTTAAATTAATTGTTACAGCACTATTTTCCTGATCCACCGTTGCCAACTCACAAGATTCTGCACCACCGATCCGAGTACCTTTGCGAATTACAATTCTATAATTCAAAGGGTTGGATACCCAAACAAGTTGTGTGGCAGGGTTGAGAATCGACCTTGGTACCATTATGCCAGATTTAACCTGAAAATTTGCATCCAGCTCAAGTAAAGTTAAATTCTGATTTTCTGTGTTGACTAATTTTAAAGGGATGCACAAATGTGATCTTGGTTTCACAACAATTCATTTCGAGGCCACATATTCAGGTTCAACATTATGTACAAGCAATCCTGCCAATTTAATGGAAACATCAAAAGCTTTCTTCGAATCAAAGTGAATGCGGTTGCATGGGAGAGTGCCAAATCTGCTCAAAGCCAATTTATTACTTTCAAAATCTAAATTTGCATTTTGGGCTTTGAGAAAATCATTACCAAGGATGGTATGATGACCAAAATCTTGTACCACCCTGAAGGGGTGCATAAATGTAAATCCATTTAGAGAAAAATCTAAAAGTACAATTTCTTTAATTGTTACACAATTATTCGTGACACCTTTAAATAGAGTGTTGATTTTAAAACTCTTAGCATGGGCAGGAATACCCTTGTCACTTGTTACACTTATTTCGCTCCCACAATCGACAACAAACCTTTGACGTTCCACATTTACATTGGCATTTACATAAATGAGGTCTTCATACTGGAAAGTAGAGACTAAGATCTTTTTACTTCCTGCAGGTATGTCTCCATTACTTGCAGTTAATTGGCGTTTAAATCTGCTGGATTTTGCAGACAAAATTCTTGGTGGTGGTTAGGAAAACCACATTTATAACAAAGCTGTGGGCCATGCCAGTCACCTTGATCGGGACAACCACGGGTGGCTGCTGCCCCATGAGCCCCAGCCACGCTGAAAATTGGAACGGTTCTGAGACCGGCCGTTGTTTTGATGGTAACCTCTACTTTCCCTGCCCTAAAAGCCTCATCTGTTGTTATTTGAACCACGATTGTGATAAAAATTACCCCTTTGATAATTTTGGCCTAGTTTGAAAATTGTCATTATCATGTGACTGTATAACTTCCTCGACTTTTAACGCCAGGCTGCTGCCCTGCTTAGCCAAAGATTCTACAGTGGACGATTCTGAAGTAGGGAGAGATGCTTGTTGTCTTTTGACAAGGTCCAATTCAGCTTGCAAGGCTTGCTGCTGGTTAGTCATTTCTGGATTAGCCCCGGAACAACCGCCGTAGTGCAACTCAGCAGAAGACGGAAAAAGAGTTTCCTTCTGAGCCATATGCAAGAGCTTTTGCACTGTTCTACGGTGCATAAGGAACTTCGCTTTTCATATTCCTTAAGATCTTTCAAAAGCTCCAGGATTGAGTTATATTGCTTTTTGTATATTTCCCTTATAAATTCCAGTTGAAGAGCTGTGTTGATATACTTAAGCTGCTTATTCACAGCTATGTTAGGGTCCATCTTTAATAGGAGGGTCTGTTTATCCCTATTGTAAGATGATACCGGTTCATCGTCCCTGTGGAACAGATATCTGATCTGCTCCTCGATCTGCAGCTGATCAATGGAGCCTGTGAACTCTTCAATTAGCTTTTTCTTGACATCCTCATAACTAACTAAATTTACGCCTTGTTGCTGGCTAATTGCATTAAACCAGCGTAGGGCCAGGCCACTTAACAAAGCCAGAAACATTTGTCTCTTTTTCACCTCCTCCCAACTATTCAAAATCGCTGCACTTTCAAAACGATCTATGGATTTAGTAACATCCTCCCCGGAGGCACCCTGAAACTGAATGCTCTCGAAAAGGAGGGGATGAACAAAAGGTATTTGAGCCATGGTGGGTGGGTCGATAAGAACTGTTGGATGATTATCAATTTGAATATTAGCCTGCGCGACTTCTAGTTAATGGAGGACTTCTTCTGATGAGGCACAAGGTAGGCCCTCCACATCAAAAGACGGACCAACAGCATTATTGGCTAGAATGATGAGCCTATCTAAGGTGGTATCAAGCTCATCCTCTAAGTGAATAAATGACATAAGACATTTCTAACCTTACTTAAAAAAAAAAAAGTTAGTAAAAAAATTTCCGCGGAGAAACAATTCTAGCATGACATTAACGAATTTCAATTTTCATTTATTTCAAATTGAAATAACTGAAAATTCCACAAGCCCAACGCAATTTCGATGTCTGTTCAAGAAAACTAAACTAAGATGCTTCTCATTTCAAAAAAAAAAAATTAAAAAAATGAACAGGCCCGTATCAATCTACCAAGTAGTGATGCCTATCCTTTCAATTTTAGTTTATTTCAAATTATATAAACGAAAAAAAAATCCCCCATCATGAACGCAGGGATCTTAAATAGGGATGCAACTTGCCCCTACTGATTAGTACTATTGATGGTAGAGACACCCCTGAACGGGCCACGTACAAATATCTAACTTAACATTAATATAGACTCATGATTAGGTTTTACACGGAACTGAGCAATGCGAATGGCAGATAAGGGTGTAGGATGCTTACCCTGATAGGTTTAGAAAAAAGACCAGCAATTAGGAAGAACTTAGCAGATGAAACTGTGCTGAACAATATGTAGATGATATGATTGTAAACACTTACCTTACTCAGTTCCTCAGCTAGTGACTTGATTTTCTCTGCTGATGCGTTTTGAATCCACACACAATAATCTTCTATGTACAACTGATTTAATATATAACGGGGTTCACTATCAGAGAACAATGAGTGAATATCCAGCAGGCACTTCAAGATCTGCTTTTTCCCTGTAACAAGCATCAACACTGAAGTGGGAGGAATTGCATAAAATTGCATCAGAAATTAACAAATATACGTACATATTCTGAACTACTTTGAACTGTTATAATTTTCCAGTATCAGTTCACAGTGGTATTGGCTCAGCTCTCATTAAAAATGTGCAATATCACCACATCCGAATTTTGCTTCAGACTCATGATCACATGATAATCACCACATGATATAATCACCATTGTTAAAAATACATGATAGACAACAGAGCATGTTGCAGTACTTGTAGTTAGCCGAAAAATTATCTGAATCCAATGCATTGGTAGAAGCGTAATGGCATACTATGGCATGAGACCTGGGTTCAAGATATGGTTAAGCCTGAAGCTTCGATACGGTCAAAATATTGCAATAAAAAGCACAAAGTACCAAAAATATAATTAACATATACTCAAATATTGAAATAATAATATGAAATAATAATATGAAGCAGAGATGTACAGTGTTATAGATTCATTGAAATGCAGACTGAAAACCATACAATTTCGAACCTTATTAAAAACGAGATCCTTGCATGGTATGATAGTACTTTACTTGTTACCATTATTTGGTAGTGTTGAGCTGATAATCTGAACCAATACCGACATTCTTACTAATTCCCAACAATACTGAAACTGATGCCTGAAAATTGTAATAATCCAAAGTAGTTCAGAATATTTATAAATTCTAATATACAAGATCTACATAGAAACTATGCTACAGAAATCTGAGTTTTGCTTTAAAATATTCAGAAATTCTCGGGAAAAATTGTATTTCTCCCTAAAAAAAAAAAAAAAGAATGATAATTATGCACTTTGCATAATTTGCAACATATTTAGACTCCATAAAAGTTTTGCATGGCATTTTGCACTCTCTCCAAGACACCCGTACTGCAGAAAAGTATCAGCAATTATGTTCCAAACAATAATTTCAATTAGAAGACGTGAGTACTAAAATGATTTCCGCTAAACTTACTTTGTGTAGTACTCACTTGTGTAGTACTCACTTATGTCTTCTAATTACCAATCGAGTTTTTTATTCCCTCTAACATGAATAATTTCAATAACAATAACTCTGGTATTGGCTTATAATGATGCATTGGTATCAGCTCAACCCTAATAATTTGGATTGTCTTCCAGCAAAGACCACAAACCACAAATCATAGAGATGTTTCAACATGTTATAATGATCCTGCAACAAAGCTAGGTTTCTCTTGGCCATACAAAACACACAGCTTGAAACTTTCCTTGCAACAAATGAAGTAATTCACTTAAAATCTTTTGAGAGCTTGTCACTCTCATCGCCTGATTTTTCACTTCCGCTGTTTTATCTGTACGGATTGAGCAAAACCACATCTGACTTGGTAGCTCAGTGGTGAACCATTGGCACATTATGCCAGAAACCTGGGTTCAAGTCCTGGTTGAGCCTACATAATATATAGACAGTTACTCAGTACTCTAATGGTATAGGTAACTGTAAAATTAGCAATGATTTTCATTTAATTTTAATTCCAATATGTATGTCTATAAAATCTTTTTTTTTTTTTTTTTGGACTGTTTAAGGTACTTGAAGAGTACAACATTCACCTCAAAATAATACGGCTAATAAGAATGATTATCAGTGGTACTAAGGCAAGAGTTAAAGTAATTAGTAAACTGAGTGAAAAATCTGAATTCAATACAGGAGTGAAACAAGGGGATGGCCTTCCAGCAGTCTTATTAATCTGGCACTACACAAAGTAATAAATGTAGTTAATCAGAAGGGGACAATATTTGTGAAGTCCAGTCAAATCTGCGCATGTGCAGGTGTTATTACAATCATTACTATTATAGAACAATAGAACAATAAGTACACTTAAACAAATTTATGTGCAAATGGAAAGAGAAGCAATAACAATAGGGCTGTAAATGAAAAGAAGACTTAGTATTTGAGAATGTCTAACTCAGAGATCAGAAGAGCACCTCAAGATCTGACAATTGGAGAGAATAAGTATGAGGGAGTCCCATGTTTAAAATATCTGGGGATAATGGTATATAACGACAATTATATGAGTAAAGTAATAGAGGAAAGAATACCGGCAGACAATCGTGCATATTTTGCAAATAAGCACATGTTCAGAAATCAATTGATTACAAGAAATACAAAGCTTAAAATTTATGACACTGGTATGACCAGTTGTCACTTATGGATCAGAGAATTGGACTTTGAAATTGTCAGATGAAAATGTCCTCCGAATATTTGAGACAGATGTTAAGAAAGATATATGAACCTGTGAGGGAATAAGATATAATGCGGAGCTAGATAATTCAACGAAAGGCCAAGATATACTGAGATTTGTCAAAGCTCAGAGAATAAAGTGGTTGGGACATGTAGAGAGAATGATGGAAGACCGGATGCCAAGAAGAATGTCGAGAGAAAAGCTTCACCACGCAAGAAGAAAGGGCAGACCACGACTTCGATGGATAGACGATATCGCTGCAAATTTGCGGATGATGAAAATTAAAGGATGGAGTATAAGAATTGATGACAGAGTGGCATGGAGGCTGATTGTGGAGGAGGCCAGCGCCCACTAAGGGCTGTAGAGCCAGAAAGAGAGAGAGATAAAACCTTTATTTTAGTGTCAAATTCTGTCATTCTGTGATATTTTTATGGATATAAATGTATAATTGATAATTAATGTTCTGTGAAGTAAATATCCACATAGCTACATACATTAATTAAAATTTGCAATTATATCGGATTGATAGAATATCTGTTGTCGACATTCGTAATTTTTTTTCCAGTACTTCATCACCATGTGTTACAATTTCGTATTGGTTAATCCCTAACTTTTATTATTTTAAGTTAGATTTCTGTCTCAGTAGGCTAATTGTGACAGTATGACGAATGATGGTATTTAGATTGAACTAATGAAGGTACCCTAAGAAACAAACACCCATGCAGAGGCTATGATTCGGACATGGAATATTCAACAGTGAGACTGTGAGCAAACTTCCCAATATGGTCTGTCACTTATTTGTACACTCATGGACACTTCTAGTCCTAACAGCTTCCAATGCAGACATTACAATCCAGAAGTGTCCAGGATTGCATATGGTTCTACCTCAAATAAGATCAGCATTATTTTCTCATTCCAACTATTCAACTTGTTCATGATAAAAACTTACATCATAGTACGTCATTTGAGTTAAAAAGTACATAATCACTCACCTAACATAAAAATATGCACGGTGTCTCTTAACGCCTTTAGTGAAAGGTCCCAATGCCTATACAATGGATAGCATAGACTTCGCCTCAAACAAGACACCACTACATCATGAAGATCACTAAAGCACTAAAAGGAAAAAAATATCTGTTACAATGGACAAATGAAACATGATAGAGGTTAAAAAGAATACATTTGGTTTAATCACTACTTTGACTAATATTTATACTCTTTTCATAATTCGGAAAAGAGAGACGCGGTACTATATAAATGCGGAGAAACTATTACTCACTTTTATCCGCGAAGCTGTTTTTTCTTTTTCGAACTTGCTGTATTACTGCTTGGCGTGTGTCTTTTGTTTGTAGTTCTCTGGCTGCCGCTAGGTGCACTGTTGTTAACTGTGTGTGTGGGTCTGTGTCGTCTGCTATTTCCGGGCGATAACTGTTGTACTAGGGGAATCCAAGTGTGGTGCGCTTGCCCGCTATCGATGTTTAGCTCGTGCGGGAAGTGCATTATGGCATGCGTTTCCTTGAGTTTGGTGTCTACGAGCGTGTGGGCAGTATGTTTGACTTGAAACTTTTGAATTTTATGGCTATTGCATTTGATATGTTTATAGCAAGACCAGTAGTGGGTTGGGCTTTTTTTGCATCTGCTAGGTGCTGTTGGATTCTTTCATTGACAGATCTGATGGACCTGCTGATGTAATGTGCCTTGCATTCACACTCTGCATTGTATACACCTGGGTTATCAAGGGGGGAGAGGAAGTACCATTTGTGTTTGTTCAGTTTATCAGCTATTTTGGAATTGGGTTTGTGCGCTACTTTGATGCCACATGGGAGAAGGGCTTTGGATATGCGGTTGGAAGTGGTGGGATGGTATGGGAAGGCAAACCATTTAGATTGGTCGCTGGAGGTTGATTGTGGCTGGGTTGCTTGTGGTTGGTTAGGGTGTCTGACCTGTATTTCCGCTTTACTGCACCAAGTGGGAAGTTGTGCTTCAGTGTAGCCATGTTTCAGGGCTATTTCAGTGATGGTGGCTATCTCCTCTCGTAGATCCTCTTCTCTGCAACAGTAGGAGAAAGCTCTTCGATAAAAGTTCAGCCACACATTGGCTTTTTGCTTGGGGGGATGGCTAGAGAGAGCATGTATGTACTGGTTGCCTGCATCCAGTTTTCTGTAGACAGTGGTTGTGAATTTGTTAAGTGTACGGCTGATGGTGATGTCCAGGAAGTTGATTTTGCCATGTTTTCTTGTTCTACGGTGAAGTTGAGCCTGGGGTGGATGCTATTTAGCTTGTTCACTAGAAGGTTGAGTTCTTCTGTCTTTTTGTATACGACTATTGTGTCGTCTGCGTACCTTCCATATTGCATGTATTGTAGTTCTGGAGTGTGGAGTATCTCTTTTTCAGCAAGGTGCATGACGATGTTGGCTAAAGGAGCTGATAGGGGATTGTCCATTGCAAGGCCCTCTGATTGATTGTAGAATTTATCCTCAAACTGAAAGTAGTTGTGTTTTAGACAAACTTTCAATAGCCTGGTTATCTCTTGTACCTCTAGAGCAGGGATTCTGTTTGTTGTCAGCCAACTTTCAACTGAACGCAGGCTATTGGACATCACCATCAGCCGTGCACTTAACAAATTCACAACCACTGTCTACAGAAAACCGGATGCAGGCAACCAGTACATACATACATGCTCTCTCTAGCCATCCCCTCCAAGCAAAAAGCCAATGTGTGGCTGAACTTTTATCGAAGAGCTTTCTCCTACTGTTGCAGAGAAGAGGATCTACGAGAGGAGATAGCCACCATCACTGAAATAGCCCTGAAACATGGCTACACTGAAGCACAACTTCCCACTTGGTGCAGTAAAGCGGAAATACAGGTCAGACACCCTAACCAACCACAAGCAACCCAGCCACAATCAACCTCCAGCGACCAATCTAAATGGTTTGCCTTCCCATACCATCCCACCACTTCCAACCGCATATCCAAAGCCCTTCTCCCATGTGGCATCAAAGTAGCGCACAAACCCAATTCCAAAATAGCTGATAAACTGAACAAACACAAATGGTACTTCCTCTCCCCCCTTGATAACCCAGGTGTATACAATGCAGAGTGTGAATGCAAGGCACATTACATCAGCAGGTCCATCAGATCTGTCAATGAAAGAATACAACAGCACCTAGCAGATGCAAAAAAAGCCCAACCCACTACTGGTCTTGCTATAAACATATCAAATGCAATAGCCATAAAATTCAAAAGGTTCAAGTCAAACATACTGCCCACACGCTCGTAGACACCAAACTCAAGGAAACGCATGCCATAATGCACTTCCCGCACGAGCTAAACATCGATAGCAGGCAAGCGCACCACACTTGGATTCCCCTAGTACAACAGTTATTGCCCGGAAATAGCAGACGACACAGTTACCAACAGCGCACCTAGCGGCAGCCACAGAACTACAAACAAAAGATGCACGCCAAGCAACAGTACAGCAAGTTCCAACAAGGATGGTGGCAGTGGCCACCGAAATTAATCGAAAAAGAAAAAAACAGATTCCCGGATAAAAGTGAGTACTAGTTTCTCCGTATTTATTCATACTCTTAATTTTAAAATTAAAATCTTTCAAAATTGATGAAACCATCATGAAAAAGTAGGTGAGGCAAGGACACTGAAATAGTTAAACTAGCCTGTTATTGAGTACATTTTGTTTTGTTTTAATGCATGTTAAGGTTTAAATCATGCAGTACAGATTTGTAAGCTTCAAAGTTCATATTTTCAAACCCATTTCAAGTGAAATCTTTGCAGCATTTCAAGTTACTCTTTAAAAGCAACTGTTGTAGGTACAATTACTTTGGTAGAAAAGTTACAGTTACTTTTGCAGTAATTTTAGTAACTCATAGAATGTAGTGTATATTGTTGTTCTTTTCTTATCTAATTACTTACTAAAATCTACACTAATTTTCATTAAACTATAATAATAAAAACATGTTTAAATATGAAAATATTAAAAAAAGAACATTCAAAATATACCATTATATGATGGAACCTCGTTTTTATGTTTTTTCAAGAGCCCAAGGTGTCAAAGAGTGCACTAAAATGTAAAATTTGAAAATTTTATAACATTTTGTTGTACTGAAACCAATGAGACAGAATTTATAGTCTGTAAAAATGCAAAATACAGAAACATAAATTTGGGATTCCACTATATTTGAACTAATTATGTAACAAAACATTTACTCATGACAAGTACACATACATATGTACGCAAACATACAAACAAACTGCACTCATTACTTCCAAACATTGCTGGTTACATATATGTATTAGTTAATGATGGAAATGAAGTGAATAACTCTTCTTGTTCCTCACAAAAATTGTCATTCAATGTCTGATTAGATAAAATTTTATATTGGTCCTAAACTAAACTCCATAGTTAGAAACACATATTTACGGTGAATAAAAGATCCAAGAATGCGGTACAAAAACTGGGCATATTTCGGGATCAAAAGAGGTATATAAAATGGAATTTCGGTGTTAAAATGGTGAATAAAAACCTAAATTTAATGTAAAAACTACACTTATTACACAAAATTAATATTTGACTTCTAATACATAGTAAATTTATATAGTTATCAGAGTTTTACGTTTATTGTTGTGTAAATGAGCCCATTTTTGCTTTTCAAATATTTACAGCAGAATTAATCATTTTCCCACTCTCAGGATAATTCATACCTCAGAAGGTGTTGCATCGGATAATGAACACTAAATTTCTTGTTTGAGAGTTTATTTTGCATTTTGCAGTTCATTTCACATTATTTTGGGACAAAACATGGTAGCAAAATTCCCCTCACCCCTTTGAAAAACATAAAAACTTAGTATTACAATGTGTTATTTCACATTCCGTGCTTTCGTCAAAAACGAAATATGCATGCCCCTATCCATAGTACAACAGTCTTCACACTGCCGGAGTCTGCCAAGTGGCTTTTACATTGGGTGACACATGATCAGCACATTGACACAGTTTTTTGGCTTTCGAAACCAGGGTACTGCTACTTCCATTCAAGTACATTCCCCAATTATCTTCACTATGCTGAGTCAACAATAAAATCTTGGGGTCTCCCACCTTGAATCAAACCTAGTGCCACTCACACCAAAGGCAGAGTGCTAATAATTTGGCTATGTGGGAATTTCTCATCCTAAGTGGTCTGCCTCACCGCAAATTCAGTGGAACCCTGATTTTACGTTTTTCAGGGGGCCGTAAATAAAAAAAATGTAAAATGCGGGAACGTAAAAAGCAGGAAAGCATAAGGAAGGGGAGAAACTCAAGTGTCAGTAAGAAATGACTACACAATCTACTTTTTAGGGGGTATATTGTGTCAAAAATTATTTAACATTGGGAAAGAAGTATGATTATGAATTTCTAAAGAGTAAGACCTGCTGTGAAAGTCAATGAAGGATTAATGGAGGATCCACTTTCGAGGGTAGGGACGGTGGATGACTGCTTCTAATTGCCGCCTATTAGGTTCAGTTTATGCATCTGATTGTGTGGGATCTCTGTTTACTCTACAAACTGGTAACACTGTTCTACACACATTTTTGTTACAGAAATGAAAGTACCCATTCTCTACTAATCTGAGAAGGCTGAACACTGAAATGACATTAAAGAAGTTCGATAGGCTCTCGTTTTGGCATAACAGAAGGGAAGTGGGGTAGAGGGTGGCACATTCAAGGGATCCAGCTCAACTCAAGTATATATGGCAACACTGCTGACAGTCTGGCACGTCACATTCCAGTATATCACACCATCCTTTGCTGTTTCAGATCCCCTCAACATTGGCCAGTTTGCATTCAGTTGTACAGTGTTTCGAGAGTATTGTTAGATTTCGTATATACAGCGATATGGCAACACTGGTGCCTGCCTGGCAACGTAGCATCCCAACAACAGAACTCCATTCCGACATGCCAAGTTTCAGGGAAGTATTTCACCACCTTTGGATGCTAGCGAACACCACAAGATAACTAACTCTCTGGCCTTCTTAAACCCTAAGGTTTATTGCTGCAGCAACTCAAGGCTTCCATCTGTCCCTATCCTGGGTAAGATCAATCCAATCTTGTCCATCCTTACAGATTTCCTTTAGGTCCATCTCAACGTTATCTCTCCATCTTCGTCTTGGCCTTCATATAGGTCTCTTACCATCAGGTTTTACCAACAAGAATCATGTAAACCAGAAGATAACACAGGCCGAATCAAATTACCTAATCATGGACATAGAACTCCCCAAAAATAAAGCTGAATTGTTGGCCTTATGGCTGCAACAATGGAATCACCTGGCAGATGATGTGATGGTACTACTCATACAGACAAAGAATTTCTTCCATTTTTTGAAACAAAAAGGGGCCTGAATGTGTGCCATGACAATATCATCTTTGCATCGATGAATATATCACATATGACTGAGGACTGGAGACTTGTTATTAATTCCTTCAAGTTCTCTCTTAAAGCAGTTTTGCTGCACAACAGTAACATCCTAACTTCAATTCCTGTTGTACATGTAGTTGACATTAAGGAAACTTATGAAAAAAAAAGTGGAGGAAAACAACGTGTCCTCAGTTTTATCTACTGATCGATCGTATTTGGCGCTGCAGTTGAAGACTCACTTTCAGTCCACGACTTCAAAACCGCACTGCAAGAGCATACTCGGAGGATGCTCGCTTGATGTATGGTTTTGCATCTTTCGGACACGGCCTTAGTATCACTTAATTATTTTCTTTTCTTTGTGCTTTGCTGTTAGTGGTTTCTACAGTTTAAGGGATCGATTTCAGTAAAGAAAGGGTACCTTCTTCTACACAACAGAAAAACATTTTTGTAGAGGATTCAGTAACCATTTATTTCAAGGCCGCCCCCACAATTGTTTATGTGTGTGTGGGGGGGGGGGGGAGTTGGCGGCAGTGTTTAAAGTGGAGGAAACATAGAGTTATGTTTATGAAAAGCAGAGATTATATTATTCTTACCATCATGTGCATTTCCTTTCTGCACTGCTGTGTTCAAGGTGTTTATCAGAAGAACAAGGGGGAAAAAAATTAGCATGTATTTCTTTTTAACTCTTCACAAAAATTAGCATGTATGTATTTCTTTTTAACTCCTCACTTTGTGTCTGGTGCTCGCATTTCCTAATCATCAAAGCAAAACAACCTTCTGATATGTGATTCTAAACAATGCAATTTTTCTTCACCTTAGGTTGGATGAGTCATAGCTCTGGAGCCACTGCCAGCTGCCCCTTGCTCACAGACACCCTGCCAACCGGTTTGAAACAGGAGGGAGGGGGAGGGGAGGGGTACAGATGATGGAGCGGCATCAATGCAGTTGAACAAGTCTTGTCAGAAGTGTGCTCATTTCTGGCCAAATTGCATAAAGAAAGAAAGACAGAAAAAGGGGGGGGGGAGAAGGATCACTGCACTGATTAGGCACTCTCCCACGCTGTCATGTCAATGCTTTCAATGCTTCAGACATATGAGCAAGATTTCCGATATGGAGCATTGAAGAAAGAGAAATCTGCTGAATCCCTCAATTACTGCATAGCTGTGCACAGTGGCAGATTAATCTCGTGTGGGAGTGAGATGGGAACGCCCTTTTTTTTTTTGCTAGTAGTATGCTATGTTAGTTAAATGTGCATATTCAGGTTCAAGAGCAACTGCATAAGACATCACAGGAAAGGAGACGAGAAATTGATTTTCGCCTATATGTTAATTGGTTAAGATGTCCCATGTAAGGGGGCTCACTTCCAGATAAGCAAGGGGGCTCACTTCCAGATGAGCAAGAACATTGGGGCAGAAAAACTTGGCACTTTTCAGTAATTACAAGACTAGTGACGATACCATAGGGGGCATGAAAAAGCAAAGCCCCCACCCCCCAGCCCATCAAGAAAATGGTGAAGGTGCACTTTGCACCATGCCATGACTCGTATATAGGGGGATGTTAGAGAAGATGTGATCAGTACCATGCTCCGGCTGCCTTTACTTCACATGTTATTCGATCTCTGTCAATTTGGAGATGATGTGATCAGCACCATGCTTGAGCAGTCTTTACCCCCAATGTTGCCCCCAGGTACAAATTTATTTGAGGCAGAGCCGCTTATTTTATCCAGAGCTGCTTTATGTGGCAGCCTAGATCGCCCACACCGAGAATCAAACCTAGGTCACCAGAGTGGCACAGTGGCCCTACCGACTAAGTCATCACGGCTGCCCAACAAATGAGAAAAAGTAAATAAATATATGCTCTCTTGGCCCAAATACACAATTTAATGGCATTTAGATGTGCACTAAATTTGACTGCTCTTAGAAAATATTGTCGGATGCTTCATTTATTCACTCATTTTTCCTGGCCCATCACTGTACAACACACGAGTCATAGAGAAAACATTCTCTACCTCACATAGAAGAATACATTTGTCCAAACTATGTCCGCCCCCTCCCCCACACAATTGATTTGACAATCGGTGAGTAAAATATTGCCCTATCTGCACATAGAAAAAAAAATCACTCTAGCTTGTGCGTTCTCTGCTTCATTCTGATAACCAAATGATAATCGTTCGTGAAAAACTTCAGATTTAAAATAATCGAACTAGATCTAATCGTATGTCCTTAGGAATCTAAAAGCCTTCCCATTGAAGAAAAAGTGTAGTTGCTATCCGGTATGAAAATCAGTCTTAATGTTTTTCCATTTCTGGCACTGCAAACAAGAAGAGGAAAAGTTTTTACAAACGACCCCCCCACTCTATTTTGTTCCCGTCAACTACAAAGGATTCCATAAATGTGTAGGCAAAGAAGTGAATGGTGATCAAGTCCTGTTGTCAATTTTCCACTCACGTTTCTGTGGAGGTGGAAGGGCGAACAAAGACACCTCAGTCACACACATTGTGTCCAAACTCTAGGGAAGGCTTTATTTAGCGAGAATCTGTTTGGCAACAGTGTGCTTGTCTGAACCTGAGGCAGAAGGATCAGCCCATTTCATCTTCATGGGGAATGCAAGAAGTGCTATTTTCCCTTCCTGTCCCTCAAGGAAGGTACGACAAATGCAACTTGTGCACCTCCCGCTCCCACTGGAACCGTGCCTCTTCGCTCCCTCCTCTCGCATGAAAAACCTAACATCTGGAAGTTCAAGGTCGCAGGGTGAATGAAACAGCTGTACAAGCAGAGAAAAGGAGGTAAAAGTTCCGTGGCCAACCGACCAGCCTTCTGGCAAATTTTATGACATCAACACTCCTTGGAAAACGTATAAAGCGGGAAACGGGAGTTAGAGCAAACGTAAGATCGAAGTGAATGGCCTATTATTTAACATAGCCTTTTGCTGGGATCTGGATGGCTGGAGGTATTAAGTGGGAAAATGTGTAATGCAGGAATATAAAATGGGGTTTGACTGTATGAAGAGAGAGATAGATATCTAATTACCTGCAACCATGATAAAGTTGAGCTTAATTTTGTAATGGTCCATGCAGACTCCACGGTGTTTTCCCCTTCGGTTGTCCTATGGTTGTAGGCATATGCATAGATTATGTCAACCAAACCTAAATATGTAGACTGCAGCTCATGTTTATCCATTACATATTCTTTGTTTGTGAAGTCTTTCATTTTCTCCAGATCTTCTGTATCTAGGCACACTAGAAATAAAGGAAAGTTTTAAAAAATTTGATCGTTAAAGTATAATTCATTATGGATGGCTTCCAGAAACAAATTCTCTCTTTACAGATTTTCTAGGTGTTTTCAAACAAACTTCCAGGCTCTCTGTAAGGTTTTATCGACTTTGTTTCTAAATTTAGAGTATATTGTAAAGGTGAAAATATACAAGTTCTGGCTAAAGATAAAAGAAAAACAATTATTCTAAGTATTTCTCTTCGCATATGAACATCTGTTTTAACAAATTAGTGCTTACAAATAAGTGGAAACAATCAATATTCATAATAGAATTATCAAATTTCATATTCCTGTCTTTCCTGGTTTTTGAATATTCCACCATTGGGAGAATCACTGGAAGCATTGTTTTAACAATAGAGGCAACAAAGCTGATTAAGCTGCATAAGAAGTAAATAAAATAGGGATGGACAGATATAAAAATTTGACCGATACTAATAAAGTGCCGATATGAATTACTTATACTGATAATCGATCCGACACACCAATAGAGTGCCAATTAACGTCTCATTCCTAAAATAAAATATTTTGGAAAAAGTTCGGGGGATAGATCTTGAATCTTTGAAGAGTGAATCAAGAAAGTGCCCTATCTGGTAAAGGCTTATACAGTGGAACCCCAATTTTATGTTCCATAATTTTAATTTTATGAGCCACAGTAGGTCAGTTGGTAGAGCATCTCGCTACCACGTGGAAGGTGTGGTTTCAAATTACAGGGCAGGTGATCTGAATCAGGAAACTTTAGTCATTTCCCCGTTTCTGCATTGCTCTGAGGCTCACCCAGCCGCATATCAGTGGGTACCTGAGGGGCAACTCTAGTGGGTAAAAACAGTCTGGTGTGATACTGATCACATCATCCCAACAATGGCCTAGATCAACAATATGTGGAGCCATAGTACCTCCACATCACCCCAGGGGCAGTTACTGATATTGTTGCAGTGTTGCACAACGACCGGATATTTTACTATGAAATTTCATGCTTTTGGTTAGTATTTTTTTCATTGCTTTCCTATTAAATATGTTGAACATAAACAAATAACTTTACCCTTGATTGCTTCAAAAAAGCTAATTCCATTATGATCCGTTAAAAAGAAGGAAGCAACCTGCGAGATTTCACAGTATACGAGTAGACGTACAGGTCGACGTTAAAATAATATATATAAATAAATTATATATATATATTTGCTGCAACCACCAACATTCTGAACAACGAGCCACCACATCACCCTATATGCCTTCATGGCATGCGTGCACATGCACATGGGTACCTTCTCTTTTTACCTTTTTTGACTTTACAGTTTCCCACAATACGTATACATTTAAACTTTGTGATCCTAATAAAGGAAAATGTTATAAAACTTTTTGAGAATTTACATTTTCCACACTTGGTTCTCTTTTTATCATGGTTCTCTGAAAAATGTAAAAACAAGGTTCCATTACATTTTAACAAAAAATAAGTAAAAATGTTGTAAAATGTGGAGTTTAAATGCAAAATAAAATATACCATTATGGGCAGAATTACCAAAATATGCAGCATAAATATTCTTTCATTTAAAATTTTTCCAAAATGCACAAGACAATTATTTTTTAAATATGCCTCTTCAATAATAATATAAATTCAGATTGAAATCATCAATCCAGTTATGAGGTCAGACTCCTTTTCGAGGCCTCCCCGATGGCACACTGATAGCATCGTTGCCTTGTAATCAAGGGGTTCCAGGTTCGATACCCAGTAGAGGCACATAGTGTTTTCAGATCCCACTTTAAACTGTAGGTCCAGTCCCAATTAGCTCTACTGTGCGTAAAGTGGACTTAAAACACCTTTACTTTTCGCCCATTCCTAGTACTATATAAAGACCAAATACCATGATTGCAGGTTCAGTAGTTCTGCCACTACATTCATAGTTACCAATATTGGTAAATTTCATATCAATACAAATGTACAAATAATAAAAATACAGTATGTACAGTGAAACATTGATCCATTCTTCAGGGGACAGTGGCTAAGAGAACTTTGAAAGCCGGAAAATGTATAACATGAGAAAATTTTATAATAGAGATCCAGATGGGAAAATGTATAAAGTGGAAAAATTTTAAATCCAGGAATGTAAAATAGGATCTCCACTGTAATGATTAACCATTTGTTCTAACAGTGTTGTTGACTACTGCATTTTTCCTCAACTATGTTTCTGTTCGTCATGTCTCAAGACTATCTGCATGCAACTCAATAAAGTTATCCTACACATATGTTACTAGTTGCCTGCTACAGACAACTGAGATCAACAGAGAAAAACAGGAAAATGCATGCACAAGAGGGGAAAAAAGCATGTATAATTGGCCTGTACCTTTCTTCCCAGTATTTGACATTTCCTCCCAAGGTGGCATGTACTGTAGGAAAGGTGTTGTAACCTCAGGCTCCATTAGGTCCGCAAGGTAATGACCTTCACTAAAACACTTGTCCTCCTGCTTCTGACGTAATGAAGCCCTCTGGGACATGGCAGTTGCATCTGGCTCTGGCAAGTCCACTACATCCTGGAGTTCCGGCTGGAATCAAATAACCAAATTTAAGTTTGTTCCTTTTTGAAACGAAAAGTAAATAACATATGTATAGGTTGGCATATTGGCATCTGTTCACTGTAAATCAATATATAAAAATAGAATAATAATCCGTTGCGCAACAGCCCATGAAGGGCCTAGGCATACCTACCGACTGCCGGTCTCCCTCCCATGCTTTCCTTCGTCACCTCTAAGCGTGGAGATCTTCAACCAGTATTGGAATAGTCGAGGGGTCAGCCCGACGTATCCCCAGCCGTTATAGTAGGTCTCCGTGACCGGATTACGCTCACTCACTCGGAGCTCCCCAATTTCCTCACGATGGTGGGTTGCCACCGGCCCTATACGTAGGCCGAATAAATTCCGACCAGAGCCGGATTCGAACCTACACCGTCCCGCAGCGAACGATCTCAAGATGAGTGAACGCCTTAACCCGCTCGGCTACGGAGGAGGACAATCAAAAAACTAAAACATCTGTGTGTATCACTATATACAACTTGCAGGTTCGGCCATTCCTGCTCAACTGTGTTTTTTAACATTTTTAACATGAGAATAGGTTTATTGTGCAAGTTTTTCAGTGAACGACGAGCTTTTTATATACCTCTGGGGTGAGGATTTAATATTTTAAATATTTCCACACCAACCCCTGTCCACAATCCTTATATTACATTTCGATGTGGTACTATGCTAAGTACCTAGTTTTTTCATACAAACCTGAAGGAGATAGTTAATCTCCGAAATGTAGTTCTACAGAAAGAAAAATAGGAACAACATACTCGCATACGTAAGTACAGTTTTTAACGTTAAAAATTTTTTTAACGTCTTTTTATATTCTGGAATTGTGACTAATACGCACCAAACCTACAAAATGCTATTAATATCAATATAGCTACATGAAATAAGTTATGGCACACAGAGAATGTATTACAACTTTCGGAAAAAGTCATGTGAAAATTGTGACCCGACCAGGAATTGAACTTGGATCTTTGGCATATTGTGCCTACACCCAGATAAGCTAACTTGGGCTAGACCTATAGTTTAAAGTGAGATGCAAACCACCATGTAATGAGTCTCCACAGGGGATCGAACTCAAAATCCTCTTCGTTAAAAGTTGAAATGTAAACCATTATGGCATCGAGCAAGACCAAATTACTGGTGAGAAAATGAAAAGGGTTTGCTTTGTATATAGCACTGCCAACCTTTCAACATGTCAAAAGCATAGATGCATGTCAAACGGACCATTTTTGTTTGTGTCCTTGACGACTTACAATTCCAAAGAAAAGTAAGTTCTAAAATCTGAAGCATGCTTGGATATTTTTAATGCCCTTTCTTTGCTGATTGTTTCAGTTTATGTTCTATCCATTTTTTAAAAAAACCTTTGCTTAGTTGAAAGAAATTTATTATGGCTCTCCAGCTAGTCGGAATTTCTGATTCTTATACACAATATCAAAAGCAGAATTTCTGTATTGTAGTATATGATTTTACTATTTTTCTTTAATCAATCTAAAAATTTCTAAAGGATCGTACATTTAGCAGACAACCCAATATCTTGGCTGTGCGTCCCTATGGAACATATTTGTTAAGTCAAGATGGTATGGTTGAAAATGCTATTTGTATTTCTTTTCAATCAACTATCAAAAATGCTATTTGTATTTCTTTTCAATCAATTATCAAAAATGCTATTTGTATTTCTTTTCAATCAACTATCAAAATCCAATGCTTCCATTTCTCTTGTGCTATTTCCAACTCCTTGAGACAAGGAAGATTGATGAAAAAGCAATGGAATGTTGATTGCTTTCAACATAAACTGATGCTTGAGCCAAAAGATACCATCTACATCTACAGTTTCATAAATACATTTTTCTTATTAGTGGTAGTAGTAATATTTACACACTAACACAAACCAAAACTGTTGTGATATTCCACTGCCGTTTTATCTGTACTTGTATTTGAACTGTTACCATACTTACATACGTATAGGGTGGTGCATATTGTATCTTCCAATGTCAGTTGGCAACTCTTGTCGGAATGCAGGTGCGCATGCGCAGAAGTCTCCCATGGTTATGCAGATGCAAGTCTCGCAATCAATCTGCCATGGTATGTTCACCTGTTCAGACTGAATCTCCTGAATGGAACCAGTTAGGATGAACCCCTCCACTGCCACAAATTCGTGTCTGAACTGACCAATGTTCCATGGCAGACTGATTGCGAAACTTGCATCTGCCTGTGTTTCAACAAGGTTGCCAACTGATATTGTTAGATTCAATATGTCCCAACCTGTATAAATTGATCTTTTCTTTTTTAATTTTGGCTCCAAAAAACTGTGGTGCATGTTATACACAGAATAATTAGGAGAGCCAACACGAAACCCCAAATGTTTTCACTATGTTGCTGTGAATAACACGTATATATCAACAGGTGCAAATACAAATTACCAAGTTGAGTTTCTTCAGCAATAAAAATAATTAAAAACAAAACATTTAATAATAATAACCTGTTGCGCAACAGCCCATTGAGGGTCCAGGCCTACCTACCAACTGCCAGCCTCACTCCAACCTGATCCCACTCACTCACTCACTCACCCAAGGTGGGAAATCATCCAACCTGTTACCGAGTGACATGTGGTCAGCATGACAAATCCCCAGTTGTTGTTGCAGGTTTTCATGACCGGGTTATGTTACTCATTTACAGCTCCCCAATTTCCTCACAATGGTGGATGGCCACTGGTCCCATACACAGGCCGAAATCTCAGGAGAAAAGTTATTACTCTTCAGTAGTTAATAGGGTAATGCAGTGCCAGTTTTAAACATTGATTGTCTAACTTATTTTAAAAAATTGGCAGGAAAGGAGCGAGCATTTGTCGTCTGGGCACACGTTTTGTAGGAATGTTTTTGATCTTGGATCATGTTAATGAAGGTTAATTAGCGTTTCATACGAGGGAGAGAGGATGCAGTTTGCTTTGTTCAGTTTCATTTTTTCGATTCGTGACGTCATTTAAATATATAATTGAACCATATATTGTTGTTTGGTTCGAATGCCACCTGTTCCATACCTTTCCTTCCATCATGGTGGAACATGTTTGATCTTGTTGTAGCACTAGCTTGTTTGACTTTTGTCTTGGCAAAGGAAAGTTGTACTCTTTTCTGTTCCTGGTCCATGAGTTGACAACAGTATGTTAGAAGATGATGCTATGTTTCCTAACGTCGAACCAGTGACTGTAGAAATTGACGACTGAGTTGTGTTGTCAGATAACGAGACTGATGACGATGAGGACAATGGTGTTTTCCGTACAGTGTTGGCTTAGGTTACGGATGTTAGAGATTCGAATAATTGGGAATTGACTGACTTGAGTACATCTAATACAAAGCATATTTCTTCTTTTCAAAATGTGATCCAAGTTGAGTGTACAGCTTCAATTTATCTTTTGAAGATTTATAATCCCGCCACAATTCATACATACCATTCTGGCCTGTATAAGAATTGAAGAATCCGTTGGACTTGTGTGAAGCCGGATTTGTCTCCTCGATACATGTATGTGAATTTGATGATAGCTGACGAGATGGTGAACAGTGGCAATGTGTGTTCCGGAGTTGATTCAAACAGTTGTGTTGATTGATTTATTGATTGATTTGCTTTATTTTACTTCGCTTTTTTTGTGCCATTTTGGATAATTTGCGAAGATGTGGATGGGTGATGACATGATGAAATTGATGAACGGACGCTCACAAACATCCATGCCCAGGCCGGGATTCAAACCTGGGACCCCTGACATCATAGCATCTATCAATCTATATATAAAATGAGGAGAGTGGCAACTTTTCAAAATGATCAGGAGCAGCAAGTGTGTGTTTGTTCTTAGTCAGAACCCTCAACATTATCGTTCTCTGGTGGTGACAAAAACTTGTGTACTATCTACTGTTCTGAACTTCTAAGCATTGTATTTATTCCTTGAAGACATTGTATTGTGTTCAAGAATTGTGCACTGAAAACAATTAAGAAATGCATTGATGTCGTTAGAAGATTGATCAGTTGTTGAAGATATATTTGTAGTGTTTCTTTCTTGCATGGGTAGTGCAATAATAATTTTAAAACTTGAAATCATGATTGTCAGTTATTTTTCAATTCGAGTAAATCATTAAGTTTTAGTTCATATGCTTGGGATTCAAATTAAACAATCGAGAAAGGTTTAAAAAAAAAGGTTTATTCTTACTTAATATGATAATATACAAACATAGAACATAACTTAGATTTATTCATAATTGGAAAAAGAGAGACGCGGTAGTATATAAATACGGAGAAACTAGTACTCACTTTTATCCCCGAAGCTGTTTTTTCTTCTTTTTTGATTAATTTCAGTGGCCACTGCCAAGCAATGGTACAGCAAGTTCCAACGAGGATGGTGGCAGTGGCCATTGAAATTAATCGAAAAAGAAGAAAAAACAGCTTCGCGGATAAAAGTGAGTACTAGTTTTTCCGTATTTATTTAGATTTATATACATGAAAAGTAGTCTACCAAGGAGTCACAAAGGAAACACATTTCAACCGCCGATGGTATTCTTCCACTAGGGAATGGTGGTACACGAGAAACTTCAGTCTCTGTTTTAAGTTGAGGGTGATACTTCCGTATATGTTGTTGATTTGCACTTTCATGTTCCTACCACAGCCCTTGAAGATGATGGAAAGCCCTCCACATATGTGAATGGTTTTTGACTTGTCTGGCGATATTTCATGTGTGTAGAGTACATCAATGTAATTCATGATGGATGCGGTAAACGCGGTTTAAAATTATTTATGTGAAATTTAGAAATTCCATATTTCCGCATTTCACAATTTAATGGTTAAATCCTATTAATTTCGAAGATCATCTGTCTTCATTCACTAAGGGTACGGCATCTGGAGCGGAGATGGTACCGAGTCACTGCTTTGTTTGCTCACGGGTGGCGGTAGTTGCAATTTCTCCCGTTCGGCGGTGCAGACATGTGTATCCTGGTTTGCATCATGTGCTTCCTGTTAGGTGGCGCTGCCGGGTGGTGGTTGGGGGCTGGGCTCTGCTGCTCGGTGTGGTGCAGTTCTTGTTCCCCACGTGGCTGGAGGGGGGTCGAGTATGCGCACCGCATGTTTTCTTTTTCCGGTTGGGAATCTTTTTGAGGATGGGGTACCAAGTCGGGTGTGCCTGTCCATTGTCCACGTTCAGTGCTGGTTTCTGTTGGATGATAGCATGGGTTTCTTTCAGTGTGTTTTCTATTACTGAGCCGGTTGGGTAAAATATGGATATAGAGGCGATGGTGTGGTTTGTGGAATGGAGATGTTGAGAAAGGCTGGTTTTGGTGTGTCTTTTTTGGCATCTTTTACATGTTTGTTAATCTGTTCTTGGACAGTGCGGATGGTTCTGTCCAATGTAGGTGTTGTGGCATTGGCATGTGGCCTTGTAGACACCAGGAGATGCAAGTTTGGGTAGGTAGTATCTCTTGAAATTGGGTAGTGCTCTTCCGATTTGGGATATAAGTTTGCGTGCCAGTCGAATGTTGAAGGGTTTGAGGACTTTGGCGAATTTGCCTGATGTGTTTGGGATTTTGGTTCTGGTTATCTCTGTCCTGTGGGTGTCTGAGCTGGGCTTCTGCTTTTGCACACTACATGGATAGCTGGCGTTCGGTGTAACCATTGTTTAGTCCTATTTTGGATACACATGCTATTTCATCTTGTGGGTCGTCTTCCGTGCAGCTGTGTGTGAAGGCTCTTCTGTAGAAGTTCATCCATACTCCTGCTTTCTGTATTGGTGGGTTGCTGTATTTGGCATGGATGTACTGGGTGCCCGAACCTGGTTTCCTGTATACGGACGTGATGAATTTGTCTCGGTGTCGTCAGATGCTTAGGTCGAGAAAGTTGAGGCGGCCATTCTCTTCCCTTTCAGCGGTGAAATTTATGTTAGGATGTATGTTGTTGAGGGCAGTTAGGAGATGGTTCAAGTCCGCTTCCTGTTTGTAAATGACTGGGGTGTCATCGGCATATCTTCTGTATCTTATATGCGCAAACTCTGGCTGCGTGAGTATTGACTTCTATGCCACATGCAGTACAATGTTGGATAGGGGTGCAGAAAGGGGATTGTCCATCGCTAGGCCTCCTGTCTGGTGGAACAAACTGTCTTCGAACTGGAAATATTTGTGGTTGAGGTAGGCTTATAGGAGGTTGCAGATTTCATCTGTTACAAATGGGGGTGTGCCATTGCTGAGGAGCCATGTTCTGGTAGTCAAGTGCAAGGCTGATTGGAATGGAGTACATATCCACTACGTCTATGTTGGCTAGTTTACAGATGTTAGCTTTAACGAAGGAGGTGCCAAATTTTTTGCTTCAAGGCTGTTCTTTAGGCAGTAGGTAAGTTTGTCATTGTGAGCGGTCAGTTTCTGGAGGAGTCATTTTGTCAGGTGAACACTGGGTTGATTGAAGCTGGCCACTATGATTCTTAGAGGAGTTCCCGGTATGCCCCATGCACTATGCACAGGGAAGGCTGGGGTGGGTGTTGATTAATTTTTTCCTTTCACTTCCTTGGAGGAGGGTACAGTTCTCTATGGCTTGGCGGATGGCTGTATTGTATCTGCTTGTGGGGTCATGTTTCAGTTTTTTGTAGCCTTCAGAATTTAGTTTCGCATGCATTTTGTCACTGTATTGGCCTTTTCCCATTATGACATATTGATTGCCATTGTACGATGTTATGCACCAACATTTGTTGTAATGTAACCACTTTCAGAATTCCTGTATTGTGTTCCTTAGTTTACTATGCACTGTGGGTTTATGTTTGCCTGTAGGTTGTGCATGTTGGCAGAGGATGATGGATGCACACGTAAGGTGTACACACTCGGCATCTAGGTTAGTTTTCGTTGCAAACACATTTTTTTCAGCAGAGCAGATTAAGTCTAGGGAGAAGGGGGAGTCACTCAGGAGGTTGAATTTGAGGCCGTGTTGGAGGAGGGAGTGAGATTCTGTCGGCACAGTGAGGTTGATTATGGTGCTGGCGGGGGTGCTGTGGTTCACTGTTGGGTTGGCGAGGGCCTGTGGTTGGGCACCAAGGGTTTGTAGTTTAAGTCTTAGGATCGTTATTTTCCTGTTTTAGGGTTTAAAATTTAACCATTAAATTGTGCAACATGGAAATACGGAATTTCTAAATTTCACGTAAGTAAATGTTTATGTATGTTCGGATGACAGCATCTGATCTGGAGATGTATGCCAGGTAGTAGCTGACATCCAAGAGAACAAAATCCTTTCTATGTTTCAAAATCATTTCAGCGTCGCTGGCAGTACCTCGAAACAAAAACATCCACATTGTCATCGATGTAGAATCTCGTTACTGTAAATGGTTAATGTGTAGAAAGAACTGTATTGCAACAATAAAATTTGACTCCCCTGTTAGCACGAACTCTTGATTTTTCGGTCCCTTGGGATTCATGTTAACGAGGGAGAGCAGAAACCTTGCACATGCAGTATTAGCGACATGTCCCTCACAACTACTTCATTTCAATGAAACTAGTACACATCTATACTTCAATTTGACACAAGAACACACCAAAAATAACATCTAAGTAAGCAAACAAATTGGTAAAATGTCCACGAACAAGAACAGAGTTTGAGTGCAGACATCAGTCATCTCAGAATTTTCCCCGGGGAAACATGCACGGCGGAGAACTCTACATATGCACAACAGGATCCTTCCTCCCTCATACAAAATGCTAATTAACCTTCATTAACATAATCCAAGATCAAAAACACTCCTACAAAACATCTGCACATGACTTATACGACAGATGCTAATTTCCCGCCAATTTAAAAAAAAAAAAACATTAACACACTCAAAATTCAAAACTGGAACTGTATCACCCTATTAATTACTCGCTTCCACAAGGAAACTTGAACGTGCACGCATCCCTTAGCCGAAGCCCAAATCACGACACCTTAGACTGTAAGGCCACAGTGTGAGACATTCTACACAAAAAAAAAAAATAAAAAAAGAAAATGGGCATTTACCCTGAATTTTCTACTTTGTATGTAGTTTCTACCTGCATAAAGGACTTATTAACATCCACCTTAAACAGTACAAGTAAATATAAAAAGTGATGCATACCAACAAAGTTCTGAAAACTCCTTGTCTTTTGTTTGCAAAACCATATTTGGGATCAGCTGCAGTCACTACAGGTTCTTCCACAACCTTCTGCTCAATGTACCATTCAAGATCTGGTTCCTCTTCACAAGGGTCTGTACCTCCTGAAAAAAATAATTGTAAGAGCATTCTCAATTTACAATAATATAAGTAATTCATTTTTTGCTTGTAATTTTTTCAACACACTTTGTGAATGTTTTTTTTTTAAATTGTCAAGAATAAGTGTATCTTGTGGAGCGTAGCATTGTATGGTAAATGGTAAAGACACTGTGAAGTGAGGAAAATCTGCTATGTGCTCTAGAAATGTGGTTGTGGTAAGCAGAAGGTAAAATGGACAAAATAAGAAACAAACTGAAGGAGAGTTGGTCAAAAAAGAACAACCTTGGAAGTGACTAAGAAAGAGAATACTAGCAGAGATAAGCGTCTTGGGAAGATGAAGATCAGCTGATACACGATATTAAATCGATTCGACACTGCTAGGAAGCATAAGGTGCAAGACAGGAAAACCTGGAAAATGATAAAGGTGAATGAATGGTTATTTTCATTTATTAGTTTTTTGATTGGATGGATGGATTTTGAAAGTGGTGTAATAAGTGCAAATGTGGTCTTGTGACTGACTTTTTGGATACTTTAGTAGAGAAGGTGAAAGCAAGGGTAGTGGGTGGATATGTCTGGACTTACTAGGGTGAATCAAAAAGTAAGTTACACCTGACCCGTGTTCCTGTACTAAGAGAGATAAAATAATCACGCTTGGTGGCAACACCGTCTGGAATGTTTTCTTCACACACCAGAAGCAGCCGTGCTTCAGCTGGTTTAATATGCGAGTAGTCACCGTGTGAGTATGGCACGTCGTATTGAGGTGGCATCCAACATTGAGGTGCACTCCATCGTCTGATTTCTGTGGGCACAAAGGCATAATCTGAGTGAAATCCATCGCCAAATTGTCGAGGTGTATGGTGAGAATGCGATGTCATGCCCCATGATCGCAAAATGCTGCCAGATGTTCGAAGTGAGAAGATCGAACGTGAACGAAGAACCGGGTGTCGGGCAGCCTGCAACTGAACACTATCGACAATGCGGAGCGTGTGAATGCAATCATTGTTGCTAACCTCTGCGTGAAAATTAAAGAGATTGCAAGTGAACTGAACATATCCTATGGTAGTGCGTCTATTCTGATTCGTGATTAGATGGGCTATCGTAAACTGTGCTCTCGCTGGGTGCCACGCTTGTTAACAGATGGGCACAAAAAGCAACATTTTGATGCTGTACTGTCATTTCTTCGGTGTTATTCCACGGATGGTCTGCAGTTTCTGAGCAAAATCATCACAGGACCTGAGTCCTGTTGCATCAATACACTCCCGAGACAAAGACGGCATCCATGAAATGGAGACACAAGGATTCGACACCACCAATAAAAGCCAAAACCTGTCCAACGGTTCAAAAGGACATGCTGACGATCTTCTTCGATTCCGAAGGCGTTGTTTACACGAGTTTGTACCCCGAGGAACAACAATCAATGCCGCAACATACTGTAAGACTTTAAAGAAGCTGAGAAAAGCCATTAAAGATCGAAGGCCCGGAAGATTGAGTGATGGGGTTGTTGTCTTCACGACAACGCTACCCCCTACAGCTGGTGTCACACAGGATTTACTGCAGAAATTCAAGTGGGAAGTGTGGTCTCACCCTCCCTATAGCCCCAATTTGGAACCCTATGACTACCACCTTTTTAGTCCTCTCAAACAAGAGCTAGGGGGTCAGCGTTTCATGTCAGATGAGGAAGTGCAGGAAGCAGTCTCAAAGTATGCACTTCTTTCATTTTAAAATTTTTCCTTCTTCTTATCCTAACAAATGCTTCATGGTCATAGATTTGGTGCACAGCATGAAAGACTGGTGCACCACAAACAAATAAAATATCATTTACATGACTCACAATGGCTTCACATATGGCAGTGGTAACATAGTTGTCTTAAGCAACGGGTCCCACATTCAATACCCAGCAGAGGCAAGTAGTGGTCCAGATCCCATTTTAAACTGTATGTCCAATTACAAATAACCTATCTGTGCATAAAGTGGACATAAAACTATTAACAAAAAATTTCTCGCATAATTACAATGTATTCAAGAAATATCTTACAATGCACCTCCACCTTGCACATGAATTTTTGTGTTTCTGGGTACCAAGATGTCTCTCCATAAAATTACAATGTCAACTGCTTTCTCTTGCAGCCACAATTTTACAGAATGCAAAAAATAACTTTCCTGGTAACTTATTAAGATATCACCTACTCAGTTTTCAGAAATTAACTTCAAAAAGTTTATTGTATGTTCACTTTATGCTTACATTGCTAATCAGGGCTGAACCTACATTTAAGATGCAATATGAAGTACTGTGCCTCAGCTAGGAATCAAACCAAGGATTCAGTGATTACAATTTATTTCGAAACCATATGATAACATGACCAAAACAATCATTTTAGCAGTTGTACAATTGCAGCTAAAAACAAAACTGTGTGTATATATAAAAACAATTATTATTAATAATAATAATATGATTTACCAACAACTTCAATCTTGGGAGCCTCAGCTGAAGTATTTCCTCTAGGAGAAAGAAGAGTTGTAATCATGTCCAATCCTTCAAAATACTCCCCCTTGTTACACTTTGGTGCTGTGACAATGAAATCTCTCCTTTCGGCATCATATATTCCTATGGCTTCATCATTGTCTTCTATGGACCCAGGTAAAGTTAGCCTGTAAGAAGTTCAAGTGAAAGTATCTCTAAAAACCTAATTTATACACAAGTTATAAAGATGAAAATGTGCAATTGAGGCATACTTACACACGAATAAATCAATAACACATTTTTACTTTTTGAAAAAATTACATTGCTTTTCTGTTCCTCTACATTAAGCTTTGGATGATGCTAGAAAGTAAAATTTCCCCTCCATTAGAAAATCTGCTACGATATTCCAAATTCTAAAAAAAATGCACATGCTTAGAATTCCTTTAAGAGCATTCCAGTAAGTCTTTGTGACGTTTGCTTTCGCTGTTGTCTAGGTCACAATAGTTTCGTGGCTAAGTGAGCCTGTTAAACTTTCTCAGGACCTACAAAGTTGTTTGTTTGTAGCGTTACAATACAAAACTACACTGGCAGAGCTATTTAATACCATCAACAACAAAAAATCAATAAAATTGGACTTACCAGGTTTTCTCTCCATACCCTACACTTGTTATATTTGTTAATATGTATGTAGGTATTGAGAGTTTTAAAAAAAATGCAACATTCAATTACAAATTGTTACTCTGGGGTATCAATTTGTTGACTATACTGTCATATTATGTGCATATCAAATCAGTTTCTCCACTGTTCTAGTATTAATGAAAGTCGTAAAGGATTTCAGGATATAATATAATATATATGGTGAAGATTAAGAACAATTAAGACATGCTTTATTGTTTTCATTAGTCACTATGACAAAATAATAGTTTCTTCTGATTTCAAACCAGCAAATTAGTTTCTCCAAACTACCACACTCATTCCCATTGTCCTACATGACTTGCTCATCGTTATGTATCACTTGAAGAAAAAAATAATTACATGGAACACAGAACTGATTATATGCAACTACACAATCATTCATTGTGTGAGAACCACTAGAGGAACGGAACTGAAATTTATCAAATTTACAAAAGAGGAAATAATAAATTCTTGGAAATAAGTCTCATTCTTAAAAAGAGTCTCTAAATTAGGGATATGTGACTCCACCTCACTGCCAGGGATTACAAGTGGAAATATGTTGATCTGACTCTTCTGATAGAGCTCTTCAGAGAAAATTATTTAAACAGAACTGAAAACAAAGTTTTTTTTGGAGTTATGTTCCTCTGGTTCAAACATGACACATTAATGGAACATCAGTGTGTCAAATCTGATTTTCAATTACAAACAATACTTACCGTAAATAATACGGTGAGGAGTAAAAATGGAATTTATTGTCTAAGATGTGGATTTCAGTCTCTGTAACATTTATATATGGTGCATGTATAATGATGGTTACAAAGCTCTCATCCTGTGTCAGGTGAAACCTTGGCGTCAGCATTTGTCACCTGAAATTTTCAAAAATTTACAGTTTAATATACTTCAAAATACAATTCAACACAGCAATTAAACTTTACATTTACGGCTAGCTCATGCCACATGCAAGCATCTTAATTTAAAAAATGATGCTCATCTGTACAGACCACAACTTCCATAGGAACAACACATGTTAAACCTCACTTCTTCACAAGTCATGCTACAACCATTTTAACGCTTCTATAGATACCTACTTTTATACTTTCAACGCTAGTGCTCCTCTTTTACAAATCGCCTTCCTGATGGCACAGTGGTAACGTCGTTGCCTTGTAATCAAGGGATCCCAGGTTCGATACCTGATGGAGGCACATAGTGGTTTGGATTCCACTTTAAACTGTAGGTCCAGTCCCAATTAGCCTTGCTGTGCATAAAGTGGACTTAAAACACCAATCTTTTACAAATCTCTGAAGAAGCTCATTACAGCTTTCCAAAGTAAATTAAAATGTATGATTTGAGATGAAATGATGCATTATTAAACTTTACATGTTGAAGCCATTCTACAGAATTATGCTATTACACCCAGTATTTTTGCACGCAATGCCCATATAGGTGAGAAAAGAATATTTTGGTGTCCTCTTGCTCATAGTCCTCGTGCCAAATGCTGAAAAGTAACATAACCTAGTGTTGAGGTCCATCTGCCAAGGAGGACGAAAGTATTAAATTGATGTATTATTTGAAAGAATAAAACACATCTTTATTGTAATTCATGATACAAAACTAGTGAAAATTGTCTATCGATTTTTTTATATATGAATCACTCTTTGGATTTTCTCCCCTCTTTGATCAGGTCTTCATATCCTTCACATTGGAATAATGTACAGGGTGTCCACATGAGATATCCCTGATTTTAAATTACAATTGTGAGGAAACTCTTTGACGTAGAGCCTTTCTCATTGTGGCATTATGTAAAGTAACTCAAAAGGTTATTTTTTTTTTTAATTTAGTGCACTTCTATGTGGGTTCATTTCCTAACCCTCAAAATATCTAGCCAATACTCAATCTCGACTTGTGTGCACACTAGCATGTCAGGGGTGATAAAGTTCAATTCTCCTGCTGAGATACGAAGGTAACATATAGATGAAGTGTAGACAGTGTTTTACATAACCCCACAAGAAGAAATTCAGAGGGGTTATGTCCGGAGATCACAGTAGCCACCTGATTGGTTCATTTGAGTCCTATCCATCGCTTTGGGAACGTTCTGTCCAGAAACTCACGAACATCCGAACTCCAGTGCGGTGGTGCACCATCTTGCTGGAAGATCACATTTGGCTGCAGAGGAAGGAGCTGAGGGATAGCAAATTATTCAAGCATGTCCAAATAACAGTTCCCGGTTACTGTTCTCCCGATGAAGAAAAACGGTCCGACAATTATGTCTTTCGTCAGTGCACACCACACATTTATCTTTTGCTTTTCCTGACATGTTTCTGAACACTATGGGGTTCGGGTAGTCTGGGTTTTGCTCGATTCAGTCCAGCATCTCAATAGCAAATTGTCCTCGTTGTGGTCTGTCTTGTGACTGCAGCGACTGAACAACCTTCACATTGCATGCACAATATTATTTATTTATTTTTTAGATCAATGATAAGACTGCTTGCTTTACCTCTTTGTCACTGCTGAAATGCTGGCCTAAAAGTAAGACCTATAAGGGTCCCAACACATGTGGTGAGGGCTGGCAGTAACTCCCACTCAAGTTCCTGTAGTATACAAATCATGTACAGTATGCAAGCATTCATAGTTCTGCAGAAACTGAATGCCTTTCACGATCAGAGCAAGTTGTTTTCTCTTGAGAGCTTGTTGGTTACACCACTAGGCAGAAAATCCACATGCCCCCCCCCCCTCTAAAAAAAAAACATGGGTCATGACTTTACCTGCTTATGCAATTGCTCAAAGCTTTTTGGGGGAGTGGCAAGTCCACCTATGCCAATCAACCACAGGTGAACTAACTTTCCAAAACTGCAGGTGTTCAAAAATGGTTTTGTTCAAATTTTAAAGAGAAAGATGCATCTGTTCCACAAGTTGGTGACATATTACCCATCAATTTTCAAAGATCAGATGTTCCACTCACTGAACATTCACAGGAACGACTGCAGTGGGCTCCAAGACACTTCAACCAAGATTATCTTGCACATGTATGGTTGAGTTTAAATTATTTGCACAATTCAAATATTTTACTGTGGCTAAGAATCCCATCACCCTACTGTCCTTGAAGTCTTCTGTAAATTTTGTTCAGTTTTTATGCCTTCACTCGAAAGAAACTTTACCACAACACATTGTTCCACATTTGCACTCATAGGCTCGTCTGCAGATACTTGCTTTTAAAAAAATGTAAGTAAGCAAAATGATAAATTTAATTAGTGCTAGAAAGAACTGGAAAAAATAGCAAATCTGGATCCTTATAATTTTTTGGATCCTGCAGTTCAAATCAGACAGAACCTTTTTCCTAGCACATCTTACCTTCACACTAGGGATGGCAAAAAATAGCAGAATTCCGGAAAATTTTAAATATCAATTCAGAAATATTACTACCCAGATTTCAGAGGCAATCTGAATTTCTGAGAGAGAGGTTCAACAATTTTTCCGTTTTTCAGGTAGAATTTATTAACAAGGTTTTGTCTTCCTCATTTTACGATCATATACTCCATAGAAAAAATCCAGATTTGGCCATTCCTACTTCACATGTCATGTACAAACACTGTTATCGCATTATCAATATAGGAATGGTGCCTTTCTTCAGTCTCTTCTTTGGTGTAATTCCTAGTAACTCGGATTTTAAATCCCGTTCATAATAATGTAGTAAAAAATGTTAGCAGCCTGAAATTTTGTACTTTCAATGCAATTTGCTATCCCAATTTTTCGGAACTTCTCATTGGACGAAAATGTACAGTAAAAAACTCAGAATTTTTCATCTTCTTGAGATAGTGTGGACTTCCCCCCCCCCCCCCCAAGTGCACTTACAGCATCATGAGATCTGATCACTCAGAGATACTAGAATATGAATCACATAACACAATGCATGATCTTGACGTCTACCATGGATAAATATTGCCTCCCCTTCCACCCCAGTATGATTGAAAGAGCGACCATGATGTTTGGCAAGTCTTGCGATGACTAGTAAAAGTCATACCTTCATATATACAAATGAACAAAAAAGACAGAACTGAATTATGACATGTAGCTTTGAAGTAATGGCACTTTAATTGTTGCCCCATGGTAATGGTGCAGTCACTAACACTTCTGAGTTGTAATGATCCCACTGACAATGAAGTTGTTACAAACCAGAAGTGCACATGACTGTACATACGTATATGTAATCTCGAGTGTTTTGTCACACAAGGAAAGGAGACAAATAAGGCAATTAACTTTCCTCTCTAAACTTGTTAATGGTAAAATAGTGTCTCCTCGTCTGCTCTCACATGTAAATGTTTGTATGATATTAATTTTGGGTAAATTTCTCGTATCGGACAAACGGCTGAAATTTGCTAGTTCATTTAATTTGAATATTCGTACTTACGTATTCTGCATTGAGAAACATTGCTGAAGATGGAATTTCGATTATTTCACGGAAATAAGCTCTATTTGCGACATATCGAGTAAGTTTTCTTAGTTTCTTTTTGCCTTCGGTAACATGCAAAATGGCGGGCACAGTTTCACTACCCTACTCGGCATGCAGTGTTTCCACCCCACTGAACCCAAAAATACCTACGTAACCCCACAAACCATTGACGCATAGCCCCACGAACCATTTCCGGTAAGGTTAGGTTAGGTTAGGTAGGGTCACGTATAGGTTACAATAGTTAAAAATTGGTTTCGAAAAAAATTTGCGTAGCCCCACACACCATTCTCGCATAGCCCCTCAAACCATTGACACATAGCACCATGAACCATTGACACATATCCCTACAAACCATTTGCAGAAACGTACCTTCTTCAGTTACAAAAACACGTGTTTGGAAACACTGACCGGGATTGACAGGGATTAAGTCATCACATACAGGCTACACCCACCTGGAAGTAAATGGATGCAAGAGCTTTCGTGCATCGGTCACACATTTATTTCGAAAAATAGATGACTGGCAAAATTCAATGAACGATGTGAGAAAACATTTCCCCGAACTTCCACAAGTATAAAGAAACTGCATTCGGTAAGTAATTTCTCCTGTAAATTTGAAGAAATCCGTTTGTCCGATACGAGAAATTTACCTTAATTTGAAAGGATACATCCTGTACTTAAATTTTATTTTGGCAATATTATCTCTATGTTTATTATAAAAATATAATCTCTGCAATTAAATTCCCCTTTTCACTAGTTATTAAATGAACACTGTAGATTGAAATGTCATACTGCTGGTATTTTGGTACAGCAATGAATGCAATTTTGTAAATTCCACATAACTACAGTCCCTGGCCATATTATTACACGGACCACAATTTTTTTTAAAAAAATAATAGTTTTGAAGGGGAAAATTATACAAAATTCACCATTAGTTATCTGAAAAATTTCCTGTACGTTATTTGAACCCTGGCAAATACGAGTAATACATACAAATGCACTTTCTTGCACAACATTGATAACAATAATTGTAATAGTAATAATAATACATAGTAATGTAATTCGACACAGTGGACAATTTTAACAGTTTGCTTACTTTTCACATTTAAATTGTTGCAATAGGGTTCTTTGTGGCTGAACTTTGATTATTGTAATGAACAATATGAAAAGAGGAGGTATTGTTGTTACAAACAATACCGCCAACACCCAAATGTCTTTGTTGTTGAACGAACATGCCGCAGTTCAATTCAAGCTGAGTTAAGAGGAGGACGTCTTGTGAATAGTGAATCGTATTTGTGCTAAATTTTGCAGTGATATTGTTTTTGTACTGTCAGTATGTTTTTTAATTTAATTATTAACATTAGGGAGTCATGGGTAAAAAAAAGTGACTTGACACCTAGAAAGATGGCTGAAATTAAGGCACTAATAAAGACAAAAATGTTCTCTAATCGTGAGATTTCTCGACGATCTGATGTGTCTGAAGCATTGGTGAGGCGAATAAAGAAGAAAATTGAATATGGTGGGCAGTGTGAGCCACAAAGGAAGGACAGATGTGGACGTAAAACAATTTTTACTCCAAGATCCTTAGGTTGTTTGAAGAACATTTGCCTCACAAATAGATTTGTGAGTACAAAGGAAGTTAAAGATAAACTTGAAAAGAGTGGTGTTCGTGCATCTGAAAGAACAGTAAGGCGTAGGCTCTCTGATATGAACCTGAAGGCACTCAGACCTGCTAAGAACCCAAAATTAATCCCTGCTATGTTTCGTAAACGTTTTCGTTGGGCAAAAGCTCACAAAGAAAAAAAATTGAACTTTTGGAGATCTGTTTGCTTTAGTGACGAGTGCACGTTTGAAATCTTGGGGAATAAATCTCAGTTTGTGAGAAGACTTCCAGGTGAAAAATACAATCCTGATTGTGTTGTGCAAACTGTGAAACATCCGACAAAAGTTATGATTTGGTCAGTCATTAGTGGCAAAGGTACAGGACGTCTGTATCTGGTTCAAGGAACAATGAGGCAAGAACAGTATAGGGAAGTGCTTAGAAGAAAGTTACTGCCTCAAGTAATAGAATGGTTCCCAAATGGAGAACAGTTCGTGTTCATGCAGGATGGAGCCTCATGCCACACCGCAAAATCAATAAAAAGTTTCTACAGAGTGAAAATGTCCCTCTCTTGCCCTGGTCAGAAAACTCTCCAGATATGAACCCAATTGAAAATGTTTGGTACCTAGTGAAAAAAGAAGTGGCAAAGCAAACAATTACGACGAGAATTGGCCTAATTGAAAAAATAATTCAAGTGTGGAATCACCATCCTCATATGAAAGAGACAGTACAAGCATGCATTGATAGTATGCCAAGAAGAATCCAAGCATTGATAAAGACCAAAGGTGGCTCAACCAAATATTAAAATTGACTTCCAGTCTTATGTACATATTATATACTCCCTCTGTCCCATAATTATAGTCCGGTATGCCGAAATGGTAACTTTTTATTTATGTTCTTTTGGATACTTGATCGGCCAATTTGTACTGATCATTGAGTAATAACGTTGTATGACGCATTCCCGTGTTTCATTTTCCTCTTCTGTACACACCAATGTCACAATTTGCATATCAGACAATTATTATCGGACACCAAACAAAAGTGTACTGGACAATAATTATGGGACAGAGGGAGTAGCTAATATTCAAGACACACTAAGAAATTATATTTGTAACTATTAATGTATCAAGTAATTGTTGTTTTTTGTTAAGGTTCACATGTAATCAATGTAATATTTCATGTAATAAAATATAAATAAAAGAAATAGAGAATAACAAAAAAATTAGACGAGATAATAACATCCTTAAAATTTTGCATCTAATAATTTGGCCAAGGGCTGTATACCTGGAAACACATACACAAACAACATCTGTATGCAGGGTTACCAGATGTACTGTTTTTCCCGGACATGTCCTACATTTTGAGTGTCACATAATATTATGTGATGTTATCATGAACAGATAAATCAACCTGCAAGACAGACATAGTATAGTATGTTCAATATTTACGAAAAAGTGATGGAGGGCAATTGTCTTAAGTGCACACTTGTCCGGTGGATCTTTAGAACATTCTGTGAAATAATCAAATGTACAAGGTACAAACTGAGCTGTGGTCTGACGGCCCAATTTCCTTTTGTTTTATTGCGATTTCATCATGCTACAAATGCAATTTTTACATGGTTCGATTTCAATGTATGTCTGTTAACACATACTGCGGAGTTTTAACGATTACTTAAGGTTTTGTTCAACATATGATTTCGTGGTTAGGTTAGGTTAAAGGTGTTACCATTCCCTAAACGCATTCTAGTAAGGTTCCGATTTACTTCTACATTCATTCCCACGCTTCTACGATATTGGCTGTCGCTTGTCGACGGAGAATATCTTGCCCATGAGAAGTGCATAAGGTAATTTTCAAGTTGTTTGTTACCTAAATAACTTTTTTTCGAGTCCAAACAGTGCTCGTTACTTTAAGCAAGGTTCAAATTTCGTGTGACAATGATTTCCAAAATTCTACTATAATTAGTCTTTGTGCTAGGAGAAATCATAAAACAATTGTAACCGTTAGCCGTTTGACTACCATGCGAGAGACCCGGGGTTAGATCCCGGCGCCCACCCAGCATTGTATAAAGTGGGTACCTAGAGGAAACTCTAGGGGGTAAAAGCGGCCAGGGATTATGATGTAATGTGCATACATATTTTGCACTGCTGTGCAATATATATTCGTTAGGAAAATTTCAAATCCCACATATTTGAACGTAATTCACGATAGTATTTGAAAATTGGAAAGAGCAAAAATAATGGCCAATTTCCCAATGTAATTTTAATCACGTCAAAATTCATTTTCTTCTTACCGTATACAACGATCTCTGTTTCAGTTATAACTGATATATGCTAGGATGATGTTACACGGGCTTCTCATGAAAATGTCAGTAAATGCAACAAGTGAGGTTAATACACACAACTTTATTTTCTTCTACTACGAGGTGTCTTTGGGTGTATGCGAAACCACGTGTGTCAATCAAACTTGTAGATAGTCATGTCACAGTATACTTGACAAGTTAAATTGTGGATCCGGGATGTAAACAAATAAGAGTAGTCTGTGAAACAGCTGTCAACCTGACTGAGCAAGACAACAACAAAAGAATGAAAAAAGAATAGAATCGTCAAAGGTAAATTTGCATTATACATTCTCGATGTAAATTTAAACTATATTTACTAACGTATGTTGCTGTATTTGGTAAAGTAGTAGCATAAGAAAAGCAAGTGTAAAACGCCGTTATCTAACAAAACAAACTTCTACTGTCGTTTTTTTTCTTTCAGGTTTTGTTGTTTCCATATTTTAAAGGTGACATTGAGATGGCTAGGTTATCCTCCTTGTAATTTCTTTGTCAGTCAAAGTGTTGAGCACATTTTAATTATTACTTGATTCAATAAAGATTTAAGTGATTCGGTAAACTGTAGAAGGATGTCAATGATTTCGTAAGCATAATTATTCAATATAATTGCCTGTAAAACAGCTGTTCTACGTTGTAAACAAAAATAGTGATGGATTAGACAGTTTTGATTGGAAATGTATGATATGCATCCACCCTTCCTTACTAGAGTCATTGCAGCAGGGGCTTTTTTAAAAATTCACGTCCCCGATTTTTATACGTCCAGTATTGCAGAGGCAGTTATATGCCTTTGTACAGGTAGAATTTGGTAAAAGCAGGCAATACAAAGATTTCAAGCCTCTTGTTGATAATTAGGTAACAGTTTCATACATCGGAGACACATTTCTTCAATTTTACACAAGAAACTACTTGTGGAAATGAGTTTCTCCAAGGTTTACAACGTTCGTCGAGGTATTTTCTTTCATCGTGGAATATATTTAACCGGGAAATCATGTATTTTTCAAGAGAAATATCTCACCGACGCACAATTGCCATTGCTTTCATTTGCTTGCCCTATGACAACCGAATGCTGCGTACGTTTGATGATGTAAGCCTTGTCAGTGTTTCAAACCCCCCTTTTTTTACTATGCTTGCCTAACGTAACCAAACCTAACCTAACCTTATCGGAAATGGTTCGTGGGGCTACTACACTGCATGCCCACTACGGTAGTCAAGATTTGCCCACCATATTCTGTGTTATGGAAGCGAAAACAGGAGTCAAAGAGATTATGTTAAAAATTGTTTTTTTTTTTGTGTGTGTGTGTAAAAAGCATAATGGCACCTTGAACTATGTTCCGCAAAACACAATTGGTAAGTACGAACCATGCGAAACACAAAATATCCGATTTTAATGTGTCTCTGATCTATGAAACTGTTACTGATAATTATAAGAGAACGAGATGAGTAGTATAACAGAACAAGTGGTTGACAATTTCAAATGACTGCATCCTTCGCAATGAACAATAACTAATCAACATTTGTGTTATTTGTATTCTAAGTAGAGAATATAAGGCCCAAGTTCCTTTTGTTTTATTGTGATTTCATCATGCTACGAATGCAATTTTTACATGGTTCGATTTCAATGTACGTCTGTTAACACATACTGGAGAGTTTTAGCGATTACTTAAGGTTTTGTTCAAATAAGCTTTCGTGGTTATGTTAGGCAGGTTAGGTTTGGTTCCCTTAGCATTAAAATAAAGTCCCTAAATGCATTCTACTTAGGTTCCGATTTACTTCTACATTCATTCCCACGCTTCTACGATATTTACTGTCGCTTGTCGACGAGAATATCTTGTCCATGAGAAGTGCCTAAGGTAATTTTCAAGTTGTTTTCTTGTTTTTTTAACACAAATAACTTTTTCTCGAGTCCAAACAGTGCTCATTACTTTAAGGAAGGTTCAAATGTCGTGTGACAATGATTTCCAAAATTCTACGTTAATAAGTCTTTGTGCTAGGAGAAATCATAAAACAATTGGAACCGTTACTGAATATAAAGTTGCAAGAAACATTTAAGATCGTTAAACTATTAATGGTAACACTTTACTATAGGGGTGACGGATTTCTTACTTTTTACAGGAGAAAGTACTTACGCAAATTATTTTCTGTTGCGTTGTGGAAGTTCGTGAATGTAGTTTAGATCCATTTTAATGCGAATGCATGTTGTTTTCTGCGAAAATCTCTGTCCGACACGCTCTTTCTGCTGCCGCCATTTGCTTTCTGCACAATGTTCCGTGTGTTAGATGACGTAAACCCTGTAGTCAGTGTTTTAAACTCGCCGTGTTCTCACTATAACATGACGTGTCGAGTATTTTTAATTTTTTTAAATTTTTTTTAACTATGCTTACCTAACCTAACCTTACAGAAAATGGTTTGTGGGGCTAACGTCCATGGTTTTTGGGGTGTAACGTCAATGGTTTTTGGGGCTAACGTGAATGGTTTGTGGGGCTAACGTCAATGGTTTGCGATGTATTAGCATAATTTCAAATCCGGACACGAAAGAAGGTATTTTCTGGTGAACAAGGTTGCAACACTGCATAAATCAACAAAACACTCTGACAACGCGCGATGAACCAGTATGCTATCGCCATAATGTGTGTTACAGAATCGAAATAACGAGTAATAGTAAGTACTTGTAAATGTAAGAAATAGACATTATTTTCATTAGAAATTCATTATTTCACCTAAAGAAATGTTCGCAATGCAGAATAGTACGTTAGCAATGTAAAAAAGGGCGAAATATATGATTTATAGGTGTCACCCCTATAGTAAAGTAGTACCCCAAATTGCTATTACATTGAAGAAATTCATCAGGAGCTGTTCAAGAAAACAAACAGGATGCATTCTGGAATGTATATTTTCTAGTTTACATTAATGACAACACAAACGAGTAGGAATATAATGCAAAGGCAAAAACAACAATGAATTAAAAGGTAGGTTGTATGGTCCCAATTGCCCCTTTGTTGGGTAATAAGGACCAGCCAATGGGGTATCAAGGACCGGTTCGCTTTTGAATGGTATATCCTTCTTTTTCGAAACATAATAATCTTGAACTACGTCACACAAGTCTTATTTGTTCATTCCAAAACCCCATTGAGGAAATAGAATGAAGCACTCCTCTAATTGTGATTCTTCTGCAGCTGTTAGTGCAGTAGAAGTTCCAGGATGCACTTTTAACTTCATACAGACGCTCAGCAGTTCTTTATGGTGTTTTCGTACTTCTGCCTTTTGGCTGGTTCCGTTTCCCGGTCTAACTACGCAGCTTACATGCCATTTGTGTGCAGAATACTATTTACACAAACATAAGAGTATCACAGGCCATGCACACAGCTGGTGTGCCTGCTGCTTCACATTTCTTTGCACTTTTTACGAAATTCTAGCGCACGGTCCTTAATGCCCCGTGGTCCTTAATACCCTGGTTTACCTTAATTGTCATAATTCAAGGAGTTAGTAGATTCAGTTATTTTTGTTAAGTGCTGTTCAAAATTTCATCTTGCAAACTGAAACATTTAATTTGAAGTTGCACTTTAGAGGTGGAGATATCATTAGTGTTTTTTTTAATCAATATTCTTGTTAATGTATTTTATTTTTACATATTTGCAGGTATAAATTTGATACACAGTGAAGTGGAATGTAGTGGATTTAAACAAGCAGCATATGAACAAGATTTATTTATTTCACGACAAAATATTGTTGAAAGACATGGAACTTTGGCAGGAGCTTCCATTTGGTGACCCACCCCAACCATCCCCACCACAGCAGACTGTGTGGAACCCTGCTCACCTGGACCATTTTACATATCCTTATTACAGACTAGTAACATGTGATTTTACTATTCGACCAGGTTCGTTACCACGACTTACTCTGGAATCTCATGGGGATTATAAAGGATACAAAATAGAAAGTATGCCAGCATACTATCCTCAACCAAGTGTGAGTCATCAAGCAACCCAACTGACGGATGAAGAAAAGATCAAAATATCAAAAAGGATTGGACTAATACAGCATCTTCCTACTGGTACTTATGATGGTTGCAAGAAGAATCGAGAATGTGTCATTTGTATGATTGAGTTCACTATTGGTGATGCTGTTCGATACCTACCATGCATGCATGCGTATCATGTGGAGTGCATTGATGATTGGTTGATGAGAAGCTTTACTTGTCCCTCGTGCATGGAACCTGTTGATGCAGCTTTGCTAACTACATATGAAACTAACTAGAGACCTATTTGAGGCAAATATTTTAATTTTTTAATGTGTGTGGTAGGAAGCAGTTTAAAAATGTGTTCTTCTATTCTAATACGGTGCTAGAACAAATTTAATTTTTAACTTTAAAGAAAAGACGTATAGTAATAATGGAATTTGTGTATGAGGTGTCGAAAAAAACTGCTAAGCATTTCTTTTAAACTGAATGAGGAAAAGGGGATACAATTGTGGTGTCAGTAAATTATAACTTTATTGTGCACTGAATGTCCTTATCTTCGTTTTGCAGACTTTTTCAGGCTTTGAATAAGGCTCTTGTGTGTCTTTCCTAATGCTCTAAAAGACTGCTGCTACTGTTCATCCCCCCCCCCCCTTTCTCCTGAGCATGTTGTCAGCATCAGTTGCTATGTCCTGTGATCAGTGCAGTTTTCATTATGCTGCCATACATTTAGTTTTTCTTTCCTTTTACTTGAATGTGTGTGCGAAAACTTTGTTCAGTTGGAACATACAAATATGTACTTCTTAACTCCATTTGTTATACTTCATTTTCTTACTTTTTGGCACTGTGTGCCAAAATGTACCATTGTAAGTTTCATAAGATCCATTTCTGGGACCTATATTTCATATCTTCTAACATCACAGAAGATTCAGTCATTGTTGAAGACCTAACTTTATCATCTCACACTTAATTATTAGGATACTTCAGATCAGTAACTTACAGTCTTGTGAATTTATTTCTTCACAGCTGTAATACGTCTTCCACTATGCGTAATCTCTTGTCATTTTATTAGTATTTGGAATTTTTCCATTACATTTACCACTACTGTAACGCGAAGCAATATCGTTCAATCTTAGTATCCACCAGGTTTCATTTTCACATTACTACTAATATGAACAAGACAACAAATATTGAGTGATAAAACATTATGTAAAACATAAATGATATCCAAATATATATATATATATTGCCCAGTAACTTTTCCTTGTGATTATAATTAATCAAATTTCAAGGTCAGTGATTTGGTTGGTTTATTTGATGTAATTTATTTGTACCGTTAGGTAAACAGTGGCTGGGATGATGAAAAGACAATAGAGGAAAAAGTAATAAACAAATGAGATGAGAGGAAACTTTCATTGCCTTTCTCTGAAGGTGTTGTATTCACTTAGCAAAGAATACGCCACAAATAAACGCCTGTTCAGATGGCTGATTGAGGGATTTTAACCTGTTACCTTCCAAATACAGTTAGTGTTTTGACAGAAACAACATGGTGGAACCTTCATTGTTGGTTCTTAAGAACTTTTAACGTGGGATGTGCGGATTCTGTGAAAGGTGTATGACATGTTGCTTTAGGAGGACTAGAAGGGTTAAATATAAAACCCAACACTATAGTCATGCATTAAAGTCTCTTGCAGTGTATACATGACATACAAAATTCCATTTTTTTTTCACGAAACTTTGGTGTGGTTTAAGTTCGTGGGAAGCCTTGATAATCAAAACTATTTATTTTCATTTGTAATGTTGTACATTAATATTGAATTGAAATGTAGATGAAGGGATAGAAAGAAAAAAGGATATTGAATAGTATGAAGCTGTGGCCCGAAAGTTGTTTGTCAGAAAAAGTCACCCTGATGACTTTTAATTTAACTTTATGGGACCCAACCTAAGAAATGGCACTAAAATATACGGTTATGGTCTTTGTATTATTTTTATGTAGTGTGTGCAATTGTGTTGTAGTATAAGTGAAGTTTTATAGTTTTAAATTATGTATACCCATTGTACTATTTTTACTATTTATAGCTTTTATGGTATGTGCTGCGAGTTCTGTTATAGTCAGTTAAAAGTTACTTACTTCATAATGCAGAAATATTTCAGTATTAAGAAGTGTGCTGGTGTTATTGTAGTTACTTAAAATCCTTTTTTTCTTCTTCTTCTTCAAAAACCAGTTTGAAATATGATTCTATAGTTTCAACAATGAGAGTACTACGAATCAGAATCCCCTTATATGATCTGAATAGCTTAACTTTCTTTAACATTTTCAGTTTACCAAATTTATGCAAATAGCTGCAAGTACTAAAAATTCCCCATTACTTAATGTGTATTAATAATTAAATTGAGGTTCAGTTATAATATAAATTACGATTGGTTTCTTTCTTATGCAGTTTTTTGTGTTATAAGCATGTACAATCAGAAGTCTATAAAGAAAATGTTTGAAACAGTTCAATTTTTGTGCTGTTACATGAAAGATCCATTGTCCTGTGGAAGCATTTGTTTAATATATGTTGAGAGAAATATTACCTTCCAATTTCTAGTCTGTCTACACATATATGAAACTTGTATCCAATAGGTACTAGGAATGTGTGACAACAATGGTGTTCAACTTAAAAGGCGATTAAACAGTTTATAGGTCCTGTCATGTAAGCATTCTTCCCGTATGGCATTGTAGCAGATTTTTAAAAAGGGAGAATTAGAAACTGTGCCCTTCTAGTCAATTTGATTTTGAGCTCAACTCAATATTTGTAAACAGTTTCAACCTTTAATTTTTTTTAAAAATTACATGCCCCTTCTAAAAAAAATAATTCTAAAAGCCAAACTCTAGTTTTTAAGTGTGTAAAATAGATATAGAATAAAACACAATAAAAGCTAAAACAATTAAAACAGAAAAAAGGTTAGTTTAACAGTGTCTGTGAGCCAATGTTCTGGATGCTGGAGATGGCTGAGTCACGCTTGTTTCATCGTGTGTACAATTTTCCTATAAATTTCTGCCTCTTCATTTTGGATTGCATTATTAAACCCACCTCAATTTCAATGGCAGTCCTGTTGTCAGCAGCCAATTGTGATCTTCGGTGCCGTTGGTTATTAAACTACAACTCCCTTTCCAATCAGCACGTTTGCCTGTGTTTTTAACACCTTTCTTCCGTGGGATGTTTGTAACATTCAACAATGGGGAGTGCACCCTTGAACTTTTACCACTTGATTCTCGCATTATGTAGCATCAATGTGAATTTTTCTTGAACTGTTGAATTGTCTTCTCTTGTTCCCATATCATACACACTTGTTTTTTGCATCTAAGAATGTGTGTTGATTTCTTTACATCCTGTTCATGGACAGGACATTAGAGTTTATGCTCCATGTCCCAGAGTTGGCCACGAGAATGGAGGATGTTTGCTGATTGTTGGGACATTCTAAAATGCATTTTCCTGCTGTAATAAATTTTGGAATTGTTTGTTGGCCTTCCTCCCATGCATCAAGCCTATTGGGAGAAATCATTTTGCAGCTTGATGCCTGGACACTTCAATTTCTTGAGTCATTTCGGCAAATTTCATCACATGAATATGTTCATCATAGTATTCTGCTTCTGGTTTTAAACAGACCAACATGCTTGCTGGGTCTTCACCTTAGAAATAACTCTTCAAGTCATGTTAGCTTGCATAAACTGTATGGCACAGTTTTCAGTTCTCTCTTAACATATCCAAACATGCAGAATGCATTGTCAAAGAAGAGTTATTTTCATTTGCTTACACAGGCTGCCTTTGAATCTTGCAGTACTTCATCTCCTGCAATGGAGCCTACACCAGTTTTATTGTAAACGCAGTGGCTTTAGCTTTTTCCTCATAGCATTTTTTTAAGTGAAGAGTTGTTAGCGTTTCTTTTCTCAGATTGAATTCAACTGTTTTATGGAGTACATTAATGGAATGTGGAATGCAATTGCTTGACATTTTTGAGTAGAGATCTGGTTGATCAGCAAGAAGTACTTTTGTGGACATTTTCTCATACAAAAAGTACAGCTTGTGAAAAAGAAATTATGCTCATTATTCAGGGTGGCTACTCTAGGACCATGATAAAATTCAAGTATAATTCCCGGTTTTCAAGGCGAACTTTCCAAAAATTCAAGCAGATGTTTTCTCTATTTCAACCTTACGTATTACCGCCTCTCAACATCCACACACAAATATCTTCATAATATAAATGGTCTATGTGATTCCAACATCCAAAAATTATAATTCAATTAAATGGTATACATAATGTAATTAAAATATTTAATTTAAGGTGCTGAGTTTCTATTTACAATCAGAGGCACAACCACGATTTTTGTCTGAGCGGGCAGGGAAAAAGTGCCAGGATAAACATACTAATACTACTAATAATATTATTACAAAATTATTATTATTGATTTGTTTTATTTTACTTCGCTTCTTGTGCCATGTTTGGCTAATTTGCAAAGATGGGGATGAGTGATATGATGAATGGACAGTCACAAACATCCATGCCCAAGCCAGGATTCGAACCCGCTGGGACCAACATCATTGTTATTATTATTTTTAGTAGTAGTATCAAAGACATTATTATCCTCGTAAATTATGCAAAAAGGGGGTAGAAGTTGGTGCTAAAGCATTTGTGTTCGAACAAACGATTTCAATTATTTTTTCTCCACATGGCAGAGTAGTTTGGATCCCACTTCAAACTGTAGTTCAAGTCCCGATTAGCCTTTCTGTGCATAAAGTGGACTTAAAACCACAAATCAATCAATTAATTTTACAACATTTTTCATTTAGATAGTTCGGTGCCCAGGGCCAACTCCCGCCGCCTCCTAGCTATGCTTGTAAACTTGATAAGACTAAGAAAAGCAGGAATTGCAAGCGAAGCGAGCAAGAAAATTTTACAAAAATGATTTTTATTTGCATAAAATGCGAATAGGATTTGGATTAGAAAAAGTTGTAATTTTTCACGTCTACGGAGAAAAAATCAAGTAGAATTCACGCAGCCAATAATTCACGTATAATTCCCAGAATTCAAGGAATTCCGGTGAGTAGCCACCCTGTTATTGCAGCTGTATAACAGAACTTATTTCACGTTCAGTTCAAAATCACATTGTTCAATGTATCACGCTGACATGAGGGTTGTGAGCTGTGGTGCCAACTTCAAATATTTGGAGGGGTGAGGTAAAGATTGGCATCAACAATATTTTACATATACATAATACCTGCCTACGTCCCAAAGTTGGCACTTATGGTTGTGAGCATCTACCACTAATTTCAGCAATCCTTCACATCCCATTTTTGCACCACAATCATGCTGAAGGATGTATCAAAGTATACAACTCTTACGTGAGAGTTTCAAAAGAATTACTAAATCTCAAAGCTGTGATATAGTTAGTTTGTGATGGATATAACATTGAAAGAAAAATGCTGAAAAACTGAATAGGTCATGATTACCTTTTCGTGAAGGTAACTTTTATAAGAAAGAGAGTAGTTCTTTCAAAGATTGTTGTTAAATGTTCCCGATGTATGAGAAATGCAGTATTGCAATTTCAGAATCTTCCTGTACTTGTTACGTAATAAACTATTTCTTTATCAAGTGCATTATGACTATGAATTACAAATCCTAGTATTAGGATTAAGCAGATGCTAATATATCAGTATCTTTGCATATAGATACTTTTCCAGTTTAGGTACCTCAATAAGTGTCCACGAGGTCTAGAGCTTAATATCCTGGTAATGCTTCCACTATCTTATATGTGGTACAATCCAAAACTTCTGGAACTCAGCCCATAGTTCCTTCCCTTTCTTTGATGACTTCAAAATACTGTTGCACAACAACTTTCAAAGTAATATCCTTGAGCAATGATACACTTTTGCCAGTGCTGGTAAAGCTGCTGGAAGCCATGTTTTGCAACCTCCTATAATTCCTCCTGCGATGCTACTTTCACCTCATTTTCTGATGTAAAACGATGCCCCTTTAGATGGGGTTTCATGTGAGGGGAAGGTACAAATCACAGGGAGATAAGTCGAGTGAATGGGCAAGATGTTCCAGCACACATATTCCATTTGTGGCCACAAACTCCGCGACTAGTGTGGACTGGTGGGCAGGCCCATTATCATGGAGAAGGTACCATTGTCCACTTTGCTATAACTTGGGCTGCTTATGTTGGATGACTCCTGCAAATTACATAAAACTTCCACATAGAGCTCGCTCTTTACTGTTCTGCCCTCCAGAATGAATTATGAATTGACAATTCCTTGAGAATAAAAAAAAACACATGAGAACCAAAATCAAAGAAAATCTGGCAAGATCGAAGGAAAGTCATGCTCGTGGCTTTCTTTCATGGCCAAACATGGAATGTCTCTTGCAGGAACATCCTGCCTATTCACTGGACTTATCTCGCTGCAACTTCAACATTTTACCCCCACATGCAAACCCATCTAAAGGGGCATCCTTTCAAAGTAAGGTGAAAGCAGCATTGCAGGAGGTTGCAAAAGATGGCTTCCAGAAGCTTTACCAGTGATGGTGAAAATATATCATTGTTTAAGGGAATTACTTTGAAGGTGGCTGTGCATCAGTGTTTTGAATTCATCATAAGAAACTATGAGCAGAGTCCTTAAACTTTTGGATTTAGTTATTTTCACCAAAATATGGACTTAGAAGCTAATAATTTGCCTTTTTATTAATATAACACACTATGAATCCCGTACAAGTGGCATTAAATTGTTGCTTCTAGCACTGCTGCCATGCATGCAAGTTCTGGCAAGGGTGCGTTTAACAATGGACTACTCGACATGGGACTCTCTTCCAACGTTGCCAAAATAATGGAGCCGATGCTCGAGCTCTCATTCTCTATTGTTGACAACAATTGTAAATAAACAGGAATTTCAAGTGTTTTACAATAGCAAAAGCAAACAGTTGGGAGGTGTAAAATTAGGAAGAAGAAAACCTTACTGTTCAGGTGACAGGAAACTTGTAATTAACGCAATTGGAGGGTATAAAAAGGATGTAAATTTTTGTTTGTTTAACATCGCTTCGGACGTCGGTTATTCGCAAGATATTCACCCAATTCTTTCAGTCACACGGGGACATGTAGTTATTGCTTGAATATGGATATATGTTGAGAAACGTTCTGAAATATGGAAATAATATGTAAAAGTAACTAATATTGAAAATAAAAACAGAATTTTTCAAGTCTTCATGCCATGATGCTCAAACAAAATACAAAATGTAACTGATTTTAGCTTAATATATAAATATGTATTTACATATAAATCCATTCCCTGCAGCCTAAAAATGCTTATGACAGACAGGAATCATCGCCGTTGTTTATCTTGCAGCTGCAGATCGGTTTCAAAGTCGCCAGGAATTACTCCAACCCATACTTTTACAATCTAGTAGCATCACTACCACAGCAGATTCATGCAATGATCCAAGCCAGAGGTGGTGGCACCAGCTATTAAGGACGTTCTGGTTGGGGTGACTAATTTTTTGTATGGGGTGTGCATTACTCTATGATTTGGCACACACAAGCCTGGCCAGGACTCAAACATGGGTCTCTGACATACTGTGCCACCGCTCTACCGAAGCACTCCTACATTCGCCAGAGATTTTGCGTAACTTTTACTTTGAAGAACATGTCCTGTATGTGCCAAATCATGATGTAATATACAGCTTTAAGCTGGGAGTTGCGTCAATGTTTCAAAGACAACATATCCCACTGAGCAGAAATGATTTCGCAAGGTAAATCAGATCTAGTGAAAAATAATTCAAAACCAGGGCTGGCTCAGTTGGTAGAGAAATATTAAGATATGGCTCAGACATAGTTGAGACTGCATTTTTTGTTAAAATTTCAACAAAGTAAATGGAATGGTTCCAGCATTACAAAGATCATTTTAGAAAAATTATGTAGCCAATTTTTTTAATTTACACACACATTGCTGGTAAAGCTTATTACAAACATACATAAATTCATACATACTTATTCCATTTTAATCACAGAACTATACAAAAAATTTAAAGCCTGTAATACTGAAAGTTATTACCAACACAAACCACCTAGTGTACACATACACACACATATATATTTGTGCTAAAGATAAAAAATGTTTAACATAGGCAGTGGAACCCCAACTTTACGTTCACGAATTTTACATATTATTCCTTTTTTTTCCTGAAAAATGTAAAATCGAGTCCACAGCCTTCAGAATATGATCCTTAACTTTAGAAAATTTGAAGAACAAGATTCTTCCCATCCTTCATTTTAATGTGGTTATCTTATACCTTCAAATTTTACAGACACTCACACACATATCATCACATTAGTTCCAAGGAGAAACCAATGAATCATGATATTAATTATTGTATATCAATTTCAGCAAGGTTGTTCCTAACACAACATATACTTCTACCAATCCAATAATTATTTCACTATTAAAACTACATGCTCTTTGGTTGCATGATTCAATTACGGTGAAATGGATTTGTATGGCATAAAATGGCATGACTTTTCTCATTGTTGTAACTTTACAAATCACAGGATGGACTTTCTTGATCTTGCGAAATGAATTTATTCTAAACTTGGAAAATTAGATATGAACTGATTCTTGGGTAGTATATTCAGGAGATACTTATTCGATGCAGATATGTAATGTAATGTTATACCTATACACTGAGGTAGATAACTACATTTTTGAAAATGCTTATACATCGAAAGTGTTTCACTGGAATAAATTGAAATGATAGAAAGGAGAGCCACAAGAGCTAAAGAAAAGGGAAACGCTGACCAGACAGCAGAAAACTCAAATTTTTGCAGTCACGGTGGTAGAAGTAAAAGGAAGAAACAGAAATTAGAGATCTGGCAACGCTGCAGGTCTCTAACTTCAATTTCTGCCTTTTCTTCTACCACTGATGATGCGGCCATGAAAATTTGGGTTTTTCTGATGTCTGGTGAGTGTTTCCTTTTGGATCTCTCACATTTGCATCATAAGCCAAGGGATATGCTGGAGTATGGAAGATTTATGAGGATTACAGATTGTCTGATGAACAAAATCGAACAGAAATATAGTCATTCATGGTTCTGGCAAGGAATAAATTGAAAATGTTTAAGCATAAGAGACAGCAGGCTTAGGGACAAAAATGTGTAATCAATGTGCAGCCAGAGAAGAGGCAGAAAATTTCACACAATCCCAAATATTGCAATATTATTCCAATGGGGAATCAGTTGCCATGGACACCACCAGTTGTTGCTACACGTAAATAGGAATTTGCAGACTTCAGATACTGCCATTGAAGAAATGGTGGATGAAACTGTTAATCATGTAGCTGTAGATGAGGAACCACATAAACAACAAAAAAAAGGGAAAACAAAAGTGGAGAAAGAAACTGAACCTTCGAAACAATGAGGCTGCGAGGAGGAAAATTGCCGAGGCAGTTTGTGATGATGAAAGCTTTGACAATCCAATGACGAGAGAAAAGGCCAAAGATAATCCTTGAAAAGAACAAGCTGGACAAAACAGAGAGGTAATGTTGAAGAGAAACAAGAAAAGTCTTTTCGACCCTAATCATGAAGACAGGAAATTGAGTTTGGGAAACAGTTCTGAATCTGATATCCCATTGAAGACAGGAAATTGAGATTGGGAAACGGTTCCGAATCTGATATCCCATTCCCATTTAGTGTATTCAAGGACTTTCACTACCCCTATGAATCAAGGTACCAGGAAGGGAATTTTGAAAAGAAGCAGTTGGGATGAAGATGCAACTCTTCCTTTTTTACAATGATCCCTGAGACATATAGAGCTCGGCAAAATAACTCTTTATTGTTCCAGGCTTGCTTTGTACATTTGGTTCATTACAGAGGGCAGTTATCTCATGCTATATTAGGCTTGTTCATTATGCATTCTGCATAGAATTCTATGATGGAATAACCTTGCATAATAAACCATCCAGATGCAAACACAAAAACATTTTTTTAAAGATATGTGGTTATTTCCAACCACTTTGCACGTTTTACTCTACAAGCATACAAGTAAATGTATTAAGCATTAAATTTAATGTCAGACTAGATAACAGAATAAGCAGTACGTTTTACTGAATTTCATCAAATAATGTTTTTAGATATTAGATTTACAACCATGTGTCATTAAATTTCACAAGTTATTTTGTACTGATTCACTATATTTTATTCTCACCATAGTACAAGCATAACATATGCTTCCACAATTCGCTACTTATTAACTACAAATCATGCTCAATTAGTTTTCCTTGTGTAAACTCAATAACATAAAATGTTGATGAACAAGATGTCTTGGGTGAATATAATGCATATTTCACATCTGGTATCACACCAGCATTATAGATTTTTTATAGAATATTGCATATTGAATTGTTTTAATTTTGTAAATGCTACTATTGGGGAAGTTAACAAAACTAATACTACTACTTTGCAAATACAAAAATTAGTTTAAACAATTCACTGTATAGCTGCAATTTCTACAAAACTAGATTGAAAAATTATGTATTTTTATGCAGAGATCACTGGATTTTCCTTATACAAGTCAAGATTTCGACATTCAACATAATTCATTGTTGAGCATCCTCAAATCACTAATTCTGCCTGTTTAAGAGGTATGCATTTTTTTATGATGTTAATACTGTACATATGTTTCAACTATTTTGTTTTATGTGCATAATAGTGCTAATGTCATTATTATATGAAACCTAAATAAAGAGATTAATATTAATTTCATTTGTGAAATACTGCAACTTTGAAAATAAATTATATGTTTTTTTAGGAAAAGTTCTTATTGTTTTGCTTACATTTTTTTATGATGCTACTTATTGTAAATGAGTTCTGTATTTTTTTAATGATGCCAATATCTATCTTTATTACATGAACTTTAAATAAGAAGATTAATAGTAATTTTGTTTGTGAATCATTGTAGCTGTGAAAAGAAATAATATATAAATATACTTTTTTTGTGGTTCCATGTATTGAAAGATCTCCACATGAAGATGAGCAAGGGTTTACTTGCAGCAAAATGCAAGAAAAATATGATGTAAACGATAAGTGTGTAGCTGCAATTTCCGATAAGTGTACAGCAAGTACTATAACATAGCTTTTAATAATTATTAAAATATGTCCAAAAAATGCATTTCAGTGCATCTGCATACAATGGCATTATGAAAGGAACCTGTGCATTGTGGTGCAGATTTAAGTTGTTTTTTCTTCCCTTTTGTTCATCTCTGAACTTTCCTCGGAAATATTTCAGTGGACTAAACTTACAAAAACTAAATTTCTAAAATAACCAAACATAACACCACATAAACTGACTATGACTGAACAGACCCTAATTGCTGGAAGCATGGAGACTGCACCATTATGACTGAAATTAAACTATTATTTACCTTTTATAGAAATCACTAATTCAAATTTATGAGGTATACAACAGGTAATAAGAAGATATGAGTAACAAATATTGGGAGAATTTACCTAAGGTCAAAATGGCCAAATTTATCCATTTTCATCTAGAAGCAAATGTGTGTTTACACACCAAGCATGGGAGATTATTGTAATAGCATCAGACAAATATAATTTACCACCATATATACTCTAGAATTACAATAATTGCCAATTTTCTTCAACCAATATATAATTCAGCTTTCCTTAGATTTTATTACATAAAATGAGTGCATTGTGATCACTTTTTGTGTGTATGCATAAAGAATATACAAATATATTACTAACTTAAGTGAGAAATATACACAATGATTGAGATCAGTAGTAATATGTAAAAGCCAGAAAAAAGTATACACATGATAATTTGCAGTCTACCATATTATTAACTATGAGGATAATATAACATGTGTAACTAAAACTATGAGGTCTTACAATACAAGTCTTCTCAAACTTGGGAAAGCCTTACATTATCTTTCGATGCTTAAAATCAACAGAAAACGAACTCAACTATTGTTTACAAATGTAATAATAAAGGATAATATAGCTATGGACGTATATTTACCTTGTACAAACAAATATGATGAAAACTGGAGTAACATATTTTACATTTCCAGCTAAAAATGTATACTACTTCTGTTTTAAAAATCCTGTATTGTAAGTTTTACTTTGATTTGCAACAAAGACCGAAGACAGTGTTCCAATTCAGTAAACTATCACTTTATCCTCTACATTGCAAAGTGCACAAAAGGGAATGCAATTCTTACAAAAAAAAAAAAACATATTTAGATAAAATGTTAAGTTTAACTATTATTTCTACAAATAATACACTTCAATTTATGACAAAATTGCAAACATACACAACTGGACTTCTTAATTTATGTACACTTCAATTTAAATTATGCCAATAAATAAAAAAAAAATCTATTACAAAAAGTTTTGTTCATTTCTTTTTTTAAAAAAATGCATACAAGTGAACATAAATAGCTGATTTTGTATTTTTTGCAAGAAGGTATTTCTGCCTCTTGCAATCTTTACCACATCAACATATTAGAAATATTTCAGTAGAAAATATTTAATTGGAAATTTATGTGAGCTAAACAATCAACAAACACTAAAATAGATTTACATTTCATTAATAATTACATTTAAACTATAACTATATAATTCATATTACAGTTGAAAAATAAAAAAAAAACTCTTGCTGAAAGGCTGCTTTTGACAGGTTTCAAACCTGGGACACTGATATAGCCAAGTTATTTAATAAATCAACTTGATTTCAGGTACTATGAAGCCTCAGACATTTTTTATAATAATTATTATAAAAAATGAAGGAGCATTTATAACATGGAAACTGAATCCAGTACTGTCAATAATTACTGGGTCTCTCGCCAATATTTGCAACTTCTTTTCAAATTTCTTTATAACCAAAGTAATAATCTAATCTCAGAGTGATTATATTAAATAATGGCAAACAGCTTGATAATTCTAAATCATACATTTTATTAAAAACCTAGGTAATACCAGGAATTTAAAATGCAAAATATCATACAAGAAATAATAAAACTAATTCAGTAATTTTATAAACTAATGTAAAAGTTGGCCCCTTCAATATTAACACAGGTCTATCTGGAACCAAGTAACTTCCACCATATTACTTACATAAACTTACTTCAAAGGGCTTTTAAAAACAGAAATTGTTTTAAAGAATGATGCACAACTAAAAAATCTACAAAACTACTGAAATTTACTTCCATAGCTGTAACGAACAGAAACAACTCATTCTGCATCCACATGATTCTACACACCATGCCTCTCATTTCATTAATATCTTATGTATATTTTCCTGCTAATTACTGTCTTCTTTAGAAACCTTTAATACGAACAATTTACAGGGATCACCAGATGTGGATTTCTAAAGATTTACCTATAAGTATTATAAAAACTATAATGCAACGGTTAGCTTGGAACAGTTGGTTGATCACCTACAAACAGTTCTTTCAGTTCTCTTAATGTGAGCGTACTTTCTTCTGTCTTGTGGCAACTCTGCACGTTATCCCCCCTGTGGGTTCTCAGAACTTCGTACAACTTCTCCTCGATTGTTCCACGAACAAGAAATCTGTGGACCCAGGTGGCCCTAAAAGTACAGGAAGATGATAGCTATAAGTGAAACTTACGGTGCCCTTCCTGCTACAAAGTCACATGTATAATACAAATACACAAGTCTTGTTCATAACATTCATTGATGTAAAGTACAGAGCATTAAATGGCACACACACACTATTTTTTTTTTGACATGGATGGTTGATATGAATTTTTTCTGATACTGATTCATAGGGTGCGGATTTTTGCCTATTTGCTTTTTTTATTCCTTTGTAGTAAAACATAGGCTTTAATGTTTAAAGTTTGTTCCATGGTGTTTCTAGTCCAAAAATGCATTTTTATAGTGCCTATAAATGCCTATTTTGAGGGTTAGTGCCCATTTTGCTTGATTGGGCCTAAAAATTCCAGCAATTTTTGCTTACTTCAGCTTTTTTTAAGTGGCTGTGGCTGTCCATGCATTGATAAAGGTAAGCCTTTCTTTATGTATAACTGACTGAAATCTGGTACTCGCCACATTTATGGGTGTGAAGGGATGTCAGATCTTTGGAAATACCAAATATTGCTTAATCAGGGTAAGCAAATTGGACAACCTGTTGGTGACTCATACTTGGACAAAACGATGCCAGCCTGCCCCTTAATTTTACACCTGAAAGCTAGTACAAGTCACCCCACCAACTTAGGCACACCCTGAGTATAACTGTGCATTGGAAGAAGAAAATTGAAACAAGTTCATGTTCAAACCCTATCTTAATGTCCCTTTTTAAATTTTGGAGTGCCTTTTAAGTGCCTTTTCTTATTTTATAGCACCTTTTTAAGTTCCTATTTTCATCATTTTTCATGCCTTTTTGCCTGCCTATTTGAGAGATTTTCAGTGCCTATAAATCCGCACCCTACTGATTAAGTACCAATATAAAATTTACTAACAGTGACAACCAATATAAAATTGCAAATGTTCAATGAAGAATCCAAATGGAATCATCCTCTATTCTAATCCAATGACTGCAATAGTAGAAGAAAATACTAGGACTGAGCCAATATCGATATCAGCCAACATCAGCAATACTGGTATCAGAAATTATTCATTGGATTTTTATTTCCCAATACCTGGAAATACTTTTCCAGGACTTTGGTCTTTCACGGGATCAGCAAAAATCAGGGTGGCCACTCCAGGACAATGACAAAATTCAAGTATAATTCCTGGTTTACAAGGTGAACTTTTGAAAAATTCAAGAGTACATCAGTATGTAAATTCATGCATACAATTGGAGTGGAGTATTTTAATCGATTTTTAATTGTTACAATTTTCAAGCATCAGTATCGGTATCAATAGGAATCGGTTTAGAGTATCAGCATCGATATGGCTATCAGTTCAGGGTGGTATTGGCTCAGCACTAGACATTACTGCATGTATTTAGACATTTACTTTTCAAAACTTATACTCGCAAAAATAACACAATGGCAGAATTTTGCACTAAATTACAAGCAATTTATAGATCTCACAGTTCGATAAAATTATTGGCAATTTTACAGATAAATTAACACACCAATGTGACTAGATCAGCCAATACCGATAGTGTGTCACATACCAAAAGCAAATGTACACAGTGCGGCAATTTGAAATCGAGACTGGTGCTGTAAAAAATAAACAAGTCTTCATAGAAAGTTACTTACCTTGGATCATTCAAAGTAGGATCCTCCTGCATCCACACATCATAGCGCAATGCCTACCAGTGCATGGAAGGATTGCTGGAATTCGTTTTGTGTAACGCTTTTTAAATTCCATGTGTAGCCTTCTTGATTGTTGCTAAAAGTAGGAACCTTTCAGTGCAGATTTTGGTTTAGGAAATAAAAAATATCACATGGAGCCAGATCCGGTGAGTAGGCAGGGTGACAACACACAGAGTCAATTTAGAGTCAAAAAGTTTTACGCAATCACAGTGACTTGGGGCAATGTCATGAAGCAGACACCAGCTGCCATCATCCCGATACTTGGGCCCCACAGTGTTATTCCTTGCACCAAACATTTCAGTACCTCAAGATAAAATGCAGCAGTAACAGTCTGTCTGAAATTTCAGTCTTCAGTAATGATTATCCTCACTATCTCAACCAATTTTGGTGTTCTCACCGTCCCTGCTATGCCTGGATGCTCGTCGTGTTCAATTGGCTCCCGTCCTTTACTGAAATGCCCGAGCCATTCAAATACACACGTACAGGATAAACAATTGTCCCTATAGACTTGCTACAACATGTCAAACATTTCCGCAGCAGTTTTACCCAAGAGCACACAAAACTTGATGTTTGCTCTTTGTTCCATGTTGAAATCACGACACGTGCCCACATTCAACAACGCCACAAGCGGCAATGTCACTCAAGGTCAACGAGCTCTGCGTCGATTGTTCGTGAGATACCCGTTACTTGTTAGCACTACAGAAAGCTTGCACACTGGTGCCACCTACCAAAAAAAAATCAGTCTCTATTTCAAATTGTCGCACTGTGTATAAATACATAGCTTCTCTTTCTAAGGCAGTAGCCACTGGAGTCATGTGGTTTCATACATTAAATAAAAGGGTGAATGATTACATCAGGTTCTTCATGAAACATTTGTATTTTTATATCAGATCAGCAAGAATAGCTGTTTGAATTTTATATTGGTACTCTACAACATATGGTTTGATTTGTTGGCCTTTGTACATCTCTATTGCACCTGATTATACACAAACAAAATAAAACATGTCTACAAACGTAGGAAGTGAATTTACAAGTGGTTCAGTTCCTAATCTTTTTTACAACATTTCAAAACTGTTCCTTGTCCCTTTTCCAGGCATGGCCAGGCATTATATTAAAAAAGTTTAAAAAAAAACTTGTTAAAAATGGGAAAGCAGGACCAGGCTGCTATAGTGGAACCACGAGCAAAACAACCTGTGCAGACCCGCGACTCCTGTGCACCATACTCCCGCGAGTAGGGGAGGGGGAGAGTGGATCATGGTTCCTTATGGCCCACGGAGGAAGGAAGAAGGGAAAGCTGCACGGGGACTTTTCTTCCAAGGTTTTTTTTTCCTTGTAGCTGATCTATAGTTCTAAAAACCAGACAGATCCACAGACTGAAGACTTTCTCTCCTGATTTTCTGCTTCCAGTTTTCATTTTTCAAGGGCATCTACTTGGGAGGGGATAGCTAGCTCACCCTTTAAAATAAATGTCTAAAATTATTTATTTCACACATATAATTTTATTTCAGTCACAGCAATGTGTCTTAATTATTGTAAAGGGCTGCAGTTAAAACAGGTACAGATAATCGTAGGAATGTGGTAGTTCCAACAAACTGAAGTAGTGTTTTCGGGGGCAAAAAACCTCCACCTCTTCGGAAAAAAATATTTTTTACCCCCTGCCCTGTGCCCCAAGGAATCCTGCAGATGCTTATCCTCTTTTTTAAAACTATTTTAACTTTCTTGACATCTTAATTACTGGCCCTCCCTTAAAGATGGAACCAGAAATGATTCTGAAACGTTGGAAGGAAGATCTGGAATTCAACCAGTTGTATGTACACCCTCTTCAAGTTTTTAGGAAGGTCTCCTTTTCTTTATTTTAAACTTAGTGCTTGTGCAAACATAAATGAAATATACATACTTTGTTTGACCAATCCTGTGCACTCTTCCAATGGCTTGTAATTCACTGGCTGGATTAAGTATCGGTTCCACCAAGAGCACATGGGTTGCCTCAATGATATTCAAACCATTTGCTCCCGAACGTACAGGAAGAAGGAGAGTGGTGATTCCCTTGCTGCTGTCCTGTAATATAAAGTAAAAACCTGTAATTTCCATTAAAGCCAGGAGGAACAGTTTCAGTGGAAAACTGCTCCTCCCTCACTGACCTTTTGCTGTGGCAAGCTGAAGAAAGAGGGGTCTGTGCCCAGGATGGTTTAAAAAGGGGGAGAAAACTTAGCATTACGTTTATGGGAGTATTACTTTACTTGTTCTCTTGGGAATATCAAACTTCCAATGGCATAGAAAAACACATGAATGAAAAGAGGACACATTGAAGATTTTATTTGTCATCGGAAAAGTTGAAAACTCCCATGATTAGCCGTAGCTTGAAGTTGAAGTTGTTACATATTCTTTTTCTCCATGAGGAATGCACGGGATTTTGATAATACTTATTCATCACATTTTTCAAATATTGTGTCTTGTGTAATAATCACCTGAGAAACAGCTTCCACTTGCAACATGGGGAGAAATTCATACTATACAGCATAGTCAATTTTTTAGCAGCAGTGCTCATTCCGACGATACTGAAATAAATGAACACCTGGTGTGAAACTGTCACTCTTCACCTTAATCACATGATCTGAAACTCTATGCTGTGTAGGAGACAGTAGTAATTTATTACAGTTTCTCAAGACTGTCAAACTAAAAAATATTCTTAGCTCTTTGCATCCACCTGATGGGTTTGTCTTCATAGAAGTGTAGTGTTACAGGGCCTTTACGTTGCAACTCGCATACAAAAAATACCGAAGTAACAGTGCAAGGTTTTTCAGGATAAATTTTCAAAAATTGAAGAATAAAAATTTCCAGGTGAACAACCTTCTTTTTACTAATTAACTTATGTGTCATTTCTAGAGACGTGAAGTTTGTTTTATTTTTCACTAAATTTCGATGTTATTTTTTACTGCAATTTGGTACTACTTTACATGGTTTAGGGCAAAATTCAATGTTATTAATTTAAAATTGGTGTTATTTTTACATGCATTTTTACTGTTCCCTCTATGCTTAATATTTTCACATTGTTTTAGTTCTGGAAAATTGAAACAAATTTTAGTTTTAATGACAAAGAGAATAAATTTATGACTTATTTTTGTGGGAAATGTCCAAATTCCTTTCATTTGGAAAACTATTTTAACTCATCAGGCACTAAATAGGAAATGTTTATTGAATGATATCGCCCAATTCTTTGAACCCAGTCATACACATCAGATTTCCCTAACAATGCTAACAAATCCCTCTGCGACCTCAAAATATTGTTTTGTGTACACACACATAACACACCATCCAAACCCCTCCCCTGCAGCACAACAGATGCTTCTCCCTGAAAATTTTCCCGTTCCTACAAAACTTCCCTTCTTGGAAGATCCCCCGGCGAATTCCTTTTGAATCGAACTTTCACCAGCTAGACTAGAAATTACAGTTCTAATAGCACTTTAGGTAGTTAATTTTCACCAGAAGAAATCATTCCCAGTTTATATTGCATATTTCGCAACGTTTTTCACGTTAAAGTGTAAAATTTGGTATTATTCTGAAAAATTGCTAAATTCGCATTATTTCGAGATTCCAAAACACCAAAAAATTGCCTCCTTAACCTCCTTTAAACCCTTTATTTTGCTTTCGTCAACTTTTCGGTGTTATCCTTAAAACGAAAACTTCACATCCCTAGTCATTTCTAGTAAATAATTACTTTAACACAAGGAACTGTTGTATGAATTGCATGTTGTAAGACCTCGCAACTTTGAGATTATGTATGTTGTGAACAAGGAACAATTAACCACACTGGAACTGATACTGTGAAGTAACCAACTCAGATTTATCGTTCCAATTTCACTGCGTCTGATGAACATGGGGAGTTTGTGAAGCACTTACAAAAAATATCAATGCACAGTTTATAAATTAATAGTGTATAATAATATAGATATAGTTGGAGCAAATTCATCACAAAAATACCACACACGATACAGCAGTAAAGAGGTTACAATTTTACCCAAATGTTCTCAATCTACTCTTCTCTTTCATTATTATATTTGGTTGGTGGAAAAATAATTATAGTTTCTGCTTGAAAGTAGTATATCTCAGATTAAAGTAATATTATCACATCGATAGAAGAATCATTACAATCTATGCATCATTGGTAACAAGAGACAAGTTCATTTATTCCTGTGGTATAGAATTCTGGAATACAGGGAAAGATGAATTATTCAATAGCATTTTCAATCACTGCTTGGTTGTCAAAAACCTTCTCTTTCTGAAAATTGTTGATGTGCTTGAGAAAGTGGCAGTCATTCGGAAATAGGTCTGGTGAGTAAGCTGAGCAAGGTAGCGTTACATAGCCCAGTTCATTCAATTTGTGCAGGATCATTTTCAAGACTTGCAGCAATGTGTTGTCAAGTTGGACAATGAAGGGTGCAGATGTTGGAATTCCTGGTGAATTTTGTCAATTTCTTAGCAATATTTCTTTGTTGTGATGCTTTTGCCAGGATTCAACAAGTTGTAATGGATGGCTCTACTTACAGACTACAAAACGGTAACCATAACACACTATTCTCATCAAATGCCACTATCTGTTCAAGAAATGGATTCTTTTTTCTGCACGCAAGAAGCATAAAGTAGACTTTGCAGTGGTGAAGTATCTGGTGGAATTTATTTACTGACATTTTGGTCTTTGATGGGGTTCACGAAAATGCGACACAATACTTCTGTGGAGTCTAAATAATGCAAAAGTTTCCATTTATTTTGCACCATACTGCATGAAAACTTGATTTTCTGATTACATAAAGCATATTTTAATATTCTGATCTAATTCCTGAATTTTTAAAGCACAATGATGCTTATAAGTGGAATACTTACACACTAACATGTACTAATAAATAATTTAAACAAATTTTAACTGTTACAATTTTTATGCATCATTATTGGTATCTACAAGAATTGGTAGAAGTATTAGTATACAGGTTAGGGACAGATGGAAGGCCTGTGTTGCTGCAGTCATGAACCTTCGAGTTCAAGAAGGCTAGAGAGTTAGTTAGTTAGTTTATTAGTGACAGACTACCATGCGAGAAACCCAGGTTCAATCTCTGGTGGAAGAACTTGGATTTTTTTCCACCTGTTGAAGCGGCTCCGGTGCCCACCCAGCGTCGTATAATGTGGGTACCTGGAGGAAACAATGGGGGGGTAAAGGCAGTCAGAGGCATGGTGCTGATCACATCACCCCCACCTCCGGCCGTGATCAAGAAAGTGTTGGGCCTAACTCCATATGCCCCATACACATTCATGGCATTGTGCAAAGCACAGAGGGGGGGGGGGGGAAATAATGTTCACACTTGTGCACAAAAGATCTAAACTACCTACCTTAAACTGACGGAGTGACTGCTGAAAATTCCTTCCACTCTCCAACAGCACGCAGGAAATGTTATTGTCCTTGCAAGCTTGGCTCACCACCTTCAAAACATTTGCCCACTGAAAAAGAGAAATACAGTGACTATAACCACAAGAGACAGACACAAACATTCTAAAATACTATCATCATTTGAGTCTGCCCACTTGTCAGGCTCCTAGCACCAGAAGCATTCATACGAAGTCGAGCAATAAAAAAATGCGCACAGGGTACATTCTATTACAGTTAGGAATGTGACAAAGAAAATTTCTGATGTAAGAATACTGACCAAATTGAATCGGTGAGACCAAGAAGGGAAAGATTCCACTCGACCTTACTTTTGGGAAATCAAACAAAAACCTCACAGCAACCAAAACTAAAAGCCGGGTGAAGAAACTTTCAATTACAAACTTATTCATCACAACCATAGTAACAATATTCCATAAGTGGTTTGCTTTTCAAACCTTTATTTTAGCTCTGACATATATTCAAAGTATTCAGCCCATTTTGTTCAAAAAATGGAATCTTTCCCTTCTTGGTCTCACCGGTTCAATTAAATACTGATATTCAAACAGATTCCTATATTTAATTTCTCACTCTCTGATCACAGAGGCCATAATGTAAGTCATGTCAAGTTTAACACGGTACAGTGGTGTAATGTTCTGAAAGAATAAAATATAATGTTTAAGAAGTTTTGTTTTCGTGTAATGATTTCAAATCTCGCAGCTTCATTATTACTCATAATTAAGTGGAAAATGTTTCTGCACCAATTTTGCCATGATGAAAATGGCATTGTATGAAGGTGAATCAATAACTATCTGCAATAAGTATGTAGTGCACATAACTACACTCTGTAAAAAAATTAGCATCACTGTATTCTTATTACGGATGTTGACAATTTTGAGTTTCGCATGCATGCATCTTTCCTGCACAACTTGAAATCAATTAATTGAAGCATTGGTCTGGTATCACTGCATAGTGTGGTGTTATTCTTTTGTTGATTTAGTGTTTGGAGTGTCCGCTAGAGGGTGTTGCAATCAGTTACTGCTGCAAGGCTTTGTAATCAATTGTCAGGGATCTGTAAAACGATTGTTAGTAGTGCAACTTGTGACGTGTTTTATGTTGCAACTACATGTTCATTATTGACAGTTTGGATACGTTATCATATTTGTGAAGTGTTCTGGTGGTGCTTAGTGTATTTGAGCATGTTTTCTCGAAAAAAATTGGCAGAAAGTGTGACATTTCACCACGTAAGCAAGGAATGGTTCTTGCTTTGCATATGGATGGTCATTCTCAGAGAGAAATTGGTCGACAACTTGAACTGCATCAATCCACAGTTAGCCGCTGCCTGCTAAAGTAACAAGAACATGGAAAATCATCACTGAGAAATCACTGTGGCAGAAAGAAAAATACATCACCTTGACTGGAGCTTATGATAAAGGACATGGCACTGAAGAACAGAGGAATTTCACGCCATATTGCACATAAACTTCAAAATAAGGTGGGAGTTAATCTTACTCATGCTACTGTAGTATCCCGACTAAAGAAACAGGGTGTTTCTAAACACGTCCCACGTAAAAAACCCAAACTAACTGACGCACATGCAAAAGCTAGACGTGAGTTTGTCACACGTTATGGCACATGGAATGATGCAGATTGGGAACATGTGATATTTTCTGATGAAAATCGATTTAAATTGCTGGGAAATGACAGCTCAGTTAAACTGTGGATGAAGAAGGGAGAAGAACTTGCAAAATCTTATAGTTTAGAAAGTCAAAAGTTTTGTGGCAGTGTTATGATTTGGGCATGTTTCTCTGCAAAAGGATTGGCAGGATGCATATTTGCACATGGACCGTTAAGGCTGATCAATATCTGGAAATCCTGAATCGGAAAGTTCTACAAACTGCAGGAGATCATTTTTCTGGACAGAATTTGGACTACTTTATTTTTCAAGACGATAATGCAACCTATCACCAAGCTCAGGTGGTGAATAACTGGTTTCATGATATGAATATTGAGAGACTTTGGTGGAAGCCCAACTCTCCAGACATGAATCCTATAGAAAACCTGTGGGCTATTATGTGCAAAAAACTTTGTAATCAGACGTACAGGTCAAAAGAGGAACTTGTGACAGCAATTGTACATGTTCGGAATGAAATTCAGGTTGAATATTGTCAAAATCTCATTCATAGCATGCCTCGAAGGTTGGAAGCACTTAGGAAGGCCAGGGGTGGCCACACTAAGTACTAGTCAATGTATTTACTTACTATCATTACAAATTGACATATCATGATGCATTTAAAACCTTTGTTCAATCTTTTTACTTGTAAAAATTGTCTTTGTGCGAAAACGTTCCACAAGCTATATTTGCAATAATTTTGTTATTAGTTCTGTCAAGTGGATTATGTACGTAACTATGATTTAAATAATAAAAATATATTGTACAGATTTAGTGCTTTATATAATTGTTAGGAAAACAAATCGACAAGTCGAATTAAATCAATAAAACAATTGATAATTCACGAGAGAAATGCTGACGACCAAAAATAATGAAGTGATGCTATTTTTTTTTTTACAGAGTGTATATACTGCTTAATGTGCAGATGTTGCAGGGTTAACATGGCTGTGCCACTCTCCATTTGCACCAAAGAAGAAGTGAGTAGTGATCCATGTGCAAATGACATAACACCTCATCAATAGTCACTCATCAGTTTGTCCGAATCATGGCATGGACTTCCTCTACGTAAGTTGTGGATGTGAATGGACATCCTACCCCTCCGTTACCAATTGTTGAACTGTTTGTTTTTTTCTTAATTTCTCAAACCATTCAAACACGCTTTGCAATGGTATGGCACTTTCTTCATATTGTGATGCAAGCCTTTGGTGGGCCAACCTGGGTGCTAGGATGCAGAGGGTCTCAGGATCAAATCCCAGCCTGGATATGGATGCGAGTGTCAACCAATTGTGTGGTTGTCAACAGGCGGTTGTCTTGAACAGCATCCCTGCTTTCACAGAAAACTTTCAACCATCATGCCCCTGTACAATACATCAACTCTGCCAGCCTCGGTGGGGACTGCATGCAGAGAAAGCAGATGTAATATGTAACATTCTTGACAATGAAGGAAAAATGAAAATAATGTGTATAGCAACATGGTGGCACTCCACAAGCAAAGGGGGATACTTTCATCTGCCGTGACTGCAAAAAGGGTAAACAAATGGCTGTCTAATTTAGTTCGTGAGTTGCCTATGGTTATATCTTTGATACAATAGTAGTTCGTAGTAATTTAAGCAACCAATGCAGACTTGACAAGGGCTCGAGCCTGGGTCTCTGTTACTTCAGAAAATAAAGAACTACCATGGTATGTCAGAGACCCAGATTTGAGTCTTGCTCAAACCTGCATTTTAAGCTTAGATTTTTGCAAAGTACATCTGTGGGTGCCAAATCATAAGGTAATACAAAGCTGCAGTGTCACTGATACAGACAATTCTACACAGGTAAAACAGATGAAGAGATCAGGTGAAACCAGGGCTGGCTCGGTAGCTCAGTTGACTGAGGAATGGCAATGTATGCCAGAGACTTGATTTTGAGTCCTGGTAAAGCAGGCATTTTTCACATAAATTTTAAATTTTATGTTGGATTGGTAAAAGTTTCAAATCACAAATTGATTCATTCTTAATTTCTGTTAAATAACCATGTATATCAAAATCAGTTTAGTAAGTATACAAGGATCAGTAAATCTTCTGCTTAATCATATCATTACCAGCAGAGCCACTCTAGGACCATAATAATATTCAGTATAACTCCCAGTTTTCAAGGCAAACTTTCCAAAAATTCAAGGCTACAGGTAGATGTTTTCTCCATTCCAGCCTTACGTATTACCTCCCCCCCACCCCCACCACACACACATAAATATATTAACAATATAAAGGATCTGTGTGATTCTAATCCGATCAAAAAATTCTATTTAAATACATAATTTAAGGTACAGAGTTTACATTTGCCATTTCACATATAGAGGCAGCTCATAAAACCTCTACAAACACAGGTCATAATTGTTGCGGGATATACTAATCTACGAAAAATTGTTAACTGATAAGGATTTCAAACTCAAATTTAACTAATCAACTTCAAGATATCTTGCAATAATTTTTCGTCTGTCTATTATATTGTTCTGCAAAGGACACTAACAAAGTAAAAGGACTGAAATCTGATTTATTTTTCATGCAGCTTTCTTTTCCTTCCTCGATACAAATACAAGCTAAACTGTGAAACACTAGCCTCAGGGCATTTACAAATATGTATAAAATCTATGGTATTAATAAAAGTTGCAATTTTTGATGTCTACGAAGAAAAATTCAAGCAGTATCACCCCACTGCACAGAAAACCCACATGCTGAAAAACAGATTTATTTCACAAAAGGAAATAAAAAGAAAACATAGTACACGAATACTACAGCTTTACGAGTACCAACAGCCAGCCCACTTCGAAACATGGATAGCACACCAAACATCGTACACCGCTCACAGTCTGTACAGCAAGTGTCTGACGTGAATCACTCGACCCCGCCGGTCAGTTGTTGCCAGTTGGCAGTGTTGACCTCACACAATGGCAGAATTTACATGTACTACACACCTTATCTTAACATGGTCATAGCAGAATGCCTGCATAATTACTGGAGCCAATAATTCATGCATAATTCCAGGAATTCAAGGAATTCCTGGTGAGTAGCCACCCTGGTTACAGGTAACACTGGTGTAAGCTTAGTTCCAGATCAAACATTTGGCAGGTACCAGTAAGAGGAGACTGACAAAAGCTTTGCACTTACTGTTGAGAAAACCAGGACCTTCGCATCTGGCTCTTCTTCCTTGATCATGAGGAGAGTCTTCACCACAGCTTCAACCTTCGTGGAATGGCTTCCTCGCACCGAAAACCTATCAGTCTCATTCTCATCAACCTTTGTATTTACAAAGGAAATCTCACCATGCAAAGTAAACTCTCGACAAACTGCACACTTCACGCTGTGACGGCCCACCCTGTTGTACTCCAGCACCAGCATTTCCATGCACTCCAGGCAGAAGCTGTGGCCACATTGGAGAACAGCCCACTGGAAAACCAAAGAGAAACTTCATATTCAGAAACTTCATATGGAAACAAAAATATATTTTGTCAATGCAGCTTGTTAACATTCAATCAGTAATGACATATATCAGCTGTAATGCATCAGAAAGACTGATTCATTGATTTGTTTTATTTTACTTCACTTTTCTGCCACTTTTAGCTAATCACAAAGATGAGGATGAGTGATGTTATGATGAAATTGATGAAGGGGCACTTGCAAAGAACACCCATGGCCAGGATTCCCAACATCACAGCGAGACACAGTTATGGAGGTCAACAGTATCAGAAAGAAATTAACATTACTTGAAGATACCATCTTCAGTTTACAAAAGCTGCAAATACAGCTCTTCTTCTTTTGTTCTTGGCTCACACCAGCTTGAAGCGATTTCTGGCCAAAGGTGCCGAATACTGATTTTGTTACCTTTGTTCTTGTTCCATAGTAATCTGTATTATGACAGATCATAAGTTCTCAAGTTGAAAATGTTGTATATAAAAATAATCACGCTGTACAAATTACAACTTTGCCAGCAATGTGTAAAAAACTACAATGGCAATCACGCTGTATGAATTATAACTTGGACAGCAATGTAAAGAAAAGTCATATTGGCAATCACATTATATAAAATAGAGGAATAGGAGTGTGGAGATATTCTGTGGCTTAGCTGAATGGAAGCCGTGGTTGTAAGTTTTTGCGATGCATGTGAATCGGATTGTGTTCTAATAAATTTCAAGCATGTTTGCATGTAATAATTAATAAAAACCTGAAATTACTAACACCAGACTTGTTTTTGACATTTTGCATGAGTAAGCGTATGTGGTTTAAGCCTGAAAGGTAAAAATTCCAGTAAGGAAGTTTGTCCCCTGCGATTCTCCAGTTGCCAGAAGTGGTACAAGAATAGGTAGGCGGTCACAGTATGTTTATTCATTTTCCTCACAAAATTATATTCTTCATCGTCACTTATTTCGATTTTGTTGACTTTTCTGTTCTTAAGGTATAGTGAGGTTTTGTGATTTGTTTTGGAATTGATTGTTCTGGAGGTTATGAGCATGTTTATATTGCAATGTTATGTTTCCAGGCACATCCATATAGAATACACATAATCGCAGTTTGAGGTTCGGAGATAAGCGTTGATATGAATATTGGAAATGGGATTTTTATGAGTAGTAAATTTTTGTATGTAGTATCATGATCATGTTGCCATAAATGCATTGCAAAAATAAATGATTAATTGACTGGAGCTTCTCCGCATTGGCAGGAAGTTGAGGACACAACTTGTAAAAGTGTGCATTGTAAATACAGCATCACTTAATTCTATACCTAAATTATTAGGCAAATGTACACTTACTTCAATTATATTTCCTGTTTTAAAAGGAATATTAAAAACTTGTAAGCACTAAATTTTTACTACAACATTTCACTGAATGAATCAAAGTTCAATGTTACTGTGTTCTATGAAACTGATACATTGTATTAGATGGGTGCCAATTATATTGCTTCATCATGTACTATATTTACTCCCATTACCCGAATTGTAATTTTTTTTTCAGTTGATGTTACTACCAAGTTTGCACTTTCGTGACAGAAGTTCTATGCTGAGAGTTGTAATTTGCATCACTATGCATTAGTGCATTTCACAACTAAAAATTAGTACAATACTTTTTCCATCTTTTTAACTAATATCAGATAACATTTCAATACAAACAAGATACTGATCTGTGATGTTGATTTGTAATGTAAGGCCATATTTCTTCTGCAAATTTATCACAGACTTGAAAATACGTGATATTAAGTTTTGAACACCTTACAAAGTCACTAAAAAAGTCTGATTTCTTTGGAATCTCTCCCTCTTTTGTATGAGTGGTTCAGGAGTAAAACTTGATAAGCCACAAAAGTTATCCTGATGGTCCTGTGTGTTTCTGACCATCAACGGCTACTGAAAGAACTTCATCCACCATTGTACAGCAAATGAATCCAAAGTTAAGTTAATTTTGAATTGAGTGTGGTTTAGCAACTTTTACTCCTGAGCCCCTCATATATTTTTCCTCAATATACATTCTATCTTCATGGTCTTAACATAGTAAAAAATTATAATTTTTTTTCCAATTGGACATTTTCATGCATTTTAAATTGTTTTCACCTCAGTCCCATGAAATACATAAGAACTAGGTTCCATTATACACTGCTGTTTGTGAAAATTGCAACACCAAGAAGGAAACGTATGATTGAAATGAACTTTATAACACAGATTAGGTACATGCCAATACACAAATGATTAGGGTTACAGACCTGTATATGATCTCTGACCTTGAGAATTCAGTATGGTGTGAAACCCCATGTGCTGCAAACAGAGCCTCTACACGTCGTTGCATGGAATCGAGGAGGGCCTGGATATGTTCCTGAGGAATCTCCCTCAACGAGGTTTGTATGGGAGTCCACAAAGCATCAACAGTGGTTGCTGGAGGACCATGATGAACAAGTTGCCGACCAACCATATCCCGGACATGTTCGATGGGCGACATATCAGGTGAATGTGCAGGCCAGTGAAGCAGTGGTAACTGTCCTTCTTCGAAGACTGCTTGCACATTCCTCGCCACATGTGGCCGGGCATTGACCTGCTGAAATATGGCATGTGGAGTTGCCTCAAGGAGGGGCAGTGCCTCGGGCTCTAAAACCTCCCTGACGTAGCGGTTGCTGTTCAGATTGCCTTCAATACGTAGGAGGGGAGATGGCATGTTGTGTCCAATGGCGCCCCAAACCATCACACTTGGCGTTTGTCCGCTATGCCGCTCAACAATGTAGGTTGCCAGATTCCGTTCACCACGGTAGCACCTAACACCTATGCGGCCATCACTGTAGGACAAGTTTAAGTGGGACTCGTCCGAAAACACTACATTTTGCTACTTAGCATGCCAGCGACTGCATTCACGTGCCCATTGCAGTCTGAGGAGTTTGTGGTTTCTGGACAATGGAAGCCGACGCAATGGCATGCGTGCCACCAGCCCAACCCGCAGCAGGCATCGTCGTACCGTCGACGCAGATAGGTCCACAACCATTGTAGTGCTCCAGCGTCAAGCTAACACTGTGGACGAAGCTGTACGGTCCGTTACAGCCATGCGGACAAGATGGCGGTCATTCCGTGCTGTGGTCACATTGCGTGGTCCAGTACCTGCTCGTTGCTGTGTACGACCCTCTTCTATCCACTGGCTCCACACACGCATCACTGTCGTAGCAGCATGCCCTGTACGAGACGAAATGTCACGGTATGACAAACCCGCTTCCCGGAGACCGCTCATTCTGCCCCGTTCGAACACACTCACATGCTGATATTGCACCCTTTGACGTCGACGAGGCATACCAGCACTTGCTTTCACGTTTCCACTTCGTTTGACGGCTCTTCACTGACTGAGCTTGGCGCAACACTGACCTTTCCGGTCACACAAAAGAGGGCGCTGCTGGGCCTACATGCACGCCATCTCTCTGCAATCCTAATCACTTATTGCTGGTACACTGTTCTACACATCCTCCGAGTTTGGATTCATTTGGGCCATTATTTCTGGGTGTTGCAATTTTCACAAACAGCAGTGTATATATACAACACACAAATGAAGAAACTGATTAATCACAGATTAATTCCATATTCTAGAGCTCAAAGTTCATTTACCAATACACACACATCTACAATTGGCACCTGGTTACAGAAAATGCAAAATCAAATAAAGTGGAACCCCAATTTTACGTTTCCTGCATTTTAAGTACTTTTTAACTTGGTCCCCTGAAAAATGAAAATAGAGGTTCCACTGTAGTAAACCGCAAATCAGTTTAGATGTGGGAGGTTGCAGTGAACATAAAACCACAAAATATACCAAATTTTGCAACACTGTGTGTTTCTTTATTTTATTTGTAAAACATGGTAAGTGACATTTTGGTCATTTCTGAGTTCATAAGAAAACAGGTTATTAGAAGCTATACTGTATATAAATTGTTTTCGTGTAGTGTTTACCAATTTCAGAAGCCTTCACTGAGTCCAATGCAAATTGTATGACATGGCAATTTCACTTGAAAATTGAAGGATGGCACATTTTACTTTGTAACTAAAAAAATAACCAAAATGTCACTTACCATGTTTTACACCATAGCCCTTCATTTACCGACTGACTTATACTCACATGAACACACATATATATTTATAGAAATTGACTAGAGCATACCTTATCATTGAGACTGCGCTGACAAATTGGACAGAGCTCTGGATTCTGGGCTCCCCGTCTTCCGCTGTTTGCTTTCTGAAGATTCTTCAGGTAGAGCAGCTGACCAAGCTTCTTCCTCAGCTCACCCTTCGCTAGGATCTTTTCAGATTGCAGCCTTGATGCATGAGGTTCCAGCTGTGGGGAAGGCAATAACATATTTTGAAGACTATGCAGTGGATAGTAGTAAGAGAAAGAGAGAGAAATGACACACACATGCATGCAACGCAGGAGTGCGAAATTTCTAAATTTCACGTAAGTAATGAACTACAACACTTCTAAATATTTGTATGGATAGAAAATCAGAAAATACACTATCTCTATTCATCTATGGGTGTCAGAAACTATATAGCAACATGTTTGCAAGTGGAATGATGTCACTTAAGATTTCTGCAGAGCTGCCTGTGGCTGACCTTCATTTTCCAGATGTTCCACTCCTGCAGCTAAAAATGTACTTTGGGTTATCGAGCATTTATGATCTACAACAAACAAGCAGAAGGTCTAACCCATTAGCATCTTTTTTCCCCGCAAAAAAAGAGCAGGGATGGGGGTTTGGTTGTGGGGATGGAAGTTCTATGGTATCAAAGAGTGGTCTTTCGATGTTCGTTTCTGCAAATCCATGCATCCAGCTTCCATAGGGGTGATGCTGGAACAGCTTTTCTATTAACCTATTCTGTACGATGGCTACACTGATTTCCTTATACATACACACAGTAGATGCCAAGGGACATAAAAATGTTCGAATTATCCAAAATTACAATTAACAAAAACACCACATCATTAAAGATGGTTTCAAGGAGGAATAAACTTCTGTTTGAATTGACAAGTAATTCAAATTAACCAAGTTCAAATTACAGAATCCACTGAGTATATTTATTATTTTTTTTCTCAATAAGTTAACAATTTTTAATGCAACTTCACACAATTGTGGGAAGCTAGTTTCTTCACATAGTGATATGTGGAAGACAGGAGAACTTCGAGACTTACTTCAAGAAGCTTTGTGTAAAATTTTAATTTTATTATTCTTTGGCTTTTTTTTTGGGGGGGGGGGGTGCCTTGGAAAGACCTGTCATCATTGGGAAGAGAAATGTAGCCAGTCTCACCTTTAAACAGCAACTAGTTTTCATGCAACAATTCTTTTCGTACATGACTGCAATTTGAAAAATGTGCATCGGGAAACCTTCCAGGCAGGAGAGGTTATCATCCGCTCAAGTTAAGCCTTGGTAAACACCTTACCTATAACATACAATTTACATGGAAAGAAATGCCTGCTGCTAGAAACCAACCTCGTGCTGATCAATGATGTAAATAGTTTCCACTTTGCTCTCAAGGTTGGAGCTCAGGTTCTGAAGTGGGTTTCTCTGCTCATATATCTTGCTTGTTCGAGGCTCATCAGGCAGGCGGAGTCTCAACCGGAGCTTCGCCATGTTCACCTCATCAATTGCCGACACCTGGTCATTCAGCTGCCTCCACAGAATTCGAAGATTCTAGAAAACAAACAAAATATTAATATTTATAGACATCCTGATATGATTGATTGATTTGTTTAGTTTATTTTACATCACTTTTCCGCACTTTTGGTTAATTGCAAAGATGAGTATGAGTGATGATATGATATCCAGGCCAAGATTCCAACTCAGTACCCCTGGTGTGTTAACCACTCAGCCATGGAGGTCTGGAAAGAAAGAAAGAAAGAAAGAAAAAAAAAAAATACAGAGCATTAATTTGAACTTGTTCCAAGAAATTGACAAGGATTGAACCTGGTCATTTTTATTCCATGCCAATGCTATTCCACTGAGTTACCAAGCCGATCTCAGGCTTCACCTTTATTTACGTTTATACAGGATGGGTAAACAAATCTGTACTCAGCCCTTGCATTCTGAAACAAAAAGATGATTTGCTTCCCCAATGCCTGTCACAGATTGGATTCTTCTCTTCTCTCTTATAATGAGTCATCTGCATAGAAAATATTGTTGATGTGTTCATGGCATGATAGCATGGCAAAGCATAAAGTAATTCTCTTTTTTTTTCCTTTTTCTGTAACTTGGTTCATCACACTACTGATAAAAAAATACTGTAGAGTCATTCCATGCGAAATCAACACAGCCTTTGACCTGACCATCTCCGATTTTCATGAAATTTGGGGAGTTGAAACTATGCATGGAACTTAGTAAGTATAAAAATTTTTAGTTTCGTGCGTCTTGTAATTGTTAAATTATTCAAGGTCAAAGTTAGCATAAATTGCCCTTTTTGAGCCCGCTTAGCTATACTAAATCTGCGGTAACTCCGCCAGTATTTTGCCTAGGAAGCTCAAATAAAGCTTATTGTGCAGGGAATTGAACAAGCTTTCCAGTGATACATAACAAGCCTACCTTTGGATAAAAATATAATTTTGTCACGTGACCTTGACTTTTGACCTTGAATATCTCAAAACATGTCATCACCAAAAATCGTGAAAAAAATATATTTGGTCCCTCATACCATACTCTAAAACATATCAAAAAATCATTCTGGGACTGCAATGGGATCAGAAGATACAAAATAATATGTGTAACTATGTGACTGATAAAAGCCCCATCACATGCACTATGAAGAGTCAAATGTCCCTTAACACTCCCTACAAAATGTGAAGGAGTTATCCTGGGTATAATTGGTCATGAAAGAAATAGGTTAGGCACAGGGAGATCCCTAGCTGTGTGTGCCAAGTGCAGGTCCAGCATATTGTTGACCACCATATTGAATTCAACGCAAAAATTTCAAAGGAAAGGGGGTGATGTGATATATCAAATGAGGCTAGAATTTCACGAGAAATGAAGTGACGAAGGATTTTCCAACGTATCTTACGCCAGCAAAAAGTTATACACATATCTTTCACTTACGATATATGCACATTAAAATGTTGTCAATGTTCCTGTGAGCACACTCGTTGACGTCTCTCACACTCTCATAGAACATTTGGCAATGTAGCATGTGCAACAACATCGCAAGCAGCAACTATGCCTTCTCTCAGATGGTCAATATCAGGGACTTTTAGTGCATGCACCATTCTCTTCAAATGTTTCTGAAGGTAAAAGTCCTCCTAAGATGTTAGATCTGGGGAATGTGCAGGCCTTTCAATAGATCCCCGTGTGCCATCAATCTACCTAGAAAATTACCATGAAGAAATTGCGAAAATGTCTACATAGTGTGGTCACACTCTGTCCTGTTTCAAAACTCTCGAAAAGTGCCATATCCCGTAAGCAAGGGTGAAAAAACCTGTTCACTTAACAAATCCAAGAAGCCCTCACCATTTAAGGTTCCGTTGTTGAATATGGACCAACCATTTCCGTTCGCCATACATTATACCACATAATTAGCTTACCAGCAACAACAATTCGACTGAGCAAATCACAGGTATTGCATATTATTTTTATTAACTTCACCGTGAACATAAAAATTAGCCTCGTCACTGAAGAATTTTTCATTCCAAAGGAAGTGTCACGTAATTGTTTGAGATACTTTTCCCAATATTCTTCACTATTCAACTATTTGGTGAATGTATCTGATTAAAATCATATGCAATGGTGTGTATACTTCTTTCTCTTCCAAGATGTTAGCGTGATCTCGATGAGTTCCTAACACGTTAGGAGCATTCCAATGCTTTGTTTTTAACACCTCGAAAAGGAGAAAATGGTTACAAGCATGCAGTAATAAATTTTTGCTGGTTAAATATATGTTGGATAAACCTTCGTCACTTCATTTCTCGTGAAATTCTAGCCTCATTTGATATATCACATCACCCCCTTTCCTTTGAAATTTTTGCGTTGAATTCAATATGGTGGTCAACAATATGCTGGACCTGCACTTGGCACACACAGCTAGGGATCTCCCTGTGCCTAACCTATTTCTTTCATGACCAGGATAACTCCTTCACATTTTGTAGGGGGTGTTAAGGGACATTTGACTCTTCATAGTTCATGTAATGGGGCTTTTATCAGTCACATAGTTACACATATTATTTTGTATCTTCTGATCCCATTGCAGTCCCAGAATGATTTTTTGATATGTTTTAGAGTATGGTATGAGGGACCAAATATATTTTTTTTCACGATTTTTGGTGATGACATGGTTTGAGATATTCAAGGTCAAAAGTCAAGGTCACGTGACAAAATTATATTGTTATCCAAAGGTAGGCTTGTTATATATCACTGGAAAGCTTATTCAATTCCCTGTACAATAAGCTTTATTTGAGCTTCCTAGGCAAAATACTGGCGGAGTTACCGCAGATTTAGCATAGCTAAGCGGGCTCAAAAAAGGCAATTTCTGCAAACTTTGACCTTGAATAATTTAACAATTACAAGACGCACGAGACTAAAAATTTTCATAGTTACTAAGTTCTATGCATAGTTTCAACTCCCCAAATTTCATGAAAATCGGAGATGGTCAGGTTAAAAATTGCACATATCTGTGTTGATTTGGCATGGAATGACTCTGTAGTCAACTTTCATTTCACCACCTGTTTGTTCCTCTAATTCCTTTCCCTCCCTTCCTGCCAGTCTGATTATCTGGAAGCTCCTGCCAATGGCAATGTTTTCACCACCAGCTCCAAAGCTGTCACTTGCCAATAACATTCAACATAAAGAAGAAAAACAGCATTGTTTTCAATCTGCAGTCTTGCAAGGCTGTCTTTCTTTCACGATTATGAAATGCAGATACGATGGAAGGGGTATTTGCACTCCACAAGACTTCCAGATCCAACAAGAAATAATGATCCTCCCATTTTGACATCTAAAAATGTGCAAGTTTGATAAAGCTTGGGACTAGATACATGTTCAGTTTAAAGTGGGATCTGAAGAATTCTATGCCTCCACTGCAAAATGAATCCAGAACACTATGATTACAGTATACAAAGATGATCACCCTATGATGTTTAAGTAAGCACCTTCATGTCAAAATACTTTGGCATTACGGTACATTAAACCAAGAAATTCTAACAAGGTGATGTCAGGGCAGAGCAGCTTCAGTTTTTTTTATTCCTCCAATCTCAAGAGTCAGACGTAGATCTTGGAACAATGATCTAACTTTGGATATGACAACTTTAGTTCCATAGAAGACTGAACAATAATCCTTAATCACTAAGGCTGAGCATTCCAGTTTGGGCATAGCTGTTTCTTGATGAGTGTTCCATAGTATCTCTGTATCTCTGATCTAATCATCATTCATCCTCACCATTGTGATTAACCTAAGAGGCAGAAAGTGACATAAAATATGAAAACAAATGGAAACAATGCCAAATACTTAACTGTTAATTTTTTGAAAGAGAGCTGATTTATAGGTTCAAGTTAGTATAAATTAAAATACCTACAAATATGGAGAAACTAGTACTCACTTATCCACAAAACTGTTTTTTTCTTCGTTCTATCGATTTCAGTGGCCAATGTCACCATCCTCGTTGGAACTTGCTGTACTGTTGTTTGGCATGCGTCTTTTGTTTGTAGTTCTCCGGCTCCTGCTAGATGTGCTGTTGTTTACTGTACTTCTGCGTCCATGTCGTCTGCTATTCCCAGCATTAACAGTAAATGTCTGCTATTTCCCGGTGTTAACAGTAAACAACAGCGCACCTAGCGGCAGCTGGAAAACTACAAACAAAAGACGCACACCCAACAACAGTACAGCAAGTTCCAACGAGGATGGTGACAGTGGCCATGAAATTGATAGAACGAAGAAAGAACAGTTTCGCAGATAAGTAAGCACTAGTTTCTCCATATTTATATACTAACGCATCTCTCTTTTTCCAATTATGAATTAAAATACCCAATTAGGAAAATTATGAGTTCCCACATAGCTGAATCGTTAGTCCTCTCATCCTTGGTATGAGGTAGTACTGGGTAGTGAACTCCAATCTCAAAAGCCAGAAAAGACTAGCAATGGGATCTAATGTACTGACCACACTTTACAACAAAAAGCCATTTGGCAACCCTTGGCTCGGGATGGTCTGTACACATAACACTATCAATTCTAAACAAATTTATTATCAAACCAAACCCACGGCAGTGGGAAATATATTTGCAATTAATGCACATACCTTAAATTCCTTTTTCATTGCTTCCAGTAAATTCAGATGGTTTTTGCCATCTTCTACCCACTCCACATCTCCCTTCTTACTTCTTGCAAATGAAATCAGAACTGAAACAAGAAATAATGGAGTAAGAATGACATCTGAGGAAGATAATAATTTATACTAAAGTACAAGAACTATCCAATTAATTCAATCACATCCTCAACTGCATGGCTGTCCATATCAATACCTAATTGTTCATATTGGTGGCACTTGGTATCACCAATTCCAACTAATACACTTCAGAAGTTAAAGGTGTCTCATGCACAAAGTGCTGCATAACACTTCTGCTGTCTAAATATCCTATAAGTTAGGCAAAATGCTGCATCAATATTGTGTGGAAAGAATGGGCTTTATGATTTAATGACAACTATTATTAATATGCTGCTTATCTCGCACGTGAACTAATGAATACCTTGAAATATGGTTCTGGGTGATTGATATAGTACAGTACCAATGGAATACTCTGTGGAGTATCATTTATAAATACAGTATTCTGAAGTACTTTACATTGTTAAATATTCGAATATTGATGTTGAAAAACCAAAAAACAAACCCCATACAGACCAAAACAGTCTAGTCTAGAAAGTTGGGACTTTTACCGAGTTAGCTATGGACAAGGTTTCCTTTATGACAAATTTGAATTGTTTTCAAGATATATCTAACCTTGATAACTATCAAAAAAACGTCATGTTCGAGCCCCTACTGATAAAAAGAATGCATTTTTTAAGTGATGATTTACATTTGCAGACACCCTGTAAATATGATTATACATAAACAAATTCAAGCTTTATATGAATAAGATATGCATAAAAGGAATGAGAGCAACAAGGGCTATTTCCCAGCGGTAACTGTTGTAGTAGGGGAATCCAAGTGCGGTGTGCCTGTCTGCTATCAATGTTCAGCTCATGTGGGAAGTGCATTATGGAATGTGTTTCCTTGATTTTGGTGTCGACAAATGTGGGCGGTGTGATTGACTTGTACTTTTTGTATTTTATGGCTATTGTATTTGAAGTGTTTAGCAAGACCAGTAGTGGGTTGGGATTTTTTTGCATCTGTTAGGTGTTCTTGGATTCTTTCATTGACAGATCTGATGGACCTGCCAATGTAATGTGCCTTGCACTTGATGCAAAAAAAGCCCAACCCACTACTGGTCTTGCTAAACACATCAAATACAATAGCCATAAAATACAAAAGGTACAAGTCAAGCACACCGCCCACATTTGTCGACACCAAAATCAAAGAAACACATGCCTTCCCACATGACCTAAACATCGATAGCAGACATGCACACCTCACTTGGATTCCCCTACCACAACAGTTAGCGCTGGGAAATAGCAGACGACACGGACACAGACGTACAGTTAACAACAGTGCACCTAACAACAGCCAGAGAACTACGAAAAATAGAAGCACGACAAGCAACAGTACAACAAGTTCCAATGAGGATCATGGCAGTGGCCAATGAAATTAATCAAACAAAGAAGAGAAAACAGTTTCGCGGATAAAGTGAGTACAGGAAAACCTCGTTAATACGATATTGGTTAATACGAAGTACCCTTTAATCCGAAGTTCTTCCCATTCCCCAGCCGATAAGATAGGATTTATAATGTATTTCAGTACGGATAAATCGAAATACGGATAATTTTTAATACGAATTTGTTTACAAGACCCTTCCGCAAAACTGGTTTCGCTTAATTTGAAGTAGACACCTGCATAAGTCGACAAGAGAAGATCGAATGTGGAGAGAGCTTGGACATTATTTTAACTTGACCTTGACATGTTTCCTTGTCCTAAGAGCTGCTGACAACTCGAGGAAAGCAGCCCGAAATGCCTGCTGGACATTGACATTCTTTGTCAATGTGCATGGCAGGTCAAGCTCTTTCCCCGCTGAATGCACCACCTTGGAAATATTCACCAGTGCTAGATGAGAAATGCGAGATAAGATTGCAGGAATGTTCCAAAATACAAGATGCGTGGCGCCTGGAAGTCTCACCCATCACTTACATTAAAAACGTGTTCTTTGTGCCCTGTAGAACTTCATAAAAAAAGGGAAACTGTTACAGATAATCAAAGCCGCATAGGCCAACTAAATACCGTCAACCCGCTTAATGCATTGTCATCTAGGTTTCCCACAAAAGTTGACGTCGATCTTACATATGTTGCAACTCCAGTTTCCTGCTTCATACGTTTCCAACTGTGCCGGTCATAAAATTTGCCAAAACAGTGTTTTGTTGTCTGAGTGACTTCTCCCCTTTTTCTATCAGCAAACGGGGAAGGGGGGGGGGGGGTCCATTGCTAATTGTTTCGGCCACGATTATTTTGCTCGTGTGTGCACACGGGCGGGCTCCTTTCCTTTGGCATCTAAAAAATAGCAACCAGTTCTGCATACCTTCTTCAAAACGAATAAAAAAAGCATGATAAGTAAAAGAAAAGTGACCCCTTCCTTCTCCTACAACAGCTCATTATCCGCCACTGGTGTGCATGGTAATGTGATAATTGCAGAATTCAGGTCCCTCTTTCTTGTTTGAATGCAGCTGTCTGGATAGGAAATATTGCCCGTATTATTGTCTGTTGCATGGTAAAAGGTAATGCAAGGATCATTCATTTTTCTTTTTCACACTGCTGATAAAAGTTCGGTCTTCGACAACTGCATTATCTTTAAAATGCCGATGATTTCCCTTCTGCCACCTGCTGCTCTAACTTCCAGCTGCTTTCATTGTGTTTACGCTGCAGCTGGCGCCAGTGTTTAGTCTAGTGTCTGGAAAGCTGTCGCTTGCCGATAACTGCAATGACTCATCCAGTGCGAAGGAATAAGCTTCATTGTTTTGAATCTAGCAAAGCCATATAATCCCCGCTTTTCTTCAGAACCATTAGCGTGCTGCTGTAAAAAAAAAAACGCAATGCTCAATGTAGGAATACGAGATGAAAAGTTTTGAGCTAAGCGGGACTAAATATACAGTTTAAAGTGAGATCCAAACCAGAGTGATTATCGAGTGCGGCACTGTTTAATGTGTCCTAGGATACACATTTGGTGCAAACAGATCGCAACTTGTGTGTTTACTTTTTCAGTGGATTACAATGCAAGTTGAGGAAGAGTTTGAACTGATCCCTGCAAAGGGGGAGGCGAATATGAAGTTATCTGAAGCATACAATACGTAATTTTTTTTTACAATGTGTTTTAGACAGCCGAACAAGAACAAAATTTACAGCCCCATTTTTTTTTTGTTTTGTTTTGTGCCAGGGAAAGGTGTTCTCTCCCAAGAGAATCTTCTCTTACCAGTTAATCCTGTAACGGACAATGTTCTAGTGAACAGACATAACATCCAATATTCATTCTGTCCGATTATCTCCCGTCTCTTGCTCGCCCCAGTGGGACTATTGTCAAGATTCTTCGGAGTTTCACTTGCAATAAACGATTGTTTTCCTTTCGGTAGGTCTCCATGCAAACGGGTTTCTTATGAACTAAAATTGTAAGAATTTCGTGGAAGAGCAACGACTTTGCACAATTAAAAGAGAATACTGTTTTTTAAAAGACTTTTTGCAACAACATGCATCCCGTGCATAACCGGTTGTATAACTAGGCAGGATAAATGGTGTTAACAGTCTCCTTGGAATCTTTGTGTCCGCGTAAGCTCCGTGTTCTCATTTTGTGTAACATTTTTTTACACTTTCTTTAAAACGTACAATATTATTATATAGTACATATAAAGCTTATTTTCTGAGCTACCACCAAGTATAAAACATCCTTTGTGGGGGTAATTTATACTCTACTTTATTTACAACTGAAAACAGGCACCATCTTGAAAAGTTAGGATAACTCGAAGTCGTTTAATACGAAGTCGACATTTTTTGGTTCCTTGAACTTCGTATTAACGAGGTTTTCCTGTACTAGTTTCTCCATATTTGTTATGGAGGTGAGGAGTGGGATGAGAAACTTTATTGGGATTTGTTTTATTTTGAACATCTCTTGTTCAGGCAATGGGGTTTGGTTGCACTCTTGGCTGATATGTAGGCCCTCTTCCATCTTTTGCATACTGAGGAGTTGGTAGATTTGGGTAAGGGGTGGATGATCGCTACCCAGAAGCAGCCACTGAAAGGAATATTGTAATGGTTGGCAATGACAGCAACAGTGAAGTCCAGGTTGTGGGTGATCCTGAGGTTGGGGGCCATTTCTCCAAGGTAAGAGCCACCAAAACATATGCAAAATCTACATATACAGTGGAACCCCAATTTTGCATTCCCGGATTTTATATTTTTCTGTATTATACATTCAATCTGGATGGTCCCAACATAGCAAAAAGTTATAATATTTTCCCAGATTTTACATTCTCTTCATTTTAAGTTTCTCAGCTTGGTCTCTTGAAAAAACATAAAATCAAGGTTCCAATGTGTATGTATATATTGAGAGTACTATGTAATTACTAATTTTGTACTGAAAACAGCCTTGGCATTAAAATTAATACTGCCAAACACAGTGTCTGAGTTTTGTGGGATGTTAATTGCAGTCTGATGTTAGAACATCTATTGACACCATTGATGAAATGCATGTGGAACTAGTGCAGGAGTTGTTGGGAGGTTCTTAATATTCACCATATTCACCTGACATGTCACCTTGCAATTCTGATGTGTTTCAGAAGATTTTCCATGGTCAAAGATTCCTGACAACAGATGCCATTCTATGTGTGATAAGACAACGGTGCTAATGACATTCTACATGCAATAGGGCAACAGTGTTAATGACATTCTACAATCAATAGAGCAATGGTGCTAATGACATTCTAAGTGTAATAGGGCAAGTGCTAATGACAGTGTGCAATAGGACAATGGTGCTAATGACATTCTACATGCAATAGGACAATGGTGCTAATTACATTCTGAGTGTAATAGGGCAATGGTGCTAATGACATTCTATGTGCAATAGGGAAATGGTACTAATGACATTCTACATGCAATAGGGCAACAGTGCTAATGACATTCTACAACCAATAGAGTAATGGTGCTAATTACAATCTTCATGCAATAGGGCTATGGTGCTAATGACATTACACATGCAATAGGGCAATGGTAATAATTACATTCTAAGTGTAATAGGGCAGTAGTGCTAATGACATTCTATGTGCAATAGGGCAACAGTGCTAATAATATTCTATGTGCAATAGGGCAACAGTGTTAATGACATTCTACAATCAATAGAGCAATGGTGCTAATGACATTCTAAGTGTAATAGGGCAAGTGCTAATGACAGTCTGTGCAATAGGACAATGGTGCTAATGACATTCTACATGCAATAGGACAATGGTGCTAATTACATTCTGATTGTAATAGGGCAACGGTGCTAATGACATTCTACATGCAATAGGGAAATGGTGATAATGACATTCTATGTGCAACAGGTAAATGGTGCTAATGACATTCTACATGCAATAGGGCAACAGTGCTAAAGACATTATACAATCAATAGAGCAATGGTGCTAATTACAATCTCCATGCAATAGGGCTATGGTACTAATGACATTCTACATGCAATAGGGCAATGATGCTAATTACATTCGTGTAATAGGGCAAAGGTGCTAATGATATTCTATGTGCAATAGGGCTATGGTGCTAATGACATTCTACAAGCAATAGGGCAACAGTGCTTATGAGAGTGACACATCTGCTAGGGACTTTGCAATGAGTGTAAAACATTACCAGAGACTGTGTGCAATGGCTGTAAATTAGCTCCACTACAATTTGCTTTACAATCAATAACACTGGTCGGCAATGAAAATGGGTGTTTCTTATGTTTTCGAGGGTGCTGAATCTAGAACTCATAGCCAAATTGTTCCACCACCCATCAATTTTGAGGGAGAAGATATTTCTCGATTCGTTGTAATGAGCTCATCATCGAGCAAAATATCAGGCTTTTATAATCTGCTCCAAAGATGGCTCTGTATATAAGTGAATAACTATTGTATTAAATTTTAAAGAAGTGTCTACAGAGATTCTCATAAGGACAAGTATTTAATATAGTATCCAAATTCCTCTTAGAATCTTGTATAAGCAATTACAAGAAAACAGTAAACATAGATTTGTTGAGCAAATGCATTACTTCTTACTGAACTTATTTTCTTATACTTCTATATATTCAATCTATGCAAATTTTGTTTTCTACGTTACCGTGAAAGTATTAAGTGAAGTGAATTCTCTGAAATGTCTCGTACGTGTCCTATCCAACCAAACACCTTCTGCTACATTTGCAGCGAGTTAACACTAACTCTCAAAGGAAACCTTTAACTCCTTTTGTGAGGAAGGCTTATGAACTTTATATTGGCTCCAAGATTGGTGATCAAGACAAAGCATGAGCCCCCAAAATATGTTGCAGTACTTGTTCGAGAACTCTTGTTGGTTGGTTGAACGATACCCATAAAGGAATGTCATTTGCTGTGCCATGGTGTGGCGTGAACCGCGTAATCTAGATTTCTAGCAAATTGAAACGAAATTGGAGTACCCGAACATACCATCTGCTCTCAGACCTATCCCTCACAATAACTTAATGCCAGTGCCAAAGCCTCAGGAGCAATACACCGTGGATTTAGAACTGGAAGATGATGCAAGAGATGCATTTTTGGAATGAGAAAAGAAGAAGATGATGAGTTTCATCCAACCATGACCAACATCCCGCACTTAATTACTCAAGCTGAGTTGAACGACCAAGTTCGAGACTTGGATTTACCCAAAACAAAGGTGCAACTGCTTGGATCCAGACTTCAACAGTGGAACCTTTTGGAAAGTAATGTAAATGTGTCATACTTAAGGAAGAGGGAATCAACGATCGCAAAGTGGTTTTCAATGGAGGGTAACTTAGTGTATACTAACAGTGTTAGAGGATTGATGAAGGAACTTGAGATCGAATATGACTCTGATCAATCGAGACTTTTATAGATTCATCAAAGTTAGTTTGAAGGCTGTTTTACTTCATAATGGGAACAAGTTGCCATCAATACCGATGGCTTATGCATTTCACATGAAAACGACGTATGCAAACTTTGAATGAATGTTTCAGAAAATATGTTACCAAGAACATCAGTGGAACATATGTGCAGACTTAAAAGTTGTTGCAATGCTGACTGGGTTACAAGGGGGTTACACAAATTTTGCTGTTTTATTTGTGAGTGGGACAGCCGAGCAAAGGACAGACATTATACTGTAAAAGAATGGCCATTTCGTGAAGAAAACATTCCAGGAGAGAAAATGTATCACTGCCAGCTTTAGTCGAGAAATAAAAAAAAATTGTTACCACCTCTCCATATCAAGCTCGGCCTGATGAAACTGAGGACTAAAAGTGGTAAAAGTTGTAAGTGCTGAAAGTGTTGGGAAATTGCATCGTTCCGCAAATCAGCCCATAAGAACGAGCACACTAGTGACCTCTTTACATGCCCTTTGAACTACTTAGGGGGCTACCAGCCACATTTCATATTTACCACATCATAAAGCATGGCACATTTCACAGTTTAACGTGGAAAACAGTGTTTGAATTATTGTCGCACTTACAGCGTTTACCAATTTTAGTCTTCAACTGTTTGTGAAGGCAATGGATAAACAGGGACAAGGGTTTCTTTATATAAAAGAAAAGTTACCATGCATAAGTGATGCCAAAAAAAAGGAAGGTATCTTCATTGGTCCACAAGTAAGACAGCTATTACAGGATCCCAATTTCAGACAACCTTTGAATGACACTGAGAGAAGGGCATGGGAAGCTTTTGAAAATGTGTGCAAGAACTTTCTGAAAATTATGTGGAAATAGTGGAAGAACTGATTTCCTCTTACTACAGTTTCGGATGCAACATGTCACTGAAGCTGTATTTCTTGCATTCCCATTTAGATTTTTCCTGGAAAATATGGATGCATTTTCAGAAGAACATGGTGAGAGGTTCTACCAAGATGTGGCCCAAGTGGAAAAACGATACAGTGGGAGATGGAATGGAAACATGTTAGCTGATTACTGTTGGACTCTTATGCGTGAGACCCCAAAGGAACAATACAAGAGACAGAAGACAACAAAATAACATTCTACGAACCTACGTGTGTGGATAAAGCATTTCTGCAGATTGTGAAAATGTTACACTTTTTTACCTTACATTTTGTGCCACTTTTGTGAAGAAATTTAATCTGGACCATTAAGTATGAATATGTAAATTTTTCATGCTATTAAGTGTATGAAATATTTGATATTTTACATGTAAGTCTTGCGTTTAAAATTAAATGCCCTCATGTATGGTGTGTTCATTTATAAAATTAGAGTTTCAAGTCCAAAACGTCTACTTATTTCTTCTTTTTTCTATTTTTAGTACAGTACCATCTATTTGTCATATTCGACTCTCACTGAATGCATTGGAATTTTGTAAATGTTGAAAGTAAAATATTCAGAACTGGTATGTGATGGAGGAAAACGGTTTTCAGATTCTGAATCAGGACCTCGAAATCTATAAGAATCACTTTAAATTTTGACAGGGTGGAAAAAAATTTCCAATTTGCCGACCAGTCTAATTATGGTACAATTGCTGTATATTAAAAAACACTAGCATCAATATAAAATCAAGGTATGCAGGAAGTCAGCATGCACCTTTGAGTATTCGTTCCACTTGACTGTCTGCCCACGAGCCTCTCCGTAGTTCTCCCAGAACTTGTACGTTTGTCACCATCGTGTGCCGCAGCTTCTTGTCCAGGATCCGAAACAACTTCTCCTCATAACTTTCTATTATGTCATGTGCTTTGCAGAGACGGCACCTAGAAACAAAGAACTTTAATTATTTGTTCTAGAGGCAAACATATTTGCACAATAAAGACTTTCAAAATAACTTCCATGTCAAGTAGATCGTACCAAAAGAAAATATTAATTAATTATATAACTACCAGCAAACTATAAAATGTTCCCTTCTCTATATTTTACTAAGGGCCTTTCCAATGACATAGTGGTAACATCACTCTTGTAATTAAGAGGTGCTGGGTTCAATACCTTGTGGCTCGGATCCTACTTTAAATTGTAAGTCCAGTCCTGATTAGCCTATATGTGCACAAAATGGAATTAAGACAACAATTCAATTCAACCACATTAATAAGACTCAAGAAATTAAAAGTATCTTTTCTGTATGCAGAGGATTATACTACCGTGCGTCCATTTCGATCTGCAGCCGAGAGATCGGGAGAAGCGTGGCGGACGGCGCTGATGGAGAAGCCGACATTTGCGGCCTGTAATGCCCGCTTATTTTTATAGACATATGCAGACATTTATATAAATATTGCAAAACGATCACTAACCTGTGTTATAACACGCAAAAGTTCTTCTGTAATTCATCCAAGTTCTGCTCTTATATACACAAATAAATACGCTATAGAAACGATGTTAAGAGCCACAGATAAAAAAGCATTTTAATCATGGTTTTGATCAGTAACGTCCTGCTTAAGTTTATATCCTTGAAAGTTTTGTGGCGATGGGAATAGTTTGGAGGTTTCGAATGTGCAACACTGTATCAGGATTACACTGCAGACGAAACCGATAAAAGTGAATGGTTTTCGTGAGCTTCCTCGCAATCCGAAATATCCGAGCTCGAGTTTTTTGTTCCTTCGCAACTAGATGAAGACAGAGTTGTAAATATTAGTGGCGAGCAATGTAAACCAAGAGCGTGTTAATTTCGTACTGTGCGCAAGAGTGTTATTCTTGGTTACTTGCAGTTACTTGTTTGTGTTATTGTAGTGTGTATGTGTGACGTGTCAGTGAGACGATTGGAATGCCAGCCGCAAGATTCACGTTAGAACAAAGATTTTTTATGTATGACACGTACCTACGTGAAAACAAACTCGTGTAGAGACATGTGTAGGTAATTTGTACAGAAATTAGCGCAGAGTGATTTCCATCTTTTTCCGATGTTAAAGTATTATTGCAAGGTTACCATTTCGAAACAGATGAAAAAGTGAAGCGTAATGTAAGAATAATGCTCATTAGCTAGAGCCTTGATTTTCTTGCAAAGGGTATGGACAAATTGGTGCAGCGGTGGGGCAAATGCCTGAATCTCTATGGGGATTATGTGGAGAAGTGAGGAAGGATCCTTCTACACATGTATGTATAGTTTTCTAAGGTATCTTAAAAATAAATTTTTTTACAACATACGGAAACTTATATATTGAACGACCCACGTAAAATGTAGTCAAGTTAAGACTTAATGAGAGTTTTATTCATATGATGAGAAGAAACTGAAACAAACTTGATACAGTAGTAACCACATAGAACATTACATTTACTCCTGTATATACAGTGGAACCAAGAGTTTATGTTCCCCGGTTTTGCATTTTTCTGCAGCATACATTCAATATTCATGGTCCCAATAGAGCAAAATGCTATAAAATTTTCCTCAATTTTACATTTTCCTGTATTTTAAGTTTTTTCAAGTTGGTCACCTGAAAAACATAAAATCAAGGTTTCACTGTATTATGGATGGGATAGATTATATCAATATCATGCAAATGATATTGATATGGGAGCCATTTGGCAAGAAAAATTTAGCTTTCTTATTACTTCTATACAAGGAAATTACATACATTTTTCTTTATGGCAATTAGAAATTAAACTTTGTTATCTTCCTACATGTGGTTTATCTTCTCAATTTCAAATAAAATTCTAAATTCTGTAAAAAAAGATCAAGATATTACTCATTTCCACCACAGTAAAACATTTAGAAACAATTAAGAAAAATTTTAGAAAAATACTCATAAGTCCAGAGCCATCTATTGTTCACCATAGCAAACCATATCCCAACATAGTAGCAATTTTTTTTAAATCTATTTTGTTTCAAATTATTCAATAATAAGTTAAAATCAAACAATATTGTAAAAACTATTCAAATTTGTTAACATTAAACTTTGTAGAAATTATGTCAACTCGTATTCGATTCTGGAAAGAAAAAATATCAATAAAGAATGAGGTGAAAAATTATCATCACCACTACTAAAATAAAATGGCTGAAGCCTGAAATCGAAAAATTGTACGTAATTTCTTATTTCTTTATCCCAGGTTGCGTTTGTGTTTTACCGAAGCAATGAGACGTGTAATATTCGTATATTTCGCATCAAGTGCTTAAAAAACGTCATAAGATTAATTGGTGCAGTTGATGAAAAATTCTGCCATTTTGTTTTTATTTTTATGAACATAACGGTACAAATTTGTATGCAGTAATTTAGCTAAGAAAACACATTCCAGTCCTTTGGTAAAAGGCAAAGGTAAAAATGTACTCTGAGCCATGCACCATGACAGAGGAACACAGGGGATGTGAAGGTAAGGTTCTACACATTTTTTTTTCTTGGCCATGGTGGAAGCAATGTGATTGGCACCATGCTGGGGTTGCTCCAAGGCTGGGTGTGCCCCCAAAGCACTTCTATGCAGAAAAATTCCTACTTGAGATCACTTATCCTGAAAATCAAACTCAATGCCCCATGTGAAGGACAGATATCCTAGCAATTGCGATAACTTGGCTACATTGATTAACAAGGTGAATACACTATTAAGGTCTTTCATGGAATAGTTATCATCTTGTATCATATGGCATGCAAAGAAATGCATGCATTCGTCCAGCAGAAGCCAATATTAAATTTAGACACTAGACAGGCACACCTCATATAGAATCCTGTACTTTGAATTGATGCTTTTCAATACAACTGCCATGAACATTAGTATCAGCTCTGCCCTAGTTTAACCTTTAGCAGATGGATGGGATATATATATAGCCATCATGTATATTTCAATTCAGGACGGATGAGATATAAAACTCCCAGCATCACATGGCAACAATTAACGTGCCATTTCTTGGAAACTACACACGATATTTCAGTTATGTCTTTCTTGTTTATTAGTACACACATAAAAAGTAAAGTGCTCCCCTGTGCTTAGCACCACGCCATGAAGGCGTATAGGGGGTGTGGAGGTAACGCCCCACACTTTCTTGATCCGGTCATGAGTGGAGGTGATGTGATCAGCATCACGCCCCTGACTGCCTTTACCCCCCAGGGTTTCCCCCAGGTACCCATGTTATTCGACGCTGGGTGGGTGCCGGGCCGCTTCCGTTAGAAAAGTTCCCGGATAAATACTTGAATTACAAAACAATATATCAATTGTTACCATTATTAACAAGTGGAGTTGAAAAGTTCATTACCTCTTGTAATATTATGGGATAGATTTATAAAAAGGGCTATAACTCTTAAACCACTGATTTTTTCTGATATATTTGACTTTTACATGTAATAATGAGGAAAAAGCAACACTTAACAACATGTGACAATTAGGAGTCATGGAGAGATGTGGGAGTAAAGGCACAATTTTCAAAATTTGCCCAGCACCTTATACCATATTTCAGTTGTCTTGTTTGTTCATTAGTATACTTATTAAGGTATGACAAACTCAAATTACAAAACATTGTTACAATTGAAATTCTGGAAATTGTTTCCCTGAGCTGGCTACACTGATGCTCTTATACATCGTTATTATAAACACTAAGTTGCTGACCAAGGCATTTTAGTTTAGTTCTTCATCTGAGGAAGACCCTGATACAGGGTTGAAACGTTACCTGTTAAGTGTTTTTTATCTTAATAAACTGCCTTGGTCAGCAACTTAGTGTTTTTAATATGGAAACAAGGCTTAATTATATTACAATTGTTATTATTTTCTTGCACAAGAAGTATTAGCCTGTTTTCAACGAAACCTTGCATAGTTGCAGAAATTTACCACTGTTACATACTACGAGGGTCGTTCAAGGAAAAAGTTTCCCTATGTTGCAAAAAATTTATTTCTTAAGTTACAGACAAAAATTAAGTTGCACCAAGTAGCATGGTCCTTTCTCACTTTTCAACATCATTTCCAAGGCAGCACAAGCATTTGTCCCATCGTTGCATAAGTTTTGAAAAGCCATCTGCAAAATATTCGGGGTCCAGGGAATGAAGAACACTTTTCACGGCTGTTAACATTCCATCGACGTCCGTTTGAATTCTGGAGTGTAGTGATGAACAAAGTTTTCATCCTGAGTCACAATACGGCAGAGAAAGTTGTTCCCTTCATTGTGCTACCAGTTCAGAGAATCCAGGGAACATGTCATACGTGTCGTGAGATTTTCTGCAGTGAGTTGTCGTGGGACCCAACGTGATGAAACCTTCACGTATCCCAATTTTTTGTGGATGATTTTGTGTGCAGTCCTGACGGAAATGTTCAAATCAGTGGCTGGCTGCTTCACGAACCTTGATTCGACTGTTGGCCAAAACGAGTGCATTCATTTTGTCAACCAATGTTGCATCACTGACTACAGACGGGCCACTGGGCCGATCTTCATCGAATATGCTTGTTCGTCCTTCATAAAACGATTTTCACCACCTTCGCACCATTTGCACTGACATTACAGTCTCTCCATAAACAACAACCAGCTTACTGTGGATGTTGATAGGAGCGAGACCATTTGCCCACTCATACCGGATCACAGAACAAATCTCTTCTTTACTTCACACCGCCAAAACATGTTTTTCCCCCATCACTCGCTACTCCTTATGGCCAGGGCACGTTTCTCACTGCATGACTCACGGTAATCACGTGCCGCCCGTGCACGATAGCCCACACGAACATTGCATTGTGTATAAATGTAGAGGAAAGACGAAAGAACACATTGCTAGTTTAATTTCATTTTTCGTGCTCGTACTTTCTCAAAAAAAAAAAAAAAAAAGGAAACTTTTTCTATGAACGACCCTTGTACATTTTTTAAAATTCACTTTGATGTATCATGGGAGCTAGAGCTCCAGGGGTAAGCAAAATTCATTTTTTTTAAATATATTTCAATGGCTTCCATTAATCACCAGAGAAAAGACAGTTGACAAACCTGTTTTTCTTCCTTGGAGCCGAACGTAAATGGCAGTCCACGGCATCATTTACCAAGTTTATAGGTGCTTCCACTTCCAAGTCTCGCAGTTCCTTCAGAACCTTAGCTCGATTATTATGCAGTTCCTCCAGCTTCCCTGCAAGCAGAAGCCCCAGCCCAGAAGCATTGTTGAACCTGTGGGGGATTGTAACAATGAGAATGGAAAAGTTGATGAATAGATGATAGAGCAAATAAACACAAAACACACACACAATACACCACCCACTTCACCTTGGTCCTTGGCCTCTTCAGCTGTTCTACCATTTGTTTGTCTCAATTTTTTGTTGCATGCCAAGGATGCCTTCCCATCTGTCATGGAGTCTGGTATGCATCAATCTCATATTCATTTATCTCTACATCACAAAATTGGCAGAAAAGAAAATTCAAAGCTTGTTTCAAGTCCATTTTATCCTTAGAGACTGGAGTTACAGTTTGAAGTGAAATACAAACCCATGTATAATGTGTTTCCACCACAATTCAAACCTGGGACCCCCTTGATTACAAAGTTACAGGATTAGAAACTACAGTTGGTCTACATAAGTTGCGGCTATGGACACAAGTGTGCATGGACTAACTGGACAAGTTCAGTGGTAAAACAGGGATGACGGGAAGCAAGTTTCCATAAAAATTGCATGTTTTTTACATATGGGGGGCAGTGCTGGTTACGAATTGTAACAGCCATTACAAAAACAAGTGGTAATAAACAAATGAAATACTGATTTGAAACCCACAGCATAGTTTCATATATGTTTATATCTACTTCCCCTTTTTCATTTGAACAAACTCATTCCAACTAAGCAAGTCCTTCAAAATCAAACAGTATTCTATCTAAGAAATTCCAAAAGTGGAAGAAATTTTATAAAACACAAATGTGTTTATATTCATAAAATATCAAAACACAAAATTACAGATTATTTGCAGAAATATAAGCTTGCTAAAATTTCCGACACTAATCTGCCCAATTTGACACGGTTTTCATTTTTATAACACAAAAAATCCAAATGACATTTTTCAAATTATCTGATATTTAAACAAATAATATCCAGGAAAACTTGTATCGGGATTTAGCCAACCCTAACTCACGCCAACTAGCATCCAATACCATTTTACTAACCTGTTTGAAAGTGAGGAATGATCCTTCCCAGTGTTGCTGTTACGATCACTGCTGAGATCATCTTTCACTCGTCGAATTAAATCTTCTTCAATATTTTTCATGGAAGACCATGTTACAATTTCTTCCCACCATGGAGATGACAACGTAAAATTGTCCATCAGATCGTTAACACTTACACTCAAACGGGCAACGGTTTCTTGAGCATCTATCACCTACAAGATCACAAATCCATCAATTGAAGGATTCAAATTATTATGACAGTAAAAACTTCTTACGTCACATGCCGGTAACATACTTGTTAAAAACAACACAAAAGACACGAACAGCACGATGTTTTTAACTAGTCAAATTATTATATTGTTTTATGAAGATATGAGGCCCCAAGTTTTTGTTTGGCTAATTAAACACCATATCTCATCATGGCTATGTTAGACACTACATTTTCTAACAATGAGATGACACAAATCCAGGGTTTCTGTATCTACCAATATCAATGACGGAAACATAAAAACATATAATAAAAATAACCCATGGTGCACAAGCCAGTGACGACCAGGGCAAGTTTTGATATTTTCTCAAGACATCCAAAGGTCTCTTCCACGTAGTACACCCTGGACTGTATTATACAGACTAGCAAGGTTCTGGCAGCTGGCCCTGCAGCCAGGATACTCCTCTGTGGGACTCGTGTTGTGTTGTCCCTATATGTTTGTGATTGTCCTTTCATTCATCTCATAATCATTCACCCTTGTCTTCACAATTAGCAAAAAGTGGCAGAAAAGATTAAAAAAAACTATCAAAAAACATATACACAAAACAATTTTATATTATGCTGAAATATGCATGTAACCACCACATTGATGAATGCTTATTTTTCTACCCGTGACAACAATTAGTGTCAGGGAAGAGGAAAAGATAGCAACGGTAGGTGTATCCTTAATCTCCAGCTAAGCCAGACCAGGCACTAAATGGAAACTAAATCTCACCTCTTTATAAAGCTAGCCACTTCAATAGAGCTCGGCTACATTAACCAGTTGGTGAGATTAGCAAACAATAGAAAATGTTGAAAATTTTTAGAAATTGGCACAGAAACTAACCAAAACAATCAACAAATATCTTAACCCTTATGTAATAATGCATATTAAAAATAATTATTTTTTGTATAATTCTTATTGCATGGTGAATTTAGTTTAGTATGTATTAACACCATAAAATAACATTGAATTAAGGTAAATAAAGTGGCCTTAAAAAATATTTCACAAGAACAAAATTGGATTGCAAATGATCACACCATAGCAGTTGAGATTAAACTACTTTTTTCACATTGTTTTAGGCTCTTTCTCTTTGGATACCATATTTTTAGATACATATTTTCATCTTTCATACATTAATGAAAAATATTATAAAATAATAGAACTGCATAACTTTATTATTTCTTTCAGCCATCTTCCGACTTATGAAGGCAACAAATAAACAATTGCTAGCTTGGTCATTGAAAGCAAGCTGTTGTATCACATTTTTCACCAGTTTTTGTCTGCCAGTTCAGCCTGTCTTGTTCTTAAACTGCAGCAAACAGAACAGAACAGAACAGCTTTCAAATGTCACAAGCCAAGTAAGTTGATGCTGCTGGAATCTGAAGTGAGCAGAGCTAGCTGTTCTTGTCTTGAGTTCTCAAACAGATGTGGCTGACTTGGCTGGAGTTTAAGAAAACAAGAGGTTACAAATTACTGATTCGTAGAAGGTAGAAAGTAGGAGAGCATTGCTTGCATTCACCCACCCATTAAAAAGTATCAAATAATGAAGTCCGGTAATCAAAGATTTACTTCTTTTTTAGTATTTCTTACTGCCGAATGTTATGAATATGCTGAAAAAATCTATTTTGTGCAAAGAGCATAGTCTTAAATTCAAATTTGAGATTTACTTCACTATTACAAAACTGAAATATCATTTAACAAGCTGCTTTCGAACCCAAAATGTACTCAGTTTTACTGAGATTCTGATATTTTATTCACCAGAAATAGATAGCTCTATCCATTTCAACTGCTTTGCTTGCAACCTTCGATCTTGCATTTGGGAATCTTGAGGGAAATGAACATAAGGTATTCCAAATAGAATTTTCAGTTTTATAAATGGAAAACACAAGTTAATACACAGCTGATTACCTTCTGTAGACATTTCTCCATGTATTTTTTTTCCATTTGCATTGCCTCATTCTTCAGACTGCTGTCCCTCAACGTTGGAGGAACACTGTGGCCACTTTCCAGAATCTCTACCAGGTTGTGAAGGGTGTGAAGTCTCTACAGTATAAATTTGCATCAATCAGGAGAGAAGGAATTCTCAGATCATAATGCATTAAACATTAGTAAGACTACCATAAGGCAGACAAGAAAGGGCATAACAAGTGAGTCGACACTGAAATACTGCCATCAGATAATATCAGATGGAATTTATTTAGAAATACTGGCTGGCTTTTGGCCACTTCCTGGAGTCCATAAAATGCCACATGACACTTTCGCAGAGCATAAAGGTCCTGGAAATTATGCAAAATCTGAAGATTTCACTTATTTTGCACCAGTATTGTGTGAAAAAATAGGCTTTGTGTTTAAATGACAGCAACTTTAATATTCTTAGTAATTCTTGAATATTTTAAAGCAAAACTCTAGTAAGTTAATTCATATATTACAGTGGAATGCTTACATATTTATTAATGAATATTTTGAGCAATTTTTAATGCTTAAAAATACTTCAGGCATCAGTTTTGTTATCGGTTCATAGTGGCACCAGTTCAGCTGTATTATTTATTTATTTATTATGTATGATTCCTTTTATTAACTTGAATTTATTTAATGAGTTAGTGTAAAGATACTTATAAAAATGGTAAAATTCAAAGGGTACAAGAGTAAAACCAAGTGTATAAAAAAGCAGGATTTGTCCTGTTCTTAATCAGTCAAACTTGTCTCGTACAACATTCCCTTGAAACCTTCTGATAACATTCTAGGTCCAGCAAGTAGAGTTTGAATTTAATCTGCTTTCCATTTTTTCTTTAATGCCATTTTTTTAGGAATGAACTTGTATAATTCTCAGTTATACACTGCCAATACTAGTAACCAATACAAGACCAAACATTATGTAAAGACTCTGACAGATTTATTTACCTCCTTAATTCATGCATGACTTGTGGATTTTTTGCATTGCAAAAGAGAAGTTGCATACTACAAGTGTATTATCAAAATACAAGATTCATTAATTATACTCTTGACATTCATAAAAATGATAGACAATATAAGTATCATGCACAGAATTTACAGAAGATACTACAGAAATATCAGATCAATCATTGGATGGGTACCAATATAGTACCAAATAATCTGTCCCACACCTACTATTTTCACCTGATAAAAATAATCCTGGTTGCTGAATATTTAGTTATGATTTCAAAAATGTTGTTACCAAAGAAAATCAGTTTTTCAATCCAAATTAAGCTTCTACGTGAAGTGAACCAGCTACCTGAAGTGTATCAGTTTTCAGCTTGTTCTTGTGTTCCTCTATGGTCCGCAGGACTTCTCGGTATGTCTCCACAGCTTCTTCCCATTCGTGCTTGATCACTAGAATGCCTGCCAATCCTGTAGAAAACAAAATACAGATAATTAATACTTTTGATTTTTAGTTACTGTACTTGGATTTTTACATACATATATACCGTTTCTAAGAGTTATGTGTGATCACAATAGCCATAACTCATAGAACATGTTGCATGTATGAACTGCAAGCAGTCAAATTCCTTTTACTATTGATCACCTAAAATCAACACCAACTTTCATTAATTTTTATATAAGAATACTGCAAATATCAATAAAGGTGATGCTATCTCTTGTGCATTACATTGTGCCATCAAGGCACATAGGGTATGTGGGGGTAGGGTACTACACATACTGGAGGTGATGTGATGTTCCAGCAACCTTCAGCGAAAATATAGAGGTAAGAAAATTCAAGGTATGCACATATGTGAAACACAAAACACATGTTACCATTAATTTAAATTCTTTTGACAAATCACAATTTTGTTTACTACTGTTGAAACATGCACAGTAACTGAGCTACAGTTAGCCTTTTCAAGGAAAGTTAGTTACTGTTACTTACAAACACTGAGCCACAAACGGGACACAAGTTAATCAACAAGTAAATCTAAATTAGGGCTAAGCCTTTAGTACTTTGAACTGATACCCATACGGTTCAATACAAATTATAAGCATTAATTTATCAGTTTTACTTCAAAATATTCAAGAATTACATGAGAATATTAAAATACCTCTTATGTAATCATCACTACAGTTTTCAACACAATATTGGTGCAAAATAAATGGAAACTTCAAATTTAGTAGGGATGGAACAGATTAATCAGTACTCTATCGGTATTGGCTGATATAGGCATATCGGTTTATCGGTAAAATTAATGATATGTTTACCAATCCAATAATAAATAACCCGTGGTTCAACAGCCCATTAAAAATAAGCACCTACCAACTGACTGCCAGCGTCACTCCCATCTGATTCTACTCACTCACCAGAGGTGGAAGATCATCTAACAAGTTAAGGGGTGACATGTTGTCAGCACGGCCAACCCCCAGTCTTTGTTGTAGGTTTTCTTAACTTGGTTTTATGCTACTCATTCGTAGCTCCCCAATTTCCTCACGATGGTGGGTGGAAAAGTTGTTGCACTTTCCTCGGAAGACTCGAACCTGCATGCACCCCATAGCCGGAGCTCAAAGCATTACACCTTAGATTGCACAGCCACGATGCAGGACTTACCAATCAAATATATCTATTGATGTGTGACTCGTGATTTCCAGTGTTCGCTCAGTCTCCCTCATCACTACACATATCTTACAATTGAGTGCAATATTGTGCCATTTTGCTAAAATTTTTATGGCTATAAACATGCAATCTTCATTCTGTGTCTTTTTCCTCTTTCTTCATTTCTTTCTTTCCCTAAATACGCAGCTTCTTTTGCATTGTAAAAGCTTAGTTCATCTGGTAATATACTTTCACAAACTTTCATATTGGCCCATCCATAAAATTTTGCATAATTTCCAGGAGAATGAGACTGCAAAAGTAGTGCATGGCATTTTTGTCGACCCCATGAATGACAATGTCGAAAAAGTATCGGTGAATAAAATCCAGCCAATACTTTCTGATACTGATACCACTCGGTATTGGCCAATACCAATACACTGGTACTGGCTCAGCCCTAATCTAAATCTTTGATTCCTTGGATCACACACACGTACACCAATGCCTCCAACTCACCATTCAGAGCTGCAACGTGCTGTCTGTGAGCTTCCTCACACTCGATGCTGGTTTTCTTGATGAGGCTCTCCAGTAACTCTTCCATCGTCATTGTGGATTTGCGAAGGGGGATGAACTGACCCTTGACTGCTTGAGGATGGCAACAAGCTTGTCGAAGAGTCAGCAATGGAGCCAGTATCTGCAACAAAACAGTAATGTTTATAATAAGGGTTCCCACTAATTTGACTGAAACAAATTCTCTGGTTTTTCCAATAACTTTCCAGACCATCCTATAAATTTTCACTTCCTTAACATTATTAATAAAGACATTTCTTGAGTTGCATGGAACTATATTTTTAGATATTTCTTTTGATTTTTGACTTTTCGCTGAATTTTTTACAGCAGTAGGTCAATACATTTCCAAGTTCTTCAGCAGCAATATTTTATGGTAGTGATTTGAATATAACTCCTGATATCAGTCAGTAGCATTCTAGAATTTAAACCATTCACAAATGAACCAGGTAGGCACACACAGAAAAATCTTATAACAACAATAATAAAAAAATTGAATGTTTCAAAAGTCATGCAACCTTAAATATGATTGATTGATTTGATTTGATTTGATTTCCTTTATTTTACTTCGCTTTTTGTGCCACTTTTGGCTAATTTGCTAAGATGGGGATGAGTGATGATATGATGAATGGACACTCACAAATATCCATGCCCAGGCCAAGATTCGGACCCAGGACTCCTGGCATCGTAGCATGATGTGCTAACCACTCCGCCACAGGGGCCCGGCTTAAATATGATTGATAACTACATGAAAACTGTAAGATACATTTATGCTGGGTTTTCTGCATTATGAAGCCTCATTTATTGAGATATTTTTAATACTTTTGATTGCTAGTTTACTCCATGTGGGAAATTGTAGAAATTAATTAATCTCTAAATTTAAGAAGTACTTCCTATTATCCAATACAAAACTAACGAATATTCTATTTTGTTTTATCTTTCTAATTGAGTTATTTTATGTAGCTTTCCTACTTCTTAGGATAATCACAGTGATGATGAATATGAACCATGGTTCAAATCTGTCTTTGTGGTATGTTCTGCCAACCATTCCGCAACCAAAGGTGGTAAGGTTTTCTTGTATAGTGTGGAAGTTAGTAACAGTCTATCTGCTAATCTGTGTAGTTAAGCTAGCAGCACACACATGATATATAAAACTCTTAGGAAGAGAGAGACAAGGCTTTCAAGGATGCTGAAGTTCAACTTACCACATTCACAGTCGATCTGTCGAAAGAGCTCAGCTTTGCATCTAACGAGTGAAACCTTCTGAGGGTGTTGATGAGGTCATGTGAACATACAACATGTTGTCTTCTGTAAAAATGCTCTTCTACGGGAGAGAAGTTTAGCCAGTGGATCTTCTCACATTGCTTTGGTATGTTAATCTGGAAGGAAAAGTAAGAGCAAATGATAAAAAAGGGTCAAATGTCCCTACTTTCTCAAGTTTTCCAAACAATTTAAAAAACACTCCTCACAAAAAGTTTGGAATATTGTTACGTTAAACAATAGGTGGTAGACATGGCCTTGGAATGCAACAACACATGGTATATGCCACTGTGCGTATCACCTACTGCCTAATATAACAATATTCCAAACTCTTTTCAGGAGTGTATATTTCAAGACAATTCATTGGTGATTTAATATGCCAGTAAACAGTGCTCGAAAAATTTTCTTGAAAGCTAGGACCCAACTCTGAAAATCAGGCACCAGAAAACCACCTACTTGCAATTGTGCATATTACAGATTGTTTCAACAGTCAAGCAACCCAAACTTTGAAAATGTATATCACGAAAACGTAAGATATTTACAGCTGGTTTTCTGCACTAAACTGATCACTGGGCTAATAAATTTATTTTAGCATTTATCCAAATAAAAGCAATTGCATTATTTCAAAAACATTGTTAATTTGAAGAGAACGTCTGAGAATTGATTTTCAACAATAAATACCAACTCTTGAAAATTTGTGGGATCATTTGTTTGGGTTTGACTTGTCGTAAAACAGTTGCTTTGAGAGCAGAAGCAGGGTATTTTTCTTTGAAAACTTCTTGCAGCTGAGTGTAAGAATTAGTAGTAAAATACTCTTCAGCAAAGCACACACGCTGCTCCAATGTATACACCATGCTGAATCAATTAAAAAAAACAGGCACAGTAGCTGCGGAAGTGAGCAAAGAGAATTCAGGATAACCAGGGGCAGTCTAGAATTCTCTCAAGAGTTCAATTTCGGCACAAAATTTTGATTTATGATTTTTCATGTAAATGTATGGCCAATACTTAGGCACATATTGCATGCGTCTGTTCACAATATTTTGACCTGCTTGTGTTGCCATCTACGGAGATATGTCCCAAAAATGTCACTTTTTCACTCAAACCATAAAATCATCAGTCAAAAATCCATCAAATGTTGCACATGACCAATATAGGTCGTAAGTGATAGACTGACATGGTATCAGTAGAGGCATGCAAATTTCGTTTTTGACTAAAAAACTAAATATGAAATAACATGTTGTAATATTCATTTTTCATGTTTCTGAAAGGTGTGAGGTGCATTTTTCTACCCTGTTTTGTCACGAAATAATGCGAAATGAACTGCAAAATGCAAAATATACTCTTTAAACACGAAATTTACCGTTTATATACCGACGCGACACTTTCTGAAGTCTGAAGTATCCTGTGAGTTATGCAAATCATGGAAAATTGATTAATTCTGCTGTAAATATTTGAGAAGCAAAAATGGACTGCTTTACACAGGAATAAACTTAATACTCTGGTAACTACATACATGTGCTATTAGAAGGGGTAAGTTTATTTTCTGTAATAAGTGCAGTTTTTAAATCAAATTTAGGAATATATTCACAATTTTAAAACCAAAATGACATTTTATATAGCACTTTTGATGTGACTATTCACCGCTATAACACCGAAATTTTATTTTATTTACCGCTTTTGAACCCGAAATTGACTGTTTTTGTACCGAAATTTTGCTTTTTTATTTACCAAAAATATGTGCCTCTAGGTATCGGTAATCAGACATCTAATTATGACCCTTCGATAATTTCTTACATATTTTTCTCACTCAACAAAATATTAAACAAAACCAACTGTAAGCATAAAAAATGGCTTGAGGGAGTAATAATTCAAACAGTTTTATCAATAAAAACTAAACTTGAGCCTTAACTTTACAAAAAACCTACAAATAAAAGATAAAATAGGGGAAATTTTTATGGCGCTCTGCTCTTCTGGGGCCATGTGCACTGAATGAATAATATGGGAAAACGTCAAATTAGGTTCTACTGTACTATGATTAAATTAAACAATAAAAGTCTATGCAGATGTATTCAAATGCTCACAATTTTTTTCATTATTTTCAAATATTCATAACATTCATGGTTACATTAGTTGCATTTTACAACTTTCAAACCTTGCCTCTCACCTGATCTAAGACATCTTTTTTTGCGGTTCTCCAGAGAATTTGTGAAATAACTCTTTCCAAAGGCTCTTTGGAGCCGTGACAGTATGGATTATACAGAAGCACTTCAAACCATGGTTGGATGCAGTAAGGATCAACACCAAGGAAAAGCAGAAGGCCATGAAGATCTGGAAAAGAGAAACACAAACATGATGTTTCACAAGTAAATAGGCTGTTTCACAGTATAGTGTCTTAACTCACGAAGTATGGGAATTAGATGGAATGACAAATAACAGTATATTTTTTTATCACTTTCTCAATACTTAAGTGAATGTTAACATTTATGTATATAAAATCTGGAAAATATTAATCATCACACTATTGGTATCATAAATACGAGGGCTATCCAGAAAGTAACTTACATTTTGGTGGAGTGGGGCGAAGGGTGAGGCTAGCGCCGCCATCTTGCTGTCAGAGCGTCCCCTCACTCAGTACGCATCCAGCTGTGGTAGCGTGCGGTTCGTGTTGCTTCTGCTGTGTTCACTGTGAATGTTTAAAATGTATGCTGGAATCAAAAATCCCGCAAGTTGTAAAGGGCGGTCAGTGATTAGATTTTTGTTGGCGAAAAACCACAAACCAATTGAAATTCATCGGTAACTTTGTGAGGTGTACGGAAACGACGTAATGAGTGAAGGCAGAGTGAAGTGGCCGACCGAGCATTGTGACATGAACTGGTGGCAAAAATCAATGTAAAGATTCGTGAAAACTGCCGCTTCACAATTACGAAGCTCTTGCTTGAGTTTCCTCAAATTTCACGAAGTTTGTTGCAGAGATTGTGATGCGACTATCACTTATTTCCACACATGAAGACCTGGCTCGCAATGCAGTGCTTCAACGACGACACGGAACTGCAGGCAGGTGTGAATGAGTGGTTGAAGTCCCAGGCGGCAAAATTCTATGTCAATGGAATTAGTAAGCTGGTGCACTGTTATGATAAGCGTCTCAATTTGTATGGAGACTATGTTGAAAAATAGTGTAAGAGTTTGACTTTCAAATGTATATAATAAAAAATGTTTCCCTTCACTTGGGCTTTATTTATTCCAAAACGTAAGTTACTTTCTCGATAGCCCTCGTATATTGTTTTATCAATAAAATTGCAGATAAGTTTACTCATCTGATATATCTTTGTTGATACCCTTAAACTTAGTGCCAAATTCTGCCAATTTTTTAGTAACTTTATGAATATAAAAGTACTTTCATGGAAGATGGCGGATAGTACTGGGAGCATGTTTCTTCGCTCTGCAAATTGTGGTTTTATTTTCTTGGTGTTGTGCTTCATTTGTGTTTTTCAATACCACGTACATGTGAATCAGAACTCTAATGTAACTATGGTCAATAGTGGCTCATTATTGGAGACGTGGAAAATAGGATATAGGAACTTTCTTTTTCCGGCCGCTGGAACTTCTTCTGGCCTGACCGCAGCCATGATGGGACTACGGACGTCCGAGGACCAACGACCGCGAGGTAAGCGATCCACTCTCGGTTACTTTCACCTCTTGTGCCTCGTGCTCTTGTGCGGTGACATCCATGTCAACCCGGGACCCTCCCAAGGAAATGATACTGTTTTTTCCGTGTATTACCAGAACGTGCAAAGTTTAAAAAACAAACTTTCTGACTGTGACATTCACTTAAGCGAGCTACTGCAATATGACTGCTTAGTTTTCACCGAAACTTGGCTAAACGACACGGTGATGGATAGTGAATTACCATTTTTAAAGCATTTCAATGTATTTAGAAATGACCGTGCAAGTCGTCGTGGTGGAGGAGTGATGATCTGCGTTAATGTTAAATGGAATTGTAAAATACGAAGAGACCTAATCAAAGACTGTGAAATTATTTGGATAGAACTCAATTTTCAAAAAAACAAAAAACTTCTAATTGGATCGTATTATCGCCCACATAAGAACTCTCCTATTTCCATCCTAGAAGCCTGCAGGGATTCGGTATTAGCAGCAATGACAAGTGGTGATATTATGCTATTTGGTGATTTCAACCTGTCCATCAATTGGGAAAGCCCAAATACGGGAACTATAAACTGCCAAAATGATCAGTGGTTTATTGATACGTTCATTCACGGAATAGGGTTAAACCAGTTCAACTTGCATAAAACACGTGGTGACAGTAACCTTGACTATGTACTGGCAACCCTGCCTAATATGCAGGTAACTACAGGAAAAAATCTTCTAACCTCCGACCATGACTCACTCGATGTCACAATGCACCTGCCTACCACGAAGAAAGACAAGGAATCCGTCAAGCAGAACCAACGCCCCCACCACCTATGGCGAAAAGCTCCATGGAATGCCATCCAGCGGGCGCTCAATGTCTACCCTTGGTTTTTGCTGATGGAAGAGGAAGTGAACGAAGCCGTTGAGAACTTTGTCGAAATTCTGCATGCCACGATAAAGGACTTCGTGCCCACTGCGAGACCGAGATCTACCAAATACCCCGTCTGGTTCGACAGAGAAGTTCTCTTTGTGTTAAAAAATAAAAAACAGGCTTGGTACCTATGGAAGCAGCACCCTAATGTTCACACTCACGGTACCTATTGTGACATCAGACGTCATTCAAAATACCTACTCAGAAAAAAATATAGTGAACATATAAATAACATAACAACCGAATGTACTACAAACCCTAAGAGATTCTTCACTTTACTAAATTCAAGAAAACAAAGCCCAGTTATACCTAAAGAAATTGTTCATAATACTGATATTGCTAGTGGAGAAGAAAGAGCCGAACTTTTTAATGTTTTTTTTCATCAGAACTTCTCACCTCCCTCACTTTCCGACCCTCTCCCCCACTTAAATGCTGTCTGTCCTCACACACTATCTTCAATCAAAACATCCCCCGAGGAAGTAAAATACCTTCTCGCTTCATTGCCCCTCCACCGGTCCCTAGGTCCAGATGAAATCCCCACAATATTCCTACGTAAAACTGCCAACTCCTTGGCTCTTCCTCTGTCTGCCTTACTCAACAAATGTTTCTCTAAGGGTGTGTTTCCGAAAAACTTCAAACGGGCCAACATTGTGCCCATTCACAAAACTGGAGATAAAAAATGTGTAAAATCCTATAGACCAATCTCGCTTCTATCGCCACTATCAATTATTTGTGAAAAAATCATCAAAAACAGGTTACTTCAGTTTACGTCACCATATATCAACACAGCACAACATGGTTTTCTTCCAGGCAGCTCTTGCCTAACAAATCTTTCCGTCTTACTTTCGCATGCTGCCAGAGCTATTGATAATAACTCCCAACTTGACACTATATATTTGGACATTTCGAAAGCCTTTGACAAAATTAATCATAAATTTCTCCTTCATAAATTATCATCCAGATTTAACATCCATGGCAAATTTCTCTCTTTACTCCAGGACTACCTCCATGAGCGTGAACAACGTGTTGTTCTTTCAGGTACCTCTTCTAACTTTCTTCCCGTTTTGTCTGGAGTTCCCCAGGGGAGTGTCTTAGGGCCGCTCCTATTCCTTCTGTACATGGATGACCTCCCTGAAAAACTGTCCTCCCTCCCTATCAATATACTTTTGTTTGCGGATGATTGTAAACTCTTTAAGGAGATCTCATCGCATCATGACATGATGATTCTTCAAAATGCTCTCACAGAACTTGTTAAGTGGTGTCGTCAGTGGAATTTAGAACAAAACCCTCAGAAATGCTCTTTCCTTACTTATTCCCTAAAAAAGAACAAAGTGGTGTCTACTTATACTATTGAAAACAAACCAATCCAAAACGTTTCCACCCAAAAGGACCTAGGTATTATCATGGATGAAAAACTCACTTTTAATTATCATATTATTGCTACCACTAAAAAAGCCATGCACCTTCTCGGTCTTCTATACAGATTTAGCGAAATTCAAAACCCATCATCTCTTGCTTTATTCTTTAAATCTTTCATCTCGCCCATCCTTGAATACTGTTCCCCAATTTGGGCAATGGCCTCAAAAACCAATCTCACCAGAATAGATTCTGTTCTCAGTTTCTTTCTTGCAATTGTTCGCCATAGAATACCTTCCTTTCGACATGTATCCAAATCAGACACCATGGCTGCTCTGAATATTCACACTCCATCCTTTCGTCGTGATCTAGCTGACATGAAATTTTTATACAAAATAATAAATGGCAAAATCAGAACAGATCTCCTAATCAGTGAATTCTCACTTAGGGTACCCCAAAAGCTAACGCGCAACCTGCAACTCTTCCACAAACCAACCACTAGGCTATCCCTTCTACAACGCTCCTTGTTTTACAGGCTCCCAGAAATCTACAACAAACTTCCCCTGAATGTAGATATATTCCTTCCAGAACGTAACTTTTGTATATTACTGACGAAGAACATGTAAATCTATCCCATCTTGTTATTGTTTTTTATCTTTTGTTATTATTTGTTTCTACTTTATGTTGTTTCAGTGTAAAATGGCCAAATAAGACTGTATCTGAAACTCTGAGTAAATAAAAAAAAAAAAAAATAATAATTAATATAATCTGGTTTTGTAAGGCAAAACCTATTGCTGTTACCTCTTCATTGAGCATTTGTAAATTTTATATTGAATCAGCTGATTTGTATTTGTATACAGAAGGTTGTTCGCTTTATATCCGACGATTTTTGATGGGTACTCACCTTAAGAGATACCACACCGCCACCACCGATCATGTTCTATTGGACCCCCAGCATTGTGGACTATCGCCCGGCATCACAGTTTCCATTGCAGCAAGCTCTGGCACAGGACAGGCATGGGAATTCTGTCCCACTCCTCCCTACAAGCTTTCCATATACCATCCAGGGTGCGCGGGCAGCGATGTTGAAGATGTCGTTTCAACAGTCCAAATGCGCAAAAATCCATTGGACTGGCATCTGGGCTTTTCACAGGAATGTCTTCAAACGGAATGACATGAATTCCTAATTCCTCTGCCATTTCCTGATAAAAACGTTGTGATGTTCTGGTGGTATGACTCGAAGCCTTGTCCATATGGATCATCACCTGGTTCGCGTCCATTCCATACAATTGTGGGATGTCTCTTCGATAGATATGTGTCAGAATGGAGTCTTGGAAATATCTGGCATTCACCTTCACGTTTTTGTCCACCTTGCGTATCATCAACTTACCCATATATCCGAATCCCGTCACAACCATAACGCCACGAGGGAAACTTTCCCTGCACAGACGAACAAAGTTGCTGCACCCCTTGCCGTCAATGTCACGGTATGTGATCGCCCAAATGTGACCACCAGCAGAGAGATGGACAAATGATTCATCCATTGTGACAACTTCCTTCCATTTGGAACCCGCCACGTACTTTTCATACAGTTTCCTGCAGTTTGTCTTACGTTCGGCAATGTGACGCAGTAGAAGGTGGTGTACATGGGCCTTCCGCACACACTTCATCCTGAGGCGCTTGCGAATTGTTTTGTTCACAGTTGACGGTGCAAGGTGAAATCTGTGGGCCATATCACATTGAGTCGGGGGATTTTCTTAGCATGCCAATCGACGGATCCCCCTTCACTACGGGTGACACTTTGCTTGCAGCCCTTCTCCTGGTGGTTTTCATGGGTGAATGTTCGCAAGGAGAGCCTGTTGTGTGTAACGGGCCACAATAGCTTTCACAGTTGTCACCCCGAGTGTTAACCCATTCTCCCGATACTGTTTTACAATGCATACAAATGAAATCTTAGCATGGAAAAGGGCCATTACGTAACTCTCCCAATACCGGTTGATTTTAGGTGCCATTTGATAACATTCACTACCAACACTCATGCACCTACAAGGTCAGACACAACACTGATCCCGCCAGCAGACCCATAGTTCCAGCATGATACACCAGGTGGCAGCACTGAATCGAAAATGGTCGGATATAAAGCTAACAACCTCTGTATTAGCTGTCATTTTGGCTAATCATGATGGGGATGAATGATGATTACATGAAACTGATAAAGGGACACTCACAAAGAATGCTCATACCCTGGCTGGGACTCTGTACCAGAAACGTCAGTGGCAAGATCGAAAGTTGACCACTTGAAGCACTCAACTATTGAGCCAGCTGGGATTTGTAGATCTTATGTGTCTTAACTGTATAAGTAAATTTTATATTGGTACTTTATCGTTAACAGCAAAACGTCATTTCTGCCTTTCTTATAATTTTGAGAACTGGAGGCAATCAATTTGTTCCCAGTTTAATTTAGAAACAGCTTAGCACCAATTCAAAGTGGAACAAACTTATGCAAAATAACCTAACCCAAAATGCAGTGCTCACCAGATAGGGACTTCTCTATAGGTGTCCCAGTGATACACCAGCGGTGTACTGCAGATAGGCGATGAGCCATTTGCGCTGATTTGGTGGTTGTGCACTCCACCATCTGAGCTTCGTCCAAGCACAGCCGCCACCACTCGATGCATGGAAGGGGTGACGGAAGAGCCAAGAAACGCTTCGGCTGCCGGAACCTTAGGAGGAAAAGTAAACAAGATGAATTTACAATAGAAAGTGAGTGATTTTAATCCTAGAAAAATTACACATTTTCTTATGAACATTCTGACTTAAAAAATAATGGAAACTGTTAAAAGTGTGTGTATAATTACACGATTCTAAATTCAAATGTCTATTGACTTTTAACAAATTTTCTATGGTAAATATTAGTGCTAAAAAAAGTATTAGCAATATGAGTAAAATGTACTGTTAATTATAAAGTATAATCATTCAGCCTGGATGAAAGCACTATGAGAATCACTGGGAAGAAAGAACACAAAAAGAGAAGATATAGTATATTTTATGTACAGTGATGTGCAAAACTTAAGGAAACACCTGGTTTTAGCCTGCAGTATCTCACAAAAGCTGCCTAAGATATGTGAAATTCATATTATAAGAACTCCACAACGCAGTGGCATATACAAAAGGATAACATCACACTTTATTTACAATTGGCCTCAAAGTACTGAGTACATGATACAGATGCCAAACAGGGTACCAAGGAAGGTTATGATTAGGCAATATGATCATACTTAATTTTGGTGCATGATTTTTCACTTTCTGCCCATACTTTGGACTAGGTTGCTCATGGGTTCTTTTAGCAACATTGCTAATTCTTCCATCATTGCAGTCTTCAGATGTCTTACAGTTTCCAATGGATATGCTCCAACACTCTCCTCTGATGCATTCTATTAGCCAACACATCCACCAATTGTGTTCACTTTCAAACAGCTCATCTGCAGCTAGCATAAGATTGGTTGTGGCATTATCAACCATAAGAAGGTACTCTATACTAGGGATGGCCAAACGGATCCGGATCTGAAAAATCCGGATCTGGATCCGAAAATTCCAGATCTGGATCCAGGTCTGAAAGTTTCGGATCCGAAAGTTCCAGATCTGGATCTGGATCCAAGAGTTCCGGATCCGTGGATCCAGATCTGGGTCTGAAAGTTTCGGATCTGAATCCGGATCCGAGAGTTCCTGATCTGGATCTGGATCCAAGAGTTCCGGATCCGAAAATTTTGGATCCGGATCTGGGCCCGAGAGTTTCGGATCTCAATCCCATTATAATATTACCACACCTTAAAAGGTATTATGATCTTCGATTACAAAGAAATTTTTCGTTAGTCCTACAAGAATTTTTTTCAAGTGTTGTTCCTAAAATACTTTGCTACGCATCGGCTAACACACTTGTGCACAAAAATAATCTTACTTGTTTAACATAAAATGTCAGAGGTGATTTTGTAAATGCCATTGAAACGAATATGTATTCGAATGTATTCGAATTCAAATGTATTGGAAATGAAAACACACATAAATGTGAGACATTCCATTCCAGGATGAAACCTTTAACACATATAACAAGATAGAAATGTTATACAAAAATTATACAATTGTTCTACAGTTACAGTTTTACAAATAATTAAAATAAAACATTATAATATATGCAGTGTTATATAATTACAAAGTGTAAGACTAACAAGGGAGGTTATCTAAGTGTCCCCCTCCGATTTCCATGAAACTTGGCAGTATAGTGGGGGCAAAGGAAGAATTATGTGTTTTTTTGTTTCAGCTAAAAAACTGTTTTAGGGGGCAAAACCCCCTCAAATGTCAAGATGAGGACAAATTGAAGTGAGGATCTGACCCCTGTGTTCCCCTCCGATTTACATGAAACTTGGCAGGTGTATGTATAAACGGACCCAAATGAAGAAATACGTGTTCTTTGTTTTAGCTAAAAATCTGTTCTAGGGGGCAACCTCCTCTCAAATGTCAAGATGAGGACAAATTGAAGAGGGGATCTGACCCCTGTGTTCCCCTCCGATTTCCATGATACTTGGCAGGTGTATAGTAGGGCCCAAAGGAAGAAATAAATGTTGTTTTTTTTTCAGCTAAAAAACGGTTTTACAGGGTGCAACCCACTCAATTGTCAAGATGAGGACAAATTGAAGTGGGGATTGACCCCTGTGTTCCCCTCCGATTTCCATGAAACTTGGCAGGTGTGTGTATAAACGGACCCAAATGAAGAAATACGTGTCTTTTTGTTTCGGCTAAAAATCTGTTCCAGGGGGCAACCTCCTCTCAAATGTCAAGATGAGGACAAATTGAAGTGGGGATCTGACCCCTGTGTTCCCCTCCGATTTTTATGAAACATGGTAGGTGTATAGAGGGATCCAAAGGAAGAAATACGTGTTTTTTTGTTTCAGCTAAGAACTGTTTTAGAGGGCAAAATCCCCTCAAATATCAAGATGAGGACAAATTGAAGTAAGGATCTGACCTATGTGTCCCCCTCAGATTTTCATGAAACTTGGCACGTGTATAGAGGGGCCTAAAGAAAGAAATACGTGTTTCTTTTTGTTTCGGCTAAAAAACTGTTTTAGGGGGCAAAACCCACCTCATATGTCAAGATGAGGACAAATTGACGTGGGGATCATCTGACCCCAGTGTCCCCCTCCGATTCTCATGAAATTTGACACGTGTATAGAGAGACCCTATGCTCCCTGTTTCTTCCTATGCCATATTTACATGGTTTCGGGGTCAGATCCCCACTTCAATTTCTCCTCATCTTGAAATTTGAGGGAGGGCCTCTATACACCTGCCAAGTTTCATATAGTGTGCGTGCGCGATTTGTTACAAGCACATTCTTACTTTCCAAAGAAGCGCATGTGGGATGGCAAAACGGATCCGAATCCAAAAGCATGCTTTTGGATCCAGACCCGAAAGCTTTGGATCCGGATCTGAAAGTTCTGGATCCGCGGATCCGGATCGGAAAAATTTTAGGATCCGGCCGGAACCAACCGGATCCGGATTTCGGATCCGCCAGGATCCGGATCTGGTCATCCCTACTCTATACAAATGGCACTGTTGAACAGACGCATATGGAAAAAGATTTTCTCATTACAGTAGCTTTCAGCACATGAAGAGTGCTTCTTTTCAGTATCTGAAGCTCCATAAGACCAATGGTCATAATACATCCCCCATACAAGAACAACCTAAATATCAATAACTTTTTACTACGTTTTTCGGGAGATACCATGTTTCTATCTTGTGCCAGATTAGTCTAAGTCCAGAGTATAAATTTGCTCTCATCAGTGCCAAGGTAATTTATTGTCCTTAGTGGGCAGGCGTTAATGGGGCAGACTCTACAGTTATCAGGCGAACAGTCTGTCTACCTCTTTGTTGGAACCCACTGCAACTTCAACCACTGACAAAACTTGTCAAAGAGAGAGAGAGAGAGAAATATATAAACTATGATGCAAAACATTACTCTACCTTCGTGTAGACTCGGAGTTGTGGTGAGGGGTGTCAACGAAAACTATTTCCTTCCTCAGAATTTCATAGCTGGTGATGACTATATCGTAGCTTGCTAGAGTCCGTGGCTGAATAAACCCTTCGCTGGACACTCCTCTGTAGGATAAAAAGGAAGCAACCATAACTTACACAAGAGAATTTAGATAATATAGAAGTACATCTAACAAATATATCAACTATTTAGAACTAACAACAATAAACCTGCACTTGTAACGAAAGATTTAATTCGTCAACATTTGGCATATTTAACATTATGTGAATGGATGCGGAAGGTGTGAAAGTAATATATGGTGGATTACTATGAAAAGATTTAAGGAAAATTTGAAAGATAATAGACAAGGCAGATCCGAAACAGGAATTAGTGGACATGCATTGATAGAAGGGCATAGAATTAAAAACTAAAGGTTTTTAAAAAATGCACTGTTGATGTACAGAGGCTCAAAATAAATCTTACTTCACAAAAAGGTTTAGAAATATATAACTATAAAGGTGACTGGGAGCAATGGAGTGGGCGAGTAAAATCATACCTGCCTGATGTAGGCATATACCACAAACTAGTTAAGTCTTTTATCCAGCAGGCATAAATGGACTCATATAAAATCTATTCCAGTAAAATACCAATACAAAATTTACTGATAATGATAACTGACATTGATATTGTGCCAATCCAATAAAATGGCAAATTTTCCATAAGGAATCTACAAAAAAAATATTTAAAAAAATAGTAGCAGCAATTCTATACTTGTGAAATTATTTTATTACCAGAGGCAAAACCATTTACACTACCTAAATGTAATCCTTCCCACTTTAAACTGCAGGTCCAGTCCCGATTAGCCTTACTGTGCATAAAGTGGACTTAAAACACCAATTCAATCAATCAAACTAAATGTAATCCTCCCCTACGCCTACCATCTTCTGCCACCCTTGTGGAAGATGTCACCCACCATCAGCACATCCACCTCTGTAGGTGTCACAAAGTGGACAGATGGAACAGATAATTACATTTCTTGTGCCGTAATGCTTTCCTTGAAGTGGTTCTTTCATTTTGGCGAAGAATTTGAGTTGATGTTGTAAGTCCACTTTGTGCACAGTAAGGCTAATTGGGACAGGGCCACAGTTTAAAGTGGAATCCACCGGTCATTTTGGTGAAGAGACTAATTGCATGGACTTATATTGGATGGGTATAGTGGATGTTCCGAGAGCTCCCATTGCCAGTGGTGGAGGAGGTCCGTTACAGCTTTAGCACCACAACTCCTCACATTGTCATGGAGCATGATGAGATTCATTTCCAAGAAGTGTCACGGCTTTCTCCTAAGTGCTGGATGAAAGTCACATTCCATTAAAATGCCTCTAACTTCCCCTTGAATATAAGCATTAGCCCTGTCACTGTGAAGGACATTTCATTCCAGCGGAAGCATTACACTGTAATTGTTTGAGACAACCATTCAACTCTTCGGGGATGTAGCTGATTAAAATCATGTGCAATGGCTAGAGGCACATATTATTGGCAAATAAAAAAGCAAAATTTCAGTACAAAAACAGTCGATTTCGGGTTCAAAAGTGGTAAATAAAATAAAATTTCGGTGTTATAGCGGTGAATAATCACATCAAAAGTGCTATATAAAATGACATTTTGGTTTTAAAATTGTGAATATAATAATAAATTTAATTTAAAAACTGCACTTATTACACAAAATAAACTTATCCCTTCTAATAGAACATTTATGTAGTTACCAGAGTATTAAGTTTATTCCTGTGTAAAGGAGTCCATTCTTGCTTCTCAAATATTTACAGCAGAATTAATCAATTTTCCGTGAATTGCATAACTCACAGGATACTTCAGACTTCAGAAAGTGTTGCGTCGGTATATAAACAGTAAATTTCGTGTTTAAGAGTCAATTTTGCAGCTCATTTCGCATTATTTCGTGACAAAACAGGGTAGAAAAATGCACCTCAGACCTTTCAGAAACACGAAAAAAGAACATTACAGCATGTTATTTCATATTTCGTGTTTTCGTTAAAAACGAAATTTACATGCTTCTAGCAATGGCATGTGAACTCACCCTAGACATCAGTACGATCTCAATGCATTAGAGGCATTTTAATGCTTTTTTTCTCATTCTCGAAAAGGAGGAAATGGGTACTAGCATGCATTCATAACTATACTGGTTAAAGATATGGTGAGAAAATCTGATATATCATATCAGCCCCTTTCCATTTAAAATTTTTGACACACAACTATGGTTCCTCCTGAGTCTAACCTGATTCAATCATGTCCAATTGTACTCAGCATAACTTCTTAACATGTTATAGATGGTGTTAAGGAACTTTTTACTCACCCTGTACTCACCTTCCCTCTGTTATCAGTTCAGCAAGTCCTGTGCATTTGAACTACATAATGGTGTCATTTCTACACTCAGTAATTTCATGGGTTATCCAACATGCAGGAATTTTGCAGTATCCAGGAATGTCATGCAGAAAGTGGAGCACAGTTTTGTGGTATAAGCCTACCTCCAAAGCTGTCATGTGTAGTCTATTGTAAAAACATCCAGCATGGAAGCAAGGAACTGAATTGTGTGGTTCTCAACAAGTGGTTGTCTTCACAGAAAACTTTCACCCATCATGCCCCTGTGCAATACATCAACACTACCAGCCTCTGTGGCGGAGCGTTTAGCACAGCATGCTATGATGCTACAAGTTCCAGGTTCAAATCCCAGCCTGGACATAGGGTGTTCTTTGTGATTGTTCCATCACAATTTCACAATATCATCACTCATCCTCATCTTCCCGATTAGTAAAGCAAAGTAAAATAAAGCATATCAATCAATCAGTCAATGCATCAACATTGTATTGCAACATGCTTCATGAAGCCACCAACAAGAGTCTTGTCCACTACGACCTTGTGCAACTTCAATTTTTATCTAGAAGCATTGTTCCAGTTTTAGTAAAATGTCATTATGGTATTTTGACTACCCTCCCTCACATTAAAGGCACCACACAATGCTATACTTTCAGTCACTGCACTACCTCCTCTCACATTACATTTTTGGCTCCACAAATCCTATGGCCATCTAATTCACAGCAATCACATGACACAATTGTTTATCCAACCCTTGTAAATTATTTACTCAATTCATTGAATTAAACTTTTGTATTTATAAAAAGAACAACAAAATGTGGCTCTACTGACGCATTACTTGTCAAATGGTGTAAAAATATCCAAGTCTATGTTCCAACCAGAGTTGAAGAAAATAGAAACCTTCCTATCCTTACCTGTAAAAAAGTGTCTTGATGCCTTTCTCCTTGACATGTCTTTGAATTTCAGCAATCCACTGATAACTGATTGTTCCAGGCGATACAATGAGAGTTGCTCCTGACGGAACTACTTTCTACAATACAAAAATATCTGTTACACGCTGTATTTCAGTGGAAAGAAAATGGTATGTGACAAATATGCATAATTTTAAGTTCAAAGGAATATGGTGTATACTAGGGTCAACTACGAGCATTTCGCTCGAGCAGCAAATAGTTTGTACGACCGATCATAGATAGCATATGGAATCTAGAGATTATTCGCTCGAGCGAATAAAGCTAACCTTTAGACTGCCAGGCAGGTTTACGGAAGTAGCCCCTAGTCCGCCGAGGCTCTTCCATGCGATTTTTAAATTTTTTCACTTATTTCGGAAAAAAGTTATAACTCGCACTATTGAACCAATTTGCTTCGGGTAAGTTTTGTTTTGAAGCTAAGACACCAGGGCAAGCAACTGTGTACAATTCAGAATGCCAAAGTAAAAAAGACGGGGGTGGGGTGGGCTGTGCCCCTCAAATTTCCATGAAAAAATAATAAAAATCTGGACTTCGCCCCATCTTTCCCCACTCCTATGGGAAAAGGATGCAAACTTTAGCTTTCCCTTCATAGTATAGATCTTTCATAATGAAATAAAAGTTGTTTCATGTTCCTACTGGCACACAAAATGTAATATGAGCCAAGACGTTGAAGTCTGCATGCACAGCTCGAAAGACAAGGTTAACAATGACTCGAACCTGGGCCTGGAGCTGGGCATGTTGAAAGGGGGAAAAAGTGCTCGAACCATGATGAAGGCTTTTCCCAGAAAGACTGTTAGTGTTTCCACCACAATATAAAAGTATCAAGGTGCAAATAGCATGGGAATTCTACCTAATTCTTCTTGTCACCGTAAACAAGAGTCTCACTTTGTGTCACCATAAGCCCAGTAGTACAGGTAGAACTGTAACTTGTCTCTGGCAGTGTCTCCTTAAATATGGATTGTGAAGTGAAACGTGCAGTGAAATTGAAACTTAAAAGTTATCGTAGTCATTATCTCCATGTTAAAATGTAGTTTAGTCAATCTTACCAGTGATATATGACAATGAAACAGACGGTTGTGGGATGAAACTGCCAGGACAGATATTTGTATCTATCATTATTGTCACATTAAAATGATACTCCATTGTAAACGCTCATATAACATATTGTAGATTTGTGCGTGTTACTCACTATTAAAGAAAATAAAATAAATAAATACGTTAAATAGTATTGATTAATTTAAAAACTTACGTGAGTGAGTATGGAGTCTTATTAGGACAACGTTTCGGAGGTCAGACTGCCTCCTTCATCAGGTTCGTGGATGTTTCTAGGCACAGAGCATAGTGCCGCGTAAAAGAAGTGTTGAATGAGGATTTGGTTAAGGGTTAAGGTTAAAAACACTTACAAAAACTCTGCAATATTCCCACTTAAAAAAATCTCAGCATGTTAAAAACTTCGTAAAAATACTCCACACTTATATTAAAATAACTAGAAAAGGATCCCAAGTGGCCGTTACTAGCCCAGGCTGGTTGTGAGGCCTACACATGTGAGCAGCCCCCACCTCAACCGGAAGGGAAAAGCTACCTCCCCTCCTACAAACCATCCCTCCTTTATCTCTTACGTCACCAATCCAAAGTGAATTCTCGTTCTTCTGCTGCTGCTTTGATGACCTCCGAAGTAACATGGAAACCTATTTTAGCATCAGTTTTCACTGCCTTATCCCATTTTTTAAGAAAATTGATCCATCCGTCCTCTAAATTACCGTCGTCTCTGTTGAGTTTAGTCCTATTTCCCATGAAAATATACGTGCTTCATAAACATTCCTATTCAATTTATTATCTTTCCTAATGACTTCTCTTTTTACAATTTTATGCAAACTTTCAATAATATGTTCAGAGAGACCAGTTTTGGGTACTCCCTCCCCGATATCCTTGTCATGCTCGCCCCATCTTATGCGCATGCTTCTTCCGGTCTGTCCTATGTATTCTTTGCTGCATTTGCATTCTATCCTATAGACTCTTTTTGTTCTTCCGGGATTCCCTGCTCCTTCCCCCCTTTTTATATTCAGTGAAATGTTTTTCAAGGTTCCGGGGGAGCCTTCATACCACATTTTATACCATATTCTCTTACAGGTTTTCCTATTTTTTCCGATAGCCCTTTATAATAAGGGATTCCGACAAAAAGATCCTTATTAATCAAATTCCCTACCTCAGCATCCTCCTTTGCATTCCCATTAGAGTCGTTGGTGTCCTTCCTTTTTATGATCGTTCATGCTTTTCTAGCTACCTTATACATTTCTTCATTTTTATACCCGTTTTTTAAGCCTACCTCCGTTATGCATGAAATTTATTTTTCTTTTTCTATTCTTTCGTTGCATAGCCTTTCTGCCCTGATGAAAAAATTAAGAAAACATTTGTCTTAATCCTTCCAGTGTGTTCAGATTTTTTGTTGATATACAAGTCACCAGCTAGTGGTTTATGGAAAACCCCTGTTTTTATTCCTTTATCAGTTTTTGTGATGCTTAAGTTTTTTGGTTTTTTTTAATTGTAAATGCTCAAGTGTGGGAGACTCGAATGAGTACATGTGAGCGAAAGTGGTTCCATGCAGTACTCTAGTGTGCCTACAATCTAAAAATGTACAAAAGAAGAAACAATATTAAATATTTTGTTTGCCTACAAGAAGACATAAATAGATTTAAGTGTGTGGTGTTCCTACAATGATCTTACTCTAAATATAGAAAAAAGCTTTCTTGTTACTTATTCAAAACAAAAAATAACTATAGAATTCCAATATTAAAAAAATGCCACTTAAAATATTTGAAAAGACAAAATTTAATGTAACTCTAAATTAACTTTCAGTAACCATATTCACAAAATAATAAGTAATACCTAAAAACTTATTGTATTCACGTGCATGAACATGTAAAATTTCCCTCTCAAAGGAAGGGAATTTACTATAAATAGCCAATAATCAGAAGCATGTTAGAGAAAAACAAACCTACCTGATCTTGCAAACAGTGTGGGCACAGGTAGGTGCCACTTTCAGGATCAGACATGTCATAATTGACACATGCTGCATGCTGCTGTGATGTGCACAGACTACAAACTGCAGTTTCTTCACCACTGCTTCCATCTGCCCCACACAGGCACTCAAACTGTGTCTTCCTCGACACACGGGTATTAAAGAACTCCCTGTTTTTTCGTATCCTGTCTTCATCTTCAAGTAGCCTTTTGCCACTATACGGTGCAAGCTTCATATCAAGAATGATCTGCATTTTCTCCCTCATCGTTAGTGGCCTTTCGGCTTGTGTTTCCTGAGCTATCTTTTTACGCTGCCTTTGTTTAGTTCTTGTACTTCTTGTTATGACTTTGTCTTTCACGCCATGCAAGCTATCCATCTTTATTTTACCTCTACATTGTTTTCTTTCAGTGTTTCGTGACTTTGGCGTCTTTTCCATATAGCTTGGGTCATCATCAGAGCCTGATCCACTGCCAACAGAACTTGAGCCACCATCAAAGTAATCATATGTGTCACGTTTCCTTGTACTTCTTCGCTTCCGAGAACTAAGTGTGCAACCACTGCCTTTCGAAGCACCTTTCTTCCTACTTGATTTACAATTATCTTCGTCCACTATGTCCACATCTAATACTGTACTGCTTCTTGCAATGGAATTTTCTGAGTAAACTATTTCTTCACTTCCAACCTCCATGCTGTCGGTCATTCCAACTACCACACTGTCCACACTGTTCTCCAGACCTGAATCCACAATTCCACTTGTACCGCACACTTCCATGGAAGCTACATTTCGAGTCACATTCCGTCCGCTATATTTATTGCTCTCTGTATATTTGTTGGCAGCACTTTCCGTGACACCTATGTTAGAATCCAAGCTAGATTCTATGCCTGACTCAGCTTCATTATTTCTATGTGGTACTATCACAGAAGATGTATTCTTTTCGATGTTGGCCACACTGCAGGGGATACAATCAACAGCACAAACTTCTGCTTGAGATTCATTTGTATTCTTCACATCACAGCCTTCACATCCATCTACCGCTCCTGTATTAAGTCCCCTAGCCTTGTGTTGCACATTTTGTTTTCTCTGCTCCACTACATCTTCATGTTCCACACTGAGTTTACAAGCACTTTCGCTAGTATTTGTTCTAGTAGATGAAGAAATGAAATCTCTTGAAGTCCCAGCAATGTCCATCCTAAAATCACTTGTACTAACTTTTGATTCAGTTCTTGCACCATCAGTCTCAATTTCATTTCTCGCGCAGTCTTTGACTTCCATTCCATCATCATTTGATTGTCTTTCTTCAGCTAAAGTATCATACTTTTCTTCCTTAACCTGTGTTTTAACAGGCAAACGTACTGAGTTGTTTCCATCAGCCTGAAACATGTGAATAAGTGACTTTAGTAAATGAACATCACATATGAATAGATTCTCTCGGGCTATCGACCAGGTGAGTTGTGGAAAATATTCCAAGCTTTCGAGAGCTAACGTCACTCTCATCTTCAGGGTTGAAGTACAGTTCAGAGCGTCAACTCTGTGTCTATACGTTCGTTAAGGGGGATCCTGGTGAAGATGGCGGGCCATTCGGGTGGCATGTCTGCTGCGTGCATGCTTCTGGTTAACTAACACTTACCAAGCTGGGTCTAGTTCGAGCCCCGTGTCGCGATTAAGATTATCTTTTTCTTCATGAATGGCTATTGCTTCCTTGATGATGCGGTCCCAGTAGTTTGAAGTTTTGGCTACGATTTCTGTGTTGCTGAAATCTGGTCTACGTCCCTCATTGATTGGTTCTTGTCTCTGCATCGAAGTAAGATAGCTAAGCTTGAGAGTAGTTTAGCTTCCTTGATCCGTAAGTCCTCGAATCTACAGATGTGATGTAACATTTCCTCCCCGTAGAGGTACAATGAGGGACAAAGACCAGATTTTAGCAAAACAGAAATCATAGCCAAAACTTCAAACTACTGGGACCGCATCATCAAGGAAACAATAGCCATTCATGAAGAAAAAGATAATCTTAATCGCGACACAAGGCTCGAACTAGACCCGACTTGGTTAGCGTTAGTTAACCAGAAGCGCGCATGCAGCAGACATGCCACCCGATTGGTCCGCCATCTTCACCGGCATCCCCCCTCCACGAACGTATATACACCGAGTTGACTATCTGAACTGCACTTCAACTCTGAAGATGAGAGTGACAGTAGCTCTCGAAAGCTTGGAATATTTTCCACAAAACACCTGATCGATAGCCCAAGAGAATCTATTCATCATTCGCCACCAGGAAAGCTTCAAGTCTTATTTGAACATCACATAGTTTTCGGAATGTCCTTTCTTTAAGGCAAACAAAACTTCAAGTCTTTTTCACAACAAAGAACAGCTCAATATTAAAGATTAAATTCCATATCAACAAAAATATTTTTTGGAGTTAAGTTAATGTAAAAGCAACTGATCAGATAGAAATGGAAGAATACCCATTGTGTCAGGGCATCTTGCTACCTTGATTTTAACTTTTGGCTACATTTTTCAATTTTAACAATCTATGGTTTATCATGCTTTAACTAGAGCTGAGCCAGTACCAATGTATCGGATATCAGCCAATACCAGTGGTACAGTTATCAGAAATTATTGGTTGGATTTTATTTATTGATACCAGCCAAAACTTTTCCAGCATTTTGATCACTTGCAGGGTAAGCAAAAATACCACACTAATCTTTTAAGGAGTCTAATTATCTTGTAAAAAAAATTCAGTTTCCATTCATTTTGTACTAATATTATGCGAAAAAAAAATTTTTGTGACTACTTAACAGGTATTTTTTATATCCTGGTGTAATTTTTTAATATTTTAAAGCAAAACTCTGGTAAATTGATGCTTATAATTGGAATGGAATATTCACCAACTAATATTGAGTTTGAGTTTTTGCTATAAGTCCACTTTTTGAACAGATAGGTTAGTTGGGATTGAACGTAAAGTGGAATCCAAACCACTATGTGCCTCCACTGGTAGGGACGTGAAGTTTTACTTTTATATTTCAATAATTTCGATCCTATTGTTTACTGCGATTCGGTGTTATTTTTCGTGGTTTATGGCAAAATTCGGTGTTATTAATTTAAAAACTGTGTTATTTTACATGCATTTTTACAGTTCCTTCTATGCTTAAGAGTTTCACTTCATGGCTGGTTCTGGAAAATTGAGACAAATTTTAGTTTTAAAGACATAAATATGGCTTACCTTTGTGAGAAATGACCAAATTTCTTCCATCTGGAAAACTATTTCATCTCATCAGACACTAAATATGAAATGTTTATTGATTGATAAAACCCAAATTCTTTAACACAAACATACACATCACATTTCCCTAACAATGCCAAAAAAATCCTCTGCGAGCTCAAAATACCGTTTTGTGTACACACACATATATGCCCTCCCCCCCTCCAAAACACAACAGGTGATTCTCCCTGAAAATGTTCCCATTCCTACGAAATTTCCCTTCTGGGAACCCCCAAGCGGACGAAGTGAGACACTGTCAGTCATGTTTGCGCCAAACTGCAATAAATGAAGCGTGACGATCTCTTGAACCCAACTATCACAAGCTACACAAATGACAGAATATCACTTCAGTTAGTTCTTTTTGAATAGAAGAAGTGTTATCCCTTAAAAAAAAGTGCATATTTCGCGGCATTTTTCATGTGAAAGTGTAAAATGGCAAAATTACAAAATTCGCATTATTTCACGATTCCGAAACAACGAAAACTTGTCTCCTTAACCTACCCAAATACATTTTAAACAATTTATTTCACTTTCCTCAACTTTTCGGTATTATCGTTAAAACGAAAACTTCATGTCCCTATCCATTGAGTATTAAACCTGGGACCCCTTGATTACAAGGCAATGACAATACCACTATGCCATCGTGGAGGCTTGCTCACTAACATTAATCAATATTTTGAACAACTTCTAATTGCTACAATTTTCAAGTATTGATATCGGTGGAAATCTGGAAGAGTTGGTATCGGCATGGACATCAGTTAAAAGTGCTATAGGTATCGGCCGATAGTGGCGGTCGGCATCTGTGAGTATCAGTTGATTTTCTTTTACCGATACCATCCGATATCAAAGATTTTCAGTGGCTAGAAGAGCAGGCAAGGCAACAGCTTGTCTCAACATTTGTCCTTAAAAGTTTGTTCACCCTTCCATGTGACAGATTGGGAGACCAGCACAGGAAGTTCCATACATTTTCCTAGAAACACGGGATAAAACCTCACCCTCCTGGGAAGCAGATGACAAGATCAAAGGCATGGGTAAGTGAAAGCTGAATCCAAACGTGGCCATGAAGGCATGTAACTGTTTAGTTAACGTTGTGGGAAATAAACCATTCATTGCCAATTCTTGCTTGAAGATCGTGGGCACAATCATTGCCAATTCTTGCTTGAAGATCGTGGGCACAAGATGGTGGATGTTTCTAACACCCCGCCGCACTAATCAGGGTCAGGTAGTTGCAGTTCTTGGAAAAGAGAGACGAAGGTCACTGCGAAATTAGCTTTGTTTTATCTACGTTCAAGGGGGAAGGGGAATCAGCAATTTATACTTATCATCTTCATTACTGTCTTTCATGTGACTGCCGGTATCAGTCAATGAAGACTATTTATTTCTGCTGAAAGCTGGCCCCCATGGCAGAGTGGTTAGCACATCGCGCTACGATGCCAGGGTTCGAATCCAGACCTGGACATGGATGTTTGGGAGTGTCAATTCATCAATTTCATCACACCATCATTCATCCCCATCTTCGTAAATTAGCCAAAAGTGGCACAAAAAGTAAAATAAAGCAAATCAATCAAAGCGACAGCGACACCATCGGAGAAGTCCCTCTAAATATTTATGTACATTACTTACAATAATGTACATAAAATATTTATCAGGAACTTTAATTTTCATGAAAAAGGACGAACCATCATTCCTTTTGTTATTCAATAAATATTCAATTTTTTACTTCTTTGACATAAATTTCCTTGCCATGACTGTTGTTTTTACACAAATTTTAGCGGTCTTAACTACACATAAGCTAAATGATGAATATTTGCTGTTTTATCTCTGATTTTATAGCATCTTTTTACTATTTATGTAATAACAATATTTTTAGTCAAGATAGAAAGATCAAAGTAAGTATTAACGTTGTCTTTCCTCCGTTTCTTAGTCTGTGGTTACATACAACAATACTCCATACGCATCAGAGAAATTAAGTATTAATTAATTAATTTTCATATTATTACAAATAATTAGATTAACGTATTAAATAGAAACAATTCTATTATTATATTTCTCAGACACTTGGCTCGGACTGGCTCACCAAATTATATATTTCTAAATACGTGCCTAGTGATGTGACGAGTTAGCATGACTTGGTAACTAACCTTTGTTATATAAGATGTAAACGAGTTACTAAAGATATATCAGCGAAACTTACTTGTAAATGTTCTATTAATTTCGCCACCATCCACTTGGGAACTCGATGCTTCACTGTTAGGTTGACTTCCAGTCAATTAATAGACCATTTACAAGTAAGTTTCGCGGATATATCTTTAGTAACTCGTTTACATCTTATATTATTAACCACGTTGTTTATTCCCCTCCACATGATTAGCCTTTGTTATTTTGTACTGAAATTATACAAGTATTGGTATCAGTATCACTGGATATTGGTATCGGCAAATGGTGTTATCGGCTCAGCTCTATAGTTTTATCCCAACCTTGTCCAACCTCCAGGAGAACACACGTGAAGTGGAAGTGAAATGGATATGTATTGTATACATTTCTCTGTACTCTAAACACCACACAAGAAAAGGAGCACTTGAAACATGGAACCCCTGAGATGTTATTACTGGCACTTAGCAAAGCACGTACCAATTAATATATTTATTGCCTACTTTCACAAACCTCAATAACTATTTACCTCCTTAACATCTGATTTCTCTGCATCAAATTTCCGAGGGTTGCACAGCATGCAGGCAAGGACTTCCACGGTTTTCCCCAATCCCATTTCATCTGCGAGAATGCCTCCAGTTGGTAAGGGACTTTCCAGAGGTTTATCAAACACCCAAAACCCTTTGTACTTATTGTAATACAACACTTCCCCATGGAGATTCACTACTGTCTCATAGAGAGGATGAAGTTTACCTGAAACAAACAATACAGGATGGACATTAACTCTAATAGTTTGCACCGTGGCACCGTGGGGTGTTTTGGCTGGCTTATAGGGGTGCCACGCAATGATCCAATATTTTCACTGAAATGACACTTACTTGTTAGTCTAAACATGGTTTTAGACATGATTGTTCCAAATACAGTATATACTTATTTAGTACTTTTTACACAAAATGTTTCTAAATTTGAAATATGTATTTATTTCTTTAACTTAGGGCAAGCAACCTAACCACACAAACTGAGCATTGCAAATGTTAGATAGGCCTTCATTCTGACTTGGGTGCCATGGAAAAAACTTGGAACACTAAGGGTGCTGTGAAATGAAAAAGTGTTGGAACTCCTGATTTAAGCTATGACATGTGCATTGTGCACACATACAAACATTCTAACATGACTGAAAGAGGGGATAGGAGGAGAGGGATGCTTGCTTCAATATAAAAATTTTGGGGATAGACTAATGTAAAATTTTCGCTAATAATGATAAAGTACAGTTCAAGTTTAAAAATGCTGATAACTAGGGAACGGAACTTTATGTGCTAAAAAACTCAGAAATATTTATTTTTTTATGTCATAAATGTTGAAAATATGTGATAAAAACAGGAAAATGTGAAAAAAATAAAAAAAACATTTGGTAACAAAAACAAAATATTACATGCATTTTAGAACACCTGAAATCAGTTTCTAAATGCTTACCTCTTAGCGAGTTATTTTTTGGAAGAGTTGTAGTGGATCACCATAGTTTCTTTTCCAAAGTCTTCATTGTAAATCTGTGACGATTATCTCTAAAAAGCATCTTATATTGTGAGAAAGATCGCTCCACGTCACAAGAAACAATTCTTGCACATTTGAAGCACGAAATGCCACTAACGCTGAAGTTTTCCAAAGCTTCCTCTTCCTCTACTTCACCTTCCAAAACACGTGCAAATTGGCACAAAGTTTGAAAACCTTGGTTTTTCCCAAAAAATTCTGTACATTTAGACATTAGCACTTGTGCGTTAGATCTGGTGAGTTCTTTCAGTTTCGTTTCTACTATACGGACTTCACCCATGGAAGCTGCCAAAGTGTTCGCAGACGATTCAAGCTTTTGTATGGAATTAAAGAGAAAGAACAGGTTTATTGAGATGTATGCCAATTCGACTTTTAAGGAGGGATCCTTCACCAGTTCTTGCAGAATTTCTATCTTTGTCGAGATAATTTACAACAGATACAAATTTTTCACTTCTGTTATCCAATATATATAAAGCCCCAATCCCACCACTCACTCACTGACTCACTGACATAAATGTTCTCCATGAAGGAAGCCCCGGAGGCGAAAAATGCCCGATTACGACCCCCCTTGAAATCATCACGAAAGGCCGAGAAAATTCAAAAATCTCTCAATCGGCCCTTCCTTAAGGGTGAAAATGCCCTTTTCTCACGTCCTTAGCAACCGTTGCCACGGGCATTTCTTTTGCACACATTGTTTCCTTCAATTCTTAATTGTTCAGCTACATTATATTTCTCACAGATAAGTAACACACAGATGAATCAACTCCTGGTTTTGAATAGGTGCCTGAAACAAGGGTGACATCTACATAATAAGGAGTTTCAGCCCAGATACAATTACGTATATATTGTTATACTCAATGCGTAAATATCTGCATCGTGCTTGTTTCAGCTAAATGTTTAGGGGGTAAAATGACATGCAATTCCTTAGAGCTTGCCGTGCCCGTTGTTGTCCATGGAAACGGACGTTGCTAGGGAACTTAAAGAATGTTTATTTTCACCCCGAAAACTACTGTAAGGGAATTATGCTAGACTCTTCGAATTTCAAAATGCGAGCATCAGAATTTATTACAGAGGCAAGGTAGGTAAAAGAGGGGAATGACGGAAAACAGTTATTATCCAATTACTTTCCAAAATGTGAAAATGACAAAAGAAGTAAATATAACATTTTCAATTTAGTGTCCCAATTTAATTCGTAAATGCAAAACATCCAACTACTTATCTTGAAACGGTTATTACTTACTCAGTTCATTATGAAGAAAATAGAGAAAAATATTTTGAATATTTGTACCTTATTAGAGCCCATACACACATAAAGTTACTTTCTAAACTTTTCAAACTTATACATATGTTCCCCATCATCCAATACAACATGCAGACATTTTCAAAGTCATTAAGATCTATGAAGAACCCCATCTATAATATGATTGCGCCCACAACGTGGCCGAAGGTCACGCATGCGAGCGTACAAGACGTGGCCAAAGGCCACGTCGAAGGTACGCGAGTCCAATATATATATAGCCCCAATCCCACCACTCACTCACTGACATAAATGTTCTCCATGAAGGAAGCCCCGGAGGCGAAAAATGCCCGATTACGACCCCCCATGAAATCGTCCCAAAAGGCTGAGAAAATTCAAAAATTGCTCAATGGGCCCTTCCTTAAGGGCCAAAATGCACTTTTCTCACGTCCTTAGCAACCGTTGCCACGGACATTTTTTTGCAGCACACATTGTTTCCTTCAATTCTTAATTGTCGAGATACATTATATTTCTCACAGATCAATAGCACACAGATGAATGAACTCCTGGCTTCGAAAAGGTGCCTGAAACAAGGGTGACATCTACATAATAAGGAGTTTCAGCCCAGATACAATTACGTTATACTCAATGCGTAAATATCTACATCGTGCTTTTTGGGTAGCTACGATTCTTTGATTATGAAATTCCCTGACTTTTCCAGGTTTTCCAGACCAGAAATGAAATTTTTCCAGATTTTTGCTTTTTAACCTCATGTTTTTCAATTAAATATGCAGGCACGTTAATTATTATGAATATGAATATACACAGTTATTAGCTGAAAATTTACCAAGTGATTAATATAATGCTATTCAATGAAAAAATAAATAACTATTGTACTTCCCCATTTACTAAGTCATTACAATTAAGGTGGTGTAAAAAATCAATAAAAAATGTGGCATATATCAAAGCTTTACAATGTAACTTGTATACAAGCTCAATTATATCAATACAAATGAGAAACAACACAAAATTAGGTCGTGTACCTTTAGAAAATATGAAATAAGTTTAATGATTATATTTTTTAATTTATTGAAAATAGTACATATTTCGGAAATTCAGAACGTAAATGGGGCCGGTGACCAACCATACACCTAAAAGAAATATATATGCAGGCCATACTTTGGAATCAAATATCTCCATTATTTGAGTTTTCCACATGCTGGAACCAATTTTATATTACGGGAAAATATCGAAATCTGTCTACTAAAAGCAGGCCCGTAGCCAGGCAGGGGCCAGGGGGGGTTCAGCCCCCCCCCTGACAAGGTCACCAGCCCCCCTGGCACTTCCGCGAGCCCCCCTGACATTAGGTAAAACTATTTTGTATTCTAATTTGTTTGAGGTGAACAGTGAAAATGTAGACAGAATATATTATTTTGTTCACAACTTCGTTCGTTCATCTTGTTTATGAGCAGAAGTCTAAGCAGCGGCAAGTGTTTAGAAGATTATCTAGACTTTAGAAAGTTCTTTCATAGGAAGTATTCTTTATCTGTACCATCCCTGCTCCTATTGCAGCCTCTCGCTTGACAGAAATCTATGACTTTGATGTCATTATCCACATTCCTTCCGCATCTGCGTCAAATGTGAACAAATCCCAAGTTTTAATGCTTTGGCTGGGGGTGGAATGTACGGTAGGCACTATGATTGAAGTTAATATTTACATTTTAACATGTATGATATAAATATCTGTATCATCAAAAATAGTATGGAGTGTGTATTAAGGGATGGTGTCAGTGGCAGTCATTAGCACTTCAAGAGAGATATAAAAAAACTAGTATTTGTACATGATATTTCTAAATTTTATATTTTAAATTAACTTAATGACCCTCGACACAGATAATTTAAATTCATTTAATACTATTAAACTTTTGAAAAATTGACTTGGTTTACAAAGCCCCCCCTGATATATCGTGAGCCCCCCTGGAGGTCGGTTCTAGCTACGGGCCTGACTAAAAGGTAACAGTTCCGAATATATATATTTTTTTTTTCAAAGTTTCCTAGCAGGAAGACTAATTATCTTAGAATTTTGGCATTCATTGTGACACGAAATTTGAACCTTCCTTAAAATAATGAGCACTATTTGGATTGGAAAAAAGTTATTTATGTTGAAAAAAACAACTTCAAAATGACCTTACACAATCATACACGCTTCCCACGGAAAGGTATTCTCCGGTTGACAAGCGACAGTAAGTATCGTAAACTAGTGGGATTGAATGTAAAAATAAATCGGAACCTTAGTACAGGGTCTTTATTTTAATTGTAAGACAACCAAACCTGACCTTCCTAACCTAACCACAAAAGTGTATTTGACAAAATCTTAAGTAATCGCTAAAACTCTGCAGTATGCGTTAACAGACATAAATCGAAATCGAACCATGTAAAAGTTGCATTTGAGGCATGATGAAATCATAATAAAACAAAAGGAACTTGGGCCCATTTTCACCACTTTTCAGCAAAATTTCATTCTACACGCAAAAAATACGTAAAATTACTATCGGCATCAAACCAACATTCCTAACCTAACAACGATGTGTGACCAGCGTACGTTTAATTCCTCTATTTCGCACCAGTTTTTTAAAAATAAATTTGTTCTACATGCACAAAACACGTGCATATTCGAATAATGACGTCACAGATACTGCATAAAATCACTAATTTATCGGGTGTAACACATCTCTGCAATGTAAAAACTACGACAACGAGCAAATGAATCAGTTGATCAGGTTGCTTCTGAACGGGTTGCAAACGAAGGACTCAAATTCACAGAACGGGTTCATGGGGGTAACGAAGTACTGAATCCCTTTGTTTTTACTCGGCATCCGCACCCGTCCAGTGTGATGTCAACCAGAGCCAGTTATGTGAAATTCTGCTCTTCAAGCTTTATTGCAGATCCAAAACCAATGAACTGTACGAACCCCAACCTGCTCCGCTTCACGTATCAAAAGAGAACGGGTTCCGAACGGGTGTGTTCTTGAAGAAAGAAAATTTCCTCACCACACACAAAGCTAAAGCAACATTTTTCCTTAAGAAATTCTGAGGATGGCTGGTGCGTAGGTTTCGTCTTGAGTAGCTTGTTCTCTAAGGAAAAATCTCACGCCTCTCCAAATTCCGGTCTTGAACAGGTTCAGAAGAACGAGTCGCAACATGAACGGATCCAAGATCCGAGAGTGAATAAATATAGAATCGAAATGCGAAGGAACCATAATTTTGTACGTAACAGACTAGAAGTTATAATGACGAGAGGAACAAGTTTCTGAACTGAATCTTTTGGGGGGACTGGAATCACAACAACCGAATTCGGAACTGCAAATGAACCGTTCGTTCATTTTGTAACTGGTTCTCCTGCAACTCCAAAATGCTCTTAAATTCCAGAAAATATGCAAAATTCCCTGACTATTCCCTGACTTTTCCCTGACCAACCAAATTCCCTGACTTTTCCCTGTTTTCCAGGTTTTCCAGTCGCGTAGCAACCCTGGTTTTAACTAAATGTTTAGGGGGTATAATGACATGCAATTTCTTAGAGCTTGCCGTGCCTGTTGTTGTCCATGGAAACGGACGTTGCTACGGAACTTAAAGAAAGTTTATTTTCACCCCGGAAGCTACTGTAAGGGAATTATGCTAGACTTTTCGAATTTCAAAATACGAGCATCAGCATTTATTACAAAGGCAAGGTAGGGATTTGAGGGGAATGACGGAAAACAGTCAAAAATGTGAAAATAACAAAATATGTAAATATTGAATTTTCAATTTATTCGCTATTCAATTCGTTTATGCAAAACATCCAACTACCTATCTTGAAACGGTTATTACTTACTCAGTTCATTATTAAGAAAATATACAATAATATTTTGAATATTTGTACCTTATTAGAGCCCATACACACACACAATTACTTTCTAAACTTTACAAATTAGTGAACTTGTACACATGTTCCCCATCATCCAATACAACATGCAGACATTTTCAAAGTCATTAAGGTCATTGAAGAACCCCATCTATAACGTGATTGCGCCCACAACGTGGCCGAAGGTCACGCATGCGAGCGTACAAGACGTGGCCAAAGGCAACGTCGAAAGTATATTTGTATTTTTGTTTAAAAATGTCTATTCTTCTAGGTGACTTGATAAAAAACTTCTTCCCATTTGAAACCAGTTTATCGACATTGGGATAAAGAGCTCTTATCTTTTCACATATTCTATGCAACGCATGAGCCACACATGTAAAGTGCACCATTTTGGGGTAGCTAACGGCAAGGCCTACTGCAGCTATTTTCATGTAAGCTGTAGCATCTGTCATGAGGAGAAGAACATTGTCAAATTTTATGCCTTCAGGCCACAATTGCTGCATTGCTTCGTTAAAAAGCCTTGCTATCATTACACGTGTAGCCCCAGCTAGGTCTCTACACACTAGCCAATAATTTATCATTGAAACAGTTTCGTCATTATTTAGCACTCCCACAATCACATTTCCCACTTTTCTCCGGTGGAGTCTGTAGTTTCGTCAATACATACCCAAATATTTTGATGCGTACCTTGTGAGCGAATATGTTGTAAGGTTTGCTCGTAACACCTGTGCAGATACATTTCTCGCAATGTTGATTCGTCAGGCAGTTCGAAGTTCGTATATTTCGCGATAAAGTTTCGTAAATCAGGGTTCCTACACTGAACAGCAAACATTTTAAAGTCGTTTTCGGAAAATGCATGTATTTAATAATTGAATAAATAATAAATCTGAGGTGCTGGATGTAGTAAATATTCGAACATGTTGCAAATTTAGTAACATCACTTAAATTAGATACTAAACGGACATTTATTGCTTGTGCACGTTCCACGTGGATGATTTGTCCTTGACAACGAAAGCAACTATCGGTACTCGGTTGCAAAGAGAGAAAATATGCTTGTATATATAGAATTTTTTAAAAAAATATGTATTTCTTTTTAATGCTAAAAAAAGATATAACAACTTTCTTATACTCGGATTTGGTTGAGGTTGATTTGTTGTTTTAAGTCCACTTTATGCACAGTAAGGCTAATCGGGACTGGACCTACAGTTTAAAGTGGGATCCGAACCACTTGTGCCTCCACCGGGTATCGAACCCGGGACCCCTTGATTACAAGGCGAAGACGCTACCACTGCGCCATCAGGGAGGCCATTATACTCGGATTTGGAGCTATTGTTCATGTAAGGAGATGTTTATTATATTTCTTTTGTGATTACACGACAATATGTAACAGGTGGACCATTAGTTCCTGTAAGTAATAGGCCTATACGGAATTTTCCTTGACTTGAATAGCCTACGCTGTGAAATGTAAAATGTATTTGCGTTTTCCCGAATGGAAAGAAATATTGAAACAACAGTGGCGCTTGTCCTCTCGGATGTAAATTATGCACAAAACAAATAATATTCGAAATAATATATGTGTCATTTATATATCGGGAGGAGAGAAAGCTTTACCAACTAAAATGCAACCTGCTCGGTTCATAAAGCAGTCGATATATACACTACAACCAAAGTTACATGTTCTGTTCCATTCTGCGGACAACACTGAATTGCAATAACACTTGGCTGGATGCAGTAAAGTGAAATGGTAATATTTTTATACTCCCTCTTCATCCCAACGCAAGTTTTACAATGATATCATATCAATAAGAAAATGTAAGCGGGTCTATTTTCGGTTTGTATCGAACACTCGATTGTTCTCAAGTTACTTTTCTCTGATCGTGCAATTAAACAATGTTACAATAAGCTCTTGCAGTCATTTAAGGCAAATTTCAAGAAAAAAATACATGGTATTTCAAACAGTAAATAACAATGACACACGATATATGGAAAGAAATATTTATCATTGTTCACCTCGTTGTGCATGCTTCTTCTTTATTATTATGGAAACAGGATTTTATGAATTGATTTTCCCGTCTTGCCGCATACGTTCACTTGCAACACAGTTTACAAGCAAATATTCCTTAGTATAGCCATGCTACAACAGCTGAACTATGGTCAATGTCTGCTGATCGGAGAAAAATCATGGATCAACTTTGATCGCAGATCGCAGGGACTGAATCTCAGTTCAACTTTTATACAACAAAAATCAGAGTTCAGCGTGACTGCAGAGCAATTTTACTGGCTAATCGAGGATCAACTGTTTTATACAATTAAGCCTCGATATGAAAGAGGTGCAGAGAATAAACATTTTTCCTTGGAGGATCTCGAGGTAGCTGAAGTCAATGAGCGATTTTATGTATTTAAAATAAAAATTCGCAAAATATGTATATACATACGGAAAACTGGAAAGTATGTGTTTTTATGTAAAATAAAATTTGCTGTGTTGACATATAAGGCTATGATTAGAATTCTGGCAAAAACGAAGGTCTCTATCTTATCGCAGAAAAAACATTTATTTACCTAGTTCCGTTCCCTACTGATAACCAATATTCTAATATGGTCTAGTGCTGTAAAAATGGTGAGAATATTGTAGGGATGGGACTGATTAATCGGTATTCTATCGGTATCGGCCAATATAGGCATATCGGTGTATCAGTTTATCGGTAAAATTACAGATTATTTTACCGATCAGATATATCGATAAATATCTTATAATTTAGTGCAAAATTCTGCCATTTAGTTGTAATTCTTATGGATAATCTCCATGCTCTACTTTCTAAAATAGTAGATGTCTAAATATGCAATTTCTTTTTCACTGCAGTCACCTTGAAACACATGTTCTTCAAGGACCTTTTCTAATTTTATATCGGATCGGTAGAATACCGGTTATCGGTATCGGTAAATTTTATATCAGTAATTTATCAGTATTGGCCAAAATTTCATATCGGCCCATCCCTAGAATATTGTATAGAAGAATTTTGTATTACCTTGCAGCACTTATTCTTGTAACTAACTAACTCTCTAGCCTTCTTAAACCCGAAGGTTCATGGCTGCAGCAACACAGGCCTTCCATCTGTCCCTATCTTGAGCAAGATCTATATACTCTTTTCCATCCCTACCGATTTCCTTTAGGTCTATCTCAACGTTGTCCCTCCATCTTCGTCTTGGCCTTCCTACTGGTCTCTTACCATCAGGTTTCCCAACAAGAATCCTGTAAACTCCTCTTTCCTCTCCCATTCGTGCCACATGGCCCACCTAAGTCTTCTTGATTTAATTATTCTAATAATATCTGGACATGAATACAAATTATGTAGTTCTAAATTATGTAACCTTCTCCACTCACCTGTCTCCTCATCCTTTTTAGGTCCAAATATTTTCCTAAGGATCTTATTTTCAAATACTCTCAATTTATGTTCCTCTTTCAATGTAAGGGACCAAGTTTCACATCCATATAATACTACAGGCAAAATTACTGTTTTGTATATTTTAACTTTTAGTTTCTTAGATATTAAACGAGAAGACAAAAGTTTATGAAGAGAGAAGTAACATGCATTTCCTAAATTAAGCCTACTTTTTATTTCCTCTTTAATATAATTTTCATTTGTTAATATTACTCCTAAGTATTTGAATTTGGAAACTGGTTCAAACGAGTTGTTATCAATAATTAGATTTTGATTATTACCTAACACTTGGTTTCGGCCTGTAAGCATATATTTAGTTTTCTCTTTGTTAACTTCCAAACCTATCTCTTTAGCAGTTTTGAAAAATATTTTAGCATTATCCTTAATTGCATTCACATCATCCCCCAGTAAGTCTACATCATCTGCATAAGCTAACAACTGAGTCACACCTTTTAATTTTAGTCCTTCTTTAGTTTCGTTTACCTTCCTAACAGCATATTCTAAGGCAAAATTAAAGAGCAATGGAGATAATGCATCTCCTTGTTTTAACCCATCATGAATTGTAAATTTGTCAGACATATTAATACCCACACGAATTTTACTTTCTGTTTCACTGGTGCATATTTTTATCAGACTAACAAGCTTCTTAGGTATTCCAAACTCTACTAATATATTATATAATTTATCTCTTTTGACCGAATCATATGCTTTTTTGAAATCAATGAATAGCTGATGGACATTTTGATTATATTCCCACTTCTTTTCAAGCGTCTGTCTGATGTGAAAAATTTGATCTGTAGTTGATCTGTTGCATTTAAATCCACATTGATAATCACCTATAATTTCATTAGCATATGGGGTTAGTCTTGTTAAAAGAATTTTAGATAATATTTTATATGTTGTTGAGAGTAGAGAAATTCCACGGTAATTATTGCAGTTCATTTTATCACCTTTTTTAAACACAGGAACAATTATGGATTCTTTCCACTGTTGGGGGATTTCTTCTTTATTCCATATTAAACAAATTAATTTATGAATTTGACATATTAATGAATTTCCACCATATTTAATTAACTCAGCTGGTATTAAATCAATGCCAGGTGCTTTGTTATTCTTTAGCCTTTTAATAGCATCTTTAACTTCAGTCAAGTTAGGTTCTGGAACTAAAGGATCTGCTGTGTGTACTTCATTCACTTCTGATTTATCTCCTACATGGACATTTAAAAGGTCATTAAAGTAGTTCTTCCATCTATTTAGAATATCATTCGGGTCAGCTAGAAAATCACCGTCTTTATCTTTTATCAAGTTTACTTTAGGTTGCCACCCCTTTCTAAACTCATTTACACCTTTATATAAATCTCTGATATTTTTATTTTTGCTGTTTGTTTCAATTTCGTTAATTTTGCTTTTCAAGTAATCTCTTTTTTTACTTCTAAACTTGCGGTTAACTTCTCGCTTTATTCTATTATAATTGTTTAGATTTGTATCATCAGAGTTATTTAACCACCTAAGTCTAGCCTGATTTCTTATTTCTATTAGATTATGACATTCATTATCAAACCATGGCTTACTTTTTCTCGGTTTATGGTATCCTATACTTTCTTTAGCTGCTGATTCTATTGCATTACGTATGTGCTCCCAATTCTTATTTACGTCTGTTTCATTTATATTTTCATCATCATTTAAATCCTGCAAAACATCAAATCTATTTGACAGTTTAATTTGGTAATCTTTCTTAATTCTTTCATCAGTAAACTTTCCTGTATCAAATTTTAGAACTTTTAGATTTTGTTGCTTATGATTTATCACTGAGAGTCTTTCTCTTAATTTAGCAATTACTAAATAATGGTCACTGGCACAGTCAGCACCTCTATGTGTACGAACGTCAATTATACTAGTATGCCTTCTCTTATCAATGAGAATATGATCTATCTGATTATGAGTTTTACCATCTGGAGAAGACCAGGTATATTTATGGATATCTTTATGTTTAAAAGTTGTACTTTTCACAATTAAATTCTTTGAGGTTGCAAAAGTAATCAATCTTATACCATTATCATTACTTAATTCATGAAGACTTTCTTTACCAATCGTGGGTTTAAATGTCTCTTCTTTGCCAATCTGTGCATTACAGTCACCTAACAGAATTTTCATATCATACTGACAAAATTTATCAAAGACCTGTTCTAACTCTGTATAAAAATCATCTTTAGTATTATCATCTTTATCTTCCGTTGGTGCATGTATGTTTATTAACCTAATTTTACACCACCTACCCTGTAAAACTGCATATGATATCCTATCATTAATAAATTCTACTGTTTTAAGAGCCGAGATAATTATATTATTTATGAAAAAGCCTGTTCCAAAATTATGATTTTCAGTACCACCATAGGAAAAAGTATAATTTTTAGTTTTACAATTCCCTTCTCCTGGCCACCTAACTTCCTGGACAGCTACTACATCTAATTTATACTTAACTATCTCATTAACTGTACACTGAAATGCCCCAGGCCGGTAAAGGCTCAGAACATTCCAGGTGCCTAATTTAATATCCTTATTCCTAATGAAGATCTTATCCTTAGTCCAGGGACTTCCCAAAGTAGTCCCCACCCGGAGATCCGAACGGGAGACTATTTTACCTCCGGAATATTTTACTTTGGGAACATCCATGGCCTTATATTGCTAATTCTTGACATGGCTTTTTACAGTGCAGAGTTGTCAGCTCTACGCCTAACCCCCAATATGAATGGAGGAACTACTACAGAAGACAAACACAAACACATTAGACAGCACAACTACTACACAAGACACACACAAACACATCACAACTATAACACAATATAAACACAAACACACCACAACTACTACACAAGACAAACACAAAACTTTGAAAGCACACATTATTTATATCCATCCAGCTAGTCCCTCACACTAGTCAAGACAAGAATACTAGTCAATACAAGACCTAACTTTAGAAATGGTGAAATAGAAGCTCATACATTAATATAAGAGAAGAAAGGAAGCTAAAACTGATAGTGGTGTTTATTCAGAAAGTGTGATTAAAGTGAAATGCGATAATGTGAAAAGTTTGTTATTTTTGTAAAAAGCCAGGTCACTTTAAACGTGATTGTTTTAAGTACAAGGCACATTAAAGGAAAATCGTGTATAAAGCAAACCAGGTGAGTAACGTTGAAGAAAGTGAAAAAAGAGATGATGAAAGTGGTTCTGATTGTGATTCGACTCTTGCTCACAAGTTTTTGGCTAAAAACTCAATACGTGTTCTCGCCCAAGCCACTTTTTCTGCAGATATGGCTCCGTGTGATTATTTTTTTTTCATGCTACCACTTCGGGGAAGGCGTTTTGAATCAACTGAATCCATTAAAGGAAATTCGCAGAAGGAACTCAGGGCATTTTGAAAAGTGTTTTGAAGACTGGGTTAAGCTTTGGCATATGGGTGTTGCATCTGATGGGGCCTATTTTGAAGGTGACAAAATAAATGTTGTTGATTAACCACGTATTTTGTGTTTTATTCACAAATTCTGGGTACTTTGTATACATAGTAGTATATATATTTATTTTATTACAATTAATGATATCTGATTGGGTGTAATTTGTTTGAAAGAAAGTTTTCAGCAGGAAGTAACTAAAAATTAACTTTTAGTTACTTCCCAAGTACCAGTGGCTGTAACTGAATTACTTTTTAAAACGAGTAACTTACTTTTAACTCAGTTACTTTCAAAAAATAACTTTCCAAACACTGAAGAGAACATTATTGAAGTATCTATTAATAGCACTCTTAACTCTTTTATGAAATATATTTGCAACCTCAAATCCATATTCCAGTTTATAAAACCATATTTTATTCTGGATCTACTTGCTAAAATTACAACGTCCTCAATAACATTTTCCATTTTAACACTTGTCATTTTATGCACATCCTTGGTTTGATGTGCATAAAACATTAATCCGCGATACATTATCTGAGCCACAGAATGTTCCCAAAGTCAATAAAATGTCGTCAAATCCTAGAAGGCGCTTGAGGAATAAACGACTAGTTAGTGCGTAGACACAGCCACGGACGGCTCAGATACATCATATAGACTCGAATCAATCTTCCTGTTCCTGAGATTGGATTGAATTTGTTTATATCCTTCGAAATCTCTTTCCAAATTATTCCTCTATTATTCTGTCTTGTCAGCAGACACAATCAAGGGAGAAATTCTCAATTTGCTGACACACAGGACAATGAATGAATCGAGGGAGGATAATGGGAGTTGAAGAGATGATCATTCATTTTTCTTCAACTTCTTTCTGATAGTGAAAACGATTTTCCCGGTTTACCGGTATAGATCGTTGCAGGAACAAGATAAATTCTATCTGATGCAATGCTCTGAGAGAAAATTACCTGCTTTCGGCTTAAGATACAGGAGTAACTTAACCCGCATTTTTTATTCTGGCATTTCAACAACAATAATTAAACCCCACAAGTGGAAACTGGAAATTGTTTCAACTGTTAAAGAAAATTTCCTTCACACAAGTGTTTTGTTAATTTTCTTTGTTGTGTGGGAGAAGGCCATGTAATGCCCTGGACATTACATTATAATTGTTAGTTATTTAGTTGAAATATTGTATTTGTTCGTTTCTTAATTTTGTAAATATTTATGATGTCATAGACAACTAGTGTCAGATGGACAAATAGACTACCCTTCATGTGCCGGAACAAGACAACCTGTAACAAACTGAGAGATTTATCAACAAGCAAAAAATACCACATCAACTGGTAGAAAAATGTCGAGAATAATTGTAACATGTGGTTTAAAGTTTATTCAATTGCTGTTAAGTGCGTTTAACCAAAAATAAACCTTATATTAAGGTGAAATAGTACATTCTGTTTACCACGCCTTCTGATTGCTGTAGTCTTTTGCCAACAACATGAGCGAAGGGATAATTCGCGGTTAGATTGAACGGTATGTAACAAGTGGGCACATTTCTTTCAAATCTGTTTTTTCTACTTACTACTCAAGGTAAAACCTTAAGTCATCAAGTTCAATAACAAAACACAATCTATTGCAATACAAAAAAGTCTGTCCCCTTAAAAAATCTTTCTGGTCTACTGGAGAGTGTACGGGCAGCCTTTTGCCTGCTCACGATACCAATCGCAAAGTTAATTGGTATTATGGTGAACGTGGCTTTTCTATCCAATCAGTTAGCTAAACAGCCTGGGGAACACTACTGTTCAAGCCAATCATTGGAAAATCAAGTTGAAACAGGCATTCAAAGCATATAATGCACTCTACCTCCGCATAAAACAAAACAAAAGATATTGTTAACTGAATTGGCAAACGTACAGTTCTTTTTTTATATTCTTTTATCACGATAAGTTTTGTTTGTTCACAGTTCATGGTGCAGGGCATGCTTTGATTATGGAGGATTTGGAACGGACGATTGTCACTAGCCTAGAGCGTCTGCTTCAGGGCGTTAGCCGCAATAGTCTCCATTCCCGCTTCTAGCTATGGGGTGTTTCGGTATGCTGCTTGTTAACTCTTGCGCCGTGCCGACTTTGGCTGAACGCTATATTAAAGGGGATGGTATCGAGACCCGACAATCAGCCTTCTCTGGAAATTCGAGTACGTACTTGGTACGCATATCACTTGCAAAATGTGAAGAAATACTCTGGGGGTATGGCACCCAGGGACCCCTAGGGTGGGGGGTGGGGTGGGAAGGGGTGACATGTAAAAATAATCGAGAACGACCGATATTAGTGTGGAATCCATAGTTTTCGGGGTCGCTAAAATGAATAGTGACACTCTTAATGTGAATGAATAATTTTAAACATCTATTACTTTCATTAATCCAGTAGGCTTTTGAAAGCAATTAGTCGGGCCTCCCTGATGGCATAGTGGCAATGCTGTCACCTTGTAATCAAGGGGTCCCAGGTTTGAACTGTTGTACCAGTCCTGAGTACAGTATGTGCATTAAGTGGACTTAAAACAAGAACTCAAACTCAGAAAAGCAATTAGTTGCAAGAATAAGAAAAGCAGGGCAGAAACACAGGCAGAAGCTTTTTTCCACACGATACTCTACTGATTTGGTACAAAATTTCAAATGTTTCATGAAGAAGCCGAAAGCTTGTTCATTCTCCTCATTAATGTACGTAAGCAGGTGATTATAATGTGTTTTCTCCTTAGAAAAAGAAACTACTCTACAAAACCATGGTACAAAATTATACCTTCATATTTATACCAAAATAACAAAATGGGAGATTTTTACAATACATTACAGGGTATTTATAGAAATATTGAAAGAGTAAATTTTAGAGAAAATCTTTCGCAGGAGTTGAAATTGTAATGTGTGAATTGACCTATAATTCACTGTTCATAAAAGAAAGGATAAATGAAAATGCATACTAATATCTCTTCCATACAGTACACCCTTGACGCCAATTAGCAGACTAATGAGGCCCTGATGTCTGGACTCAGAGACAGTATAATCCTCTGTGGGGTTTGTATTGCACGCTATCAATGTGTGTTCAACTGTCCTTCATGAATTTTGCCTTATCACCATTCATTCTCATCTTTTGCGATTAGCCAAAAGTGAAGTAAAATAACGCTACCCCATATTGCAAAAGGGTGTGTATGACGAAGGCAGAAGATAACTCTGTATAGATTAATCCCCTATGGTTCAAATATTCACTTCAACGTAGTTTTGCATGCACATATGTATTTATTGGTGAAAGTTTTGTAAGAGTAGCATGAACCTTTCTGCAATTGTAAACTATTTTCCCACGGGTCTCAAAGAAAATTTCTTCAGGAAAGAACAGCGATGTAAATGTGGCGGGAGAATTGTGCTGTGACCACAATCAAGAATGTGTGAAGGCTTCATGCACTGCACAAGAGAGGGGGGATTTTACTTTATTACCTACAGCAAGTTTCGTTTTTATGGACATGCCATACCCTTAGTGAATGAAGGCAGTGAGCCTTCGGAAATAATCGGGGAAAAACTGTCCAATTGTGCAAACGCAGAAAAACGAAACTTCTCATAGGTAATACTTAAACCACGTATAGCGCATCCATCATGAATTTTACTTTGCTTTTTACTAATTTTACAAACTGTACTGCTAAGTTACTCACCCAGGGCAGCAATTTCTTCCTCCTTTGGCTTTCGTTCCCTGTGCAGCATCCACTGCACAGCTGCCTTTTGATAAGGTCGTAAGTCAGGAAGAAGACTGTCATGCTGTACATCTACAGAAGCATTCAGGTTCTCTTGAGCATGACATTTTTTCACAACATCATAGAGAGCAGCTATGTCATGCACTTTACTTCTCAGGTTGGAGTCAAACTCTGAAATAATGAAAAGTTTCAATATATGCTTCGGCACTTTTGATTGAATAAGATATGAAAGTACATTACGATGGGTTCAAAAATTAATAAAGCTAAAAAAAAGTTGTGTATGATTGTGTTAACCCCACGCACAAAATATTACAATGAATATTCTACCATTTGATAAATTTTCTCACACCTTGAAAATAAAACCAGTCTTTTGTGTGAAACTTTAAATAGCTTGTAGACCTAAAAGGTACACAATTCTATAAACCCATGCAAAACTTGAATACCTTTTAGTTCTAATCCTTTCACCCAAAATATTCTGTTGTGGATTCCACTCCTTGATTCAGATTGTAAACACGATATAAAGGCCTGCCTTCCTGTGACTTTAGAAAAATTATAGAGTGAACTTCCTCTAAACACTTCTTCAGATACAAACCTGGTTTCGCAACATTCAAGAAAAAATCCATGGTATTCATCATATCTTGGCTGGGCCTCCAGCTAACAACATAGTCGCTTGGGTGGCTCAACTTTGGCAACGATACATTGCTGATATAGACACTGAGATTCACAACACTTGACATGACATTTTCTTGGCGGAAAGTGAGTTTAAAAACTTTTTTCTGCTCAAACCCTACAAATAGAAAAATATTATGACATAAATATCACACTTCATCAAAATTATACTGATAAAAGTAACAAATTAAAGGCAAATGCTTACAGTAAATAAAGTTGTCATGATTAGTTCAAGGAGGTAGAAAAAGTTATGTAAAATAAGAAAAATACAACTTTGTAAATAAATAATCTCTAGGTGTTCTCTAAATTATTATGGAGAAAAAAACCTTTGTGAATAGGGTTTTACCTTCAAAAATTGTGTACACACTTACTTCACAAAATCAGGGCCTATTAATTCTATGTATGTGTATATTCATAAAATAATTCTATGTATGTGTATATTCATAAAAATTATAACAAAATGGGAAAATCTGCATTTATTATAGGTTGGCAAATCTATGAGGAATGAAACTTCAGTGTACAAAAAAAAAAAAATTAGCCAAATTTACAAATTATACATGACTGAAAAGTAACAACCATGAACTTTAAAGAATACTTATAATGGTCTCTTGTTTTCCAACATTAAATTACCTGAAACTTTATATATTTTTCTATTTCATGTATTACAGTAACTTCAAATATACACATCAGTATTTAATTAGCCTTTGGACGATTTTAAATAATAATTTGGCCTAATTTATATTATAATACTCAGAAAAGATGAATCTTTATACAAACAATAACGTTATTTCTATTTGCTGATAAAGAATTCGTTAAAAATAACCTCTTCCCCCAAATATATTCATTAGTTGGTCACAAAAGCAAAAAAGAAAGCATAATTATTACAAATGGGTGTATCAAGTTGATCTCAAATCTCTTAAAAGGTATATCCCTAGCAACATTTTAACCTGCTTGGTTATGGCTACAGCCATACCAAAATTAAAAGTGTCTCAAGTGTAACACAGATATAGTGTCACAAACACAACACACCTCTTTATAAATTATTGATTTTTGATCTGGTGGTTGTCAGTTTTTCAAAAGGAAACTGTTCATAAATATTAGATTTGTTATTTGACAGTTTAAAAACAATGTTGCTCATCTAGTTGTATGGGTGTAGAGAAAAAAATTGTTTACATGCATGACACATGTGCATCTAAATTAGTTTTTTTTTAGGCAGGCCCAGTAATAAAGAAATCATTTTGGTAATGTTAACTTCATAGATTGTAATAATCACACACAGACCTTACAACTCCCCAACCCCTTAAGTTTAAACCGAGATCAGAACCACTGTACAACATAGCCCCGTCTAATTCGCTGCACTTTTTGACTCTCCTTGCACCGAAGCATGTAGTTGGTTACACAATTCAACACTGAGTCGTCTACTTCGTTGATTTGGAGTCAAGTAGTGTATTTGGTGTCTGCACCGTTTGCACTACCTTCCGGACCGGTGTACACGTATGGTCACGTGGTGAGTACTAACTAATCAAATGACTGTTTAAAGCAGCAGACAGGCATTTGTTGAATCTTCTGAACTTGAATACCGCTTTCCGTCTAGTTGGATGAACGTCAATTCCTTGCACCTCCCTGACGCTGGATACACCTGCACTGCACCGAGTGTTAAAAAGTACAGCGAACTAGACGTGGCTCATTTCTCCATGTAGGATTCCTTGATTATAACATGACAGTATTACCACTACTCTATCACGGAGGCCCAAACATTATTGGTAATTTTACTGATAAAATTATGCACCAACATGTCTATACTGGTTAATATCCATTGAGAAACGATTAAGCTGTCCCTTCCCTACTAAAAAGCATTCCTGACCTTTAAAACTGTATCCTTGTGGTGGAGTATAAATCAGACAAAACAGCCTGTTAACTAAAAACCAAAAACGGAATTTTGCAAGCTACAATAAATTAATTTTTGTGCACCCTTGACCTTTTGTACCCCTTCCAGAAAATGAAATATTTTGCAATATTTATGAATGTTTTCAGTTATTCATAGATTGCTGAGAGTGCTATTGTGAAGTAAAGTACCTCTGTTGCCTTAGCATCAAGCAACGGATTTATATGTAAATACATATCTATGTATGAAGCTGAAATCAGTTATATTTTGTATTAACTTTGCACATCATGGCATGTAGACTCAGAAAATTCAGTTCTTATTTTCCCTATTTTTACATATATTAGGTTTTGGATCATATGTTACATATTTTAATTATTTTTTTCATATTACTTCCATATTTCAGAACATTTCTCAGCATATACTCAATATTCGCACAATAATTACATGTCGCCGTGTGACCAAAAGAATTGGGTGAATTTCTTGTGAATAACTGACAAATTTGGAATACACTTCCATTACTTTCTGTATTATTGATCGCAGTTTTAGTCAATATGAATAAATTTTAAGAGACAACAGAAGGAAATTCACGTTCTAACACTTGCAACAAAATTTGTTATTCGTTGTTTTGGAAACAGAAAATGAAAATACATTTTGTGGTTTTTTACATGTAAGCGTACTGTATTTGGTAAACGTTTACTATCCTTCGGACACCTATAAATTCTTCGTTTCGTCAATGTTTGACATTCGTACTTGCCTATCTGCTTCGCGGAACATTCCGTGAATGGTATTTGGGGCTATCCATCCCGAAATCAGCGGGAATTTTTGAGTCCAAATTTCCCACAGATACTGGGCTCCGCCCTTGGGGTAATTGACCTACCACCCCCAACCGCTCTGGCTTTTTCTATAGACTCCCTGTTAAAGGCATGTTAGAAACTGGCCGGAGTCACCTGCCCCGAAATGAGCCCCAAACTTTTAAATTTGAAGAAATCCATTTCCAGGATACGGAAAACTTACCTGAATTTCACACAAAACACCTTCCTGATGTTAGACAATACTACAGGAACTTATTACGGTAAGTAGTTTCTTCTGTAGAAATGAAGAAATATGTCCGAAGGATAGTAAACTAGTACTCTGTATTTTATATACCTAGTTTGAGTAGTGTCTTATATTATAAAAACAAAATTTTTTTACAATTTTAAGTCCATATTTAACTTCATACCTTGGTGAAAATAACTAAATATGTACTTACATATTTAGCACATTTTAACTACATGTAAATCTCCTCCCTGGTCATTAGGTTAGGAGTGTTAGGATTGGAGCTGATAGCAATTTTGGACATGTTTTTCGCTATTTAATGTGTATGCAAACTGTATTTACTAATTAAAGTGGCAAAAGCACTCAGAGATGACTGAATTTTACGCATGCGGGTTATACTATGGGATCGAATATCTCTGTTATTTGTATTTTCCATGAGCTGGGACCAAAACCTTATATTATGTAAGACATACAAATCTGTAAAAAAATTTAAAAAATTGAAAACATGTTACTCTCGAGGGGGTACAATGGCCCCAATTTTTCTTGTATGTATGTACTGTTTGAATTGTCTATGTGCTTCTAAGAGCCGTAAACTACAAGAGAAATAAATCAGGAACTTCAGTACTTACCTGAGTACACTTTCATATTGAGCTTTCCCTTCACAAGATAATATCTCACTCTCAGTTCCTCCACTTCAGACAGACTGTCCTTCCACTCAAAGTACAGCATGCTCCTCCCAGGAACCTCACTCACATACAACCAACTCTCGCTGCAGCTCGGTAACGGCTCATCGTCTGGCTTGAGGACACTGATCTCTAGATGCCCCAGGAAAAACAACCTCTCCTCCTTCCCCACAGCTAGTTCACTTTTCAGAGAAATAAAGAACTGACAATCTTCCAAAATGGAATTGAGATTCGGATCTTCATTCTCTTCACGAGCATGCTTACGTTTTCGTTTGGACTTAGGTCTACCGAACGTTTCGTACGTACAAAATATATCATCATTGTTTTCATCTGCTTCACTTTCACTCTTCAACACAATTTCCTCTCTTACTACCACGATATCTTCATCATCCTCCTCCTCACTCACAATAATTTCTTCATTGTTATGACCTTGAAGAGATGCAGTGTTGCCAGTGGCATTATCTTGGTTCTGCGAATCGAGTAAGTTCAAAGTTACACCAACTCTATCTTGATCCGAAAGTCTCTGTGGAGCTGGAGCTTTTGTTCTTGGCATTGTTGAGATCCACAGCCTCTTCCTTTACTCCTCAAAAATGTCCTCTCAACCTAGAATGAGCTAAACAAAGTTATTGCTTCAAAGGTGAGAAGATGCCTCATGTAGAAACATACATACTCTTATCTGTATTAAAACCAGAATAAGAAGGATACAAACCAAAAGATAAAACCTGTGGCAACACAAAAGGGAATAGGCAGATTGGGCCTCTCCACCACTAAGTCTTTACAAAAAAAATTAAAAAAAATCAATATGTGATGTTATCACCATATAAGCAGAGGTAGAAAAATAAAGAGTGCCCAGTCTCCTTGGTGACTGAAAATTTTCAGCTGGCATCAGAAGTTTCAAATTCAGTGTTTGGTAAATATGTGATATCGCCCAAACGGATTTCTTCAAATTTAGAGGAGAAACTACTTACTGAAATCAGTTTCTGTAGCATTGTCGAAGTTCTTCGAGGTATTTTCTTTCGAGGAAACTGAAAACTTCACCATAGAATGCTGCAGAACAAGTAATAATTATGTAAGAAACTTGCATTTTCTGTAAAGCGACAACATTATGCCGTTGTTTCCATTATGTACCTGCAGATGGCACGAGCGTCAAAAGTGTTGCCAGTGTTTCCAAACGTGCTTTTTTTTTACGAGAATTTTTATCTTTTTTTTTAACTATGCTTACCTAACCTAACCTTGTTGGAAATGGTCGATGGGGCTATCTGTCAATGGTTCGTGGGGCTATCCGTGAATGGTTTGTGGGGCTATCGTGAATGGTTTTTTGGGGCTATCCGTCAATGGTTTGTGATGACATAATGAACACGAAAGTAGGTATTTTTGAGTGAAGAAGGTTGAAACACTGCATACCCACTCCAAATCGACAAAACACAAGCACGACATGCGATGATCCATGACGAGTGCACGCCATATTGTGTGTTACCCAAGCGGAACAAGGAGGACAAATAATGACTCGTAATATGAAAAGTTGACACTATTTTATGGAAAAAAGGCATAACTTCACCTTAAAGAATCTTCCGCAATGCAGAATATGTAAGTATCAATGCTAAAATGAACTAAATAAACGAGTGAGAGGTGTTCGGGTGATATCGCATAATTACCCAGTGTTTAAAAAAATTCATGTTTTCAATATTTCGATTTCACTTATGGAAATTTCCATTACCTTTTTCAAAATAACGAGTAGAGTTTGTGTTATTTTTTTGTATTTCTGTATTTAAAGCAGGACCTAAATCAGAATCATAAACATGCTGTTATATTTTTTCACTGTTGCTAGCCAAATTTTAAAATCTGTGGCGATATGGTAGTGTCGGCAATATATTAGAATGTATTGCATAGTTATTCATGCTGTAAGCAGTTGAGCCTTCTTTAGGAATGCCACTCCGGCACAAGAATTAATTACTTTTAATTCAATCTTGTATTAAATAATGAATTAAATGTTTTAAGATAATATTTCAAAATGTGTAGTAGCATTATCTTAGTTGGAATCATAGCTTTCTTACATCATATTTGTCCCCCCCCCCCCAAAAAAAAGCTGGCTCCCGAGAAAAAGAGCCAGCCTTATGAATTAGTTCTTGCTACCCCTGCATATAAGTATATTGTACAACAGTACCATGAGTCACAGTGGTCTAATCAGTCTGACTGCCATGTGGGAAACCCAGGTACGATTCCCAGTGTGGGTGATCAAATTCGGAATTTTCAAACATTGTTCCTGTATAATGTGATTTTGGGGTTCACCAGTCTCCAATAAATGAATACCTGGGAAAGGGGTAAAGGTGACCAGAGCATGGTGGTATCCACATCACCAAAAAAGAAAAGTCGAGATCATTAAAGTGGGTAGGGCCTTACCTCTACATACCACCATGCACCTTCATAGTAAAGTTCAATGAGCATGGGAGAACTTTACTTTTTTTTTTTTTTCGGTAACGGTTCCGATTGTTTTATGATTTCTCCTAGCACAAAGACTAATCGTAAGAGTCTAGTTTACGTCCTTTTCCTAAGGAATATGTGTCATATATTGTTGGAAAGGTTATTGTATAAAGAATTCAACAAAGTAAATCCCAAGGCGAGGAAAAATTTGCTGGAGGAGAAAGTAGAGAAAAACCGATGTTGTCCAGATATGCGAGATTGAAGGTACTGAGGACATTTTTCGATGATGAAGCACATATTTAGTGGTGAAATTAGTGCTAATGGAACCTTAAACTAGACTCTTACCTCCTTTTGTTTCATTGCGATTTCATCACGCTACGAATGCAATTTTTACATGGTTCGATTTTGATATACGTCTGTTATCACATACTGCGGAGTTTTAGCATTTACAAGGTTTTGTTCAAAATATGCTTTAGTGGTTAGGTCAGGCAGGTTAGGTTTGTTTCCCTTAGCATTAAAATAAAGTCCCTAAATGCATTCTACTAAGGGGTAAGAGTCTAGGTAACAGTAGTATAAGCCGGAGACGGATTTCTTAAAATTTACAGGAGAAAAGACGAGAAAGTACTTACGGAATTGCGTTCTTGAGGACTTTCTGAAGCCGGGGAAATTGTTTTTTAGAATCGTGCAACGTATTTTGCCTGTAAATAAGGTATTTTTCGTCAATTATGCATCTCCGTTGTACGATAGCTCGTGCTGCCATTACCGTCGACTACGTGAATCAAATGTTCCGTGCGTTCGGTTATGTAACCCCCTCACAGTGTAGCAACCACGCGGAAGTTTGACAAGATGACGTGTGAGCGGGTTTTTTTTTTTCCAATGTAAGGTAAGACTCTAGTTTACGTCCTTTTCCTAAGGAATACGTGTCATATATCGTTGGAAAGCTTATTTTATAAGGAATTCAACAACGTAAATCCCCAAGCGAACAAAAATTTCCTGAAGGAGTAAATCGAGAAAAACCGATGTTGTCTGGATATGCGCAATTGAAAGTAATGGGGAATTTTTTAGATGATGAAGCACATATTTAGGGGTGAAATGAGTGCTAATGGAACCTAACCTAACCTCGAAGGCATACCTCGACCCGTGAATGGATAGTGGGGCTATCATGAACAAATCGAGAAAAACCGATGTTGTCCGGATATGCGCAATTGAACGTACTGAGGAATTTTTTAGATGATGAAGCACATATTTAGGGGTGAAATGAGTGCTAATGGAACCTAACCTAACAGGCCTAACCTAACCTCGTAGGCATACCTCGACCCCGTGAATGGATAGTGGGGCTATCGTGAACAGAAAGTGTAAAAAGAAAAAGGTACTTACCCGAAGAGATGCCGGGTGCCGCACCACGATCACGCACCGCGAACGCAAAGAAGCAATCACCATGCAGATAAGGACGTAAAGTAGAGTCTAGCCTCAATTTTCGCTTAAAAACCTTTTGTGAATAGTTTGTGCGGCATTTATCGGTTCATAAGTTTGGAAACACTGCTCATCAGCTGACGATACTGCATATCAGCTGACGATAGACAACGTGAGTCAAAATTTGCCCGCCGAATTAGCAACGACCAATAAATGATTATAATGTTAAAAATAACGCTCTTTTCATGGAAAAAAAGTGTTCCCCAGCTTGAAAAATCTTCCGCTATGCATATGAGGTAAGTAGCAATGATTTTTATTTGAAAACAAACGAGTTTAATGTGTCAACGGCTTATACTACTGTTACCAGAGTCTAGTTTACGTCCTTTTCCTAAGGAATACGTGTCATATATTGTTGGAAAGGTTATTGTATGAGTAATTCAACAAAGTAAATCCCAAGGCGAGGAAAAATTTTCTGGAGGAGAAAATCAAGAAAAACTGAATGTTGTCCGGATATGCGTGATTGAACATACTGAGGACATTTTTCGATGATCAAGCACATATTTAGCGGTGAAATGAGTGCTATTAATGGAACATAACCTAACCTTGTAGGCATAACTCGTTCCCGTGAATGGTTAGTGGGCCTATCATGAACAGAAAGTGTAAAAAGAAAAACTTACTTACCCTAAGAGATGCCGGAGCGCCGGCTGTCTGCTAGCATGGTTTTGAACAATGTACTGAATTATCACTGGGGATAAACGTATTTTACACTATCTAGAAGTTTTGGAACCTGTTCTTTGCCAAATCCGCACTCCTTTTCCATTGAAACTCCACTAAATGGTCCGCAAAAGAATCCAAAGGTATTTTTTTCATTCACAACGTGGACACAAAGATGAGCATGTCAACTCCCATCAGTGGCTAGAGTCTCGTTTACGTCCTTCTTGCCTTTTGGTGGTAACCGATGGGAGTTGACAACACTGCATGCTCGTCTTCGTGTCTGCATTGTGAATGAAAAAAATACCTTTGGATTCTTTTGCGGACCATTTAGTGGAGTTTCAATGGAAAAGGAGTGCGGATTTGGCAAAGAAGAACAGGTTCCAAAAACTTCTAGATAGTGTAAAATACGTTTATCCCCAGTGATAATTCAGTGCATTGTTCAAAACCGTGTTAGCAGACAGCCGGTGCTCCGGCATCTCTTAAGTAAATTTTTCATTTTACACTATCTGTTCACGACAGCCCCACTAACCATTCACGGGAACAAGGTATGCCTACGAGGTTAGGTTCCATTAGCACTCATTTCACCGCTAAATATGTGCTTCATCATCGAAAAATGTCCTCAGTACATTCAATCACGGGTAACACTTTACTATACCGGAGATGGATTTCTTCAAATTTACAGGAGAAAGTACTTACGCAAATCATTTTCTGTAGCGTTGTTGATGTTTGTGAATGTAGTTTTGATCCATTTTAATGCGAATGCATGTGGTATTCTACGAAAATCTATTTCCGACGTGCTATTGCTGCTGCCGCCATTTGCTTTCTGCACGAGAGCACAATACGCTCTCGTATTGTCCGTATATGCTAATTTGAACGAAAGGAGTGCTAATGGAACCTAACCTAACCTAGTAGACATACCTCGTCCCCATGATGGTTCGTGGGGCTATCGTGAATTTTTGGGCTAACGTCAATGGTTTTTGTGGCTACCTGTGGATGGTTTGTTGGAAATAAGGAACAACAGTAAGTACTCGATGTAAGAAATAGACATTATTTTCGTTAGAAATTCATTATTTCACCTAAAGAAATGTTCCGCAATGCAGAATAGTACGTTAGCAATGTAAAAAATTGCGAAATAAATCATTGATAGGTGTCTCCGGTATAGTAAAGTAGTACCCAATCACGCATATCCGGAAAACATCAGTTTTTCTCGATTTTCTCCTCCAGCAAATTTTTCCTCGCCTTGGGATTTACTTTGTTGAATTCCTTATACAATAACCTTTCCAACGATATATGACACGTATTCCTTAGGAAAAGGACGTAAACTAGACAAAAGGAACTTGGGCCGTGAAATCATTAGTAATTTTTGAGTTTTTAACGTCCCAGCATTTCTAGTCATTGCGACTGAATTCCGAAATGCAACAGCGTGTCATGTAAGTGAAACCCTCTACAAGAGGAAGTGGACCATAAGATATTGACAAAGAGAAAGGAAACCCTATGGGTCAACACTCAAAATAGAAAAATAAGTCCCATGGTGCAAAATTAACCAGGAGCTAACAATCGATGTTCGATCAGGAATACTTTCAACAAAGTTGATTAGTATCTGCATGCATAAATAACTAAAAACCGCAAATGTCACTTAACAATGTTAATAACTAAATCATAGGAAGAAAAAAATCACCACAGATAAAGGATTGACCATTGAATGCAATTCCAACCCTTCCTATTCACTTCTTTTTTCATACCATCCAAAAACAAACAATGCAATCAGCACATCAAACATCTTTATATTCACTCAAGCAAAAACAATGTGCTTACAAATAAATTCTCTCCATGTTTAAATGTTTGGAAAACCTTTTTGTTTTACCTTGTCGGCGTTTCAACCTTACACACAAACAACGGGAAGGGAAACAAATCAACGACGGAGATGTTTCAAAACCGGGGAAACATGTCTGCAGTTTGAGTTTCATTCTACGTTGGAAACAAATTGGCGCCTTGACCGAACTTGGCGAAGGCACGTGACGGTTGAGCATTCTTCTAATAATAAACCTAAATGCTTTCTAAAAAAAAAGGTTCTAAATTACCTGTACCATACAAGAGTTAGGTAATAGAAGTAGAAGCAGTAGTATAAAATGTGGTATTACTGCGACATAAAAAGTATGACCCCCCCCTCAGACTGGTTTTGGCTACACTTAAAACTATGTCAAGATGCTTATATATATAAGCTTATTGCCTACAGTGTGCTACTCTGTCGAATCCAAGAATTTACTAAAAAAGCCCTCGGGGATTTCCCGTAAAAGGTATGCCCCCAGCCTCAGCGGCGCGATTCACGAACTGTTAGTAGTCCGATATGTAGTCTAATATGTAGCCGCGTCAGGCTTGTGGTCAAATTTGTAGTCATTTCCTGAATTTGCGATTCTTGAAACTGTCTACAGCGGTCTACAGGCTACAGTCGACTACATATCGGGCTACAGTTGTAGACAGTTCCTGTAGGACCCTTTTTAACCCTCCTAGAGCGGGCTACAGCGAACTACATTCGTCATATTCTGTGTTTGTGTATGACATCCAACTTCAAAGAAGAAAATAGAGCTTCCAAAATGGCCCATAATCTGTGTTTTCACGTTTTCGAAAAGCAGAAGGAAATGACAGTGGGCATTTGCGTGTACTTAAAACACATCTTAGAGATATCGGAAATCCTTTTTCTGTTTCGAAAATATCTTCATAGTAATTTGTCACTGAACAGGAGGTGCCGGATTGATCAAAATTGTGGAACCTCATTTTCCCAACAAAAGGATTGTTTCTCTCAACCTCCTGTAATCCAAGTTAGTAATAATAATAATTATCCATATCTTGCACTAATTTATATGAAAATACACTTCCACGAGCAGATTAAGTTTGGTAGGCATAATTTGTTAGCACCTCTTTGCAGGCATTCCTGCTCGTGCACAATACATTTCAAAACATAATTTATCTTGTAATTAATACTTTGTGCAACTTTTAACTGTGCTAATTAGTTTCTCCAAGTTTCTAACTTACTCCCACAATCATTTCCAGTTTTGTAAACACTTCCTAATACTCCTATAAAATTTGTGAAAAATCATGAAACATTCGGAACTGTTACCTAGGATTTCATGCGATTTAAAAACAGCAATTTCATCTTCTACAGACCATAAATAATAACGACTCATTTTGAATCTTATGCATCCCATAAGCCATGACAAAATCGTAATTATACGGAAGTCAAGCCCTAACAGTATGCAGTTTGGTTTTGTACGAACGTGCTTCCAGGCAGACGGATGAGAAGCAGCAGCACAAACTTAAGTGAAAAAAAAATGTGCATAGCTTATTGATGGCTGTAACAGGACAAAAGTAAATAGTGAAAACATTTCTGAAAAGAAATGAAAACTCTTGATAGGCTACTTAAGGTTGCTAAATCATACAAACGCATGCATCGAAAATGTTCACAGTACACACACCACTTATCATAGCAGCCTATATTTTTGCCAGTTATGTACAATCGTTGTGATGATGTTTTTATTATTGTTATTTATCCATGCCATTCCATTCGCCTTCTCAATTGCCAACGATGTGGTTAGCACATCGTGCTATGATGCTAGGGGTCCCGGGTTCGAATCCTGACCTGGGCATGGCTGTTTCTGATTGTTCATCCATCAATTTCATCATATCATCCCTCATTCCAATCTTCGCAAATTAGCCAAAAGTGAAGCAAAATAAAGCAAATCAAATCAACCTAACCGTCTCAATTGTTAACATGGGCTTCAATGAAGTCCCATGAGAGCTATTTTTCTTCTTTGTGCAGTGCTCAAGATTTGTGTGAAATATAGTTTTACATAAATTTATTAAGCATTTACTTAATTTATAACTAAATTTCACAGCACAATAATTATGCATTTATTATGAAATAATTTTTATAATGATCATGCATTAATACAAATTGTTGAAACATATGTCATTTAAAAATTAGATGTGGATAAAAATTGTACTTTACAGCAGGTTTTATTTACACATTGTATACTTAGGACATAGTGTAGATAGAGCACGTTGTATACTTAGGGCATAGTGTAGATAGAGCACATATTATCTGCTAGAACAAAACAGTACACTGTACTGACACAAACACATGTAAACATTTAGAGTTTGTTGTGTCGATTATGTGTTCATTACCATGTGCAAACTATATATATATTTTTTATTCTCAGGTTCCAATTTCATTCTGGCTTCCCTGGGATCCAGACTCAGAAGCATTAATGCAAGGCACGGTATGGGATTTGTGCTTGGGAAGTGTATTGTACATAAACTTCTCAGTTCAAATCCTGTATCAGCCAGCATAAAACATCTTTCGATGCATATAAAATATTAGGGATATCACTATTATAAACAAGAAGCACTATATTTCCTCTATTGGCAACCCCTCAGCACATTCATGTTTAATTATGTAACACTACTTATCTTTTAACGGTTAAAAAATTGTGGTAGCAATTATTGTAAAACAACATAACTTTCAAAATAGTTAATACATGAGAGGAAATATTTTCCTGTAGTTTACGGTTATTACAAGCATAAGAAAACAGTTTTTCTTTCTGACGTTTCAGGAGAACACACGCTCCTTTCATCAGACATTTATTTTTGTTTTGACTAAAGATACAGTTATAACAATGGTTAGTATTTTTTTAAACAATGAGAGGAAATTGCATTAGAACATGATTTTTAAAAAATTAATTTGGTGCACCAAAGCATTCTAGTGTAAATAGGTAAAGAGTTTAGGGTAACAGTTCGTTATATCGGAGACACATTAAAATTGGATATTTTGTGTTTCGCATGGTTCGTACTTACCAATTGTGTATTGTGAAACATAGTTCAAGGTGCCATTATGCTTTTTACACAAAAACAAACACAATTTTTCATAGAGAGTAGTTTTTATTATTCCTTTTTTCGCTTCCGTAACACACAATATGGTGGGCAGAGGTTGACTACTGTTGTAGGTATGCAGTGTTTCCAACCTTCTTTACCGAAAAATACCTACTATCATGTTCGTCACGTGTGCAAATTGTATATTATTCATGGGTAGCTGACGGATAGCCCCACAAACCATTTCTGATAAGGTTAGGTTAGGTTAGGCAAGCTTAGTTAAAAAAAGGGGGGTTGGAAACTGACGGGGTTACATCATCAAACGTATGTAGCATCCAGTTCACGTAGCAAAAGCAATGGCACTTGTGCGTTGCTGAGATGTTTCTCTTGAAAAATACATGATTTCCCTTTCAAATAGATTCCAGGATGAAAGAAAATACCTCGACGAACGTTGTAAGTAGTTTCTTCTGTAAAAATTAAGAAATGTGTCTCCGATATAACGAACTGTTATCGAGGTTAGCAAAGTTTGCTATGATGCCAGGAGTTAAGGCTTCAAATCCTTCCCAGGACATGGATGTTATTGTGAGTGTCCTTTTGTCAATTTAAATATGTCATTCCTCATCCCCATCTTCATGATTAGCCAAAAGTAGCAGAAGACCAATGCAATAAATAAATCAATAAATAGGTTAAAAAAATATGTGAACAGAGCATTTTTATTTTAAATCTATAATCCCATATAGTTGGTTCTTTCATTATTGTGTGATTTTAGGTATGACTTGAGATGACCGGACCCCTCTCCGATTTTCTTCATATTTGACATACTCACTAATTGAGGCCTCCTAAACACGAATCTGAAGTTAAAATTTGTCGGTCACGTCTAGAAATTGCGAACCATTGACCCTAGCCTCACGAACCATTGGCACGTGATTAGGTTAGTTTCGGTTAGGTTAGGCAAACATAGTTAAAATTTGGTGTCGTGGTAGTATCAGGATCTAGAAATTGGAAATAATTGCGAACCATTGGCACGTGGTTAGGTTAGTTCTGTTAGGTTAGGCAAACATAGTTAAAATTTGGTGTCGTGGTAGTATCAGGCATATATATATTTGTTTGTGAAACAAAAAAATTCTCGAAAATCGACAGTTTCCATTCCGAAAACTAACGCCTTATTTTAGCTTATTTTGCAATTTCTAGACGTTTCCGACAAATTTTAACTTCAGATTCGTGATTTGGAGGCCTCAATTAGTGAGTATGCCAAATGTGAAGAAAATCGGAGATGGGTCCGGTCATCTCAAGTCGTTCCGTGATTTCTAATCCAAATTGTTACAAATGTCAACATTTCTTTTTTGTTATCAACAGGAATGCAAGGTATATTCTGGAGTGTATCAAATTGTGATGTGTGTAACTTTTAAGAATTTCTTGAAATTCTCATTGAATGAAATTTCTGTAAATTTGAGGTGTAAGCAAATGTGATGTAAGTGGTTGTCTTATACATAGATATTACATGAGCAGCTAACAGCAGCTTGGTGTTACATGCTAAAAACACCAAACCTACTAGCATATGCATCTGATAGCAAAAACAAACATCTGAAAAGATTAGGGTGGTTATGTTTGATTTATTTCTGATCTCAGATGCAGGTGTGAGTAGGTTAGGTATGTCACGGTTTGGTGCTTTTACCATACTCCAAGTTGCTGTCACTAGCTGCTTATAGATAATGCAAATGTATGTTGTTGTTTTTTTGCCAGGTGGTGGCAGTAGTAGTCCATCTTCTTGGCAACAAACAATGAATAACTGTCTGCTGAGAATTCCATACAGTATAACATGGGATATGAAAATCGTCCTTAAAGAAAAAAGAAGTAACATGTAGGCCTATCTTTTATGTTTCCGTAGTATGTGCATTCAGTCAGAAATGAAATTCATATGTACAAATGTAGCATGTAACATGACAATATTTTATTCATCAATTAAAAGTTTGGCCAAGTTCAAGGCATGAACAATTTTTGAGCACAAAAACATTCAAATGTTTGTTCTAATAATTAGTGACATTTGTAATCCGTGAACCTTGAACTTAATTTTCGCTAGTGATTCCAATTGTTCAGATTCTACTTTACTAGGTTTGATACTCAGTGGAGGTACATAGTGGCCCGATTAGCTGGGAATTTCTATTTACAACTGTTAGGCCTATCAATTGTACTCTACTGTTTTCTTGGAAATCTACTGAAACTGAATGGTTTTCTACCAAACACCTACAGTAGATCTAATGTACAGTAAAGAGAAAAAAATAATAGGCAAATAGTTCATATCTTTTAATTTTTTTCATTCCACATCATATGTTGCTTTAAAGAATGGAATTCTGTTGAAGTGAAGCACATATTGTCCTCCACTTTTTTTACATTTTCATTTAAATTTCACATTGTGTAGCACAGACCAAATAAAAACTGTTATGGACAACTCGCCTACCATTTCTTTAACATATTGGCTGTAAATATAAATTGTCATTCCTCATGATAAACGATTTGTTTTCATATCTGCTTGAAAATCTACACACAGTAGATGTTTCAAAACACCTGTTGATGTACTGAAAACAGTACAGAAGAGACACTAAAAGTGTAAATAATTTCTTTAGTATTATTTTTAATGTGTATGTCATGTGCTTAGCATAAGATGATGGCTGCTCAGCAGGGCTATTTGTGCATAAAGTTGAGTAAAGAGAAACAGTTCGTACAAAACTGGCAACGTCAATCTTAATGGGTTTGAACAGGTTAAGAAAACGTAGACGTTCCTGCTATGAATGACTAACTTAAGAAAATGTAATGCCAAACAACTAAAAATTTGACATTTGTAAAAAGAAGAAAATTGAGTTTTCACGAGATATTCAATGGGTGGATAATTTAATGGTTTCTTACTCCCTGCATTATAGATAATAATGGCAAAGCATGAAAAATCAGCTGCCTGATCCTGTGGCCGAGTGGTTAGCACATCGCGCTGCGATGCCAAGGGTCCCGGGTTCAAATCCCGGTCGGGCTTGGTTGTTTGTGAATGTCCATTCATCTATTTCATCACTCATCCCATCTTCGCAAATTAGCCAAGAGGCACAACACGCGAAGTAAAATAAACTGGTACTACTTTACTATACCGGAGACACCTATCAATGTTTTATTTCGCAAATTTTTTACATTGCTAACGTACTATTCTGCATTGCGGAACATTTGTTTAGGTGAAATAATGAATTTCTAACGAAAATAATGTATATTTCTTACAATAATGAGTACTTACTGTTGTTCCTTATTTCCCACAAACTTTCACGGGCAGCCCCAAAAATTCACGATAGCCTCACGAACCATCACGGGGACGAGGTATGCCTATTAGGTTAGGTTAGGCCTGTTAGGTTAGGTTCCATTAGCACTCCTTTCGTTCAATTTAGCATATACGGAAAATACGAGAGCGTATTGTGCTCTCGTGCAGAAAGGAAATGGCGGCAGCAGCAATAGCGCGTCGGAAATAGATTTTCGTAGAAAACCACATGCTTTCGCATTAAAATGGATCAAAACTACATTCCCGAACATCAACAACGCTACAGAAAATGATTTGCGTAAGTACTTTCTCCTGTAAATTTGAAGAACTCCGTCTCCGGTATAGTAAAGTGTTACCAATAAACTAAATCAATCAATCATGAAAAATCAGCTGCCTTTACATTTTGCATCATTCAATTGCAACACATAAGAAAAATAGTATTCCTTAGTTCTGCCGCATATTGTTTCAAGGTAAGGTAAAACCATAGGTAAAACATAGCATCTGTTATTAAATTTCGTGTATTTACACACAATTGCTTTAATTCAAAGAGTATTTTCACTTTATACAAATTACTTTACGGTTACGCGTACATTACGATTACTTCGCAGTTTTAACAAACTAAACTAGTTTTCTATTCATTCTGCCTAAACAAACAACTCTCGGAATCTCGAAGTACGACATGCATCGATAATGTCAAGGAAATAGCACAACAATCGATAAAAATATCGATTATTTCCATAGATATTGCTTAGTTTCGCCAAGTTCACCACTTTCCTTGTAGCCGTGCGCTGTAGACAATTAAAGATGTAGTCGATTCTTAGTAGACGGTTTCGTGAATCGCACTTTACTACATCTTTTACTACTAAAAACGACTACTTCGTTGTAGACTCGATTTTGTAGTCATTTTCGTGAATCGCCCTGCAGATTGATTTGGCTACACGTACAAAAGCTGCATCTGTCAGATTGTTGTCCATAGGATCGTAAAAAATATGCCCTTCTTGGCATTGTTTTGGCCACACTTAAAGCTAGGCCAAGATTCTCATATGAGCTTATTGGCTTTAGTCTTGTTAGCTACATCTACACCCACACCCACCCACACCTACACCCACCCACACACAAGTAGTTACAAGTATTTTTGCCAAACTGCCATGTTAATATGCTGACCCAAAATATGCTGAATATTTTAATTCGGGACCAGGCTTAACTTATATCCAGCAGTAAAATAATGCATTATGCAGAGGCTTTCTAGAATTGCTCTGTGACTCTTTCGTTTCTTATATCATAAACATATGATTTCTGACCTATAGGAATAACACTGCATATGGTGTCGGCAGGTGGTGTATCATGGAATTCACAGATTATTTTAATGTTTGTCCTGTCATTAACTACAACCTGCAGCCTCTTCTAATTTTTTGTCTGCCACATGTCGCTTGTCAAGATTGGTATGTGTGTTGTATGCTATGTCATGGTCTCTACAAGCAGCGTCTAGGGGATTAACACCAGGGTTCTCTCCGTTTAGTCTATGGTCTAGTTTGGTTCCGGGACCACAATACTGATAGCCTGGTATGTGTAGCTCAAATGGCAGCTTGTTTATGATGTCATTAACCAGCCCCCGACCCTCAGAGATATTCCAAAATTTAGGCGGTAGAGTATTAATAATTTTTATAAGATATCCAATCCCCTTGGTGTCGTTGACTATAAAATTAGACAATTTGGTGGCTATCATATCCATAATTCTGACTTTTTCGTTGTAAAAGTTGTGGTTATTTTTCTTGGCCGGCTATGACGAGCAGCCTATCTATTAGTTTCCTGACATCGTCAACCCAGACGAATTCTTTAGGCAGGGTGCTGTACTGTTTGATCCCGCTACCTGTCTTGATCTGTGTCCATATGGGCTTGATTAAGTTGTTGTATTTTGCTCCACTGCTAGACTTGACTCTTTTTTTTTGTAGGATCGTTGTTCTGGTGCAAGGCATCCGATTTTATTAGTATTTCTATGTAGTACTCATAGTCTTGATCTGTATAGTCGTCAGGCTGTTTACGAGTCATCAGTTCCCACAATCCAGGTGTTCCAGGATACTTAACAAAACCGCCTCTTTCTCCAAGATGTGATTCTGAATATACAATCAGATCATCGCCCATAAACGTTATCCTAAAATTGCCAATTTTATGTATGATGCTACCGTCACGCTCTGTGTCAGCATATAAACCGAAGACCTCGTCTTTGTTGTCTTTAGGTGTGCTTAAATATTTTTGAGCAAGAAGGCCCAATTCAATAGGATCCTGACTAGCTTCGATTCTTTGAGGACGAACAGGACTAGGTGTATGAATACTAGAAAGGGGGGTGATTGGATAATCTAATATGTTCCGAGCAGCTACCGGCACAAGCTCTGTGATCAAATTTTGGTTCTACAGTTTTGATATTTTTACCCAGTTCACTAATAGCATCAATAATAGGCTGGTCTGTGCGCTTGTGTTGTTCATAAAAACCTCGGTTCTCTGATTTCAATCCCTTGAATCGTTTTACAAGATAGTCTCTTAATTTAAGATCGTCAACGATTGGTCGTTTCATGGTTGTTTATATACGTCTCTACCAGTGGCGGCTGGCCAAGTGCAACAAGTGCAGATGTTTTCACCTAATTTTCAAATTAATATTGACATTTTTTATTTGCTTGTTAAATGAAACTATTTCCCAGCAGAACGCACACGATAATACTCAAATAATTCGCCGCTCGGCGCTACGCACGTGAAGAGTTCGTCGTAGCATAAACAATCCAAGAGCAAACGCCGCCAGGTTGCGGAAAACTTAGCCGGTTGTCATGGCAACGGTGACGTCACCTATCGTTGGCCTTGAACGGGTGTCGCCTTCTAGGTGCAGCAGTTCTCTCGTCGGAGAAAACATTTCATCCATTGGTTGTGGCAAAATCTTTGCGTTCTCGCGAGATCTTGTTTAGCATGTGTGTTTCGCGTTTCCTATCGTGTGTTGTGTTCATGTGTTGAGCTGTGGTTTCTACAATGAACCCAGTAAATGACTTAGTGTGTAATTTGTTGCAGACACCATTTTCCAGATGGACGGATGAAGACAAAAAAGACGTTTTAAATTGTGGGCGGCCCACTGACATTCTTCAAATATCAGTTAAGCGAGAGAACAAAAAGGCAGGGAAATCGTACTACATTAAATTTAAAAGTTCCTGGTTTGTCGACTTTCCTTGGTTGTGTAGTAGTCGATATTTGCAATCGTTGTTCTGCTGGCTTTGTTTACTGTTTAGCAACAAATACAATGTATGGAATAAAGAAGGGTATAACGATTTTGTCAATATAACGCGTTCTCTGCATAAGCACAATGATTCGGTGAAACATTTAAAGTGTAAATTACAATTCAAAGTTTTTGAAAAAAACAGGAATACCATAGCAGATGCCCTTCAAGAAAATAGTAGGCTCTTAAATGTACGGTTCAATGAAAATGTAAGATTAAATAGGCTTTTCCTACAATTAATAGTTGACGCAACGCTGTATTTATGTAAACAAGAACTTGCGTTCAGGGGTCACGACGAAAGCCTGTCTTCGCTTAATCGTGGGAATTTCAAGGAACTTGTTGCATTATTAATATCGAGAAGTTCGTTAGAAATACAGAGCCATTACAAGGAAATAAAAAACGTGTTCAGTGGTGACTCCAAGACATTACAAAACGAATTCATTGCATGCATTTCTGAGTACTTACAGGAATATGTTAGGAATGAAATTAAAGCGTCAGGTTTTATTCTGTTCAAGTGGATGAACCACAGATATTTGCCAGATATCACAGTGCTCCATTATTTGTGAGATATGTTAATGAAGAGGGGAAACTGGTTGAACGGTTTTTAGGTTTTTTTGACGTAAGTGCTGATAGGTCTGCAGAAACACTCTTTCATTTGTTAGACGGTGTATTGAAAGAGTTTGATTATGAACGTAAATTAGTTGCGCAATGCTACGATGGGGCAAGTGTAATGTCAGGGCACTTAAACCGACTGCAGAAAAAAATTAAGGATAAAGCACCTCAAGCAATGTTTGTCCATTGTTTAGCCCATCGGCTTAATATAGTTCTGAAATAAAGTTGCAATAGCAATTCAAAATGCCGCATATTTTTTGCGAGTATCAGTGGTTTTCCAAATTTTTTTCACAAATCTGCCAAACGAACGCATGTTCTTGATTCAGTTTTGGCCAAAAGAATTCCAACTTTAACTGAGACGAGGTGGAGTTCTCATTCCAGACTCATTCGTGTGATCATTGAAGACTGGGACAGGCTGAAACATGTATTTGAAATAATTATGGACGATCCAGAATCTGTTGAAAAGGCCATTCGATCAAGCAAAGGTTTTCTTCATGAAATGAATAGTTTTCAGTTCACTTTCCTGGCCGTAGTTTTCAATGACATTTTTAGTATGACTGACGTTCTTTTCGATGTTCTTCAGAAAAGATCGTTGGACATCAGTTTCTGCGTGGCTAAAATCAAGAGTACGAATGATATTCTAACGGCAAGAAGGAACGAACAATATTTCGGTACATTGTTTGAAAACACAGCTAAACTCACGAGTGACTACCGGAAGAGAACAATCAGAAGTTTTCCTTAATTATAGAATCCTCTACTTTGAAATACTTGATAATATTTTGATGCAAACAAGTGTTCGGTTTCAAGACTGTGACAAATTGACGTTCGTCTGTCTTGTAGACACATCGAAATTTCAGACACATTCCATTAATTTCCCCTCCGATGCACTATGCCAGCTACAACAGTGTTATCCCCAAATATCAATAAGCCTCAGCGCCTTAAAAATGAGCTGTATCTTTTTTACAATGATCATTTAAAGTACAAAAATTGCACACCTGAAGAAGTTCTTCATTCTTTGAGGGCAAATCGAGATGTATTCGAGGAAACTTACAAACTCTTCTCCCTGATCGAAACAATACCCTCAACCAGTGCATCAGTGGCAAGGAGTTTCTCGTGGCTCAAGAGAATAAAAACTTACTCAAGAAGCATTACATCACAGAACCGACTTTCATCTTTGGCGAACGTTTTAATCCAAAAGGAGTTCTTGAACGAACTTCCATGAAGACATTATCGATAGATTTGCAGCCCTGAAAGGTAGAAGGATCGATTTGATCTACAAAACGTAGGTGAGTCAAGCATGATTCAGTTCAACTTACTACGAGGGTCACTATTTATATTTTGAGCCTTGGCAACACTGATTGAAGTTAGGCGCGATTTGACGTTTGCACGGAATCGTCTGGCATTATTGACCATAACGTACTTCAAATGTTTTGTCAATAGCTTGATTTGTGTTGTTTATGTTGCCTTGGAGATTGCGCGACAACAATAAAATGGAATTAACTCGTGAACATTTTCGTGCGATGATTTTTTACGATTTTCGACGTGGATTATCAAGACAAGAGTGCATCGATCAACTTACTTCCACATTTGGCGATGAAGCACCATCCTTTGCCACTGTGAAACGCTGGTATAACGAATTTAATCGTGGCCGCCATTCGCTCACCGACGAGATTTGCGAAGGTCGTCCAAAATCAGTTGTTGTTCAAGAAAACATTGATGCTGTGCAAAACCTAATACTGCAAGATCGTCATGTGACATACTGTGAGATTGAGGCAACCATAGGCATTAGTTCCACCAGCATATATAAAATACGACATGATCATTTAGTTGTGAGAAAGGTATGTTCTCGTTGGATCCCACACAATTTGACAAAAACTCAAAAAGACGCTCGCGTCAATTGGTGCAAACAAATGCTCAATAAATACAATCGTGGTGCTTCAAAAGACGTATATAAGATTGAAACAGGTGACGAATCATGGATATATGCATATGAGCCGGAACGTAAACAGCAGTCGACTGTATGGGTGTTTCAAGATGAACCCAATCCAACAAAAGTTGTTCGCGCTCGAAGCACATCGAAACAAATGGTCGCCTGTTTTTTTTTTTCGGGAAAACTGGTCATGTGACAACTGTGCCTTTAGAGGAACGTAGAACGGTCAACTCTGAATGGTACACAACAATTTGTTTGCCAGAGGTCTTCGGTCAAATACGGAAAACAAACAAACGCCGTCGGATCATTCTTCATCAAGACAATGCCAGCTGTCACACATCTCGTCTAACAACCGACTTTATGAACAGTCAAAAAAAAGAATTGATGGGTCATCCGCCGTACAGTCCTGATTTGGCACCCAATGACTTCTTCTTGTTCCCGAATGTCAAGAATAAATTGCGTGGACAACGATTTTCGTCGGCGGAAGACGCCGTTGATGCGTTCAAAAACCATATTATGGAGGTGTCTCAAGAAGATTGGAGAAACTGCTTTGACAAATGGTTCGAACGAATGCAAAAGTGTATTGACCATAAAGGAGAATACTTCGAAAAACAATAAAGCAGTTTTCAATGCCAAATTCCTGTTTTTTCATTGTTAGGCTCAAAATATAAATAGTGACCCTCGTATTTGTTTTTCATTGCCTATAAATGTACTTCTTCACCTGTTATTTTAGGCACGAGCCGCTACTGGTCTCTACGTCTAGAAAATCGTTGATTTTACTCCTATATTTACCACTATTAGGCTTCATTGTCATATCGATTGTGACAAACCCATAGCTGTCCTGGTTCCAGCACCTAACACAAAACTTAGAAAAATCGTTGTAGCTTAACTCTGCACCTACATACTCGTCATGTGTGTGTTTGAGGTTAGTATGATCTTGACGAAACGCACATATGAAATTGCTGTTGTCTCGTAGCAGCTGTTTTGGTATTTTGGAAAAGGTCTGCGCCAGGTAGAATCAATCTGATTTTTTGTGTCGCCCCTGTGTAAAAAAAATTTCGAACCTCGTTTTGATTATCTAGTATAATGTCATCAAACACAACAACAGAGTTATCGAGACAGTCATCGAGTGGCTTAACATCTGATTCAAAAGTGGCTATATCCAGTCCATTGTATAGCTTCATCAGCTGCTGATATTTTAATTGTTCCAAGCTCTTAGAAAAGACGTACAAGTGCCTGTTTTTCCAGTCTAACCAGTTAGGTGCCAGTAAAAAATTATCAACCAGTAGCGTAGTCTTACCGCAACCCGACGGCCCAACAATAAGACAACGAATATTATCAGGTAGCAGATTGCCATTTTTCTTAGTCTGCTGTTCGGGCTCTGGTAGTCGCTTTATAACATCCCAGGTGTTCATAGTATCACTTCGTCTGCTTTGATCCAGCTGTTTTCTGGATGACCTAGCCATTTGACCAGTAGCTTGTTTCCTTTTTTGCGGATGACTTTTTCTATGAGATATGTGTCGGGCTGTTTAGTTTTGCTAACTTCTTCTTCATAGAATCGGCCTTTGAGGATTTCGTTGTGATGGTCTTTTATTATATATGTGTTACGGGTCCCAGGTATAACTTGAACCACTGTAAATAATTCAGTGCTCCAGTTTCTAGTAAAGCCTCTTTTGAATATGTGTTTATATTTACTAATCCTTACTTGATCACCTACCTTGTATTTAGGTCTTCTGGTTGTTGGCTGATATCTCGGATAGTAAACAGTGTTGATCAATTGCTGCTCGTCAGATTTGGTTACGTCAGATGGCTTTTTATTAATTGTGGTGTGGACCGAGTTGTTATACTGATCTAGAAGTTCTGGTATCATAGCAACCCATTTATAATTACCTTGAAGTGTAAATTGCTTATACATGACTTTTTAGGGTCCTGTTGAATCTTTCTACAATAGAGGCTTTGAGATCGCTGTAACTTGAGTAATGTCGTATTGACTGGCTCTTAACAAATTGTTGAAACACCAAATTATAGAATTCTTTACCGTTATCTGTTTGTAGAAAGCGCGGTAATCTGCCACTCTGATTGATGATTGTCCTAAAAGCTTCTGTAACACATGCTCCAGTCATGGATTTGAGTGGCACAGCCCAGGCATTTTTCGAAAATGTATCTATGACAGTAAGTAGATACTTGTAGCCCTTGTTGATCTTGTGTATGTTTTTCAGCTGTCCACTTGCCATCTCAACCAAGTCAGCCTGACACAGATCGTCTATGCCTTTTGTGACCACTGGCAGTCGCTTATAATTACGTCTGGCTGGTTTGTGTAGCTCGTCAACTATGGTTTGTCTAGACATAGTACGTAAACAAGAATATTGCAACTATGGGGTGTTCAGCAGCTGATACTACAGGAATTTCTAAATACAGCTTATCCCCTATTTGTATTTCAAACTCCAAAGAACCATCATCTTCAGCATAGGCTGTTTCTAGTGTATCGGGGTCTGTAAAATTCTCCAACTCCACACTGGTGATTTTTGGTATGTTGTCAGCATTGGCTATTGACAAGGTAGGGTAGTGCTGAACCTGCGGTTGTAACCAGTATTTGATCTTGACCGGTCTGAGTGTGCTCCTTACGAAGAACTGGTAATAAAATTGTGCAGGGGACAACATATACAGTTTGCCACCTGGTGTAAACGGTGATTCGTATTCTTTCTTGGGGACACTGTACAATTCAAGGATTACTGTGTGCTTAGGATTCTCGATTAGGCTAGTTATTTATTTTTCTGCTGTAAGGAATCTACTTATTACAGATTCAAGATGCTCGTTGATAGTCCTAACAATCTCGTCGTGGCCCGGTTTGATTCTTATGTCCACAGCAAGTTTTTTGTATTGTTGCACAATCTCTTGAAGCTGCGTGGCAAAAAGAGACAGAGCATTTGCTTGGTTGGATTCCATGGTCCCTAGCTGTTGCTTGATGTTGGCTACAATTTGCTGTAGATTTTCAACAACAGCCAATTTTGAACTTTGGGCTGTTAGATCATGAACTTGGGTTCTGATATCCTCAAACAGACCATGCAGTTCGTTAATATGCTGATTCGTTGGAAGAGTAGCCACTGTGTGAGTAAGCTGTTTGATCTCTGTCTGATTATTCTTGATGTCTTCAGATTTCAATATGCGATATACGGCTCTTTTAATATTTTTAAGTTCTTGTGATGTAGGCAGATTGGCCACCGTATTCTGCAGAGACTCAAGGGCCAATTTTACAGCATTTAATTCACTTGCATCAGCCACACTACGCATAGCATCTTGGAGCAGGGCTATGTCTGCCTGAGTGTTGATTGTTGTAAAATTTCAAGCTTTGTTTGAATATCATCGATCAAGTGATGAAAATGTGATAGCTCGGATTCGGTGTTGAGGTTTTCAAGTTTGGTAATCTGTTGCTGGACACTGGCAAGGGTGTCTACGATACCAGGTAAACGGGACTCCAGTGTTTCTTGTACATTTGTCAGAGCGTTGCGTACTGCTGCTATGGTACCCTCAAGATGGCTTATGGTACTCTGAATTTTGCCAAAATCCTCGTATGTCTCTAGTTGTAGCTTGATGTTGGCAACACTACGAGTAATAGCACTCAGAGCATCCGAAGATGGTAGGTTGTTCATAAAGTTTTGAGTGTCTCGATTTTTTCTTTGACCTCGGCAATGGCATTGTTTAAGGGGTCCAGATTAGGTATCTGTAGTGATTGAATCTGTTCTTTTAAAGTAGAAATCTGTAGATCAAAATCATCTTGGGACTTTATGCTTTGAACAATTGTTTGGAGCTGTGTCTGGACACTAGCAATCTGCTCTTCTAGTTGCTGTTTTAGTTGCTCAGAGTTGTTAGCCTGAGTCTTAAATTTGGCTTGAAGAGCTGCTACGGCCTCTTCAAGACTCTGTAGATTATCTAGTGTAGCCAAGTCAGTATATTTCTGAAGCAGCAATTTAAGTTCTGAGTCGATTTTAAGAAGAGGGTCCATGCATTGTGATTGTAAATTGGTAATCTCGAGTTGAACACTGGCATTGATTGTGGTTTGTAGAGCTTGTAAATCACTTCTTAATTTTTTGACTCTGACGTCAAGCATCAGAATCTCGTCGCTGTGATCTTCATGCCTTGTATGGCCAAATATATCGTTAGGCATTGTGCTTTTTTAGCGGTTATTTATTATAGAGTATCTGATTCTTAATTCTATAAAAAGAGGTATAAGCTTGTCGTAGTGTCCCAGGACCTCAATATATAAACAGTCACCGGCAGAGACGGTATATACAGTGCCAGAAACCATGTTTGAGTGCTTAATTCTGTAAATATTTCTGCCTACTGAAACCTTGACATTGACCACCTACAGGTAGCTGGTAGTGGTTTACGTTATTGTTAAATATGTACAATGTTTTACCTGTATTAACATCAACATCTGTAAGTATGCTATTCAGTTGAATATATAGCAAACCACTTAGTTTAGATAGCATGGATAGTAGAGGGTGCTGGTGTTGGCAGGTCCATAATAGCCTGTTTTTTGAACCCAAATAAGTTCATCGGCATGTTTATTTATTGCAAGGCATGCTCTGTGTTTGGGCATTGATTGCCACTTATCAAGTCACAATGACCCCATGTCAGAGTATGTATGCCACATGATAAAACACATCTCTTATCGTCATGTGGGTCCAGAGCAACCTTTCTTACAATATTTGTGGTCAACAATTGATCCGTACTCTGGATTCTGCATTCTGATGTTCTGATTGTGCTACATGATTTGAGACAATCTTCGTAATCTTCAAATCTGAGCTCTTTGTCTACAGTTACTCTACCAACAACCTTGGCTTTTTTAGTAACAGCACCACTGGATGTTTCAAAGCTGTACATCTTGGCCCTTAACCCAGCAAATGCTACAATAACATCGCCAAGTGTCTCGTCTTTTAGCTGGCCAGGCACCTTTTTGTTGTGTGGTTGAATATTCAGATGGCCAGGCAATTCGCTAGTATCGATATATTCAAGCAATGCAGGCTGTGCTATATCTTTATAAACATCATCTGTCTGAATATCAAGGATAAAGCTATCCGTGTCCATATACATCAGTTTTACACAATCACCATAAAAAGACTTAAGCACATCGTAATAAAGCACCAGCGTATGAAATTTTGCCAATTCTAATATCACAGCCCCTACATAAGTAGGCTTATCAAACTTGATCTTTGTTTTATTCATGTTGAAGAGTGCCAGATTGTCATCATAAATCCTTCTGTAGTTGAAATTAGGCTTTGCTACCAACTTTTTGCTTTGGCTGGGGTTGGTAACCAACTTGACATTAGTATGTTTTCTGACATTTTCTATGGTCTTACCATACACCGAATTGACCATCAATTTGAACAAGGTCGTATCAAATTGGGTTACTGCAAGTGTTCGAAGCTCGGTGTTTGTATCAATGTATGGCTTCAACCACCTTGAGTGCCTGAACCTTAAGACTTTGCCAACCTTGGTTACTTTAATACCGTGACGCATCAGGAACTGGAGGTTCTTGTAGTATATGCCATAACCCCGTTTTGGCTCCAGAGTCATCATCAGCTTCTTCTGTTTAGAGCCAGGTGGACACTTGACCTCAGGTATTGGCGGCAGATCAGAAAACCGGCTGTGTAAATTATCAGGAATTGCCAGATCCACCTCTAAGAATAGGCCATAGTCACTGTCATCAAAGTCTTGAAGATCCTCAATATTAAAATCTTCAACCCACTCAAGCCCTGCATATGGCAGTTTATCCATCATGGCATAACCATACAGGCTGTTGGCATCCACATAAAATATATAGTTTGATGGTCGTGCAGGATCATAATCGGGGACATACTTGTTGTTGGCTTTGCTATATCCTTGAGAACATTGTACTATGCCCCCTCGTATACATTGTTCGATGAACAGATACATGTCCTGGTCCCGGATCAGATCCAATTTTATTTTAGTGTTCAGAAACATCGCAGACCATGCTAGGCCTGGAGCACTGTAAAAATAGACCGTGTCAAGGTAATAATTTTGTATTGAGGATGCTCTAAATGCCTCAATAACATCGGCTAAGAGCGTCACATCGAGTGCCAAATAGCATTTATGATAATCAACAAGATTCTGACAATTTAAGTTGGTCCACATCAACTGGGCATGGCGATAATCGCCATCGGTGATTCCTGATGCTCTGAGTTTGCTGTAGAACGCTTCTTGCGGTGGCAAAGCACACTCGTCAAATTTAGAAAAATCGGTAACATAATCGTATGGATATACACCCGTACGCCTAAGCAATTTCATGTCCAAATTTGGAAATATGTCAGACGTAATTTTCAATTGGGCATCAGATAATTGACTGGCCAGAGTGGCAAGGCTAGCCGACAGAAATCTATATGAATCTAGAAATCTTAGGTATATGGGCCTGCCATTAACACTGATTATTTTGTTATAGCTATATATTTCTCGTCATTTTCTGCTAATATATTTAAATCCTGCTTCTTAAACCCTTCGTATCTGATCAGATGATGAAAATCATAATTAGGTGCACCGTGGCAAAATATCGGGACAAATTTTGGTCTCTGGATCTTAATATTACAGCTACTACACAAAGCCTGTTTATATCGACCGTCTGTATGGCGATGATGACGCACCTTGATATTTGTATACGAAAATTCAAAATTGCATACCGGGCATTTTTCTGTACTGTTAAAATCTTCGATTTGATCCTCTGTTAAAGGTAGCATAGGTTCTGATTTTAACAACATATTGAGGGCTATGTTATGGCACACATTTTCTATTTTAAGCACAAATTTTTTAACAGCATCTGGTCCCCTGTATAAGCATGATTTACTAACAACACCATCCTGTACAACTACATAACAAAAACTAGAAGGTTCGTGTAGCTGATACGCTGTACTTGAAGACTATTCGGGATCTGGGCTGCAGAAAGCAAACGATTTGAGATTTGATTCAAAATCACAAACTATATATGCTGGGTGCTCCAACAAGGCTTCGAATTTTTTGAATTCGGCATTTTTGTTTGGTTTAGGCATAAGCATATGAACAGCTTTATGGTTATTTTGAGCAATTCTGATATTCTCTTCATAAACACCATTTACTATTTTTCGACCATCAAACACAGTCAAACATCTTCGACACAGCTTGTATATTGTATTGGATTTGCCTAGTTGTTTTCTGACTAAAGCCTGAAGATTGCGTATCAGAGTGTAGTGATATGTACCAACCCCCTCAATTAAGAGCAGATTAATCGGGACAGCAGAGTCATCATCAAGGTTGCTGATTCTAAGAGGCTCTATTAAGCAATCGCCAGGACTAGCAGAACAAATAAATACATTAATAGATAACAGCATACCATTGCTATCTTTGGCCCTTTTTTCGAATTTATCAATATTCTTGACAGACATTTGATATTCTAAGCCCTCCATAGCATCATCAAAATCATGTTCATGCTGTTTATAATAACTTATTCACTCTGGATGATCTAAAACTGGAAACAAAGCAGCCAAAATATACCACAAAAAGCATTTTTGGTCGGTATATTCTACGTTAACCAGTTAACCACGGCTTGTTTGTTTTTGATATTGTCAGGTAAAGGCAGATATGTAAAACCTTGTACAGGTCTGAATTCAGAAATATTAACATAGAGCCTGTGTGGAGATCCACGAAGACTCCATCCTGATTCTTTAGCAGCAAACTCAGAATGTTTGATAAGCAATTGGTCTATCAACCTGCTTAGTATTTCGTCTAAGTTTGTATTTGAGTATACAGGTACAGTTTCTGTTATGTGGGTGTGTGTAAATTTTGTGCTGTTTGGTTTCTTATATTCAGTATACAATTTAAGAGATAGCTTATAAGAGCCATTTTGTGCATTTAGAATAGCTAGCATATCAGGATTTTTACTGTTCAAAAAATTCTTAATATCACATACGAAACGGTAATCAATAAGTTGACCGTTAAAACTACTATGAATAGGTGCATTGCATGGTCGCTTTGCTGGTCTAGTATTATCGGATGTAACAAGCTTTCTTTTTAGACCAGATGTAGATGGCTGTGGGGGCAATGTTGATGCCTGTGCATAACAAGAGCCTATATGTCTATTGAAGTATGCCTTGCAAAATTTTCTATGGCATTTTGGACATATTTGAGTGGGCATTTTGCGTTTCTCAGGATCACAATTACGTTGGTGCTTAGCCCAATTAGGGCTGCATATATTCTTATTGCATTGATTACAATATTTTTGATTTCGCATTTTTCGTCGTATGTATTTATATACAATTTCTTGGGGTCCAAATCAAAACTATATACTTAATAAAAAATATCAGTTGGGTTCAGCAGTGTGCTTTGTATACTTAGTGTGTATACTTAGTCTGTTTCTATTTTTGGTTTTGGTATTTATATATAATTTTTTGGGGCTCAAATCAAAAACTATATACTTAATAAAAAATATCAGTTGGGTTCAGCAGTGTGCTTTGTATATTTAGTGTGTATACTTAGTGTGTATACTTTGTCTGTTACTATTTTTGGTTTTGGTATTTATATATAATTTCTTGGGGCTCAAATCAAAAACTATATACTTAATAAAAAATATCACTTGGGTTCAGCAGTGTGCTTTGTATACTTAGTGTGTATACTTAGTGCGTATACTTAATGTATATACTTAGTGTATATAGTTAGTCTGTTACTATTTTTGGTTTTGGTATTTATATATAATTTCTTGGGGCTCAAATCAAAAACTATATACTTAATAAAACTATATACTTAAAAAAACTTGACAGGTGTGTCAAGTAGACCGGAAGTGGACCGGAAGTAAACCGAAAGTGACCGGAAGTGGACCGGAAGTAAATATGTGTGGGTGTGGGTGTAGATGTAGCTAACAAGATTACACTTTACAGAGTATTACACTAAAGGCAATAAGCTCATATGAGCATCTTGGCCTCGTTTTAAGTGTGGCCAAAACAATGCCAAGAGGGGCATATTTTTTACGATCCTATGGACAACAATCTGACAGATGCAGCTTTTGTACGTGTAGCCAAATCAATCTGAGGGGGGTCATACTTTTTATGGGAAATCCCCGAGGGCTTTTTTACTAAATTCTTGGATTCGACAGAGTAGCACACTGTAGGCAATAAGCTTATACAGGGTAAGTCAAAATGATGGACCCGATTACAGAAATTTATTCTGTGAAATCTAATAAACATATGTTATTGTGAGACATGCGCTTCGAAAGGTTAACTTTCAAAGTTTAGTTTCCACGCAGTGTTTCCACTTTCTACCGCCAGGAGTCAGCAGCTATCAGCGAGCAGGAAAATGGCGTTGACTGGAGAACAGACCAGAGATCTTTCTATGTGCTTGATTATCATGTGAACAAGTCTGTGATTAGTGTGTAATGGCATTTCCGTACCAAATATCGGAGAGAACCACCTACGGGGAAAGCCATTCGTAAGTGGTATGAACATTTCAGAGATTCGGGCTGCATCTGTAAACGAAAATCGACTGGCCGTCCATCGACTGGGGAAGAGACAGTGGAATGAGTACGCATATGTTTCGTGCGGAGTCCACAGAAGTCCACCTACCGGGAGGCGAAAGAACTTCAACTTCTGTCTGGCGGGTTCTGCGGAAACGTTTACAAATGAAACCCTACCTCTTGCAACTAGTTCAAGCCTTAAAAAGACACTGATTATGCTTTGCGCGCGTCCTTCTGTGCTGATTTCCTCGCATTAATGGAAACGGATGGGTTCTCTGAGAGGTTAATTTACAGTGATGAAGCAACTTTTCACCTTTCAGGGAAAGTGAATAGACACAACGTAAGGATTTGGGGAACTGCTAACCCCCATGAATTTGTGGAACACGAACGCTATTCTCCCAAAGTGAATGCCTTTTGTGCCATTTCCCATGAAAAGATTTATGGGCCCTTTTTCTTCCAATGAACGTACTGTGACAGGACTTGTTTTCCTTGATATGCTGCAACTATGGCTCCTTCCACAGCTTGCAGAGGATAGCGCACATTTCATTCCCCAATTGGATGGTGCCCCTGCACATTACCATGGCAGCATTCGGGACCATCTCAATGGGGCATTGGAACAACGTTGGATAGGCCGTGCATCTCCGGAGGATCGACCTCTCCTTCATTGGCCACTTCGTTCCCCCGACTTGTTCCGAAGTGATTTCTTCATGTGGGGTTTTGTCAAGGATCATGTTTACGTACCACCACTTCCAAAAACATTGGATGACCTGCGTGCCCGCATCACAGCAGCCATTGCTGATATTGACCGCAACATGCTACACAAGGTTTGGCAGGAGATAGACTATCGGCTTGATGTGTGCCGTGTTACGCGAGGTGCTCACATAGAACACTTGTGATTTGTTTGAAAAAAACTTTGACAGTTTACCTTTCTTAGCACATGTCTCACAATAACATTTGTTTATTGTATTTCACAGAATAAATGTCTGAAATCGGGTCCATTATTTTGACTTACCCTGTATAAGCATCTTGACATAGTTTTTAGTGTGGCCAAAACCAGTCTGAGGGGGGTCATACTTTTTATGTCCCAGTAATACCACATTTTATATTACTGGAAGCTACATTTAAACCTCGCTGCGCTTGGAAATTGCAGTCCGTCGGTGGTCAATAGATGGCGCAGCCGTCTTCTTTTGCTGTTTCCAGCACAAATTGGGGGGAGAGCTCTTTCGGTGACAGTTACGTGGGTTTCAAACGTCCTTATTGGTCAGATCTCTTGTATCCCAGCAAGGCTATTACTACAGCGCCTAGAATAACGTAGTGTGGAAAACGGCATGCTTCTGCGCTCTCTGGCTGGTTCCACTCGAAAATGATCCGCTAGAGGCGCTGGTGTTGACCCCGGTGCTTGGTGTTCGACTGCTTATAATGGAAGTAAATGGAGTTTTCGCTGCAACGTCTGATTCTTTTACATGAAGCATTTCTATGAATGTGATAATTGCTATGATATTTGGTACAGTGGTCGCGAAGATATTAACGAACATTCTAGACAGTCGACCACGTCCTGTTATCGTCATACTTTCGTTAATAATACGGGAGTAAAAAATACGCGTGGAATGTTCTTGGCAACTAAATTTTTGTGTATGAATTAGGTTCATTATTATTATCATCATCATTTCTTTTAAAGATATACACACTGAAGCATTTGTATTTTTGATATTTACTGTCTCTTTTCTTCCGCTTTAAACTAATCGCGGCGATGATAATAATGATGATTGCATGAAACGACAAGGGGAACCCAACAAAACTTTCTTAGTGGCATCGACATGAGTGTAAGGCAACTTTCAAACCAATGGGACAAGCGACACGGGATGTTCACACTGTCACACTAGTGACACACACTTCCAGACTGTAAAATAGCATTCATTGCACATGAGGGTCCAAACAGCAAACGACACGTTTATATGGCTTATTCGCGTGCTAATTGTTGCTTCGGTCGGAAAGCTCCTTAAAGGAAGGGTGCTGAGACCGAAGCGACGCGCTACAGGGGGAGTTCCCAACTAAGTGACAAGCGACATGGTGCCTTCAGTCTATTAGCAAGCGTTGCATACACGATGCAATGAGTGTCTTGCTTTAGTGAGATTACGCACCAAAGCGACAAGCGGCACGCGACACTTATCGCTTGAGGATTTCACCAACCGAACGCTGGCCTGTGCTTCCCGTCATGCCGCTACGATGTGAAATGTTGCTCTTGATTGGCTCCTTTCCAAGCAACATGTGTCACTTCGGTATGAAAGTTGCCTTGGACCGAATGACCCGTGTCGCTTTGGTGTGAAATCCTCGTATCGTTTGTCGCGTGTCGCTTTGGTGTAAAATCTCCTTGAGGAAACGGTGCAGTCAGAGCTTTTGTCCCTACGGTTCGAAAGGCTGCATTGATTTCCAACTGCTCGCTTTCAAGCGACATTTGTGGTTTGTCGCCTCGGTATGAAATATCTCTCAGGATACTATTTATATTCTAATAACATAGAAAAGTAAACTCTAATACACAGTCCAAGACCTGACGTCCGGAATCACATTGCGATGTTTCTTCTTGTGTTACGCATGCTATTTATTTATTTATTTTATTTTACTTTTCTTTCCAAATTAATGCCATTTCGTGACTGCAAATCATTCCACAAATATAACTGTTTCCATCAATTCACTTACCGAATTTTTAGAGAAACAAATCTACACAATATATTCCAAAAACTAACTAAGCCGCATTACTTTCATAACAAAATTAGCACCTGGGTCGATGACACTGCCATCTACTTGTCATCGTCTCGGGGAACCAGTTTCTTGGGTCGTTTTCCACACTACGTTATTCAAGGCGCTGTACTATTACCAATGGCAAGGGCTTTCTTTTTCGCTGGTTCCCTTCCAAGCACCGCTGTTAGGGGTGGGGTGAAAACATGGGATGGGTGATGCGTTTCCGCCACCGCAAAGTTCTTCGGAATCTTTTACTCGAAAGTAAGGTTGCCTTTCCTATGCAATTGTTAACAGGTTCTTTGAGTGTTTATTTGAAGGCGAAATTGGGAATGTAAAATGTAGGCATTTTCAACTGGCGCCTGAATTTTCTCAAAAAACTTTTTAAAAAAATATTTCAACTTCGCTTGTGGAAATTTCTTTTGAAATAACGAGTACAGGGCCTCCCCGATGGCGCACTGGTAGCGTCATCGCCTTGTAATCAAGGGGTTCCGGGTTCGATACCCGGTGGAGCTACAAGTGGTTCGGATCCCACTTTAAACTGTAGGTTTAGTCCCGATTGGCCTGAGCAAAAAGAAAATATAATGATAACTCATAACTGAAGTACAAACTGGGGGGGGGGGGGGGGCGAATTCCATGCACCGGCGCAACAATCATTTCTTGACTGCAACAATCTTTACTCGACCCCGCCGCACAAGAAATGAAAATGAAGTGAATATCGTGAAATTCAAATAATTTTTGTTTCACTTTGCTCGAAATAAAATCGTTTCTTTAAGATAGGGTGACCATTAGTCTCGTTTTGACCGGGACAGTCCCGTTTCATAGGCGTGTTCCAGTCGTCCCGTCGATATTATACAAGAAACACTATTTGTCCCGCTTTTTAAAAGTCTAGGAATTAGCTTGAAACCAAGTCTAAATTTGAGAGATTCTTAAAAAGAATGAATTTCTGTGTCTTGACGGAAATTCAAAAGTCAAATCCCGCGTTTTGTGTTAGATATTGATATGTGATGCAACTTTTTCGGGGAGCTTTATTAACGGTTAGTAAAGAATAAAGTTGTTCTCAAGAGGATTGGTTCTTCTGCAAAATACTTCTGGCACTCGTCAACTTCAGCGTAGGAGCAACATCAAAGGTTGATCAGAAGCCAGAAACACTATGTAGTCATACCGAGATTATAAAAATAAAAAGCTATTGACAACGAGAGATCATATTTTACATATATATTGTTAATGATGTATCATTTATGTGATCCATACTATAATAAATAATAAAAAAGGTAAAGTGCTCCCCTGTGCTTTGCACCACACCATAAAGGCGTATCTCGGCCGAAGCTTGGAGTGATGTGATCAGCACCACACCCCTGGCCGCATTTACCCCCCAGAGTCTCCTCCAGGTATTCCCTTTATACAACGCTGTGTGAGCGCCGGAGCCGCATAAACAGGTGGAAAGAGTCCCGGTTCTCTCCCGCCGGGGATCGAACCCGGCCCTCTTGCATGGTAGTCAGACGCCATACCGACTCTTTTATATATAAAATAAAGAAACACCCCTATTCGGTGGTATCCCCCGTCATTCACACACATTTTCTCAACATTCGTCCATATCAGTTTCTCTCTATATTCTCGGTTTTCTAAATTTACGGACAACACAAACATCCAAGTCCTAGCCTGGATTCGAACCCGGGACACCTGGCTTCGTAGCGCGCTATGCTAACCACTCCGCCACGGAGGCCGACCACAGACTGAGCTACAGAGCTACAGCGGTTACTATAAATAATAATAATAATACGTTAATGACAATAATTGTATAGCTAATTAGGCCTAACTAATTTTTCAGGAGGGAGTAAAGTGACCTTTGGGTCAAAATATTATGGTCAC